>NC_071998.2:68149005-68828172 GCF_028885655.2 Pongo abelii | reverse complement strand
GAAATGGAGATCTTGGAGCAATTGCCACAAGACTCCGACCAGGGAAGAGAAAGCTGGGTAAAGTAGGGTTTAAGTAAGTTTTGCTGTGTCATGCACCGTGTGATCCTTTCAGAGTAAATCTATAACAAAGATTTACTCTTCAAGTAAATCTATAACAAATCTATTTACTCTTCAAGTAAATCTATAACAAAGATCTAGAACACCCAAGGAGGTCTTGTGATCAGATTTGTGTTTCTTTTGCATGTTTCTGTGCTGCCCATGCAGTGAGAGCAAGAAGCCTAGCTTAACATTGCAAATGGATAAAAAATGCAAGGAAGGCTGGGCGTGGTGGCTCATGCCTATAATCTCAGCACTTTGGGAGGCTGAGGTGGGTTGATCATCTGAGGTCAAGAGTTCAAGACCAGCCTGACCAGCATGGTGAAACCCCATCCCTACTAAAAATACAAAATTTGCCGGGCGTGGTGGTACATGCCTGTAATCCCAGCTACTTAGGAGGCTGAGGCAGGAGAATCGCTTGAACCCGGGAGGCAAAGGTTGCAGTAAACCAAGATTGCGCTACTGCACTCCAGCCTGGGTGACAGAGCAAGACTCGGTCTCAGAACAAAACAAAACAAAATGCAAGGAAGGAGGCCTAAGATACTGCCCAAGTGATTACACCTCTGTAAAATTAGGTACTAGTGGGCTTTGCTACAATGAACATATATTGCATTTGTAATTTTAATAGGCATATATTTTACTTACACTCAGGACCAGGAGTAGGGTGGGCAAGATAAATTTAACAAGGCCCTCACTCTCGGGGTCTTGCCCACTCAGAGGAGGCATATGAACGCCACTGTAATGAAGTGCCTCCTCAAATTTTTCACCCTGGCCACCCTGCTTGCTCCACGGTAGTCCTGGCCCTGCCTCCCCTCTTCTTGTGACCTATTATAGTCCTGGATCTCATTTAACTTCAATCTGGGATACCGTCCCCTACACACATTATATACAGTACTTTGTCCTTTCAAAAGCCCTTTCATAGGCATAATTCACTGGCTCTTCACAATAATCTCTGAGGATGACAAGACCGGTATTATACTTTCCATTCTACAGATGAAAGACCAGAAATCCCAAGATCACACTGCTGGCAAGTGGCATCGAACTCAGCCCAGTTCAGCTGACTCCAATGCCTCTATCTCCAGAGTTTTCTGACACCAGGGACAAAACATAAAAAATAAAACTTATATTCTCTTATGTGTCTGAATGAATCTCTGAAGTGAAAAAAACCCGAAACCCAAATATTCACCTCTCCCACCAACTAAGGACCTGCATCTTCCCTCCCCACCCTCCCCTTGGAAACTATAGGATACAGAAGCCCACAGGTGATAAAGTTCTAGCCCCAACGGCTGCCTCACTAGGTAGGCTAGGTAGGCGCAGCCCCTCCGAATTTTTTATTAACTGCAGCCTTTCTAGGGGGCTTACTAAGCAGGACCTGGCAGCTGAATGGCACCAGGTGTGAACCATCGGAACTCCTTGGGAGCTGGGGTGGGGCATCTGCCCAGGAGACATTAGTCTAAAAGAATCTCCTAGAGTCAGACAATCCCAGCAGGAACTCATGCAGCTAATCGCAGTCAGCATCTCCAGCTT
This sequence comes from Pongo abelii, assembly GCF_028885655.2. Lineage (NCBI taxonomy): Eukaryota > Metazoa > Chordata > Mammalia > Primates > Hominidae > Pongo > Pongo abelii. The sequence goes on along the minus strand of NC_071998.2, from coordinate 68,826,549 downwards.
TTTCCCTGGAGTAAGAGCAAAGAAATACTGTAGCCGCTAGCGCAGAATCAGCCAGGTGGCCTGCTGCCCCAGCAGTTTGCTTAAGGAGTTATCAGACCCTGAAGTACCCTGTGTCCATCCCACTATGTTTTAGGGTATTAGCAAGATCCCAACATTGCATTTCATAAAAGTGAATATCCCTCCCCCTGCCCTCTGCAGAGTTTATTTTGGTTGTAAAAGAATACATGCTTATTCTCATAGATTTGGAAACTATTGAAAATTGTATAGAAAATACTTAACCAAAAATACAACTACACAGAAATAATTGCTGTTAACATATCACTGTGTTATCATCTATGTTTTGCTTTTCACTAAACAGGATTCACACTACATATTTCGGTTTTTATTTTAGATTTATGGGGTACATGTGCAGGTTTGTTACGTGGGTATATTGCATGATACTGAGGTTTGGGCTTCTAATGATCTGTTGCCCAGGCAGTGAGCATAATACCAGCTGGTACTTTTTTAGAAACTGAAATTGAAATATTAAATCAGCAAAACACTCAATTTCCAATTTTTTTTTCTTAAAATCTAAATCATGCTTGGCAGAATTCATCCTGTTCTTGTTTACCTGATCCCCTAAAAAGAGTACAGATTCCTTTCCCTCTAGCCTGGTTCTTAGGTACACTATTTTTTATTGTATTTTATTTATTTAGTTATTAGACAAGCCTTTGCCTCCCTCTTCTGTTGAAAAGAGGAATAACTTGCAGCCAACACAAATTCTAAATTTGAGAAAACATTAAAAGGAAACTCTATCCTGGGATGTTTATATAAGCTGTACAAAGTGGCCTTAAAGAGGGTCTGGTATTACAGTACTATCCATATAACACTCAAATTAATACTTCCCAGAAAAAGTAAACTTTAAATCAGATAAGATCAGATCAGGATAAATTGCACACCCACCTGAGTAGCTGAACAAAATCAATGAAGTGATTCTTTGGTCACTGGACTAAGAGATTCAAGATTGATTTTTCTCCCTTTTAGTAAAATATGAAACTCCCTTGTAACTTGAAGTATTATTGGAGTCCTGTATCTTATGAGGATTTATGTGGCAAAGGCATAGCAATTTATCTAAAAACTTTCTTTCAACAGCTATACAGATGGCTGAATTTGCATGATCTCATCAGGCAGTGATTTTTAAAAGCATTAATCTCAGAAATAGGGGGGAAAAAGGTTTCCTGCTAAGTACCAGGGTGCTCAATCACAAAATTAAGTATTCCTTTGCAAACTCAGTTATATCCTAATCAGTTATGACCTCTTGCAATATTCAGTGGTCTGCAGGGAATTTTGAGTTTCTAAGGGGCTTTCTGCTGTCCTGGAAGCACTCTGTAATAAGATTGCTTCACAGGAAGTTTTTCTTTCTGACAGAGCTGCTTATGCACCATGGAGTATTGTTGTAAAGCCTTGCCTGGCTCATCTTATCCATGAGTGGTTGCTGCCTTTGGATCATCTGATGTGTATACTGTGCTTCTCCTCTTACTGAGGGTTGCCAATATTAAGCACTGACCTTGTATTAGGCCCTCTGCATATACGTGCATGCTAACAATTAAAAATCATTATCCTCATTTCTGAGGTAAATAAACTGAGGATTAAATGTAACTTACCTGAGATGGTGATAGTTCACAAGGCAGTGCTGAGAAGCAGACCCACACAGTAAGAGGAAGGGGGGGAAGAAAAAAAAAAAAAAAAAAGTCTGTGCTCTTGATGGCTACTCCTCTTTTAAAGGCTCTCCCTCACCTGGCAGGAGGGCACACCTGAGACCACTCCTTCCGTGGTGATGAGAATCACCTGCGAAGCTTGCTCAGCACAGCTTCCCACCCCCACCCCTCTCCCTAGCCCCAGAGATTGTGACTCAGTGGGTCTACGCTGGGCCCAGAAATTGTCTTGTTAACAAATGATCCAGGTGATACTTATCATCAGGCAACTATGGGAATGGTCTTAGACCACAAGTCACCAGCGTAAAGGGCCAGAGAGTATTTTTGTGTTGTCAGAGAGTTGAGTTGAGTACTCAACTTGGTAGTAGTGCCACACGAGCAGGCAGAGATCATTTGCAAATGAATAGGCATGATTGTTATCCAATATTTTACTTATAAAAACAGGTGGCTGCCAGGCGCGGTGGTTTACGCCTGTAATCCCAACACTTTGGGAGGCCGAGGCAGGCGGGTCACGAGGTCAGGAGATTGAGACCATCCTGGCTAACATGGGGAAACTTTGTCTCTACTAAAAGTACAAAAATTAGCTGGGTGTGGTGGCACACGCCTGTACTCCCAGCTACTCAGGAGGCTGAGGCAGGAGAATCGCTTGAACCAGGGAGTCAGAGGCTGCAGTGAGCCAAGGTTGCACTGCACACCAGCCTGGTGACAGAGTGAGGCGAGACTCCGTCTAAAAAAAAAAAAACAAACAAAACACCAGGTGGCTGGCTGTAGTTTGCTGACCCCTATCTTAGACCATTCATAATACCTTTTTAATACCTTTTTTTTTTTTTTTGAGACAGAGTTTTGCTCTTGTTGCCCAGGCTGGAGTGCAGTGGTACGATCTTGGCTCACTGCAACCTTTGCCTCCCGGGTTCAAGCGATTCTCCTGTCCCAGCCTCCCAAGTAGCTGGGATTATAGGTGCCCGCGACCACTCCTGGCTAATTTTATATACATATATATATATATATTTAGTAGAAGAGGGGTTTCACCATGTTAGCTGGGCTGGTTTCAAACTCCTGACTTCAAGTGATCCGTCCACCTCGGCCTCCCAAAGTGCTAGGATTACAGGCATGAGCCACCACGCCCGGCCCATAATACCATTTTTAAAAAGACTTTAATGCTTGCTAGTGGTCATCTCACTAAGGTTGTGTCTTAACAGGCAACTGATTTACAAGGGCATCTTCCAAACGCCATGAAACATCACTCATATTGAAGGATAAAGTCAGGGCTATATCTTCCCTCACTCTTCAAGAAGCAGCACTTTTAATGTCAGATGGAGGTTGCTGATCTCCTCCGTCTACATAACTACATGACGTAGACAGAAGACTTGGTAGGTCCAGTACAGACAGATAAACAAAGCTTGCCACTTGTCATACTGGTGAGTGTGTTAGGCAGAATTCTAAGATGGCCTCCAAGATTGGCATATCCTGGTGTAGACACACTTCTTCCAATTATTTAATCACACTGATTTAGGTGCTACTCTGAAAGGATTTTACAGATGTAATTAAGGTCCCAAATCAGTTGACCTTAAGGTAGAGCAATTATCCTGATAGGCTTGATGGAATCAACGGAGCCCTTGAAACCTGAGTTAGGGGTCAGAGACAGGCCAGCCAGAGAGAATAACAGTGGAAGGAGGAGCCGAAGTAGAGGGAGAGTGTCCATTGCTGGCTTAGAGATGAAGGGGGCTGTGGGGCAAGGAAGGTGGGTGGCTTCTAGGAAATGAGAGCACCCCAGCTGACAGCCAGCAAGAAACGGCTTCTAGTCATGCAACCATAAGGAAATGAGTTCTGCCAATAGCTACTGAGCTTGGAAGAAGATTCCAAGCCCCAGATGAGATCCAGAGCCCTGGCCAATACCTTGACATCAGCCCAGTGAGTCACTGAGCAGTGCAGAAAATTCAGCCACACCATGCCTATTCTTCTGACCTATAAAAATTGTAAGCTCATAAATTTTTATTACAGTAAACCGCTACATTTCTGATACGTAGCAATGGAAAACTAATACAGAGAGGCCTAGAGCTTTGATGTCTGAATTACTGCTGGTGATAATTAAGTTCAACAATTTCTGGTTTTAAATGAAAATGGAAGTGTCCCCTTTAAAGCCATATTCATTCGTTGGACGTGGATTCTCACATAACTCCAGCCGGAGTGCAAGCCCTCCTCTTAGGAATGTGACTGTCAAGATGCAGACTGTGATACTTGCAAGCTTATTTCAATACAATTGTGATATGCAAAGCCTCAAACCAAATCTCGGGATGAATGGATGAGAGGGTATGAAAAGATAAAAAAGGAGTTTACATCTTGGACAAGATACAGATATTTGAAAAATTAACTTTTAGGCAAGTACGATAATTGAAATATAAGAAGACTATACCAGAGCTCAGAAAACAGGGCAGTTAATTCTGAACAAGAGTTCGAGCTTACATGATAAGGACACGTATAAACATAAGAATAGAAACATACAGTATTTTAAAGGACTAGGATGAGGCTTCAAGCGAAAATGGTGGGGATTACAGGGAGCTTTGAACTATGCTCTTTACACAATGAACCACCCAGGGCCCCTCAAGCTCTTCCTGCATCCCAGGATTTAGTAGCTCTGACCACCATGTAATCTTTTGGGGTACGTATTATTGTGTTTTTTCTGTTTTTTGTTTGTTTGTTTGTTTGTTTTTGAGACAGAGTCTCGCTCTGTCGCCCAGGCTGGAGTACAGTGGCACGATCTCGGCTCTCTGCAAGCTCCGCCTCCCGGGTTCATGCCATTCTTCTGCCTCAGCCTCCCAAGTAGCTGGGACTACAGGAGCCCGCCACCACACCCGGCTAATTTTTTGTATTTTTTAGTAGAGTCAGGGTTTCACCGTGTTAGCCAGGATGGTCTCAATCTCCTGACCTCATGATCCACCCGCCTCAGCCTCCCAAAGTGCTGGGATCACAGGCGTGAGCCACCGCGCCTGGCTGCTTTTTTTTTTTTAACTCCCTCGTGAAGGTGGCTGATGTTCAGTTGAGTCCAGAGAAGCATTTGATTTGCCTGTTGTTGTCTGGGTGTGCCCCTACTGAATGCACGAGAAGTCATTCAACATCAAAGATCATTCAGCCATAGATGTGAGAGCCACTGTCACCTTATATAATTACAATAGCCAGTGTCCCCTTAAAATTTTCCCCAGAGCAAAATAAAGAGATGGGGAAGGCTGGAGGAATGTAGGAACATGGGCTTAATATAGAGGAATTTCTATTGGCACCGGCTCCCAAGCAGCCTTTTAACACAGATGTTTAATTGATCTTTATTGAGCAGCACTTTCCCTTCTGCTTATAACAGAAATGACCACTCTTCCCCCCGGTTTTTTCTGAAGAAGTTAATAGCTCAGTTTTCTCTTTTTTTTTTTGAGACAGAGTTTTGCTCTGTCTCCCAGGCTGGAGTGCAGTGGAGTGATCTTGGCTTACTGCAAGCTCCGCCTCCTCAGTTTATGCCATTCTCCTGCCTCAGCCTCCCGAGTAGCTAGGACTACAGGCGCCCGCCACCACAACCGGCTAATTTTTTTTTTTTTTTTTTTGTATTTTTAGTAGAGACGGGGTTTCACCGTGTTAGCCAGGATGGTCTCGATCTCCTGACCTCGTGATCCGCCTGCCTCGGCCTCCCAAAGTGCTGGGATTACAGGCGTGAGCCACTGCGCCCAGCCTCAGTTTTCTCTTACAGCAGAGATTTTTAATGACCGGGAGGCTATCATAAATAGAGTTTATTGTCCAAAATACAAGCCACATCATAATCAGCCCTCACCGTTGAGATTGGCTTGCTTGCATCTGTTGATTTTCGGAGGGGCTTTTCCCAGCTCACAAGTGCATTGTTCCTGCCACTCAGGGTCTGCTGTCCAATTAACAAATGCCTTCAGCAAAGTAATCTATAGGCTTTTGCCAAAGACCCTTGAGGATGCTGTAATGTATATCGATTTGAGCCTGTCATGCAGTGGCTCCCAGACCAGGCCTGAGCACCGGACCCTAATCATCTGCACACATTGCACAGGAATATTTTGTGGGTATAAAGAGGATCATTTCATACTTCCAGGATTCAATGTAAATAGAGCTGCTGCTTGGTAGCTATGAAGAGTGGTTGAGAGCAAAAGTAATACTTTCCAACTTACTTTAGTTCATTTTTAAATAAATAAAGGGCTTTATTCGTATTAGCATTAGTTCTTGAAATAATCTTCAAAGAAAACAAACAGGTATTAAAATGTCCATTTTACAGCTAGAAAATTGTGAATTCAGTGTTCCTTCTAGTAGACTCTTTGAGGAATAGAGTTATCGGTAAACTAGAGACTAGTGCTTGCTGCTACAGTAAACTATTATTATCCCAGGACTTGTTCTAGAGTTACAGATTTTCTCTGCTCCTTCTCTGACTGCTGGCTTTGCCTCCTGTCACCTGCCACTCCCTCCCCACCCCTCCAAGTTGCATCTTATGTGCAGTAGGCACTGTGGCCATAATTTCTAAACCTAATTTGGGAGCCTGTTGTATGAAAATGACATGTTCTTAGGGGGACCACCAGACAAAAATGTTTAAAATCACGATTGTCCACAAAAATCTAAGATACATGATCACTGTCAGAGTGTGGCTCTAACCTGCCCCTAAATAGCTAGAAAAGGAAAGTGAAGGAAGGGAAACACCTACTGTTTATTGACATGGGAACATAAATAAGGTAGATGCAAAACTGGGCCTGAGCTCTTACCTTGAATCTGATGGGGAAGGAGAAGGGAGGAGGCTTTATACCTGAGATTGTGGTTCTCATTTCATCTGGTATCACAGTTAAACACAGTCTATGTTAGGTTCTTTTTTTTTTTTTTTTTTTTTTTGAGACAGAGTCTCGCTCTGCCATCCAGGCTCGAATGCAAAGGTGCAATCTCAGCTCACCGCAACCTCTGCCTCCCAGGTTCAAGCTACCTCCTGCCTCAGCCTCCCGAGTAGCTGAGATTATAGGCACACACCACCACGCCTAGCTAATTTTTGTATTTTTTTTATAGAGAGGGGGTTTTGCCATGTTGGCCAGGCTGGTCTCGAACTCCCAACCTCAAGTGATCCATCTGCCTCAGCCTCCCTAAGTGCTGGGATTACAGGCGTGAGCCACCACGTCCAGCCTATGTTAGATTCTTTCCCAGTGTTATAAACTGAATTGTGTCCCCCCCAAAATTCATCTGTTGAAGCCCTAACTCCCAGCACCTCAGAGTGTGACTGTATTGGTGATGGGGCCTTTAAAGAGGTAATTAAGTGAAAATAAGGCCAAAAGGGTGGGCTCTAATCCAATCCAACTAGTGTCCTTATAAAGAAGAGGAGACACCCGGGATGTGTGAGCACAGAGAAAAAGGCATGTGGGGACACAGTGAGAAGGTGGCATCTGCAAACCAAGGAGAGAGGCCCCAGGAGAAGCCAAACCTGCCAAAACTTTGATCTTGGACTTCCAGCCTCTGGAACTGTGAAAAAATTAATTTCTAATTGTAATTAATTTTTCGACGCCCATATAGACATCATTTTCTTTTAGACAGGCTCTCCCTGTTATTTAGGTTGGTATCAGGAACGGAGCAGGGATTGGAACTCAGGTCTCTCTGGCTTGAGATAGGAATCTACAATTGTCTAACTCTTGACCCCACGTACCCATCTGTTACCTGCCAGACACCACATCCCACCCATTCTCATCTCCAGCAATCATTCTTAAACTCCATCAAGCATCAGAACAGCCTACACTGCTTCTTAAAACACGATCACAGACCCTTCCCCAGCCTCAGACTTTTAGATTCAATGGATCAGGGATGTGGCCTGAGAATGTGCATTTCTAATAAGACTCTAGGTAAGTCTCCTGCTGCTGCTCCATGCTGGACCACGCTTTGAGAACCACAAACATCAGGCACTGCCTTACTCATAGAAATACAAAGATAGAATTATTTATTTGTCTCTTGCCATCCCCCGACTCTAAGCTCTTGCAGATCAGGCTTGTATTGTTCAACATTTTCCTGCTGTATGGTCCAGGGACTAGAGTGGGCTTCTCCAACCAGCAGCCCATGGGCCACATGTGGTCCAAGATGGCTTTGAATGTAGCCCAACACAAGTTTGTAAACTTTCTCTTTTTTTCTGAGACAGAGTTTCACTCTTGTCATCCAGGCTGGAGTATAATGGCATGATCTCGACTCACTGCAACCTCTGCCTCCTGGATTCAAGTTATTCTCCTGCTTCAGCCTCCCAAGTAGCTGGGACTACAGGCATGTGCCACCATGCCTGGCTATTTCTGTATTTTTAGTAGAGATGGGGTTTCACCATGTTGGCCAGGCTGATCTCAAACTCCTGACCTCAGGTGATCTGCCCACCTTGGCCTCTGAAAGTGCTGGGATTACAGGTGTGAGCCACTGCACCCAGCCAACTTTCTTAAAACATTATGATATTTGTTAGTGATTTTTTTTTAGCACATCAGTTATTGTTAGTGTATTTTATGTATGGCTCAAGACAATTCTTCTTCCAATGTGACCAAAGGAAGAAAAAGATTGGACACCCCTAGTGGTAGGTTCCTGTTATGGGCTCCATTGTAGCTCTACCCCTTGCCAAAATTCGTATGTTGAAGGCCTAACTCCCAGTACCTTAGAATGTGAGTGTGTTTGGAGATAAGGTCTTCAAAGAGGTAATTAAGTTAAAACAAGGCCACTAGGGTGGGCCCTAATCCAGTTTGACTGGTGTCCTTCTAAGAAGAGGAAATTTGGAAACACCAAGAGACACCAGACACAGGCACACACAGAGGGACGACGATGTCCACACAGTGAGAAGGTGGCATCTGCAAGCCAAGAAGGGGGGCCTCAGAAGAAAGCAAACCTGCTAGCACCTTAATCTTGGACTTCCAGACCCAGACCATGAGAAAATAAATTTCTGTTGTTTAAGCTCTCCGGTTGCTGGGCTCTGCCATATTTTGTTATGGCAGTCACAGCTAACTGAAAACATTGTTATGGGATCCTTACCGTGTTGCTTTGCCAGCTGGTAACCTCTGTGGCCAGTTGTGCCTTTGCCCGAGTTTTGCTCTGACCTGCTGGGCTTGTTCCGCCCACTCAGCCTGGTAGGCTGCACTCAGCTCACGCTACTGGCCTGGATCCCATGCCTGCCAAAGGTGAGCCGGACGCAAAGTGGCGAGGGGTGTGTGAGCATGCGTGGGGTCTGGGCCACTGTGCACAGCCAGGCATACCGGCTAAAGCAGGGCGGGCAGCTCCAGGCACTGGCACAAGCGCCAGCTCCCTGCGAGGCTGCGGTTGGACCAGGCGTACCACAAGCAGCTTCCGTAGCTGACACCAGGGAACATGGTGGCACCCAGAAGCTTGGAGACTCCAGAAACCACAGAGCCTTAAAGAGGGTGTCACATCCGTGGCTCAAGGAGCTCCTAGGTCTGGGCTCCTCGAAAAGCCGCAGCTCTTCTCTCCTTCTCTCTTCTCTCCTTGTCACCCTCAATGTGGTGAACAAGGGGTGTATTTCAGCCTTGTTTGTGTTACAGCTCTTTCATCCCTGCCATTCGGCGGGTCCCAAGTTCTTGTCCTACATCCAGGAAGAATGAGGTACAAAGACAAGTGGGGATGAGCAAGACGAAAAGGAGCTTTATTGAATGATAGAGCAGCTCAGAGGAGACCTGCAGTGGGTAGTTCTTCTCTGTAGCCAGGGTGTCCAGACAAGTATTCAGTTCTCAACAGAGACGGTAGCTCCTCTCCGCAGGCAGGTCATCCCATCATCTCTTCAGCACTCAACAGACAGAAGACCCTGGGGTAGACAGTTCCTCTCTGCAGCTGGTTGGCCCAGCGTCTCTTCTGGTGTGACTCAGTCTGGAGCTTTTTATGGGCCTCAGAGGGGAGGAACTGTGTGCTGATTGGTCCATGGGAGGCCATGGGCGTGCCTGGGAAAAGCACCACAAGTTCCCGCTCTTGTCCGAGGGACCAGCAGCCAGGCGTCCAGGCTTCAGGCACTCCCCAGCTTGAAGGTGGGACTTCCCTGGAGACCCGCCCCCTTCCACCCAGGAGCCATCTGCCTCCCGCCACCTTTCATGCCACCCAGGCTGTTCGTGCCAAGGGGCACCTGCAGGCCCACACCAAACTGCCCTCAGCCCTTGCTAGGCCTTCCTCCCATGCTAGTTGGTGCCCAAAGTCTGGAGGGGGCCAAGGTGGCAGGGGCCTGGCATGTCAGCGCTGCCCCAATACTGTGCACACCCGGCCAGGCTGCGACAGTGTCCAGTCTTGGGCCCAGCCTTGCTCTGAGATTGGAGCAAGCACCAGGAGTGGGGAGGTGCCAGGCACGGGGAGCAGACAACTCCGAGCCTGTTGGGGGAAACGGGGGCCCTTTCCAGACCCTCGAGAGTGCAGAGATGCCTGGGCCCACAGCCGCGACTTGGGTGGCTGCAGCTGCACCTGGGAGAGTGGGGCTCCTGCCTGCTCCTGGCTCTTACCGGCTCGATGGAGTGCAGCACTGCTCTGGGCCCAGCTCCACCTCGGGGCCCCTCTCTGCCCACCCCTCCATGCTCGACCATGCTGCTCCCACAGCCACTCCTGCCATCACTGCCTGTGCCTCCCTGCTGCAGCCAGCGTGATGGTAGTGGCCGCTCTGGATGGCTTGCCACTGCCATCAAGAGTACCCAAAATATGAATGTGAAAGGAGGCCTAGATTAGCTAACACCTATGTGGTGTTTACTACATGCCAAAAGCTGCTCTGGATGCATCACATGTATTAACTCAATCCCCACCAAAACCCTATGACATGGGCACTATTGTAATCAACCCCATTTTACAGATGAGAAAACTGAGGCACAGATAGATTCAGTGAACAGGCCATGCATCTGGCAAGTGGAAAAGCTGGGATTGAAACCCAGTCACCAGCCGGAGAATTCTCTGTTGTGTCTCAAAATTACTGCCCCTATCCCCCGATTGATCATCCACAAAACCTTCCAAAATGGGTCTTGGAGGCAATGTGGAAGGCAAATTTGAGGATACTCTGTCCCGCTCTTCAGAGTCAAGGAATCACAAGTTGGGAAGGTTTGGAAAGACAAGGAAAGCCGGTTCATCTCAGAGGCCACAGGATGAAAAGAAGAGACAGCTGAGCCTGATGAACTGAGGTTCCCCAGGACAGGAAGGCTTTTCCCAGGATGGCCGCCACCCTGATCCTCCGCCCTGCCAGGGACATGGGCCTGCTGTCAGGTGGCCTTATGTTCCTCTGGGCGTGTTGGCCCCTGCAGGCACTTAGGGTGCGCGATGGGCTGCTAGGACATAATGTCAGAAATGGTTCACATCCTCTCCAGCAGTCATTTATCCAGGACAAGCAGAGAAGAGATGTCAGACTGAGACACAGAGAACCTTGCCTTTGTCCTCTGGACCAGAGCTTCTCCACCTCAGCACTAGTGTCATTGTGCGCTGGGTAATTCTTTGTCGTGGGAGGTTGCCCTACACATTGCCTACTTGTGACACCAAAAATGTCTCTAGACATGGCCAAATATCCCCTAGGGGACAAAATAACTCCTGTTGAGAAACACTCTTCTACAGTATAAGAGAAACGGAAGAAAAAATACTACTTAAGACATTTATTTCCATCTGTCAGAAAGCTATAAGATTTGTGAACATTCCTTGTTGTTTTTTTGAGACAGGGTCTTGTTCTGTCACCCAGGCTGGAGTGCAGTGGCACGATCTCCACTCACTGCAACCTCTGCATCCCAGATTCAAGCGATCCTCCCACCTCAGCCTCCAGAGTAGTTGGGACCACAGGCACACACCACCATGCCCGGCTAATTTTTGTATTTTTTGTAAAGACAGGGTTTCTTCATGTTGCCCAGGCTGGTCTCAAACTCCTGAGCTCAAGCAATCCACCTGCCTTGGCCTCCCAAAGTGCTGGGATTACAGGCATGAACCACCACGCCTGGCAAGATATGTAAACATTCTACATCTATGGTATAAATTGGGCTGTCTTAGAGGCACCCCCCCAACCCCGGCCCTTGCACAGTGCACAACCTGCCCAATTGTACGCGGTGGTCCTCCCCTTCTCTCTCTCCTCAAGCCTGAAAGGAGAATAAGGCTAATCTGCCCTGCCTTTGATCATTTCTTTCTGCTTCACAAATTTCTAAGATGCTAAAGGAAACCCAAGAGCTGACAATACCATCAAAATTCAAGCCTCCTTGGGGTTTGGTTTGGGATTGACCTTTCTCCACTCTGGGGTGAAGATTCAGAAAATAAATCTCATACTGATCCTTCTGATTCTCTAGTCCAGCCACAAATGTGTGACAGGCATGAGATGCTAATAACATTTTTTTCTCCCTCATTGCTGAAGCAATAGATAAAACAATTTTATAGCTGTGTTCTGCTATCCCTAAAGCAGGCAGTATCAATTAGGAAATAAAGCAGTGACAGGGTGTGTGTTAATGGGCTATTAATGCCTGCCATGGGTACCCCGCACGGCCTGAAGCCAAAGGCCGAGTGATTTCCACCACCCAGTAAGTGCTCTAATAGCCAATTAAAGCCTATCCTGAATTGGCTCCTTTCTCTTGGTCAGGAATTTTTTCAATTTAAAAAGTCATGAAGTTTCCAAGTAAGCATAGATTTAGTTTTAATATAAGTTCCTTCTCTCTTCCTGCAATAAAAGGGAAATCCACCCACAGAGGATACGGGAGAGAAATCAAAGGGAAGGCCTGGGGTGACAGGGACTGACATACCTGCCCTTGTAGCAATTCTTAGACCCTGTTTGCTGGAGGCAAGAGGTCCCTAGTGTGGAGTTATTTACTCCAGCCATTCCCTTCCTGTTTGTGCAAGCTTCAGGAAGAAAGGAGACTGACATTTTTGTAGGATCTTTTGTTTTAGAGTATATTTAGTCCTGTTTACATTGTATCTTCTAACAATACTTGTCTCCTAATAAAAATAAGAGCTGAGATGACATACACTGCATGCTTACTTTGTTCTGGTGCTGCTACAGGCATACATCTATTATCTCACTTAATTCCAATAATCCAGCCTCCTGGGAGAAGGTCTATTATTATGCCCATGCTGCTGATGGAGAGAAAGGCACAGAGAGGTTAAATAACTTACCCAAGATCACACAGCTAGCAATTGGGAGAATCAGTTTTTAAACCCAGATCATCTACCTCTAATTCTAGCAGCCTGGAGCTGGAGTCAAGGCCTACAGAGCTCTTCTGCTTACCTTGACTTTGTGGTACAGGCCAATGCTCATGAAGCAAGTGGATTATAGTATTCACATTGCCGACATTTTCTACTCCTGGGGTCAGAATGCAAAATCAACACACAAAAATCAGTTGCATTTCTATACACTAGCAATGAACAATCTGAAAAAGGAAATTAGGAAAATAAAGCCATCTATAATTATATCAAAAAGAACAAAATACCCAGGATTAACCAAGGAGACAAAACACTTGTATTCTAAAAACTACAAAACAAAGCTGAATGAAATTAAAGAAGACACAAATAAGTGGAAAGACATCCCACGTTCATGGATTGAAAGACTTAATATTGTTAAAATATCCATATTACCCAAAGCAACCTGTAGATCTAACACAACTCCTAAGAAAACCTCAATGGCATTTTTTTGGCAGAAATACGGGGAATATTTTTAAAATTCATATGGAATCCCAAAGAACCCTGAATAACCAAAACAATCTTGAGAAAGAAAAACAGCCTAGAGGCCAGACATTTCATGATTTCAAAACATATTACAGATCTACAGTAATCAAAACAGTATGGTACTGGAATAAGGACAAACACATAGACCAATGGAACAGAATAAAGAATTCAAAAATAAGCCCTCACATACATGGTCAAATGATCTTCCACCATGGTGCCAAACTACAAAACGCAGAAAGGATAGTCTCTTTAACAAATGGTGCTGTAAAAATGGAATATTCCCATGCAAAAGAATGAAAGTGGACCCTTATATTATACCATATGTAAAAATTAACTCAAAATTAAAGTCCTGGCCAGGCGCAGTGGCTCATGCCTGTAATCCCAGCACTTTGGGAGGTCGAGGCAGGCAGATCACAAGGTCAGGAGTTCGAGACCAGCCTGGCAAATATGGTGAAACCCTGTCTCTACTAAAAATACAAAAATTAGCCAGTCATGGTGGCGGGCTGCTGTAATCCCAGCTGCTCAGGAGGATGAGGCAGGAGAATCGCTTGAACCCTGGGAGGCAGAGGTTGTAGTGAGCTGAGATCGTGCCACTGCACTCCAGCCTGGGTGACAGAGTGAGATTCCGTCTCAAAAAAAAAAAAAAAAAAAAAATTAAAGTCCTAAGTATAAGATGTGAAACTATAAAACTTCTAGAAGAAAACATAGGGGAAAGGATTCATGACATTGGATTTGGTTTGGCATAATTTTTTGTATACAACACCAAAAGCACAGGCAACAAAAACAAAATAGATAAATGTGATTACATAAACTTTAAAACTTCTGCCCGTCAAAATAAACAGTGAAAAGGCAGTACAAAATGGTAAGAAATATTTGCAAACCATATAATATGGTAAATAACTGGATTAATATCCAGATTATTTAAACTATAACTGAGCAACGACAACAAAAATAACCTGGCTGGGCGTGGTGGTTCACGCCTGTAATCCCAACACTTTGGGAGGCCTAGGCAGGTGGATCACCTGAGGTCAGGAGCTCGAGACCAGCCTGGCCAACATGGTGAAACCCCATCTCTACTGAAAATAGAAAACTTAGGTGGGCATGTGGTGGCACATGCCTGTCATCCCAGCTACTCGGGAGGCTGAGGCAGGAGAATTGCTTGAACCTGGGAGGCGGAGGTTGCAGTGAGCTGAGATCATGCCACTGCACTCCAGCCTGAGCAACAAGAATGAAACTCTGTCTCAAAAATAAAAATTAAAAAAAAAACAATTTAACAATGAACAAACAACTTACATAGATATTTTTCCAAATAAAATATACAAATGAACAGCAAGCATCTGAAAAAATGCTAAATATCCCTAACAATCCAGGAAATGCAAAGGTAAACCACAATGAGATATAACTTCACACCAATTAGTAAAACCACTACAAAAAAAAAAAAAAAGAAACAGAAAAACAGAAAACAACAAGTGTTGGAGAGGATGCACAAAAACTGGAACCCTTGTGAACTATTAGTGGGAATGTAAAATGGTGCAGTTGATATAGAAAACGGTATGAACGTTCCTAGGAAAATTAAAAATAGAATTACTATATGATCCAAAAATCCCACTTCTGGAATATATCCAAAAGAGTTAAAAACAGGGTTTTGAAGAAATGTTGTACACCCATGTTCACAGCAGCATTATTCATAATAGCCAAGATGTGGAAGCAACCCAAATGTTATTGATGGATGAATGGATAAACAAAATGGGGTCCATACATACAATGGAATATTATTTTGCCTTTAAAAGGAAGAAAATTCTATCACATGCAACAACATGGATGAATCTTGAGGACATTTTGCTAAGTGAAATAAGCAGATCATAAAAAAACAAATACTGCATATGAAGTACCTAACACAGTCAAACTCTTAGAAACAGGAAGTAAGGTGGTGGTTGCCAGGGGTTGGGAGGGAAGGGAAGAAGGATGGTGGTTGTTCAATGGGCGTAGAGTTTCAGTTTAGCGAGATGAAAAAGTTCTAGAGATATGTAGTACAGCACTGTGTGTATAGTTAACCCTACCATTCTAGACACTTAAAAATAGTTACGATGGTAAATTTTGTTATGTGTTTTTTACCGCAATAAAAAAACTGACATTAAAAAAGAGCACAAGGCAAAGGTGAGAAATGAATTCATACTATGGAGTCTCTGAATTTGGAGACTTAAAGAAAAAGGAATCTGTTTTTCTGGGTTGCTTAAAACACAGTACCACCAGGTGTAGTAGGAGTGAACAGAGGGCATCTCAAGGTCCCTTCTGGACTTAGGATTTAATGCCCATTTATTGAGAACCTCTTGGTGCGTTTGCTCAGTACCACATCAAGATGGAGTTGTTCTGTGTGCCCTAAAAGCTTATGATCTAAAAAGGCCAGAGAAACGGGGGAGACATAAAAAATGCCAGAACAATGCAACAACCTTAATCAGACTGTCTTTGCTTTTCTTTGCTTCTAAGTCCCTGGCTTTAAATTTAATATTGTGTCATGTCTTTATTTTTCTTGAGTTTTCTTAAAAGATCATATAAAGATTTTCTTCCATGCTAAGGCTTTTATATTGTATTTTTCTTAAAATGGAGTATGGTACATTTACCCTTTATCCAAGGATTGCTTATAACTCACCTTGCTTTATTAAGAATGCTGCTAGAGGCTTCTATGCCCCTAGTAATAAAAACGTATTTTCAGGCCCATTCAAACCAATGAAATTCTGAGTTTTCAGAGCACAAGATAATGAAAATTCTCTAGATCGGTGTCTTTTAGTACTTTTAATCTGTTAACAGACCCTGAGTGTCTTGGATGAAAGGGACTCTAACGTGAATTGCTATCATTAATAGCATTCCATCCAGGTAACTCTTGATTATTCCAATTTCTCACAAATTTGGACATTTTTACTGTCTCTATAACATCTCTAGGGGGTGAGAAAGAAAAGGGACCAGTGCAATTTATTTCTCAAAATATACACAGAAATATAATTGCACATACATACAGGAAAGCATTATAAATAATGGATGAGTAGCAAGGGAATGCCAATAATAGAACTACTCATGTCACAAGACAACACTCATCACTAAATGTCCCCTCACCAAGATGGATTGAGAATTCATAGGGGCCACCAAGCCAGAGATGGAAATTTATAGAAATCTGGGATGTTTGAAAAGTGAGAGGTTGTGTGACCTCCTTGAATAAGATAGCAGTTATCTTCCAAAATTGCAAAAATGGTTCCAACTAGTCTCCTCCTTATATCTTCCCCTTTAGCAATGTGACTTTACAGCTTCTCCCATCAAGAGGTGGAGTCTGTTTCCTCATCCTGTGAATCTGGGTTGACTCTGACTTGCTTTGGCCAATAGAATGCAGCAGAAATGGCCAGGTGCAGTGGCTTACACCTGTAGTCCCAGCATTTTGGGAGGCTGAGGTGGGCAGCTGGCTTGAGCCCAAGAGGTCAAGACCAGCCTGGGCAACATGACAAAACCCCATATCTAGAAAAAATACAAAAAAAAAAAAAAACAGGTCATGGTGGCATGCACCTGTAGTCCCAGCTACTTGGGATGCTGAGGTGGAAGGATCGCTTGAGCCGGGGAGGTCGAGGCTGCAGTGAGCTGAGATCACACCATTTCACTCTAGCCTGGTTGACAGCGAGATCCTGTCTCAAAAAAGAAAAAAAAAAAAAAGAATGTAGCAGAAATGATGGTGGGCCACTTGGGAGCCTAGGCCCTTGGAAGACGTGCATCTTCTACTCTCCCACCTGGAGCCCTGCTGCAGCCACAAGCACAAGCCCCTGCGACCTGCTGGATGATGAGAGACATGCGGCTCATCAGCCCCATGAGCTGTGCTGACAGCCAACCCCTAGCTTACCCCACAGATGCAGAAGCAATTCCAGCCAGGATCAGCTGGGTTTCGGGAAAGAATTAAGAATTCACTCTTGTGGCCGGGCGCGGTGGCTTACGCATGTAATCCCAGCACGTTGGGAGGCCGAGGCAGGCGGATCACGAGGTCAGGAGATGGAGACCATCCTGGCTAACACGGTGAAACTCTGTCTCTACTAAAAATACAAAAAATTAGCCCAGCGTGGTGGCGGGCACCTGTAGTCCCAGCTACTCGGGAGGCTGAGGCAGGAGAATGGCGTGAACCCGGGAGGCGGAGGTTGCAGTGAGCCGAGATCACGCCACTGCACTCCAGCCTGGGCGACAGAGTGAGACTCTGTCTCAAAAAAAAAAAAGAAACAAAAAGAATTCACTCTTGTATGTGAATATGCTGTATGAGCTCCTCTGCAAACAGACTATTTTTCAAAAGCATTTTTGATATTGTGAATCCCTGTATGAACATATCAAAAATAACACTTCAATGATTATTAGAGAGTAATTATGTAAATTGAAATTGAGGGTAAAATATAATGATCTATCCAAACTCACAAAATGTTTTCTATATTTATATAAATATATAAATACTTTTATATATTTATAGTAATTATGTATATTATATAAATACATACTTTTATATATTTATAGTAATTATGTATATTATATAAATATATAAATATATATAAATTTTCTTCAGACAATCATCTGAAGAAAAACAGACTTGGATGAGAAAACAGTCCAAAGAATAAGAGCAGTGAAGAAATAAGTTAATTTAACACCAACTGCTGCCTCTAGAGTATAATGGGAAGTATATGTTTGGTTCTTTGTATAATTTTGATCACACATGCATTATATGAGTTGTACATATTTGGAAGAAAACACAGCATTAAAATCATCAATAAAGAAGGATGCCAGAAAGGTAGCCTAGGGCAGGAAGTCACTCCCCATGTTAAACTGATTGACAGGGCAACCCAAGGAAGTGGATATGAAGTTTAACTAGGGCTTGGCAGTAGGAAGAATCAGGGGACTATCCCTGGGCTGGTACTGACCTTCCTAAGAAACAAAAGGACAGAAACCTGACTGGAGTCAAAACAGAGAACAACAAAGGGCAAGACTGGGTGTGTAACACGTGGATCCCAGCATATGTGTTTCTACACCTCTGAGGCTCTATGTGGCTGTTAATTTTTCCATCCTCCATGATGCCCATCAGTATAAATGACTCAGGGTTGGCTCACTTGGGTGTCCTCATCACTTCCACCTATCCATGGAGTTGACAGCCACCTGCTCAAAGTCCATCTCCCTGGGCCTACAGCCATCAGGGAGGGATGAGACCACCACAAGTCAGGGAGAAACACAGGTTGTCACTAACAACCAGATGAGAAGGAGGAAGACACGCTCAGTGGAGCAGCTGGGTGGACTGATGACATGGGGTTGAGTTCTGAAGGCCCAGAGGAGGTGGATGTAGGAAAAGAACAAGGGAAGGGCGATCATGAGGATACAGACAAGCCCCATAATATGGATATTTAATTTATATATCTTATATAAACTCAATTAAATTTGTTCTGAATTAAAAAGAGAGAAAATGATCATTGAAACCATGTACATGATTTCACTCACCAATCTGCTCAATGAGTTCAGAGCGTAGAGTCAGAGGGAAATGGGGAGTGTCAATCTGCTGTTCTCTCAAGAAGTCCCAGTCCTCGGGAGCCTCTCATTCCAGAAGCATCTTGCTTTTTGCATTTTTCAAGTGAAGGTTGACAGAATATGCATCCCAAAATATACCAATTTGGTATAAGAATTATTTTGAGCAAAAGGTACTTTAAAAATAGCAGATGCAAGAAGAACATCCTAATCGTCCCATTTCTTCCTAAAAACAGAAGATAAAAACTCAAGTGTGAAAGATGTGCCAGGGGAAAAGAAACATTCTTCGATGGGGAGCCATGGCCAGGAGATTTCTGTACGCACAGACCTTGTTCAAATAATTCTTATCTTCTTTTGGCCTCCCCATATAATTTAGTTACTTTTCTACAACTGCCTCTCTTTGTTCAACCTAATATAAAAGCATGTGGGTTTTGCCCCTTCTTTGGGGCCTCATTTCTTTGTAAGGGCTCCCATGTCACATAAAACTGAAATGCTTTTCTCCTGCTCATCTATCTTATGTCAATTTAGTTCTCAAGCCCAGCCATGACCTAAGAGTGTACAGGTAGAGTTTTGCCTGCTCTACACAAGCAAAAATATTCCTAAGGGCAAGCTACCCCTTCACCTGGTTCTCAGAGAAACAGCAATCTCTCCTAATGAGAGGAGAAAAATAGACTACTTCGGCTCTTTGAGAAACAATCATTTAGGTCTCCCAAATGGTATAGGCCTAGGGAATTTTTCAAAAATAATTAACCATTATCAATGGAATTTTTTTGGTCTGATGTACTGATTCAAGAGCCTAACCTTCCCATAGTAGGAAGGGAAGGATAAGGAGAGATTTGTTAAAGGCTACAAAATTACAGCTAGACAGGAAGCATAAGTCCTAACATTCAATACTAGTGTAGGATGACTACAGTTAAGGATGATATATAGTTTCAAATAGCCAGAAGAATATTGAACGGTCCCAGCACAAAGAAATGATAAATGTTTGAGATGATGGATATGCTAATTACCCTGATCTGATCACTGTACATCATATGTACCAAAATATCACCATGTACCCCATGAATATGTACAATTATTATTTGTCAATTAAAAAAAATTTATCACTGGGCACTGTGGCACATGCCTATAGTCCCAGCTACTCGGGAAGCCAAAGCAAGAGGGTCTCTTGAGCTCACAAGTTCAAGACCAGCTTGAAAAATATAGCAAAACCCCGTTTCTGAAAAAATATAATAATACTAATTAATTTTTTTGCAAAAGAATCTAACCTTCCCATAGCATGACTTAGATGTACTGAAAGAGAAGATAAAGAAAGGCAAATGAATCAAGGGCTGCTGACCCAAGAAGTCAAGGGGCACCCTCCAGAGAGCCTGTGGAAAACTAGAGAAAGGGAATGTTCACTTAGTGACATCCTAGAGAAGACATGAGCCCAGTGTCCCGTGGGCTTAGCAGGCCATCTTCTCTTCCTACATCCTACACTTTCCTTCTCTACTGACTTGACTCCTTCCCGCCCACATTGAAATAGCCACAGGCTCTACCCTGGGGGAAACGCCCTCCCTCTTCTCTGTCCTTGGTGTCCCTCCGTCCAGTCCTCTAGTATTTCCCTCCACCACTGGGTTTCTCCACCTGCCTCCTGTTGCTCCCCTCCCCTCTCCCCTTCAGTCCACTGCAGTCTGGTTTCTGCCGCAATATTCTATAGGAACTGCTCTCCTTGAAGCCCATGATGATTTGTTTTTTGACAAATCCAAAGCACTATGTCTCAATCCTTATCTTTTGTGACCTCCAAGCAGAGTTGAACCTCTTAAATGATGCCTCTAGCTTGACAATAGCTCTTTCCTGGGTTTCTGTGCCGCCACCCTCCTGATGGTTTTCTCCCTCACACCATGCCCTCTCAGTCTTCTTCTGAGCTTCTCTTTCCTTTTGGTGTTTCTCTGTGTCAAGTCCTCTGCTCTCTTCCTTGGCTGTCTCCCTGGAGGATCTCCTCCGACTCCCCTGGCTGAAATCTGTCTCCCTCCAAGACCACTCTCCAAAGCTTTAGACCTCTATATATGACTTCCTGTGAAATATCTCCCTTTGAATGTTTCATACGGACACTTGAAACTCAACTCACCCATATTAGTCAATGTTTGGTCAGAAAAACAGCCCACGAAAGGTCATTCAACGAAGCATATTTCACCTGATGATGGAAAAGCCAAAAGGCCAAATGGGAGGTCAAGACAGCCCAAAGAGTCACAACAGCTGGAAGCCACAGCCACCCCATGGCTGGGGGTGAATGAAGGAGATGGTGTGGCCACAGCCCTAGCACAGAGCTTCCCGGTGAGGGTAGGGACTCCAGAGACAGAGCAGCCAGTAGCCCTGCCACAGCTGCAGCTGCTGGAACAGCCTGAGTAGACAGAGAGGAAGAAACACTCTGGCTTCTCTCTTGCTCCTGTTCTCCAGCCTCCTGCCAATGCTTTCCGTTGGCTGAACCTACCTGGAAGAGTTGACAAAGAGCTCTGGGAGGT
Source organism: Pongo abelii (assembly GCF_028885655.2). NCBI lineage: Eukaryota > Metazoa > Chordata > Mammalia > Primates > Hominidae > Pongo > Pongo abelii. The sequence goes on along the minus strand of NC_071998.2, from coordinate 68,805,176 downwards.
GACATTTTCAGGGCCAGCCCCCTGTGACACTGTGGGACTGTAAACTAGTTCAACCATTGTGGAAGTCAGTGTGGCGATTCCTCAGGGATCTTGAGCTAGAAATACCATTTGACCCAGCAATCCCATTACTGGGTATATACCCAAAGGATTATAAATCATGCTGCTATAAAGACACATGCACACATATGTTTATAGTGGCACTATTCACAATAGCAAAGACTTGGAACCAACCTAAATGTCCAACAACGATAGACTGGATTAAGAAAATGTGGCACATATACACCATGGAATACTATGCAGCCATAAAAAATGATGAGTTCATGTCCTTTGTAGGGACATGGATGAAACTGGAAACCATCATTCTCAGCAAACTATCGCAAGGACAAAAAACCAAACACCGCATGTTCTCACTCATAGGTGGGAATTGAACAATGAGAACACATGGACACAGGAAGGGGAACATCACACACTGGGGACTGTTGTGGGGTGGGGGGAGGGCAGAGGGATAGCATTAGGAGATATACCTAATGCTAAATGACGAGTTACTGGTGCAGCGCACCAACATGGCACATGTATACATATGTAACTAACCCGCATGTTGTGCACATGTACCCTAAAACTTAAAGTATAATAATAATAAAATTAAAAAAAAGATATTGCCAAATTGCCTTTCATCAGAGTTATACCTTTTTGTATTCCCATCAACAATATATGAGAGTGCTTGTTCCTGTGGCCACTTGCAAGAACGTCAGCCTCTGGAGGGTACCATATTGCTTGTATATTTTGAGTATCACATACCAACTCTCTTAAGAGAAAGTCAAACGAAAAATGTCCTTTCAAAGATGCCCAAATTGCTCATTTCTCCTTAATCGCTTTTCAAAAAAATTAACTCCTGTTCTACCGTTCAGATCTTAGCTCAGATGTTACCTCCCACATCCCAGTTTGGATGGTGCCCCTCTGACATACAGTCTCACAGCTCTGTGTTGCTTTACTTCATATTTTACATCCAATTGTTTACTTGTTAATGTCTGGCTCCCCAACTAGGCTGTAAGCTCTAAGAGGGCAAAAGAAAGCAGAGTTTATTTGGCAAACTACCCAGGCTTCCATGTGGTTTAGGTGTGCTTGACTCCACACCCAGCTCCAAGGTGGGCCCTGATTTTTATTCTTGCCAATTAGCATAGCCCTTCCTCATTGGTTTAGAAATGAGAACCTGACCTCAGATGGTCCAATCAGAACGACCCTTGACACCATCACTGGGGTGGCTGAGAGACCCGTTTTTTTCACCTGGGCAACCTCATATGAAGAGGCAATGTCAGGAATGTCTGTGCCCTGTGGTTAGAATAAAACAAGACATGAAGAAGGGCAAAGTCACTGAGCCCTAAAAGAGCAGGCCCTTTGGAGCGAACCATACCTGGGGCTGGCCCTGAGTTCTGATTTAGATATGGTGTGTCTTTGTAAAATTCATGTTGAAATTTAATTGCCAATGTAAACATGTTGAGAGGTGGTGGGATCTTTTTGGTTTCTTTGTTTGTTTGTTTGTTTGTTTGTTTAGATCCAGGGACAAACTGGAAAAGAGGCATTTGAGTCTTGAAGGATCCCGCCTCATGAGGGATTAATTCAGTCTCTCTAGAGAGTGAGTTCTTGCTCTTGTGGGACTGGATCGTTGACTGCAAGAGCAGATTATATCAATCAGCAATTTTTCTTCTTCTTTTTTTGGCTTTAGGTAGTTTGGATCAAGTTTTCTATTTATTGTGAACATCAAATCCTAATTGATACAAAACATTCATTGTTTTGTTTGTCCCTGTATCCACAAGAACCCTGCTCATGGAATATGCTGAGTAACTACTGTATCTGTTGTATAACGTGCAGCTGGGAGAATTTGGGGTGGCTTAATAGAGGGGGTGACAGCTGAAGCCTTAATTTGAACCTATTTCCTTAGAAAGTGTGTAACGTTGCCCTAGATTTAAATGCATCTGAAATCCTAAAGTGTGTCCCTGTGTGTTTTATAGCAGAATGTTTGCTACCTGAGATTAACCTGCTTACCTGTCGTTTCCCAATAACTCCTGAATATATTTCTGCTTCAGCCGTGGACTTTCAACCTCAAGAAACTAGGCTTTTAAACTTGGGGAAGGGAGCAGAAAGGAATGATTTGGCTCTATCTGCTGTTCACTCTGCTGGATAAGATAATGTTTTTTTTTTCTCCCCCCAAATGACCTGTAAATTCTTAGATTTCAACTTCAAGTCTCATTTCTCAGACATTTAAGATGCCTTGGGCTTTTTACCCGGCTAGATGGAAGCCAAGATTTTATTATTCTCTTGGGGACTATTCTGCTGAGCCAGAGCCATCAGAGGCAGCTTTAACTTTAGGCTGTTATATGATATCTTTCAAAGTATAATCAGGCTGTATGGCTCATGATCTGGCTATTCGATTAAAGGTATGTGTTGCCAAAGGGCTGCACTTCTGAAAATACTGAGAGACAAACAAACTTCACCAGACAGGGAATGAAAATTCTACAAGTTGAGTCCCTATATTTTGATCAGGGAATTCTTTTCCTCCTTTCCTCGTTCACCAAAAAGCACACTTGCCCAGACTATTTACATTCTCAAATGCATTTGTTACTCTCAGGGTTGCTGGAATATATATCCTACAACTACTGATTTTTGACTTCCCAGTGTATCTTTTGCACACTTTTGCTTATACTTTAAGGTGTTTTTTTGGAAGGAGGAAGAATAGGTTGCAAGAAATACTGGTAGAAAAGCAGTAATAAATCACTTCACCTTTCCCGTCAAATAATTCCTCTTGTATTATCCTTTTTGTGGAACGTCTATGCAATTTGGTTGGTGACTATCAGGATATTTACAGTCTTAAAACATCTCCTTATAATCACTTGTTAATTACAAAGAGACAAGTAATAGCTTGATAGTGGAGAAACCTCGTGGACACCACATGAACCAAGACACCAGCGACTGTATCACCAATAAGACGAACCAATTATCAGGTGCCTCCTCCCAGGATGCACTGAGGAGGACATAGTATCACTTCCATGGTAACCCTGCCAAAAATGCTTAACCTGAAACAGTCATGAAGAACTAAATTTGAACAAATCCAAACTGAGAGATGCCACAACTTGCCTATACTTTCTTTTCTTCTTTTCTTTTTTTTCTCTTTTCTTTCTTTCTTTTTTTTTTTTTTTTTTTAAGACATAGTCTCACTCTGTCACCCAGGCTGGAGTGCAGTGGAGCAATATGCAGCCCCAACCTCCTGGGCTCAAGTGATCCTCCAACCTTAGCCTCCAGAGTAGCTGGGACTACGGGCACACGCCACCCCTAAGCCCAGCTAATTTTTTTTTTTTTTTGGAGAGATGGGATCTCATTATGTTGCCCAAGCCCGTCTCAAACTCCTGGGCTTAAGGAATCCTCCCACCTTGGCCTCCCAAAGTGCTGGGATTACAGGCATGAGCCACTGTGCCCAGCCTGGCCTATACTTTTCAAAAATTGTCAATAAAATGAAGAGTGAAGAAGCTGATGAACTAATTCATATTTAGATTAAGAGACATGAGAGGTAAGTGCAACGCATGACTGTGAACTGCATACTGAGCTTACAAAATAGCTACAAAAGATGTTACTGGGATAATTGGCTAATTTTGAATATGGACTGTAGATTAGTTAAATGTATCAATGTTAAATTTCTGATTTATATAATTGTGCTGTAATTATGTAGGAGAATGTCCTTGTTCTTAGGAAATAAACACTATTTAGATATAAAAGGGCACAATGTCTTCAACTTATCCTTAAACAGTTCAGGAAAAAAATATGTATGTATGAAAAGAGTAAATGCCAAAGGCAGTGAAGCTAAATGTTAATAATTGCTGAATATGGGTGAAGTAAAGAATAAGAGGTATTTGCACTAATCTTGCAAATTTTCTCTAAGTTTGAAATTTTATCTGTATGATATATAGAGATACAGATAGATAGCTGCAAATATGTAATATACACACCATTCAAAATAAGTTGATAACCCAGTGCATCAACCTAAAATCCAACCTAGTCCTCAGGTTAAGGTATTCTTTTTTAAAAAACAATTTTTTAAAATTATTATACTTTAAGTTCTAGGGTACATGTGCACAACGTGCAGTTTTGATACATAGGTATACATGTGCCATGTTGGTTTCCTGCACCCATCAACTCATCATTTTCATTAGGTATTTCTCCTAATGCTATCCCTCCCCAACCTCCCACCCCACGACAGGCCCTGGTGTGTGATGTTCCCCACTCTGTGTCCAAGTGATCTCATTGTTCAATTCCCACCTATGAGTGAGAACATGCGGTGTTTGGTTTTCTGTCCTTGTGATAGATTGCTGAGAATGATAGTTTCCAGCTTCATCCATGTCCCTGCAAAGTACATGAACTCATCCTTTTTTATGGCTACATAGTAATCTATGGCGTATAAGTGCCACATTTTCTTTAACCAGTCTATCATTGATGGACATTTGGGTTGGTTCCAAGTCTTTGCTATTGTGAATAGTACTGCAGTAAACATACATGTGCATGTGTCTTTATAGTAGCATGATTTATAGTCCTTTGGGTATATACCCAGTAATGGGATCCCTGGGTCAAATCGTAATTCTAGTTCTAGATCCTTGAGGAATTGCCACACTGTCTTCCACAATGGTTGAACTAATTTACACTCCCACCAATAGTGTAAAAGCATTCTTATTTCTCTACATCCTCTCCAGCATCTGTTGTTTCCTGACTTTTTAATGATTGCCATTCTACTGGCGTGAGATGGTATCTCATTGTGGTTTTGATTTGCATTTCTCTGATGACCAGTGATGATGAGCATTTTTTCATGTGTCTGTTGGCTACATAGATGTCTTCTTTTGAAAAGTGTCTGTTCATATCCTTTGCTCACTTTTTGATGGGGTTGTTTGGTTTTTTCCTTGTAAATTTGTCTGAGTTCTTTGTAGATTCTGGATATTAGCCCTTTGTCAGATGAGTAGATTGCAAAAATTTTCTCCCATTCTGTAGCTTGCCTGTTCACTCTGATGGTAGTTTCTTTTTCTGTGCAAAAACTCTTTAGTTTAATTAGATACCACTTGTCTATTTTGATTTTTGTTGCCATTGCTTTTGGTGTTTTAGTCATGAAGTCTTTTCCCATGCCTATGTCCTGAATGGTATTGCCTAGGTTTTCTTCTAGGGTTTTTATGGTTTTAAGTCTAACATTTAAGTCCTTAATCCATCTTGAATTAATTTTTGTATAAGGTGTAATGAAGGGATCCAGTTTCAGCTTTCTACATATGGCTAGCCAGTTTTCCCAGCACCATTTATTAAATACAGAATCCTTTCCCCATTTCTTGTTTTTGTCAGGTTTGTCAAAGATCAGATGATTGCAGACGTGTGGCATTATTTCTGAGACCTCTGTTCTGTTCCATTGGTCTATATATCTGTTTTGGTACCAGTATCATGCTGTTTTGGTTACTGTAGCCTTGTAGTATAGTTTGAAGTCAGGTAGTATGATGCCTCCAGCTTTGTTCTTTTTGCTTAGGATTGTCTTGGCAATGCGGGTTCTTTTTTGGTTCCATATGAACTTTAGAGTAGTTTTTTCCAATTCTGTGAAGAAAGTCATTGGTATCTTGATGGGGATGGCTTTGAATCTATAAATTACCTTGAGCAGTATGGCCATTTTCATGATATTGATTCTTCCTATCCATGAGCATGGAATATTCTTCCATTTGTTTGTGTCCTCTTTTATTTCATTGAGCAGTAGTTTGTAGTTCTCCTTGAAGAGGTCCTTCACATCCCTTGTAAGTTAGATTCCTAGGTATTTTATTCTCTTTGTAGTAATTGTGAATGGGAGTTCACTCATGATTTGGCTGTCTGTTAGTGGTGTATAGGAATGCTTGTGATTTTTGCACATTGATTTTATATCCTGAGACTGCTGAAGTTGCTTATCAGCTTAAGGAGATTTTGGGCTGAGACAATGGGGTTTTCTAGATATACAATCATGTCACCTGCAAACAGGGACAATTTGACTTCCTCTTTTCCTAATTGAATACCCTTTATTTCCTTCTCTTACCTGATTGCCCTGACCGGAACTTCCAACACTAGATTGAATAGAAGTGGTGAGAGAGGGCATCCCTGTCTTGTGCCAGTTTTCAAAAAGAATGCTTCCAGTTTTTGCCCATTCAGTATGATATTGGCCGTGGGCTTGTCATAAATAGCTCTTATTATTTTGAGATATGTTCCATCAATACCTAATTTATTGAGAGTTTTTAGCATGAAGGGTTGTTGAATTTTGGCGAAGGCCTTTTCTGCCTCTAGTGAGATAATCATGTGGTTTTTGTCGTTGGTTCTGTTTATGTGATGGATTACGTTTATTGATTTGCATGTGTTGAACCAGCCTTGCATTCCAGGGATGAAGCCAACTTGATCGTCATGGATAAGCCTTTTGATGTGCTGCTGGAGTCAGTTTACCAGTATTTTATTGAGGATTTTTGCATCAATGATCATCAGGGATATTGGTCTAAAATTCCCTCTCTTTTTTTTGTTGTGTCTCTAGGTAGGCTTTGGTATCAGGATGATGTTGGCCTCATAAAATGAGTTAGGGAGGATTCCCTCTTTTACTCTTGATTGGAATAGTTTCAGAAGGAATGGTACCAGCTCCTCTTTGTACCTCTGGTAGAATTCAGCTGTGAATCCATCTGGTCCAGGACTTTTTTCGGTTGGTAGGCTATTAATTATTGCCTCAGTTTCAGAGCCTGTTATTCGTCTATTCAGAGATTCAACTTCTTCCTGGTTTAGTCTTGGGAGAGTATATGTGTCCAGGAATGTATCCATTTCTTTTAGATTTTCTAGTTTATTTGTGCAGAGGTGTTTATAGTATTCTCTGATGGTACTTTGTATTTCTGTGGGATCGGTGGTGATATGCCCTGTATCATTTTTTATTGCATCTATTTGATTCTTCTCTCTTTTCTTCTTTATTAGTCTTGCTAGCTGTCTATTAATTTTGTTGATCTTTTCAAAAAACCAACTCCTGGATTCATTGATTTTTTTGTGGTATTCTCTGTATTTCCTGAATTTGAATGTTGTCCTGCTTTGCTAGCTTGGGGAAGTTTTCCTGTATAATATCCTGAAGAGTGTTTTCCAACTTGGTTCCATTCTCCCCATCAATTTCAGGTACACCAATCAAATGTAGATTTCGTATTTTCACATAGTCCCATATTTCTTGGAGGCTTCATTCGTTTCTTTTTACTCTTTTTTCTCTAACCTTGTCTTCTCACTTTATTTCATTAATTTGATCTTCAGTCACTGATATCCTTTCTTGCACCTGATCCAATCAGCTATTGAAGCTTGTGCATGTGTCACCAAGTTCTCATGCCATGGTTTTCAGCTCCATCAGATCATTTAAAGTCTTCTCTACACTGTTTATTCCAGTTAACCATTTCATCTAATCTTTTTTCAAGGTTTTTAGCTTCCTTGCAATGGGTTCAAACATCCTCCTTTAACTCGGAGAAGTTTGTAATTACCGACCTTCTGACCTACTTCTGTCAACTCGTCAAAGTCATTCTCCATCCAGCTTTGTTCTGTTGCTGGCGAGGAGCTGCAATCCTTTGAAGGAGAAGTGGTGCTCTGATTTTTGGAATTTTCAGCTTTTCTGCTTGATTTCTCCCCATCTTTGTGATTTTTATCTACCTTTGGTCTTTGATGTTGGTGACCTACAGATGGGTTTTTGGTGCAGATGACCTTTTTGTTAATGTTGATGCTATTCCTTTCTGTTTGTTAGTTTTCCTTCTAACAGTCAGGTCCCTCAGCTGCAGGTCTGTTGGAGTTTGCTCGAGTTCCACTCCAGACCCTGTTTGCCTGGGTATCACCAGCGGAGGCTGCAGAACAGCAAATATTGCAGAGAGCAAATATTGCTGCCTGATCTTTCCTCTGGAAGCTTCATCCCAGAGGGGCAGCCACCTATATGAGGTGTCTGTTGTTCCCTACTGGGAGGTGTCTCCCTGTTAGGCTACACAGGGTTCAGGGACCCACTTGAGGAGGCAGTCTGCCTATTCTCAGAGCTCAAATGCGTGCTGGGAGAGCCACTGCTCTCTTTAGAGCTTGTCAGACAGGGATGTTTAAGTCTGCAGAAGTTGTCTGCTGCCTTTTGTTCAGCTATGCCCTGCCCATGGAGGTGGAGTCTAGAGGCAGTAGGCCTTGTTGAGCTGCGGTGGTCTCTGCCCAGTTTGAGCTTCCTGGCCACTTTTTTAACCTACTCAAGCCTCAGCAATGGTGGACGCCTCTCCCCTAGCCAGGCTGCTGCCTCACAGATTGATCTCAGACTGACTGCTGCACTAGCAGTGAGCAAGGCTCTGTGGGCGTGGGACCCACTGAGCCAGGCATGGGAGAGAATCACTTTGTCTGCTGGTTGCTAAGACCTTGGGAAAAGTGCAGTATTTGGGTGGGGAGTGTCTCATTTTCCCAGGTAGTCTGTCACGGCTTCCCTTGGCTAGGAAAGGGAAATCCCCTGACCTCTTGCACTTCCCAGGTGAGGTGATGCCCCGCCTTGCTTCAGCTCACCCTCCATGGGCTGCACCCACTGTCCAACCAGTCCCAATGAGATGAACCAAGTACCTCAGTTGGAAATGCAGAAATCAGCCATCTTCTGCGTCAATCATACTGGGAGCAGCAGACCAGAGCTGTTCCTATTCAGCCATCTTGGAACACTCCCCAGGTTCAGGTATTCTTAGGCAATATATATAGAAACAAAGGCAGGCTACCCACAGAAACAGGGTCAGTGGATACATCAATCAGGGCCCTGCCTATATTCCTATTAACTTATTTTGTCACTAGACTAAAACATTTCACACTTCCTTAAACCTAATGCAGATTTCTTATATGTTTAAACACTCAAAGCACAAATTCCATACTTGTCCCTAAGTGAGGTCTAAGTTTGTTAATATTCTTGTGTGTGCTAACAAATAAGCAGAGATTTCTGCATAACCTAACTTTTGCAAACATAAACTTCTAATATGCCCTATTTCCTATTTTCTTAGAAAATCCAATCAACATCTCTAGGATTTCAGATACCACAAGCTCTTATTTCTGTCACATCAAATGAACAATTTTATTCTTTAGCTTCTTAAAATAAATTCAATAAGCCTTTGCTCATTGCTAGCTTTTCTGTCTCTCTTCCAATCTCTTTGATCAGGATCAAGACCAAGATTCTGTCCACTCTGGAATAATAATCCAGGGGTAATTAGAACTTCTTACCTTCTTTAGCCCAAAAGAAGCCAATTTATCACAAACTGTCAGGAATTCCATCTTTAAATTACCGAGAGCCCAATTACTGACAGAAACCAGGAATCTTCCTTCCAATTAAAATGATTGATTTCTTAGCAGAAATCAATCAAGTAGCATTTCACTTTTTAATTATACTCATTCCCATCAAATGTGAAAAAATTCTTCCTCGTTTTATTTTCCTTCCAAAGAACGTGATACAACAAACATTAATCATGGAGGGCAAGGCCAGACCTGGTAATGCCTTTGGCAGAATTAGACAACATCTAATGTTTTGTCCATTTTTATGCGTCTTCAGCTTGTAGAGCCCCTTCAGCTCTAAAAGGAGGGAGGAGGGACTACTTCTTTGTTACCTCACATAATTCACTTAAGTGCATGCCAAACCTGCCAGCTTCGGGTAAGTTGTGATGAGACAGCATTAGGCATTTCAATCAACGGGCTCTAGCAGGGGATTCAGGCCTTAGGGACAGGACATGATTTTATTTCTCATGCAAAGAACAGAATTGCAGTATTGGAGACAAACCAGTGCATAGAGGTAAACACAAAGAACACAAGAAAAAAATTTGGTTTTTCTTGGTTGTATGGCATTATAATGATTACATGTTGTAAATAATTGTATTTTATTTAATTAATTAATTAATTATTTTGAGACAGAGTTTCGCTCTTGTTGCTCAGGCTAGAGTGTAATGGCAAAATCTTGGCTCACTGCAACCTCTGCCTCCCAAGTTCAAGTGATTCTCCTGTCTCAGCCTCCTGAGTAGCTGGGATTATAGGCATGTGCCACCACACCCAACTAATTTTGTATTTTTAGTAGAGACGGGGTTTCACCATGTTGGTCAGGCTGGTCTCGAACTCCTGACCTCAGGTGATCCGCCCACCTCAGCCTCCCAAAGTGCTGGAATTACAGGCGTGGGCCACTGCACCTGGCCTTAACCAATTTTAAAAGGAAAAAAAAGTTCCAAGTTCCATTTGGGGAAGAAGTACAATTTAGAGGCTCCAAAGGAACACGAGGCAGCCCCTCTCCCAGCCTCTGCAAGGCTGCAAAGACACCTGTCAATCTACCTTGCTTTCCATTTTAATCTTCAAGGAAAGACCAACCAGTTCTGGCTCCTGCAGCTTGCTGACCCAGAAGCCTGTATCTTTATCTCCCCTTTTCACCGCTCTCTGCGTGGTCAGCAGGTTGGCATCAGTTCATTCCCTCGAGACATACAAAGGTCAAGTTTTTTGCTCTGATAAATATTTTCCAGCAATATCTATTCCAGAATCTCCCTGTTTGGACAGACACCAGTGATTACCCCTTGTCCGTATGTGGTAGTTAACCATTTTCCAAAAGCTTTCAGATTTATAAAGATGGTTCTGGGGGAACTCACAAGATACTAAATTTCCTCATTCAACCGCAGAATCATATTTGACCATTTTAGTAGAAAATGAAATTGGATACTAAGCTCTTGAAAAAATATATATATTAAAAGTTCATGTATATGGTGGTGGCTCATGCCTGTAATCACAGCACTTTGGGAGGACAAGGCAGGTGGATCACTTGAGGTCAGGAGTTTGAGACCAGCCTGGCCAACATGGTAAAACCCCGTCTCTACAAGAAATATAAAAGTTAGCTAGGCGTGGTGGCAAGTGCCTGTAATCCTAGGTACTTGGGAGGCTGAGGCAGGAGAATCACTTGAGCCCAGGAGGCAGAGGTTGCAGTGAGCCAAGATCACACCACTGTACTCTAGCCTGCGCAACAGAGACAGACTCCATCAAAAAAAAAAAAAAAGGTCCATGTTATGTGACAGGTCATACCTCTCTGCCTTTACTCCAAGCTCAGTTTACAATACTCAGAAAGACCAACATGACCTACATTAAGATTTTCCATTCAGCCAGACGCAGTGGCTCTTGCCTGCAATCCCAGTACCTTGGGAGGCCAAGACAAAAGGATCACTTGCAGCCAGGAATTCAAGACTAGTCTGGGCAACATAGTGAGACCCTGTCTCTACGAAAAAATTTAAAAAGTTAGCCAGGCACAGTGACATACACCTGTAGTCCTAGCCTGGGGAGGCTGAGGCAGGAGGATCACTTGAGCCTAGGAGGTCGAAGCTGCAGTGAGCTAGTATCACGCCACTGTACTCCAGCCTGGGTGACAAAGCAAGATCCTGTCTCTAAAAAGAACAGACTTCACTGGGCACCTCGAAGGGCAAGGCAGGACACTAGGTGCTGGAGGTAGAGAACCATCGTTCTTTCCATGCTGCTCTATGGGGAAGGCACATAGGCAGCCACCTCGGCACAGTAAAGAACAAAACAGAGATGGTATAATGGGAGAAAAGGATCCCCCTGGTGAGAACAAAGGAAAAGAACATTGTCTCAGTGGAAAGGACACAAATGAGTTTAGGAAAAGGTTCGCGGGTGTCATCTGGTCTTCCTGAGTGGGCACAGAAACTCCAGGCTTATGTCATAGTGTGGGCAAATGCATGCCACTTCCCAAGAATCACAAACACAGGAGAGGTGCAAGGGGCCATGTCCCATGCTACAAAGTCCTGACTGCCAGGCTAGGAGTACTGGACTTTGTATGCATCAACAAAGAGCACAAGGGGAAGTCATAGTTCAACTGGCTGTGGTGGGAGGGGAATATGGGGACAGAGAAGAGACTGCTGAATAATCCACTGAGGGCTGACATAGCAGAGCTGACATGGCAATGGAATGAAAATTAGCAGATATTTGAGAAGCACAGGTCTGATACAGATGACAGAGATGTGCAACCACATATGAAAGGATGAGGAAGGAGGGGAGGCTGACTCTGAGCATGACTTTTATGTGTGAACACTTAGTTGGAATCCAGGGACTGCCTGGCTTTTGCTACTTAAAACTTCATTGTGGTTATTATTCACATCCTGTATCGAGCCCTTGTTTTAAACTTTTAAACATCCTTAAGGTAAGTGGGGGAGTTATTTCAACCCTCCTGTTACAGATGACAGAACCAAGCCTTGGAGGCTGTGACCTGAATAGGGGAGCCAACTAACCAGTGCAGAGATGGGACAAGACACTGGTGGAGTCCTCATTATGCAATCAAATAAACCAGGAAGATAGCTCAAAACAGTCCTAGTGGCATGTTTCTGGGGCAAATGGGACAGAGCTCATAGAACTTTACACCTTCAGAGCCGGGCACGGTGGCTCACACCTGTAATCCCAGCACTTTGAGAGGCTGAGGAGGGTGGATCACATAAGGTCGGGAGTTCGAGACCAGCCTGACCAACATGGTGAAACCCCGTCTCTACTAAAAATACAAAAATTAGCCGTGCATGGTGGCCGGCACCTGTAGTCCCAGCTACACGGGAGGCTGAGGCAGGAGAATTGCTTGAACCTGGGAGGGGAGGTTGCAGTGAGTTGAGATTGCGCCACCGTACTCTCCAGCCTGGGTGACAGTGAGACTCCATCTAAAAAAAAAAAAAAAAGAACTTTACACCTTCAGCAATGGAAGGTGGTGTTTGCTGATAACGCCCATTCCAAAAGCAAATGGAAAGCTCCCACACTGTGTTGAATTTTTTTAAATGGATGCACAAGAATTAAGTCTTAGATCTTTGGTTGAACTAAATTACCCTTAGCAGGTGCTATTTTTAGACCTCAAGCTTTCCCATCATAAAGTTTTAAAAAGAACAATTTGTCTAAAAAGCAGGTAGAGAAATTCACTGACAAGGGCTTAGATGTTTTAGGACTTTAATGTTCTTTACATATTCAACATAAAATACTGACAATAGATAAACAATAGGGGAAAGACTTTTCAGCAAAGTATCACTCTCGTCATCAAACATTACAAAGAAAACAGTCAAGAGAACAAAGGATAGGGTAATTTAACAGAAATGTTTAGTTTAATGGCGTAATTGAAAAACAACCAACCAATCAACTTTCTCTTCTACCTATGGAAAGAATGGTAAAAATGAATCAAGAACTTCCAGGTCTTTTTCATAAAACAGCTTAAAAAGAGGAAGGGGAAGACTGGGGAGGGGGTACAACTGTTGCTAATGAAATGCTATAATGCACAAGGTCAAGGATTTAATAAATTCTAAAAGTGTCTACATATATCAGTGATAACCGTATTATTAGAAATATAAATGTATAGAAATATAAAGTATATGGTATTAAAAACAGACCTTGCTAATATAAACATACATAAAGTATGTCACTTCTCTTGTAATAACAGCATAAAGATCGATCTACAGTTTGCCCTTTGCCTGGCACTCTTAAACCACTCCTCCAATGGTCAATGCTGACCTTGAATCAACAGCCGCTGAACCCAGGAGACCCCACAGATGTCTAGATTCAGCACCTAGAGGGCCCCACCTACCCTCTATGCTGTGTGTTCCCATGACTCCAGAAATAATTAATTGCAACTTGCATTATTAAGTCCACAGGCAAGTTTGAAATCTAACTAGAAAAAGTAGCAGCAAAGGCAAAATAAGCGGGAATTTGTTAGAAAAGCAACAAGAAGATTTCTTAAAATGCTTCCAGTTCAAGTCAGAATTAAGGTGACATTAGGTCCCACCAGCTTTACAGAGTTGTAGATGTTTTGCTGTTGTTCTTTCAAAAAAGAAGAATCTACAATAAACATGTTCATTTGAGAAAAATACTGTGTTAACTTTTTGTAGCCATCCCCAAGTTACTTTAAACTTTGTATGTTGTTCAAGAACAGAGTATATCCTGGTTAGGATGTGTTCATAGCTGATGCATCTCCAAAAATTTTTTCATAAAGGCGGCCAGCTTCTGAACATCTTCAATTGTGACAGCATTATACAGAGAGGCCCGGATGCCTCCCACAGACCTAGAATGACCAAAGATCCAGGCATTGAGAACAAACACGTCTAATTTCGCATCAAAACAACTTTTTCTAGCCACTGGCTCCTGAGAGTTGCAGCACCTGAGACCATCATTTCCAGTCTCCTACCTAAAAACTCCCGAAACCTGGCACACAGCTTCACACGTCTCAGTCATCAGAAAATTCTCCCTTAAGCTGTGAAGGTTCACCATGCTCACATTTAGAGTCATTCGAACTATTCACTCTTGGCAAAGAAAAAACAAGATGTGGGGAAGAAAAGATAAGTTGGAAGAAGATAGTGATTCTGTTCAACATTCATGAGCCTGCCGTGACAGTGCCAGCAAGATGCGGGCTGCGCATCTCCCTGCTGCTATTCTCATGTGAGGACATTTATTTTTCATAGAGCAGGCAAGACTAGCTACTAATTTGATGTTCCGTTGGAATAATAATGATGCTCTACCTCCAGAACAGAGTGGTGCTGGCCTCATCAGAGATGGAATGGCAACCTCTGTGCTATATGAGCAGTGTAAGAGATTTTCAAAGGTAATTTTGCCAAAACCCTCATGGAAGATGGAGCTCCATTATATTCTCAGCTGGGGAATTATGCAAAGGGTTCCATAAACAACAGGAAGAAGGCACATCCTTATAACAGCTGGGTTGGCCCAACAAATTACATAACTGCTACTCCAAGCTAAGCAGGCTCCTATAGATTTGTTTTATTCTGCATTTGAAAAACTAAGCTAATTCTTTGCCAGGCTCGTGCATTGCAGATGTACTCACCTATGCCCTTTCAAGGACAACATATTGAGTTCAAGAGCTTTATCAAGAAATCTTTTTTCTAAAGCATCATCTCCTTTGGCATTGCCAATGCGGAATGGAATATTCATCTTGCTTCTATTTTGGGGCTCCACTGGACATCTGAAAAACATGTTTGTTATTCCAGCTACTTTTCTGAAATGTATGGGTTGTCATAAACAAATCAACAGATTTTTTTTCTTCACACTTCCTAGATGCAAGCAGAAGATTTTTTAAAAAACAAAAAAACAAAAAATCTGCCCCAGCCCATTTATTGTTTACTTAGGGAAAACAAACTCTTGCATATGGAGCAGTGGGTTATCATCCCCTTGTATGACTTGTACTTAATTTCCATCAGCCTCAGTTTCCTCACCTGAATACTGGGAATAATAATATCTCCATTTCAGACTAGTTGTGATGGTTTAGTGGTACTACATATATGAAGCTTCCAACACATGGCAGCTGCACGGCAAATGTGACTGACCTCTTTCTCTGCAAGGCTGCAGAGAAATAATAAGTTGGTCCTATAGTGGCTGTAAGGCAAAAATAACAAGCAGCAACTTCCAAAGGACTTACCATGGTGTATTGCCCCAAGCTGTGTGACCCTGAGCAAGTTACTTAACCTCTCTGCTATGCCTCACCTTCCTCATCTGAACAGTGGGAATAATAGAGGAACCTACCTCAACCACCTCAAGTTGTTGTAAGCATTAAATAAGTCAGTCTTTATAGAGAATTTTTGTGGCCCATTTAAAACTAAGAAGAGGTGGAATCTAGTTTTCCATCTTTTGAATCTGGGCTGGCCTTTTGACTGGCTTTGGCCAAGAGATTACAACAGACTCTTTGCACCTTCCAAGCCTAGGCCTCAAAAGACCTTACAGCCTCTCCTCCCGCTCTCTTAAAATATCGCTGTCATGGCCAAGCGCGGTGGCTCACACCTGTAATCCCAGCACTTTGGAAGGCCGAGGCAGGTGGATCACGAGGTCAGGAGTTTGAGACCAGCCTGACCAACATGGTGAAACCCCATCTCGACTGAAAAAAAAATACAAAAATTAGCTGGGCGTGCTGGCACACGCCTGTAATCCCAGCTACTCAGGAGGCTGAGGCAGGAGAATTGCTTGAACTCGGGAGGCGGAGATTGCAGTGAGCCAAGACTGTGCCATAGCACTCTAGCCTGGGCAACAGAGCAAGACTCTGTCTCAAAAAAAAAAAAATATATATATATATATATACATATATATATATATATATATTGCTGTCACTTAAGCATGTTTGAACTAGAGTACTGGAGATAAGTGTCCCAGCCAACAGCCAGCACCAACTGCCAGATATGTGAAACCACTGTAGACCATCTGGTTCCAAATGAATAACCAGATGATGACTTCAGTAGAATGAGGCATCCCAAGACCAGCAGAAGAACCCCCTAGCTGAGCTCAGCCCAACCTACTGACCCAAAAAACTACGAGCAAGTGAATGGTGGTTGTTTCAGTCACTGAAGTTTTAAGGTGTTCTATGATGCAGAAATAAATAACTGACACAATTTAAAACTATGTCTGCAACATATTAAATGCTATATAAGTACCTGTCAATACATCTATCTTTTTAAAAATTTTTATTTTAAATTTTTCTGGGTACATAGTAGGTGTATGTATTTATGGGAATAAATTCATCTTTTTACTCCCAGCACCTTGCATAAGGTACATATCGACTCTCAAAAATGATTATGAGTGAATTTTTGTCTAGGAAAGTTTCGTGTTTGACTTCAGTTTCTGCTTTGGAAAATAAGCAGCCAAAATTATTTTTCACTGGCAACCAAAGGAGACAAATGGAAGAAAAGCTGACATTACTCTGCAATTTTTTTTAAAAAAGGTACAATGTGTAATAACCCTCTCTTTCCCTTTGCTCAAGTATATCCTCTTTTATTCTTACACTTCTAAGGGTGGAATTCATTAAAATTACAGCAAATAAAGGCAGTGTGAGAGGCCCCTTGAGGGTACATCCGTAATTCTTGTTAAAGTTAATGAGAGTCTAGTACACAGCTTCAAGCAAAAGAGAGGCCAAAGGGGGAAACAAATATGGGGAAAAGACTTTGAGCCTGAATTCCAGGCCCCATTATTCGAAGTGGTAGGTTTCATGGCTGACATTGAAATTAAACATTCAATGGCTACCCTCTTTTGATATTCCACTGCCTCAGGCTCCCAATGTGAGGCTCCAATCAGAGAGGTGGAGCAACAAAAAGCACATTTAACTTAAGAGAAAAAAATTGAAAGCAGGAAGAATTAAGCATCTGTATTTACAGTTCCTCTCCCTCCAATTTACCCATCCTATCATGAAAGTAGAAGATATCACAAAGCAATAATGTCATAAAAGTGAGAAATTAAAGACTAAATTGTCATGCAACAAATATTTATGCACTACCCATGGGAGAGTGTCTCTAGTATGGGGCTGGGGGGAGAAAAAAAGATTAAGGGAAATTAACTGTTCCCAATCTACAGAGAGATGGCTCCGGAGGGAATCATAATTACTCGTAAAAAGTACTGTAACAGCCAAGGGCTGCAAAGGCAGAGAAGCCAGATAAGGAATTCTGCAGAGGCAAGGTTGACAGGTTTCAGGGGAGGGGACGAGGCGTGGTTACAACAGATGAGAAGGAAGGGCATCTGGCAGACAGCTGCATCTGCAAAGGCACAAAGGCTTCCAGCAAGTCTGCTGACTTAACTGGAACACTGGCTTCCTGGCTGGGGTGGCTGGAAGACCTACAGGGCCGGGGCTGTGGAGTGCCCTGCTGGGAACTGGACTGGATCCTTGAGCAATGAGGAGTAATCCAGTTTGTACAACAAAATGTGGTCTGTGTTTTGGAAAAACAATTACAGCACACAGAGGAGAGACTTGGGGGTGAAGAAACTGGGAACCCACGATCTGCTGGAAAGCTCTTATGAAGAACTTTCTAGGGTTCCAGTATCTAATTGGCCACAGTAGTGTTGATGACCAAAGTCATTTTTTTCCATCTTTAGGAAGCTACATGGGAACAACCAGATCACACAGCCCTGAAGCTACTGTGCATGTGAATGAACCTGTCTTCTGCTTCATTCCTGAATGCTGCACATCTATTTTAGATTGTATATTGCGTTTATGTATTTACACTTTGATTCATAGTAACGTCTCATGCTATGGGTTTGCATTGCACGCAAACTGTAAATTAAAAAAAGGAAATGGCTGGAAACAAACAAACAAAAAACTTTCTAGGTCAAAAGAGCTAGGGCCTGTACCAAGGTGCCGGCACTGAGGAGCTTCAAGCATGGGCGGCAAACTCTAAGCCAGCAGGTCCGCGCACCACTCACATAAACGAGTAGGACGGGCCAGTGTGGAAGGTGCAAACAAGCTCTCTCACATTTTAAACGTGGCGGACTAGTCTGAAAAAGAGGCTCTCCCTTTTTTTTTTTCCTGAAACATATGGCTGTCCCTGTCAAAGTTTCTTTTTCCCATTTTCACAGGCACATGGATTATGGAATAAGAAACCAGATCTCTAAGTATCTTCCAAGAGCCCAATATTGGCTCAAGCTGTGTTTTTAAACATGGGCGACCCCCGTCAAGCACCACTGTGGGCTGGATCTAGCCCCTGCTCCCCAGTGAGCAATCAATCCCTGGAGTTAACACCAAATTTCAGAGGTGACCAGGTCTGTTGTTTGAATGGGTTGAGGGGCGAGGTAGGAGAAGGGGCCAAGGCAGACTGAGAGGCTATGTGGGCTATGGATGAGCATGCAACCAGCTGGTAATCCCAGGGCTGCAAAGATTTAAGGGGAAAGTCCAAGTGGGAACCAGGGAAAGAGCCGCGCTTCCCAACGTCTTGGTGGAGCACGGAGAAGATGTCAACAGGCATTCTGGGAAAGTGGTTCCATGGCCAGAGAAACTTAGGAAAGCTGCATTCACGGAGCTAGGCAGGCCTCCTCATTCCTGACTTCCTGAAGCCTCTCAACAGCTCACCGACCACGTAAATGAGGAACTCCAGGAGGTCAGACAGGAACGCAGTGTTCCCCCATGACTGAAAAACCCTTCCTATTATGGGGATGAGAGTTCCAGACAGTCCCCTGGGAGACACGCTGCTCAGGGACACACCGGGACTTCCCAAGGTACTGGAGGAGGGGAACATGGCGGAGGTACACCATCAGCCAGGGACACCCATCCCGCGAAGGTGGTAAGGCTCAGAAGGGAACGCAAGAAAGTCACAGGAGATGAGCAGGCGGTGAAGAAACATCACTCCACGGTCAGGACCCTCTGAAAGGATGTGTCAGATACACAGGGAACGCGAAAGAAGTCTACGTGAAGAGAAGCCTACCAAATGCAACCCTATGTAGGTCTCTCCTTACTGCCTGGTTTTGTCAACAAAAAATTAATTTTAAATTTGTACATGATTATGAAAATCTAGAATAAAAATGTGAAGATCTGCCACCCCTCTTCCCACAAGAGGTGGCTACCCTAATGGTCTGCTGTGCATTCCTCAAGATCGTTTTAGATATACACATGTACGTCTGTGTGTATATGCATGTATACAGGTATGTGTGTCTATGTGTATATATGTATGTATATGTAACTGTTGTAGGTTTTTTGTTTTTGTTTTTGTTTGAGACAGGGTCTCACTCTGTCACACAGGCTGGAGTGCAGTGGTCCAATCTCAGCTTACTGCAGCCTTGACCTCCTGGGATCAAGCGATCCTCCTGCCTCAGCTTCCCAAGTAGCTGGCACTATAGGTGCGCACCACCACACCTGGCTAATTTATTATTATTCTTATTATTTGTAGAGACGAGGTCTCACTATGTTGCCCAGGCTGGTCTCAAACTCCTTGGGGCCAAACGATTCTCCCACCTTGGCCTCCCAAAGTGCTAGGATTACAAGCATCAGCCACTGTGCCTGGCCTTGTTGTAGTTTTTAAAGACTAATAGATTTGTCTTTTTCTACACTTGCTCTTGCTCCTTTTGGTCTGATGACATAACACAGTCATCTTCCCATGTCTGCTAAGAGACCCGCTTCATCCTTCTCAATGCAGTTATTCCATATTACCCACAGATCCTAATTTTTTTCATCAGACCCCTACTGATGGGCACATCTCCATATTTTCACCATTACATCTTACATTGGACTTGTTGGTCCCTAATTTTGTACACACCACTGTACCCAGGCAGAGTGCTGGGGAAGGGTAAATCTGTAGGCACAAAAATCCTTGGTCAAAGCCCATGTAAGTTTTGAATTATAATGAGTGCTGCAATCTTTGCTCCAAATTTGTCCAGATTCATACTCTCACCAAAAGTGCATGCCCTTGCTGGCACCAGATGTTATCAATCCTTTTAATGTCTGCAGATCAAAGGCAAAACATATCTCATGGGTTTAATCTGCATTTCCTAAGGAACTAATGAAGGTGGCATCTTTCCATTTGTCTATGAGGCAGCTTGCATTTCTTCTGAGTTGTTACCTCATACTGTTAGCAACCACCACACCCCCACTTTTATTTCCTTATCCTTTTCATTCATCTGTGGGTTCTTGCCTAATTTAAGGATAGTAACCTTTATGTTTAATATACTACAAAATCTTTCTCATTCTGTCATTTTTAATCCTGTTTATGATGTCTTAAGCCATATAAAATTTTAAAATTTTCATGTAATTAAATATGTCATTCTTTTACTTTATAGCTTGAGTTGTATGGTGTCTTTAAGGCCTTCTGCACTCCTGGACATAGACAGCAGCAGAGGTTCTGGAATGAGCCTTCCACCCCTATGTTCATAGCCTGGCTGGTCCCACTTCCCAGCTGCATCCTTGTCCTAACTGTGCTTCTGCTGCCTAGGCTCAATGTCTACTTCACAGGGTTGTGATGACAACAAAATGCATTCACATGTGTAAGGTGCCTAGGACTCTGCCTGCTTCATTTTATTTTAGGGTCTTCGCTAGACCCATCACGTGCCTCCTTCTCTTTCCTAAGGCCTGGTACCCACAAAAGGTGATAAAGGTGACCTCAGATCCAGACATGGACTCTGTCACTTGGACATCCTTATATAATAAAATTAATATCTATTATATACTTATATAATTAATTATATTACATAAGCTTATATTATATAAGCACTGTGTGTCAGGAATATCATAATTGCTTTATATAACAATAACCACAAATAATGATATTAAGAGCTAACATGCAAGGAATGCTTCCTATGCGCCAACCACTATTTCTAGCACTTTATACAAATTAACCAGCACAAGAGTCCTCAATCCTTAATGTAAAAATGCTCTCAATCCTTATATTATATACTCTTGATTCAGAAGCATTTCCTTTTAATTCTCTTGACAATTTTAAGAAGTATGTATCATTACCTCCATTGTACAGATGAGAAAACTGTGGCTTAGAGCAGTTAGGTCATTTGCGTGAGGTCACACGCACCACAGTGGCAAAATGGGGCTTCTAAGCCCAAGGTGCTAAACTGCCCACGTGGGCTCAACACGGGGTCACTTAGCACAGTGTGGGTGACTGGGCTATGGAATCAACTCGGAGGCTTCGATGGTTGTCTTATCTAGTCCCAGAATTCCCTGCCAAGGTCACTGGCAGAGCTGGTGAAACCCCCAGCAAACAACCTGGAAACTATGTTAAGTAAAGGAGCTGGCTTACGAGTCAGGGGCATGGAAGTGGGGAGCGAGTGCATCTTCTCAGAGACAAAAATGAGGAGCAAAGGTGGTGGTAAATTGCAAATTCTAATTCTAAGTATTCCTCTTTAAAAGTGCCCGCCTCCCATGGGGCCATGTTGCTCAACTATTTCCATAGTTCCAAAGAAAAGAAGAATTTCCTGAAAATCTAAGTGAGTTCAGGCAAAGCCTGGGAGTCTCCAGCTGTAAACAGAGGAGAGACAGAGTACAGCCTCCTCTCTACTCCAGTAACAAGGTCCCACAGGACACCAAGCACCTGGGATGACGCTTTCCAGGCAGGCAACGAGGGGGTGGTGGGAGTTCCTAGAAAGAGGTTTATTCTTAAAAGGACTGGAAGTCCTGGGTCAAGGCAGTTCATAAGTGAGTGAAGAGCTCTGGGTGTGAAGGGTGACCAGATTCCCCAGGAGATGACCCGTCTGCCACATTAGTTTGGCAGGCTGCCTTCTGAGAGAGGCCCAGGTTTAGTGCTTGGAGTTAAAGGACCTAGGGGTGGTGGGGGGGATTCAGGAGAATCCCAGAATTCCTTTTATGCTTTCTTATTTTGTTCCTGATGCCCTTAATTTTTTTCCCAGTGGTATCACCGTTCTTTCTGTCCTCTAACATCATGTCTACGCATCTCCTGAGAAATATATAGAGCTAAAAGTTAATAGAAAAATTGGTCTCCCATCCACTATACCCACCAAGTGCTTTTACTTACATTCAGGTTCTCAGCACTTTTTAGGGAGCCAGGGAAGATGATTTATTCTTCTCCGTCTTCCAGGAGCCTAGACTAGAACAGGGCTAGTCTACAGAGCAGTTCCTCAGGAGCCATTTTATGGATGCATGGACGGTTGGATGGATGGATGGATGGATGGGTGGGTGGGTGGATGGGTGGGTGGGAGAATGGATGAGTGGATGGATGGATGGATGGATGGATGGATGGATGGATGGATGGATGGACAAGTGGGTAGATAGATGGGCGGATAGGTGGAAGGGTGAATGGACAGATGAGTGGGTGGGTGGGTGGATGAATGAGTGGGTGGATGGATGGATGGATGGATAGATAGATGGGTAGATAGGTGGAAGGGTGAATGAATAGATGGGTGGGTGATGGATGGATAGATGGATGGGTGGGTGGGTAGGTAGATGGATAGATAGGTGGGTGTGTGGATGGGTTGGTGAATGGATGGATGGGTGGGTAGATGGATGGATGGATGGATGGATAGATGCATAGATGAATGGATGGATGATTGATGGATGAGTGGATGGGTAGATGAGTGGATGGATGAATGGATGGATGGATGAATGGGTGGACAGATGGATGTATGGATGAGTGGATGGGTGAATGAATGGGCGGGTGGATAGATGGGTGGATGGGTGAATGGGTAGATGGGTGAATAGGTGCGTGGAAGGACAGGTGGGTAATGGATGGATAGATGGATGAGTGGGTGGGTAGATGGATGGATAGGTAGGCAGGTGGTAGATGAATAGATGGAAGGGTGGGTCAATGGTGGATGGATGAGTGGATGAGTGGATGAATATAGAGGTGAATGGGTAGACAGATGGATGAATGAATGAATGAGTGAATGAGTGGATGGATAGATGGGTAGGTGGGTGGATGGGTGGGTGAGTAGACGAATGAATGAATAAATAGGTGGACTAAACATGCCCTCACACACTTCCACAGACCTTCTTCCCAATCCCAGCATAAACCATCCCCTTCAAGCAGCCCATGCTCTGCTCCCCAAACACACTGTACACTCTTCCCTCTGTGCCTTTGCGTGGATGATTCTAACCTTTCTAAAAGTACTTCTGCCCTCTTCTCTGCCTAATTCCACTCATGACCAGGGCTCATAATAAGCTCATGCAAAAGCCCTCTCTTCACCTCCAACCAAAGAGCATCCCCCTTTTCCAGGCTCATGCCACATTCTTTAGCCCTTGGCTATGAAATCTTTGGATACCTACTGCTAATCGTGCACGTTAAATGGCTTCAGTGAGCACAGACAGGGTATCCTGGCCTCCCAACTCACACATCAAGGTCTAGTGTGGAAGCTTCCCCAGCACCGAGCCCCCAGCCTGCACTTGCTTCTCTGTTGCACAGAAGCAGAGAACAGGCAGTAATGCAGAGTGTGTACCCCTTCCCTGAGATGGTGCCTGGGAAAGGAGCCCAAAGGCCAAGGCATCCTGCCAAGCCTAACTCCCCCTGGGCTTGCAGCTAGAGGAGGGCCACTGCATGTCAAGAGCTCACAGAAGCAGGCAACAAGCATTGCAAGAACAAAGGTGGCAGCAGCATGCCATCCAAAAAGTGCACCAGCACTGCCCGCCCATGAGTGGTTATGGAGATGTGTTAGTTAAGTCTTGGCTAAAAAGTACAATTCCAAGTTAGGATTGAGGCATCGTTTTGTCGGTCCCATGTGGCCACTGAATTATCTGAGAGAAGGCAAATTTCCAACTTACCATCAAGCAGATATTTTTGTTGCAATAGACTGAACCCCAAAGAGCAATGGCCACTAAGAAGGGGGTTCTCAGTTTGGTGAGTTTAAGCATTTATGTATATGTGTAGGTGCACATACGTGTACACAGCAGAAAGTCTGGTCTTTGTATACCTGTATCCACCTTAAGGGAAAGGAAAAGGCAAATGAAGATACCACCTGTTACACTTCTCTGCATCCAAGGCACCGCACTAGGTACTTCCCATCTGGCATTTTGGTGAAGGGCCTATTGTTGTGGATTGAATGGTGACCCTGAAAAGGTATGCGCATGTCCTAACCCCCAGAATCTGTGAATATGACCTATTTGGAAAAAAAGGCCTTTGCAGATGTCATTATGTGAAGGATCTCGAGATGAAATGATCCTGGATTATATGGACAGGCCCTAAATCCAAAGACCTCTCTTTTTAAGAGACAGAAGGGAAGACACGGCAGAAAGGAGAAGGCCATGTGAAGATAGATGTGGAGGCTGGAGGAGGCAGCCACAAACCAAGGACCACCCAGAGCCACTAGAATCTGAAGGAGGCAAGGCATGGCTCTCTGGAGGGAGCAAAACCCTGCTGACACTTTGATTTTGAACTTCTGGCCCCAGAAGAGTGAGAATAAGTTTTCTGATGTTTTGAGCCACTAAGTCTGTAGTACTTTGTTACACCAGCCCCAGGAAACTAATACAAGACCCAGACATTTTCTGCAGAATTCCCAGGTGCAGGGGCAGTGGTTAAGACGTACTCATTAATCATTTGTTCGTGGGAATACTTAAACTGGGGTCAGCCCATGCCAAAGCCAATTCCATTCACAGACTCCAGATAACAGCATCTGTCTCATAATAAGGAAAGGAGTGAATTTTCTTAAAAAGGGAAATAACGCAGAAGAGGAGTCCAGGAGTGAGTATTTATCCCAAAGATCACTAACAGGAGTCCTTAAATTGACACATTTCAGAAAGTACATTTGTTTTTTTCCCAGAAGATATACAAAGGAGGGAGTAGACAGGACCTACTCCAGAGGGTGAACTGAGATTCTTCCCCAGGGCGATGTCTTTGGTGTGAGAAACATCACCACCCACTGGGACACAGGTCCCAAAGCCTGAGAGCCCCGGGGTGGGGTACAGGAGGGAAGAACTCACCACCCACTCCCCTGCTCATGGGGCCCAGGACCACCCACACTCACCAGTATTTTAATGTCTCAGAGAAAGGTGAATATGTCCACTTTTCAAAGGTACACAGTATATACACAGTTTTAAATTCACAAGAGGCAAAACAGGAGATAAAATCCATTGACTTACACATAGAATCCTTGAGAATTATCAATAATCTCATAAATCGTTTGAGATTTGGTGGAGCTAAGCTTCTCCATGGCCGCGGCACCTCCATTGTTTTTAATCCACTCCAGAACCAAGCCCATGACGTAGATGCTAAAATGAAGATTTTTTAAAAATCCATTTAGCTCATCTTTGCAAAAGTAGAACTATATTCAAGCAAACTGCTGTTTAAGGTGCATTAAAACAGACTTAAACACGTTATTTGAAACAGACAAGATAGTCAAGTGCAGTGGCTCACGCCCGTAATCCCAACACTTTGGAGGGCCGAGGCGGAAGTCTCGCTTGAAGCCAGGAGTTGGAAACCAGCTTAGGCAACATAGCAAGACCCGTTTCCATAAAAATTGAAAAATTAGTCGGGTGTGATAGCATGTGCCTATAGTCCCAGCTACTTGGGAGGCAGAGCAGGGAGGAATGCTTGAGCCGAGGGGTTCGAGGCTGCAGTGAGCTATGATCACACCAATGCACTCTAGCCTGGGTGACAGAGCGAGACCCTGTCTCCAAAAAAAATAAAGGAAGAAAATTCACAAAACAAAAGCAGGGCCCATGTGAACAAGAGCATGTCATCAAGCAAAAACTAGGGTCAATCCAATTCTAGACCCCTGAGGGCCATTCAGAAAAAGGTTTAATCAGATTTTTCACTAAACGTCATATCAGTCCCTCCTTGTCCAGCTCAAGCCCTAATGTAAACTCTTCTTGACAGCCAGAACACACTTCCTTATCTCCACCAGAAGGCATCAGCAGACCCCAATCCCGCCCCTACCCAGAGCGAGCTCTTCACTTCCTGAACTCCCAGAGCGCCTTGCCCATATTACCTGCACAGTTTTTTTCCACTTGCTCTTTTATTTTAAGTTTCTGTGTGCCTGTGGTTTGGCCTCTGTGGTCTTGGAAGGCTAGATGCCCACACTGTTCATCTTTTCTACCCACAGCCTTAGCACAGTGCCTTCCAGCCAGCAGAGAGCACTGTGGCAGAGTGGTTAAAAGGACGGGCTCCCCCTCCCAGTCCTGACTCCCATTGCAGGGCAGCCACTCACTAACAGACTACCCAGAATTAGTCACCTCGGCCTTCCCATCTGGAACCGGGAGATCCACCTACCTGTGGTAGACACCTGGCATTTTATCCACCCTGCTCTTCCCAACTCCACCCTCCAGCCAGTATGCAGGTCCAGCAAGGCCCCAGGCTCCCTGGTCTCAGAGTTTGGCATAGGACCTAACTAGGCCAATCAGGGCCTTCCCTGAGATTTTCTGAACTGGGTGTGGGGAGAAAGAGTGGGGAGAGCAGAAAAAGAGGCAGAATATTAGTGCAACTGCGAGACAGGAGATGAGAGCCCTAGGGGATCATGTTTCTAGGAAACATCTGAAGAAGGCCCATCTGAAAATGAAGCCAACATTCCCGCTGAGAGAAGCCAGGATGAGAAGTGGAGAGCAGATGGAGGAGGATTTGTGTCCCTGGTTCCAGGAAGTCCAGCTGCACCTGGGCCCTTCCTGCAGCTCAGGACCATCCCTTTCTGAACCAAGTATTTCAACTTCTTCCTGCCAGACCAATGCTTAGCACAGGGCCTGGCACGTGGCAGGTGGGCCACACAAATGGCAGTCAGTAGTCCCTTTAAACTTAAGCTGAAAATATGAAACACTGAGGAGCGGTGCATGGTTTTCCCCAGTCTGAAAGCCCCTCTCCTTAAGAAGGTGCTAAAGGCTCCACGTGTACTCAGTAAAAGCCCAGGGCACAGGAGGAGAGGTCGCCCAGGGATGACACCATCTCTTTTGAGCTGGGAGTCTGGAGGTCAGCTGCCAACTATGCCCTCTCCAGTGGTGTGAATCAAAGATCCCCTATGGGAATTGTGCAAAAATTTACTGGGAGTCAATGCTCAGCTAAGATCTAGGGTGGGGATACCCAGCTGCTTCCTCTTTTATTAACAGGAGGGGACATTATGGGGTCTGGAAAATGCTCTAACAGCCAGCAGCTTGTCACAGGGAAGCCCCCTATACCAACTGGCTCATTCACTGTCCCAAGTGGGACCCAAGGCCTGGGTGCGGTGGCTTATGCCAGCTCATGTTGGCAAAAGCCAACACCGGGCTGCCCAGAGGGGCCTTAGGCAGGGAGCAGCCAGCACCCACAAACATCCAACAACCTCTCCTGAAGCTTCCCCAGCCTACCTCCCCAGACAGCACTGGGAAGAAAGAGCAAGAATGGCTGCTGACAGAAAGGGAAGGCAGGGAGGAAGAGGAAACAGCCCCTGAGAAATCCACAGCCTCAGCGGTAGCTCTCTGGCTAACGTCCAAGAAGTCAGAGGGACAAAAGAGAAAGAAGAGAGAAAGTAAGAGAAGGGAATGAGTACTTCCTGAAGTCTACTGTGGCCTCAGCCTATCTTTATTGATCACAATAATCCTCGGGTTAGAGCCCCCATCATCCCATTTTCCAGATGAGGACACTGAGGCTCAAAGAGCTTAATTTGCCTCAAGTCATCCGGCAAGCAGCTTAAAGCCAGGACTCCAACTCTAGCCTGTCTGACTCCAAGAATGCAAGCTCTTCCCACAAGTATCCAGGCCCTCTGCTTTGCCAGGGGCTGCAGGGCTCCAGCCACTAGCTCCCCTGCGAGTGGGACTGCAGAGCTATCACCACACACCAGTCACAGTGGCCAAGTCCAGCACACAGCACACATGCACGTGGGTGTGCATTCCAGACACGAGGCTGCCCAGCCCTCTGTTCATCCGATGCTCTGCAATTCCCACTTCACTTCCAACTGCTCCTCTCCCACACCTGCAGCCTGCTCACCCCCCACCTCCACACAGAACCACAGAAACACACCCTGCCATGTGACTGAATCCAAGCAGAGCCCAGGTCACCAACAATACTTCCAGGTGACCAAGCTTCCCTTTTGCCTGCAGCTCTGTGTTAGCCCAGGGTTTCAAAGCTGACGTAGGCCCTTGCTGCACTGTAGATTTGGTTTCTCTAAATCCAAAGTGCAGCAAGGGCCCATGTCAGGTCCACCGTCCTAGCCAGACCTCAGTACCAACGCCTGAACCCCTAGCTGACTGTGCTCACACTCGCCGCCCATGCTCTCTGGCTTTCTTAATGGGATCTGAGGAGGCAAGGCCAGCAGAAAGCTCACCCACTTTTAGGGGCTGCCTGGAGCCAGCACCCATAACTTGGCTCTATGAAGCCTCAACAAGAGGCAGACAACTCAGAAGCAAGCAAGCTGTCCTGAAGACTGAAGACATCCCTGGGGTAGGAGGTCCTGCCTCCCCTCCCACCCAGCCCTCTGCAGAGCACTGATGTCTAGCCCCTGTGACTCTACTTAACACAAGACCCTCGTGGCTTCCAGTTCTTTATTAACTCATGTTTCAACTCCCATACCACCTAAAATCTTGAAAACACAAGGGCTCTAAAATGCTTACACAGCTTATAGCGTGGTCTCAATTCTTCCCACTACCAGTGTGACATTTTTAACAGATTTATGCCTTCATTTCTAAAGTGCCACCTGCAAACACACAGGATAGGGTTCCTAACTCTGCCTATTAAATGATTAAATAAATCGAGGTATGTCCATTCTACAGGACACCATATACATTTTAAAACAAAAAAGGGCCAGGTGTGGTGGCTCATGCCTGTAATCCCAACACTTTGGGAGGCCAGTGTGGGAGGAGAGCTTGAGGCCAGGAGTTTGAGACCAGCCTGGACAACATATTGAGACCCTGTCGCCATAAATTTTTTTTTTAATGTAGCCAGGCATGGTGGCACTTGCCTGTAGTCCTAGCTACTTAGGAGGCTGAGGTGGGAGGATCACTTGAGCCCAGGAGTTTGCGGTTTCTGAGAGCTATCATCACACTGCTGCACTCCAGCCTGGGCAACAGAGCAAGACCCTGTCTCTAACAAAAATAAAATTTAAAAGTAAAAAATA
Organism: Pongo abelii; assembly: GCF_028885655.2. Classification (NCBI taxonomy): domain Eukaryota; kingdom Metazoa; phylum Chordata; class Mammalia; order Primates; family Hominidae; genus Pongo; species Pongo abelii. The sequence continues at coordinate 68,775,932 of NC_071998.2, read as the reverse complement.
AAAATAGGCATTTGAGCTGACATAGCAGAATGCCCATGGTATATTGTGGAATGGAAAAATAGAATTCACAGAACAATTTGTATGGTAAAGTTCAAGTTCCATTTGCATGATTAAATATATGACTCTGTATATTTGCATATGCCCAGTTAAGGGTCTGTTAGGATACAAAGCAAGCAGTGAACAGTGGCTACCCTGGTGACTCTGCCCATTTGCAAGTCTTTGCTAAGAGTATGTTACTGTTTGTTTGTTTCTTTGTTTGTTTGTTTGTTTTTTGAGGCAGAGTTTTGCTGTCACCCCGGCTGGAGTGCAGTGGCACGATCTCAGCTCACTGCAACCTCCGCCTCCCAGGTTCAAGTGATCTCCCACCTCAGCTTCCAGAGTAGCTGGGATTACAGGTGCACGCCACCACACCCAGCCTAAGAGTATATTACTGTTACAAATTTTTTAAAGCAATACAAAATAGTCCCTGTGCATCAGGGCTTAGAAAAGGACACCAGAAAGTCCCCTGGAAAACTCTCCCTGGCTATTCTAAGACTCCAGCCCTGCAGATGAGGTTATGAAGTTGATGTTATGGCACAGTTTTCTCAGGAATCGGTGAATGTAGCCACTGAGTTGAGCACTTTTCCCAGAGGAAAGCTCCCAAAACTGGCTCTACTACACACCCCTCTGTGAATTCCAGGGTTCCAGGCATCCCCATCCCACTGGAAGAGGTAATCTGGGACCAGTGAAGCCTTCCAAACATGCCCACAGACTTAATTTGCATGCTCCCATTCTTTTATTTATTTATTATTATTATTATTTTTTAGATGGAGTTTTGCTCTTGTTGCCCAGGCTGGAGTGCAATGGCACAATCTTGGCTCACTGCAACTTCTGTCCCCCGGATTCAAGCGATTCTCCTGCTTCAGCCTCCTGAGTAGCTTGGATTACAGGCATGTGCCACCATGCCTGGCTAATTTTTGTATTTTTAGTAGAGACAGGGTTTCTCCATGTTGGTCAGGGTGGTCTTGAACTCCCGACCTCCGGTGATCAACCCACCTCCACCTCCCAAAGTGCTGGGATTACAGACGTGAGCCGCTGCGCCCAGCCTGTTCCCATTCTTTTAACAAATGGCCTAAGATTAATGGTCTATTTGTTTTGTATTTTTATTAGTTACTTCACCTCATACTTCAGCTAAAACAAATGTATGCTTGTGTATTCAGTTAGTCATGGTAAGTAAAAAATATTTTGTGCAGTCAGAAGGGAAGTTTAGGGATCTTTTTCTCTATCCACTAATTGGGGTTAGTGTGTTCTACTGAAGGGTTAAAGAGAACAGCAGTGTGTTCTTTATTCCACTCTAGTTCATCACTCAGGGCTACGGAGCAACGATTTGAAGGCAGTTTTATCCAGCACAATTAAATCAAAGTTCCCAGGGCCTATGGTCATTAGACTCTGTGGGGGAAAAAAAAAAAAAAAAGGCATCTTTTCAAAAGTGAGGCCTTTTCAAGAACTCTACTATGTGATACAAAGTTCTGAAGGGCTCCAGGTACCCCATCAGCCTCACATCACGGACTGGGGAGGGGATTTTGCACACATCTTGATGTCTCCATTTGCAGCTTGTTCTCATTGGGTGAGCAATGATTTTCTAACCTTGCATGGTTTTTGTTTTGTTTTGTTTTGTTTTGTTTTGACAGAGTCTTACTCTGTCACCCAGGCTGGAGTGCACTGGCGTGATCTCGGCTCACTGCAATTCTGCCCCCCAGGTTCAAGGGATTCTCCTGCCTCAGCCTCCTGAGTAGCTGGGACTACAGGCACCCGCCACCATGCCCGGCTAATTCTTATATTTTTAGTAGAGACGGGGTTTCACCATGTTGGTCCGGCTGGTCTCGATTTCCTGACCTTGTGATCCACCCGCCTCGGCCTCCCAAAGTGCTGGGATTACAGGTGTGAGCCACCGTGCCCGGCCGTGTTCATTCCTTTTTTAAAAAATGCTCTTCAAGGTAACCCTTGGAGAAGGTACCAGAGGGTGACTGTCTGCCCTGCCCCAAGCTGTACCCTGATCACAACTTGCTGCCTACAGGCTGTGGGACAGTTCAGGAACAGTACTCTTTCCCTGCTCCCTCCCACCTTCTCACTTCTGAAATGTGTGATGGTCTTGGGCTCCTCTGAAAGCCTCCTCTAGCTGCAAGGCAGGCCCTGGCCCCATCTCCAAACAGCTAAGGACAGCCTCCTCTACCTCTACCTGCCATGTGCAGCCTGGCATCTCGGCCCCTTCTCCAGGAGGCCAGCACTTGAGGTCTCCAGCTGCATCCTCACCGCTCAGCTTGCCCAGTTCTTGTGTCCCAGTTGGCCAGTGACCACTGGTGCTTCCCCAGAGGTAAGACGGGCAAGTGGGAGGTAAGACTCAGCCCCACTCCCATCCCTACTATGCATTTTAGAAACATTTCAACCAAGGTGAAAGACAGTAGGGTTTAGAGGTGACCAGGAGAGTGCATCCCAGAACACTCCCCTGAGGAAAGTGGGAGACACAATGTGAGGAGCTGCTGCTCTGCATCGTATGACCAAGCAGAAACCCAGCGGAATTTTCACCAGAATTCTAACATTGAAAAAAATTCCGGCGGTGGCTCATGCCTGTAATTCCAACACTCTGGGAGGCCGAGGCAGGTGGATCACCTGAGGTCAGGAGTTTGAGAGCAGCCTGGCCAACATGGTGGAACCCCGTCTCTACTAAAAATATGAAAAGTAGCCAGGCATGGTGGTGGGCACCTGTAGTCCCAGCTACTCGGGAGGCTGAGACAGAATTGCTTGAACCCGGGAGGCGGAGGTTGCAGCGAGCCGAGATCACGCCACTTCACTCCAGCCTGGGCAACAGAGCTAGATTCTGTAAAAAAAAAAAAAAATCATTCTTTTCCGTAGTAAATTATGTAGAAGACATTTTCCCTAAGCAGCACCTGGAGGAGGGGAAGCTCTGACAAAATCCTGGCCCAGATGGAACCACTAACTGCACCAGCCTGAGCTCCCTCTTTCCTACGCTCCTTTAAGAAAACTTGCACCAAGACAGGAAAATCCTGTTGAGGGAAGAGCTGGACTCCAACAGTGACCTATTCTCCTAAGGCAGAATCCCGCAAACACACGCAAATCCACACTCATCCTTTTGCTGGTGAAGAGAGAGCACTAATGGCAGAATGTACATACCCAGGATCTAGAGTCAGATGGCCTGGGTTCACACCCCAGCCAGGCCACTTCCTAAAATATGACCTCGGCTTCCTCACTTGCAAAATGGGAATCGTGATCATAACACTGGCTACCTACTAGGGTGGCTGGGAGGATTAAACGGTCATACACATAAAGCATCACCATTCTGCATCACAGTGGCCCTGTAAAGATAAATCTACAAACTCCAGCTCTTCCCTTGTGTCTGCTCCTGCTGAGGCTCTGAGAACTCACAATAACAATAATAATATAGCAGCTAATATTTATCAATCACCAAGTGCCAGGTACTCAGTGCAAAATTAAAAATTTTTATATATATACACATATTTATTTATATGTATGTTAATCTTTACAGCAACCCAATGAAAGGGGTACTATTATTACTTCTAGAACCTACTACACAGACATGTTAAATGACTTGCCTAAGGTCACACAGCTAGTAAATACTAGACTCTCTTAGGCAATTGCAAATCTTAAGAGTCATGAAGATTTTCTCAAAATACCCAAGTTTGGGAGTTATAGGATCCTGAGGCAGGGCAACCTTGCTCTTCCTGAAGTGCTGCAACGCAGCTCCCACTCAGCGAATGAGAGCCAGGCTAAAAGGACCCCTTCAGATTAGGCTAAAATACAGAAAGATGTTGGCCGGTTGTGGTGGCTCATGCCTGTAATCCCAACGCTTTAGGAGGCCAAAGCCGGCGGATCACCTGAGGTCAGGAGTTCAAGAGCAGCCTGACCAACATGGTGAAACTCCGTCTCTACTAAAAATACAAAAATTAGCTGGGCGTGGTGGCACGCACCTGTAATCCCAGCTACTCGGGAGGCTGAGGCAGGAGAATCGCTTGAACCTGGGAGGTGGAGGTTGCAGTGAGCCGAGATTGTGCCACTGCACTCCAGCCTGGCAACAGAGCGAGACTCCGTCTCAAAAAACAACAACAACAAAACCCAGAAAGGTATTTAAGCCAGTATGTTCTCTGTCAGGCAGCCAGCTTCCCGCAGGCCCAACAGAGAAAGAAATGAAGGCAGGGGTGGCCCAGCCTTTGAAAGTTCTTCTCCAAAGCTGCACTGGCTGTTTGAGATGCAGGCCACAGCACCTCATGTATAGAGAGCTTTTGGGTTAATGGTGAACCACCGGAACCTGGATTACCAAGACCAAACAAAAAACAATGTGCCCAGAAAAGAGCAAGAGGAAAAGCTGATCAAATGGTAAAGAGAGGGTGCAGAAGGAGAGGTGAGCTGGGCAGAGAATCTGATAGGATATCTGGGGCATTTGGTCACTGGCTCCTGGAAACATGCTTTACTTTATTTTAGTTATCATTTGTTTGTTTGTTTGCTTATTTATTTATTTATTTTGAGATGGAGTCTCCCTCTGTTGCCCAGGCTGGAGTGCAATGGTGCCATCTCAGCTCACTGCAACCTCTGCCTCCCCGGTTCAAGCGATTCTCCTGCCTCAGCATCCTTAGTAGCTGGGATTATAGGCATGTGCCACCACACCTGGATAATTTTGTATTTTTGGTAGAGACAGGGTTTCACCATGTTGGTCAGGCTGGTCTCTAGCTCCTGACCTCAAGTGGTCCATCCACCTTGGCCTCCCAAATTGCTAAGATTACAGGCGTGAGCCACTGCGCCCAGGCTTACATGTTTTATTTTAAAATGTAACCTCTGCTTTGATGAAAAATAGTGAGACCCCTCCCTGGGTCCACAAGACTGACTCCCAGAGTTACCTGAAACATGGAGGCGTGTTGTACAAGGAGCTGTTTCCAGCCTGCACCTTGTATTCCAGGACCGAGGGGCACTCTCGGAGGGCAAACCCCAGCAGGTCATCACGGACAATCACCACGGTGACCCCAGCAGAGCCAACATTCTTCTGGGCACCAGCAAAAATCACACCAAACTTAAAAAGAGAAAGACATGCTGCTTAAGAAGGATTTGGCCATTTTTCATACATGTATGCAAACTTCCCAACTCTTCCCAAAGCACAATTTTTTTAAGGAAATGACTCTATCCTGTGTAGGGAGCAGTTCATGCTCTAAAGCAATCTCCATGTGGACGGCAAACCCATACGCAGAGTTCCAAAGCCTGAGGATGATCCGTCAGCCTGGTCCTCACCTGGATGGGGCTAACCCAAGCCCATCACTGCAAAGTCCTGGCACATACTCACATTCGCTCTGCACACCTCCTTTCTACCCCCAAATCAGTCTTTAAAGTGGGGCCTCTAACTCTCCCTGGTTACCAAGAGAAGAACTATTTTTTTTTTTTTTGAGACGGAGTCTTGCTCTGGCACCCAGACTGGAGTGCAGTGGCGCAATCTCGGCTCACTGCAACCTCTGCCTCCTGGGTTCAAGCGATTTTCCTGCCTCAGCCTGCCGAGTAGCTGGGATTACAGCGTGTGCCACCATGCCCAGCGAATCTTTGTATTTTTAGTAAAGACGGGGTTTCACCATGTTGGCCAGGCTGGTCTTGAACTCCTGATCTCATGATCCGCCCTCCTCGGCCTCCCAAAGTGCTGGGATTACAGGCCTGAGCCACTGCGCCTGGCCAAAACAGATTTTTTAATCTATTTACATCTGTATAAAAGAACAGTCAGAAGGTGCTGAGAAAGGGACTGCTATGACAAAGAGAAGGGATGGGACAAGCTGCCTGAGGGAGAAGAAATTATAGAAAACAGAGGATTAAAGGTACTTTAGGTAATTCTGTTGCGCAAGATACAGAACCCTCTCCCATGCCTCTCTCCATGAAACCCTTAGGAAAATTGAGCGTTGGCAGGAAGTTGGGGGTGGGGGAAAGTAATTTATAGTTATTTAAAATTGCCAGTGCCTGGTGATAATAAAAAGCAGACCATAAACCAAATACGGTATATCTAAACAATTATTATTCAGCCTTTAAAAAGAAAGGAAGTTCTGACACACACTACAACATGGATGAACCTTGAAGGCAATAAGCCAGACACAAAAGGACAAATAGTACATGATTCACTTCTAGGAGGTACCTAGAGCAGTCAAATTCACAGAGACAGAAACTAGAATGGAGGCTGCCAGGGGCTGGAGGGTCGGGAGAGAGGGGGTTAGTGTTTAATGTACAGACTTTCATTTGGGAAGATGTAAAAGTTCTGGAGATGGATGGTGGTGATGCCTGCACAACAATGTGAATGCTCTCAATGCCACTGACCAGTATACTTAAAAATGGTTAAAATGGTACTTTTTATATTAAATGGTAAAATTTATTATAAGTATATTTTATCCCAATTAAAAAGGCAGAATACCACTCAGTCAGTTCAACTGTTGTTCTTAGATTCTTTACCCGCATCGCCCCCTGGGGCATCTACCTAGAGCGCCGGTCCCACTGCCCTGCCTTGGCGAGCCACTCATAAAACGGTATCCTGTTGATGCTTTTGGAGGTGGGTACCAGGCAAGGGGAAGCTCCCTCTCATAGGTCCCCTGGGCTCGGGATAATCTGCATCTGCTCTTGAAGACAAGTCTCTCCTCATCTGTTGACCAAACAAGTTTCTAAGAACCACTCTCAAAAGCAGGTAGTTCCCCAAGGATTCGAGTGGGACCCTGTGAGGCAAACATCACCACAAGGCTGGGAACAGCAGGACTCAGGCACTGCAACAGCTGGGAATTTGCACCTGGCAGTCTGCTCACTGGCAGCTGCACTGGCTCACGGGTTCTGCAGGCCTCAGACACCCATGGTTCTTCCCGCTCTTGTATATATTAAAATGTCCCTGCAGAAACCGAGTCAGTGGGTTCCCCCCACCCTGCCTTTTATACTCTACCTTGGAAACATCCACTGGCTTGGACAGGAAGTTTGAGGACATGTCACAAACCAGTACTGCTCCCTTGACATCGGGTATAAAGTCAAACTCCACACCATGCACCGTCTCATTTGCGCAATAATACACGTAGGAGGCATCTGGGTTGAGGTTCCAGGTGCTTGGATCTGGAATTTCTATCACAGAAGACAAGTTTGAGACTTTGCACTTTTCATTCTCCTCTTTCCTTACATAGATGGGAGTCAACCAGGAGACTGACAGGCCTCCCCTAGCAGGGAAAGACTAACTGACTCCAAAGCATTGCACGAGTGAAAGCACCCTCCCAGCCTCATCCTTTGTTACCATCGTTACCAACATCCTGAGAGGATGAGCGATCCAACCTTTCGACTTTTACTGGGAACAAATCATCTTCAAAAATGGCATGGGAAGGTGGGCATGGTGGCATATGCCCATAGTCCCAGATATTTAGGAGGCTAAGGTGGGAGGATCACTTGAGCCCACGAGCTGGAGGCTACAATGTGCTATGATCCTGCCTGTGAAGAGCCACTGTACTCCAACCTGGGCAACATAGAAAGACTCTGTCTCAACAAAATAAAATAAAGTAAATTTTTTCAAAAGGCATGGGAGATATCTGAGTTTTTACTTGGCACCCAGTATCCATCTATCCTACATCCATTGATGGACTAGTAGCTTCTTCTTGGAACCCCAGCCCTCACCCACTCTCAGCCCATGTAGTTCCAGGCGAGCAGGCGGATCACCTGAGGTCAGGAGTTCAAAAGCAGCCTGGCCAACATGGTTAAACTCTGTCTCTACTAAAAATACAAAAATTAGCCAGGCATGGTGGCCGGCACCTGTAATCCCAGCTACTCGGGAGGCTGAGGCAGGAGAATCACCTGAACCTGGGAGGCGGAGGTTGCAGTGAGCTGAGATTGTGCCACTGCACTCCAGCCCTGGATGACAGAGCAAAACTCTGTCTAGAAAAAAATAGAAAATAAAATAAAGTAAGAGTATGCATAGGCTCTAGTCTTAGCTAGTACAGCCATCCAATCTAAATGGTAATGAACTAGCAACTGTCAAGGGAAGAAAATAATTGAAAACTACAGATTGCCCTGGGTCGCCACCATTCAGCATGTCACCACCCAGCTCAGCTCCCAGAACTTACTTGTATAACTCCCAAGTTTAGGGTGAACGATATTTATAGTCCCAAACTTCTTGGCTTCTTCTGCGGCCTTAGCTGACCAAGCTCCTGTCACCACATAGTCCGCACACCTTCCTGCTTTCAAGCCAATCAGGTTTAAGGGGACAGCACTGAACTGGCCGGACCCACCTCCTTGCAAAAAAATCACCTTATAGTTGTCTGGAACAGCTCTGGGCAGAAGCACAGGTAACAGTAAATACATAAACTCATGTGGTCAAAGATTGAGAACAACTGATGCTCTACCAAGTGCTTTACCTTGGGTGGATTTACTACAAGAAATATGGTAATGTTCCAATACTACTTTGTCTTCCCTAATTCACTCATTTATTTATGCAATCCTTGGACAACTATTTACTGGAGACTGCGTTGAAAGCCTAGGGTTACTGTTTGACCTGAAGCTCTTCCTCCTCTTCCTAGTGACAACAGCCTGATGTTCCTTTAGGAAATTACCCCTCTGCCACTCTCAGTCGACATGGTTCAACTGTGGTCAACCCTGGCTCAAGGGGATGAGCACCTGCCCCAGGCTAGCCAATGGAATTTGGTACTGAGACCTTTACTCAAACTTCTAGGTAAGGAAAGCTGTTTCTATTGAGGGAAAGAAGAAACTTGTAGGAGCTAATCCTGCAACCAATGGTGGCCACCCAGCGAAGAGAACACATAAGAAAGCAGAGCCAGAAGATGGGGGGAAATCACCTTTCTGCAATCATTTAGAAGCACCTAAATTCTCCTGCATTTATCTGTTAGGTGAGATAATACATTTCTTTTTTACTTAAGCCAGTGAGTTGGGGGTCCTATAACTTGCACCCAATAATCCTGTGTTATGCACCATGCTATGAACCAGGTGGATGTTGGGCAGGGGGTTTTGATAATGTTTTAGGCCTACCCATGAAATCATGTATCTATTATACATCAAAATAAAAAGCAAAACTCTTTGACTCCAGGATGAAAAATTAAGATAATGATGAGAATGGCTACAGGCGGTAGAAATAAGCCCAGCTCCAAAAGGACAAGGCCATGGAAACTGGACCCAAGCCTTTGAGTAAGGTCAGAGCCTGGGAATAGGTGTACGGAAGGCAGATGGCCAGGGAACAGACCTCCAGCAAAGATATAGAGGTAAATTAATAAAGGACAGGGCAATGTGGCAGAGTCTTGGGGAATGGGGTGGTAGGAGTGTAAATATCTTGTCCTGAAAGATGCATGACCTAAATTCAGTGCTTAGCAGGATAGCAAGCAACCAGCAGGTCTTAGGAGACTCTAGCCATGAGGTTCTTAGCAGCTGGGAAGACTGATAACCCAAGACAGAGTTCCAGGTTCACATTATTCAGATGCAGGGCAGTTAACAAGGCCAAGAATTAGATGGAAAGAAACCAGGCCGAGGTCTAGGTACAGGTATACAAGGTAGGAACCAGGTTAGGAGAAGAAAAGATAGGCCCTTCAATTGAACTGGGACCCCAGTCAGAGGAAGTTCATAGCCATGTGGTCAAATGCCATCTCTCCCAGGCTAATGTTCCAAATACCCACTCCATGAAGGACAGGATTGTCCTATGAATGTGACATGATACTCAGCAGGCCAATGAACAAGAGAAGCCAAGCAGATGGCTACCAGCTCTGAACATTCACATTGCAATTAGCGTCTATGGCTCCTCACAGAAATATCACCAAGCCTGCCCCATCTGAATCATTTTATCAAGCAATTCGAAAAAGAAAACTTGAAATAATCAGTATAATTCCAATTTTGTTAATGTAATAATGCAAGAATGGGTCCTAACATATTAGTGATTATCCCTGATTAGTGGGGGTAAAGTTAATTTCAGTTTAGTTGTGAGTTACAGTGTTTTTCCTACCATAAATGTGCATTATTTCTGTGAGCAGGAAAAAAAAAATGGTATGCTTTCAAACTTGCTATATTCGTAGGTTTATGTGAACATGTTTATATAATATATAAAAATCTCTCCTTTAAATAGCAATCTATTTAAGAATAAGGTATTCTCTGGATAGGAAAGGCAGTACAGATAACCCACGAGATTTCGTCTAAGCAGCAGTTCCTACAGTTCAGAACTCTTACAATTACCCAAAGAGCCTGTTAAAAATAAAGTCTCTCCAGAGATTCTGATTCAGCAGGACTAAGTGGTGCCCGCCACTTGATTTTTTTTTTTTTTTTTGAGACGGAGTATCGCTTTGTCACCTAAGCTGGAGTGCAGTGGCACGGTCTGGGCTCACTGCAAACTCCGCCTCCCTGGTTCAAGCGATTCTCCTGCCTCAGCCTCCCGAATAGCTGGGAATACAGGTATGCGCCACCATGCCCAGCTAATTTTTTCTTTTTTTGTATTTTTAGTAGATGGGGTTTCATCGTGGTAGCCAGCATGGTCTTGATCTCCTGATCTCACGATTCACCCGCCTCGGCCTCCCAAAGTGCTGGGATTACAGGCATGAGCCACCTTGCCTGGCCCCACTTGAATTTTTTAATATTCCCCCTAACCAGGTGACTCTGACAGATCGTATGAGACTCAAACTTCGAGAACACCTGAACCAGTTTATAGTCAATTATGCTGACAAAGATGACCATTTCTTTGTCATTTACACCTCTTTCATGCCAGTTTAACTGCCACAGTGCTGAAAAATCTTTCCTAGATACAATGATTTCAAATCTTTGGAAATATCACATAAAATAAAAACAAAAACATACAAACACAGGATGGGGAACAAATAAAAAGCATTAGGTACTAATAGTGAATTGGAGAGAATCTTAAAAGGATTATTTTAAATTATGAAATATTCTGAACAAACAATAGAGTGTAGAAAATAATGGAAGACATCCAGGTTTAGGAAGTATCTAACAAAAGTAACATGATTTGATCTTTTTTAAACTTACAGCAATTCCCGCACAAGATTCTCTGTATTGTTAATAATCTTGGCAAAATCTGATGACCTGTGACTCATTTCTGTGAAAGGAAAGATAAACAACAATAACAAAAATTCCAGCTCAGAACCAAATGAACGGAAATACCTATGAAATTTGCAAGTAAACAATAATACAGGGAAATTTTGAGTTATTCTGCATTCAAATTGTGGGCCAAGGCTCACTTAGTTTAGGGGACCATCCAAACTGATTTTCAAATTGCAAACATTTTAGCTTTATAGTCATGGCAGAAGGATTTTTCAAGTGGTACATTCATTGAGCAAGCTATTTATTAATTCGTCACTCCGTGATGCTCTCTGTGATTCTTCTTACCATCTCTTTCTCACAAACAGGAATCTATGTGCAACAGTTGCCCTTTAGGTCTAGAGCACAAAATTCCATGCTGTGATCTGACTTCACAGAAATCTAAGTATATGTCCCAAACCAACAGGAACAAAATTTAACAGAAATAAGCAATACAGTTAACCTTATGGTCTCTTAATACCATGCAGTCTTCAGAACCACCAAAAATAAAAGAAAATAAGTTTTAGAATGCAGAGGTCCTCTTCCCAAAAAATATAGGGGAAACTTGATAAGATTATCAATGTGCGAGGTCTTCATAAAAGGCTTATGTACTTTTAAACTTTAATGAGGTTGTATTTAAGTACAATAAAAACTGTAAATTGAATGTAAAGCAATATTATAAATGTTTGGAGGCACTGTTATGCAAATATATAGTATCTTCTGATCCTAAATCCTATGATTAGCAAAAACCAATTATGACAGGGTAAGCTGAGATGTCAGAACCTCTCACCAGCATTTATGCTATTTTCAAAATGGTTTCTATCAGACATGCAACCCAAGCTATTAAAGTTTAAAAATGTATCTATAAAGGCCTATAGGAAGACCCTATAGGCCCTGTAATTCTATATTTGATGCATTTAAATTAGTTCCCTTTGGGCCAGGGCTCAGTGGCTCAAGCCTGTAATCCCAAAACTTTGAGAGGCCAATGTGGGAGGATGGCTTGAGGCCACGAGTTTCAGATCAGCCTGGGCAACAAAGTGAGATTCCATCTCATGGGATCTTTAAAAAATGTTTTAAACATTTAAAAAAAATTAGCCAGGTGTGGTGATGTGTACCTATAGTCCTAGCTACTCAGGAGGCTGAGGCAGGAGGGTCACTTGAGCCCAGGAGTTGGAGGCTGCAGTGAACTATGATCATGCCACTGTACTGCAGCCTGGGTGACAGAGCAGGACCCTGCCTCTAAAAAAAAAAAAAAAAAAAAAAAAAAAAAAAAAAGCTTCCTTTGAAACATGGACATTCACAGAATTCAAAAGTAAATCTTACCAAGAACACTAATGCCAACTCCTTTGTAGTCTAATAATTCCTTTTGTATCTCTAACAACACCTAGAAAACAATAAAGGAAAATAGGGTTATTTAAATATGCTCTGCACTGCTTTCCGTCCGCACATACAAACCTGACGAGAGGACAAGGAAGGGTCTACAGTGAGGTCCCCAGGCATCCATCCCCACCCACAGCCAGTCTCCTTCCTTCCCATGTCCACAAAGCCAGCGATTATGCAACTTACACACAAGGTAAGCATGAAATTAGGCAATGTGACTGATGTTGATACACTTTTTCCAAAGGCCTGAATTTACCGATTCCCTAGAAAATGTCCCCTTCACAAATCTCATTCACCACTCTCCTAAAGCTAAAGTAAAGAATGCATAAAGTTCTGGGTTAAAGGGACAACAATAAAAAAATTATGCCCAGATTATGCAGGTAACTCAATTTTCCGATCTCTTTTGGTCTAAGGTGCTAGACTGGGAAGCGTGGGGTGAGCAGGAAGAAGGAAGAGCCTGCTGTGAATAAGATTTATCCCGGGGTGCTGCAACAAGACTGGCACAATGTTGATAGTTGTTGAGTCTCGGAGATGGGCCCTTGGAGGTTCATTACACTACTTTTATCTTTGTGTATGTGAGGATTCCCATAATAAAAAATAAAGAGAAAAAGAAAGGCTTTAAAAATGAACATAAAATAAGTGCAAAAGCAACCAGCCAGAGAAGGTCTACAAATAGGAGGCACTTTTTTTTAAGGTGCTTGCTAAGGAGGGCATCATTAAAACACAGCTATAACCTAAACTGGATTGCAACTTGTCTCAAAAAACAGTATTTTAACAATAAAGAATTAGACAAGGCCTGGCGCGGCGGCTCACGCCTGTAATCCCAGCACTTTGCGAGGCCAAGGCGGGCAGATCATGAGGTCAAGAGATTGAGACCATCTTGGCCAACATGGTGAAACCCCGTCTCTACTAAAAATACAAAAATTAGCTGGGCTTGGTGGTGGGTGCCTGTAATCCCAGCTACTCGGGAGGTGGAGGCAGAAGAATTGCTGGAACCCGGGAGGCAGAGGTTTCAGTGAGCCAAGATCAAGCCACTGCACTCCAGCCTCGTGACAGAGCAAGACTCCTCTCAAAAAAAAAAAAAAAAAAAAAGAATTAGATTAAAAAAAAGACTGCCTTGACGACTGGGTCTAAGAATGTGTTATTGTTTTCTGAAATGTTGGATGCTTGTTAGCACTAGCTGATCAAATAAAATAGAGTGAATCTTTTCTTTTAGTAAAGAGAAACATTCATCTGTGAATACTCTTTGAACTCGCTCCTGAGACTGTATCTTTCTTATAGACAGCATTCGTTGAAAATAGTTCTATAAAAGTTTATAAACAAAATAATTACAAAGAGTTTTAAAGACTCCTACTGAAAAATCACACCTCCCTAATCCAGTAGGTTTTTTTTTTCCAGTTGAAGAATGCATTGCTTTTGTGGATCATAACCAATTTTTTGTTGTTGTTGTTAAGAGACAGGGTCTTGCTCTGTCACCCAGCCTGGAATGCAGTGGGACAATCACAGTTCACTACAGCCTCAAACTCCTGGGCTCAAGAGATCCTCCCACCTTAGCCCCCTGAGTTGCTTGGATTACAGGCGTGCGCCACCACACCCAGCTCACGACTAATTTTTTTAATGAAACAGAACAGACTAGAGCAGGATAGAATACAAAATAGTGTATGTCACAGGTAATTAGGCTACACATCATTTCATAAGGCATTTCTTTTTGTTACAATTGAATGTGTATACTTTGTCATTTTGTAAACATGCTTTTCACTGTAGGTTACAGTCAAAAGAAGTTTGAAAGCTTCTCTTATCTTTACAATTCAACTAAATCAAGGAAACACATAAAAAGCAACATCTGCCTGCCCCCTCACCCTCCTGCCCCCCAGGTTACATGCAATCCAAGGGCAAAAATCCTCCCAGAAAAATTAATAATAAATAACTGTATTACTGATGACAATTGCCATTACAATTATAGTAATAAATTAATAAAGAATTACGTAGGGAACAAACGTTGGGAACACTCCAAAACATGGGGGGTGGAGGAGGAGGCTACAGGAAACATCTCCACAGCTGGAGCAGGGAATCTCGTCTAAAATGAACTGTAACGACTGAGAAAAAATAAGCCCTGTCCTCTCAGCTACTGTGAGTGCTACCCCTAGAAAAGTAAGAAGTCCTTTCCCCTTTAAAATTGGATTCTCTATTCTTACCACAACACAGAGGAGGCTCTGTCCCAGGGAGATTTCTACTCTGCTCAACAATTGATAATTGTAAAATACTTGGCTATGCCTCATGCTGCTCCAACGTATTATCAGCTCTATCCTGGTTAGAAAAATAAAAATTTAACAGCAGCAGCAGCCGCCTGACAATGGGCTCAAGGCACATCGGAGACTTTGCCTTCTTCACTGCGGGTGGGGCTGGGGACGGTGGGTTTGGCGGCGGAGGGGAGGAGCCGGGCTGGGGCCTGGGAAGGCAGAGAATGAGTTCCACCAGCAAGATCTGATTGTGGCCCGGGAGAGAATTCAATCACTCGGTTTACTCCAGAACGAAATGAACAAGGAATTGGGTTAAGCAGCCCAAAGTCTACCAGAGTTCGAATACTCGAACGCCTTTAGGGGACAAGCAGGTTAAAAAAAGGAGGGAGGTGGGGAGAAAGGCTTTAGGAAAGGGTAGGTTCTATAGGGGACAAGGAGGGGAAAGTTGGACTGAAGGTTCAAATTTACATTTCTGAAAAGCAGTGTTCCTAAGTGCTGGCTAAAGCAAACACTGGTGTAAGGCGTAGGGGGGCACCCACACGCGGACCTTTAAGTTTGCAATCCCTTTCAGCTAACGTGATCCACTGCAATATGCAAAACCTGTCATCGGTTCATTCCCATTCATCACTCATTCACACTATGTCCATTCATGCATCCGCTCCTCACTGCCCGGGCTCGCCGCACAGCTGCGCGAGGCGAACGCAGAGATCAGAGCTTTTTCTTTTTCGCCCCGCCCCAGCCCCCGGACCGGCCCAGGAGACGGCACAGCCCGGGCGTCTGCAGGTGCGTGGCACCGGCGGGACAGCAGGCCCCGGCCAGCTGAGTCGTGCACTGCCTCGCACCAGCAGTCAGGGCCAGGGGCAGCTGCACGGGCACGCCTCGCCGAGCTTCCTCACCAACTGCATTCTTCCCGAAGCCCGCTTGCCAGAGCTGCTGATCCCGCTGTGCACGCTGATGCAAAGCGCCTACGGGACTCAAGGCAGGGAGCGGGAATCCGAGTGCCACACTTAGGGATGCAAACCCACCCGCGTGCGTGCTCCCGCCTGAACCTCACTCCCGGCGCCCGCTCGCGGGGACTTACTGAGTGGGGCAGCTTGGCGGGACCAGGCCCAAAGTTGACCACCTGCCTGGGGGCGTCCATGGTGCGGCGGCGAGGGCGGTGAGTCAGCCAAGGAGGACCGAACGCGTGAACGGCTGGCGTTCCTGGACGCTGCGGTGAGAGTCTGCAGCCGGCTCCGAACCCCCGCCTTGTTACAGCGCCGAGTCGGCGCCCCATTGGCCCGTGCTGTCGCAGGCCCTGCGCTAATTGGTTCGCGCGAAGGAGCTGGCATCCCCATTGGTCGCGCTTCTGAGCCGAGTCGGAGCAGTTGCTCCTCCTCGTGTTTACTGTTTCAACCCCCATTTTTGATCAATGCAAGGAGAGCGCGAGATTGCGCCAGCCAGCCGAGCCGGCTCGGCTGCGCGCCCGCCCGAGGATTGTGGGCGGCGGGAAGAGGCTGCCCCTGCCAACCTGCCTTTGCCCCTTGAGCCCTCAATCTGGCCGGTTCCAGTCCTCCAACCCCAGAGGACCTCAGCTCCTCTCTCTTGGCCGAAAGGGCAGTTGCCGAGCAGATTTGTAGCCCCCATCCACCCACCTCTCCACCACCAGCCCCCAGTTTGGGCTGTGATGTATTTGTTCCAGAACCAGCTGTCACTAATCTACCAAACTTTTCTAAGCACCCCCACAGGCGTCAGATACCCCAGTGGAGAGAGAGGACCCCCCAAGGTTGGAAGCGCAGGATGAAGAAGGGCCGGGGGTGGGTGGATACGGTTCTTTGTATTTGCACGTGGGTCCCGAGTTCCTGCAGGATTAAAGAACGGAGGTGGCCGAGGACGCAGGGAGGAGCGATAGCCTGGGAAGCGTGGATGCCCCCCAGGCAAGTCCTTTAAAGTCGCTGATTCTCCATTTCCTCCTTTGTGAAACGAGTGAGCTGGAACCCTGCGACAGCTCTCAGGTTGCGCCCGCGCTGACAAGCTGTGAGTTTAGAAACGTGAGGAGATATTAACAAGAACGCGATACCCATAGGGCGCTGCAGCCCAAACCAGAAGAAGGTGGCCCCTAGCCAGGCCAGGCGCAGGGCCAGAGCTGCTCAAACTTTTCCACAGAAGTGTCCTTCTTAAAAGAACTCCAGTGGAGACCCGCATGGGGTTCTGAAACAGAAAACCCTCCCCCTACCCTGCAAGAAAGAAGTTCCTTTGAAGTCTGGAATTTCATCATTTTTAAACTGTGAATTTTGCATTCTCTGCCATAATTTAACCTAGTTTCTTTTAATGTAAAAATATTTTCCCTGTCTGAGTAAAACTGATGCGCCAGGAATATATACAGTCCAACTGCCCCGTTTAGAGAAGGCTTGTAACTGGACAGGGCTTTGGCTTTTGTTTGCTTTTCCTAATGAGAATGTGGGCGGTGTGGGGCTGAGAGCAGAGGCACTGCTGTGGATCTGGGAATTGGAGGACAAAGTTTCCAGAAAAAGGCAAAATGAACAAGGCCCCTGCGTTCCTCAGCAACTTCATTAAGAAAACCGCAACATTGAAGACAGAATAAATCTCAGCCTAGAAACTCAGGCATGCAAGAAGCGTCACATATCCATTATTTTATGTAAATAACTCTGTTATTATATATTAGTAGCTGCCCCTAGCAGCTAATCTACTGGAGACTAAGGGAGTCAGCCTTCATCCTTCCTGGAGTTAGTTCCTAACACCAGGGATATACACAGTCCCATGTAGTGGGTTGGGAGAAGGGATGGCACATCCGTTTGGTCCTCGGTTCCCAAAAGATATGGCTGAGTTGTTTCCACTGCCCAAGCTGATGTGGCTGCTTGGGTTGATGAGTTCCCTACTACTTCTGTATCCCACTAGGGGCACAGGAATTTGGGGTGGGGTGGCGGTGGCTATTGTCTCATCTGCTAAGACATCCCCTGCAGCTATTCCTCCCGGGGATCCTGCAGTTTCCAAGATGGTATTTCAGGGACACAAGTCACACATACCCTCAGCCTCAGGACCTCTGTTTGTCTTCCTCCCACCCCTGGGCAATCTCCTTTTCAGTCTAGAGAAAATCTGTCTTTTCCATGTTTCTTCCTCACACTGTGCCCACAAACACCTTAAACCAGAGCCACAAACTCAAATGCCTCCAGGGGCCACTCAGGGATATGAAACAAGTAGTGGGAACTGTGGCAAATTGAGTTCATCTGTCCATTTGTGGCAGAGGTGCACTCGGCCACTGCACATTTATGATTCCCCCATCCATGGGATAGGGTTGGTGGCAGGAAGTGGCTGCTCAGACCGGCTTCATGTTTCTCAGCTCCCTTTGCATCTAGGTGAGACACATGACTGGGTCCCCCCAGTGGAATGTGGGCCAAGTGGATGTGTGTCACTTTCAGGCCAGGGCAGTTGAGAAATGAGTGTGCTTCTCCACTTCCTTGTTCCCATTCCACAGGCTGAAAACAAAAAATTCCCTGGCCCCTAAGGACAGTGGAGACACAGCAAAGAGGGAGCCCCAGGTCCCTGAATCACCTGCACCAGACTTGTCATATGTAAGTGAGAAATCAACTTCTTTTGTGCTATGTCACTGAAATATGAGAGGCGATTTGTTACAGCAGCTCACATTATCCTAATTATTATGCCATCCTAAATGCAACAGCTGAAGTTCAGATCCAGCTTGTTGTTGCCAAGTAGGCAAATGAAGTTGCTTGAGCTATCTTCACATTTTGAAAGAAAACCCAGGAACCCAGATTTTTATGTGACGTCTCCTCATTTTTAAACATCTACAAATGTAAATTTCAGCAAAACACTGTACAGATCAATATTTTGAGGGGCAAACTCCAGCTTATCTGAGGCCTTATTGAGCCTACAGGTAACAAGCTCTCTGAAGGACTGTTTAGAGTGTTCTGCCCCCAAATTTCCTCCAGTTCAACAAGGAACACTCTCAGCTAAGTGCTTGAATAAAGAAGCAGCAAAGGAGGAAACATAATTTAATCTCAAAATATTATTTTGTCCTTCTTGCCTGTTTTGCACTGATCTATAAAGACAGTCCAGGCCGGGCATGGTGGCTCACGCCTGTAATCCCAGCACTTTGGGAGGCGGAAGCAGGCGGGTCATGAGGTCAGGAGATCGAGACCATCCTGGCTAACACGGTGAAACCCCGTCTCTACTAAAAATACAAAAAATTAGCTGGGCATGGTGGCGGGCGCCTGTAGTCCCAGCTACTTGGGAGGCTGAGGCAGGAGAATGGCATGAACCCGGGAGGCGGAGCTTGCAGTGAGCCAAGATCACGCCGCTGCACTCTAGCCTGGGAGACAGAGTGAGACTCCGTCTCAAAAAAAAAAAAAGACAGTCCAGAGGAACCCCTGCATGTGGGAGGGATCCTCCCCTCTTAGTAGATTCTCATTTAGCAAGTACAAGAAGCTTCTTTATGAAATACATATTTTGTAAAAAGGCAGAAATTCAGTTTTCACAAGTATTATTCATTGAGTACTTCTATACGTGAAAGATGCTGGGATCTGCTGCGATTGCCAATCAGATCCAGCCATCCTGTTTAGAGAGGAGTGAGAAGAGAAGCAGGCAACATGAGCAGGGGAGAAAATCTATTTGGAATGAGACAAGATTATTTCTGCTGCCCTTTTTGTAGTTGGAGCTAAAGATCCTTTTCCCTTATCATTATTCCCAGAGAACATGAGGAACGGAAGCTGGGCACGGTGGCTGACGCCTATAATCCCAGCACTTTGGGAAGCCTAGGCAGGCGGATCACTTGAGGTCCGAAGTTTGAGACCAGCCTGGCCAATGTGGTGAAACCCCGTCTCTACTAAAAAAAAAAAAAAAATTTAAAAATTAGCCTTGCATGGTGTCTGGCACCCGTAGTCCCAGCTACTCAGGAGGCTGAGGGAGGAGAATCGCTGCCCCCAGCTCCAGCAACCACCATTCTACTTCCTGTCTCTATGAATCTGACCACTCTAAGTACCTCTTGTATGCGGAATCATACAGAATGATTGATCCCGGGAGGCGGAGGTTGCAATGAGCCAAGATTGCGCCACTGCACTCCAGCCTGGGTGACAGAGTGAGACCCTGTCTCAAAAACAAACAACAATTTTAAAAAGTGGGAGAGAGGCAGTAATCATAGTTTATGTAGCAAAAATAAACCAAAAATCAAAGTCCTATTACTTTCTTTATTCTGACCCCAACAGATAGGAGAAGATATCCATCCTACTCTCTTTACCTCAATTTATTTCCTTACCTACTTTGCTTCATTTTTTTATTGTGACAAAATATGCATAACATAAAATTTACCATTTTCAAGTGTACAGTTAAGTGGCAGTAAGTACAGTCATATTTTTGTGCAATAGTCACCACCATCCACCACCAGAACCTTTCATCTTCCCACATTGAAACTCTGTACACATTAAACTACAACTCCCGCCACTCCCCAGCTCCAGCAACTACCCTTCTACTTCCTGTCTGTATTAATTTGACCACTCTAAGTACCACCTGTAAGTGGAATCATAAAGAATTTGCCCTTTTGTATGACTGGTTTATTTCACTTAGCATAATGTCTTCAAGGTTTACCCATTGTGCTTCATTTTTTTTGGTAGAGATAGGGGTCTCACTATGTTGCCCAGGATGGTCTCAAATTCCTGCCCTCAAGTGATCCTCCCACCTTGGTCTAACAAAGTCCTGGGATTACAGGCATGAGCCATTGCACCTGGCCTCATTTTGCTTTATTTTTAAAGATTAGTATAGATCTTTAAAAGATCTGCAAGCTTTGCACAAGTGAAATCCCTAAAGAGGCTATTTAAGAGGCACGCTCTCTGTGGACTAGTGGGCAGAATTACACAGGGGATGCACACCACTTCTACCTCTTACATCCTAAAAAGATTCCAAAGTAGAAAAAGCGTCAGAATTTATTTAACTTTTTTTTTTTTTTTTTTTTTTTTTAGAGAAAGGGGCACAACTCCTGGCACCATCTCTGTAATGTGTTTACACACTGGTATTCTCCACTCCCAGCCTCGCTGGCTCTGCTCATATGCGTGTGCATTTTTGGGATCAGCACTCTTCATGAGGGCTGCCTCACAGAAGGGTTCCACATGGAAGCCTGAAAACTAGCCACAGACCACTCGTTTCACCACCTGTGCAAAGTCAACACGTGCCTATTTCAGACAACCATCCAGGCTGTTTGAGAACGACTTTTGTAGAGTTAATAGTCTGTGGGTTGTTTTGTTCTTTGCTTTTCTTTATGAGGCCAGAGGAAATACTAACGCAAAGCACAGAGAGAGAAAATCCAGGGATGACGGGAGCAGAAGCCAGTTCAGGATGTGAAAAGTCTTGCTTTTTCCTCTTCTTTTTCTCATGCTTCAAACTGAGTGCCAGCTCCAAAGAACCACGCACACTGCCTCAGAGATAAGCAGGGACTGTCATTTAATTGTATTGTTTGCTTATGTTTTGTACAGAAAGGCAGCAAAGATTAATTAAAAATAACAAGAATTCAAAGCTGCTGGGGGTGAGAGGCATTTCTGTAACCATCAAAACGAACTGGGCAGGGGCAAGGGGAGCAGCTGGCTTGAGGGGAGGGAGCTGGAGGGGAGGGAAGACTGGCTCAGCATGTTGTGGTGTGTGCATCTGAGGCATATCTAAGCAGGGTGTGTGTGAAGACTTTTTAATGACGTAAGAATACGCCTCACATGAAATATCAAAATGAAAGAAAAAGCTGCTTCTCATCAGCACAACAATTATCTCCAAAAACAATTTTTTAAGCCCACCTCCTTGGAGTCACAAATTCTACTCAAACTTAGACAACAAATGATAGTCCCAAACCAGAACATCAACAGATGTGTTCAGATTCATTCATTCAACAAATACTGTCACGCATCGCTTAACAACAGGGATATGTTTTGAGAAATGCATCCTTGGGCGATTTCATTGTTGTGTGAACATCATAGAGTGTGCTTACACAAACCTAGATGGCACAGCCTGCACACACCTAGGCTATATGATACAGCCTAAGCCTATACAGCATGTTACTGCACTGAATACAGTGAAGATTTGTTGAATGAAAGAATGAGGTTACACCTACTATACCTATTGTGGTAATTCTGCTAAAACAAAGAGAGGTCTGTTCCAAAGTTGATGTCTTCACCCCTAGAGACAGAAAACTGCTTATTATTATTAATTATCCTGCACCCCTTTCAGCAAAGTTTCAAAGGAGGTTTCATCTTTCCTCATTCTCAAATTCAATCTGTTCTGCTTCACAACTTTTCTCCACTCTATCGACTTCTATCCCCATGCTGCCTGCCTCGTCCGAGCTCCCATGATCTCTTCTAGACTCCGGGGCCTGGACTCCTTGCGTTGACATCACTGACTTAGAATCCACTCTCCAAACTGCAACCACAGTGAACTTTTGAAAACATATGTAAGGTAGATCATGTAGCTCCTCTGCTCAAAGCCCTCTAACAGCTTCCCGTTACATTTAGAACAACCATCAGACTCCTAATGGGCCCACAAGACCATACTTAGCCTGGTTCTTGGTCATCTCTTGGCTCAGCCCTTGCTTGTTTCTCTGGAAACTCACCAGCCTCTGCAATAATACTTGTTTGTTGTCCATTTCCACACTAGAACGTAACTTCCTAGAGAAGCTGAGACTGCACCTGCCTTTTTCACTGCTGTATCCCCAGCATCAAGCATATTAGGTGCTTGATAAGTATTTCTCGAGTGAATGTACAGGGCAGGAAGAAGGAGATTAATGAAAATGCTAACAGTCTGTTGCTGGGTTGATAATTCTAAAAGAATGAGGTGAGGATAGGCATAAGAACACCAAAAACCCCTGAAGATCCTGGGACGCCACTCTGCACCCTTTGAGAGCCTGTGGTTCTCCAGGTCCATCCTCCCACAAGTCATTTCTGCCAAGGCTGAAGGCCTCATCGAGTCCTAACATGTCGCCATGCAATTAGGATTCTAGGTCAGTTTCTTCAATGCTGAGTGAAGCTGCATGTGGAAGCTTACCAAATGATATGGTTTGGCTCTGTGTCCCCACTTAAATCTCATGCTGATTTGTAATTCCCAATATTGGGCGAGGGGCCTGGTGGCAGGTGATTGGATCATGGGGGCAGATTTTCCCCATGCTGTTCTCATGCTAGTGAGTAAGTTCTCATGAGATCTGATGGTTTAAAAGTGTGTGGCACTTCCCCCTACCACCCACCACCACTTTGCCATATTAAGACGTGCTTGTTTTCCCCTTGCCTTCTGCCATGATTGTAAGTTTCCTGAGGCCTCCCAGCCATGCCTCCTGTACAGCCCATGGAACTCTGCATCAACTAAAACTCTTTTCTTTATAAATTACCCTGTCTCAGGTAGTTCTCAGCAGTGCGAGAGTGGATGAATACACCAAATAATTCACCTCCATTCAGCTTGCACTGGATCCAGTCACACTTGTCTGAATTTGCACAACCACTCAAAGTTCATGGCAGACAGTGGCAAGTTGCAGGTTGTTAAGGGATGTATTTTGTGGAGGGAGAAGAGTTAGTTAGAGAGCCAGGCCCACAGGGTAGCATATGTTTGTTTCTCAAACTCACAGAACTGGAAGGAATCTTGGAATGTCATTTAGAATCATCTACCCATGCATTCTGAGAGCCAGTCTCTCCTAGCATTGTCCTGAGGCAATGGGAAGGAAAAATTACATTGCCCTGTAAATCAGTACAAAGCCGTTCCCAGATGACTGCCCAAGGATTTGGGTGGAGGTTTGCAGAACTGAGGAGTGAGATGAAAGAATTTTTAAAGTAATAACATTTATGCTGATTCTGTATATCCCAGCATACTTTAACTTTCATCGCCAAAATGGAACTCTTAGGTAACAGAATGACTTGGTGTCCCCAGGCTGGCCCCAGTGTCTCAAGTCGCTAAACATGCATAAACTTCCTTGGACAGCCAAAGATGATTAATGAATCCTAATCGGGTATACTAACCATGTGGAATCAAGGAGCCAAAAGGAACTCTGTAAACATTCTAAACTGTAAGGTTAGAGATCAAAGAAAATCACCAAGTGTGCTTATGACAAATAATGCCAAGAGCACCCACTCTCTTCCAGACAACACAGGGTCATTTTCATGTATCAAAATATAAAGTATTTCCAGTGTGTCTTACATATATTTTGGGGTGTTTGTGATTGAATTATCCAATTTGACTCACAAATCTCAGGAGTTAGGCCAACTCCTTCACTTTCTGATGAGAAAAATTGTGCAAAGAGGTAAAGTGATGCTGTAAGGCTGGGCCAGTTCTTCCACCTGTGGCTTCACACATGGATGTCCTGGAACCTATTGGTAACATACTTTTCCATTTCATAGAAAGAAAAGCCAAAACCCAGATCCAGGATTTGTCCAGGATCACCAGGAGTCTGTTCTGGGCTTTGAACCATGGAGAGAACATCAAATCATTGCATTTCTATTCCAAAGAATACAACTCTTTGTGTTAAGCACACTGCCCTATTTTAAAAATGATGTAAAGGTGTCAGTAAAGTCATTTAAATTGTCCCAGAAGAGAGCAAGCTCCGAGTAATACAAGCTGAACCTGAGCAATCAGATGGGATCTAAGAAGTCAAGGGTGTGAGGCGAGGAAGCTGTTGCACAAGCGTGTGACATGCCCTGCCTTGCCCTGCTGCCTGGGGATGCTGCCGCTCCCTCAATAAAATGCTGCATCCTTTCCAAACGGGAGACAAGGGCCTCAAAGAGTGCTCCTGTGGCTTTTTGCTGGTGATGCCCTCCTATCCCGCCACCCCCAGATTTTATTCAGAGTCTCTTAAGCAGCCTGGGTTAAGGTTTTCCATTTTTCTCTGTACATTTCCTCTTTTCATGCTCAGTTAATTCTTACCTCTCATTGTCTAACATCGAGTTAGTTGTTGCCATTATCCTGGACTTCGATGTTTCTGCGATTGCTGAGTGCCATAGGGAAATGTCTAACCATCCTAGGGGTATGGCTCAGAGGAGAAGCTATTGGTTTGCAATAAAAATCTTGAGACGTGTTTATGTAGAAGACTCAGTGAACGGAAGAGTCTCTCTCCTTCCCTACTGGTTGAACTTGACATGTTTATACACTGTTTATTACCTGTTTCTTCAGGTACTAAAATACTTTGCCTTTGTTTTTCTAGATCTCCTCATGTAGGAAAAATGTTAATAGCATTTATTGTTCCATAACTGTTTTATCCCTTTTAAGGTTTCCTGAGGCAAATGTGACACATGATCACTTTTTTTTTTTTTTTTTTTTTGAGACGGAGTCTTGCTCTGTCGCCCAGGCTGGAGTGCAGTGGCGCGATCTCAGCTCACTGCAACCTCCGCCTCCTGGGTTCAAATGATTCTCCTGAGCAGCTGGGATTACAGGCATGTGCCACCATGCCTGGCTAATTTTTGTATTTTTAGTAGAGACAGGGTTTCACCATCTTGGTCAGGCTGGTCTCAAACTCCTGATTTCGTGATCCACCCACCTTGGCCTCCCAAAATGCTGGGATTACAGGCGTGAGCCACCATGCCTGGCCACATGATCACTTTTAAATGTTCAAATACTACAGAAAGTTGTAGTGTAGAAAGGGAAGAACCAGAAAGTAACTCACCCAAGATTAACCACACATTAACGGTGGGAGTGGAAACCAGATCTCTCTCCTTTGCTCTTAGTCTAGGGTTCAAGATACTTTTCCTGCTACTCCTTGTTTTCTCATGAAAGGCAGGCAATAGCCTAGTCTCCTCCACCCTATAGGAATGCTGGGTGGCCTGTGCCTAATGGCCTGAGCTGCACCCCTGGACTCTTTTAATTGAAAGTGACACATATCCAACTCCAACCAGCTTAGGCAGAAGAGAAATGGATCCATGCATGGAACCTGAAACCAAACTTCAGGGTGGGCGGACAAGGGTAAGTAAGGCTGCACTTCTAGGTCAACCCAAACAGAAAACCCAAATGCTGTGAGGTATGCATCTCTGTATGTCTTTCTGTTTTGTTTGTTTGTTTAGAGACAGGGTATTGCTCTGTTGCTCAGGCTGGAGTCCAGTAGCAACACCACAGCTCAATGCAGCCTTGAACTCCTGGACTCAAGTGATCCTCCCACCTCAGCCTTCCAACTGGCAAAGATTACAGGCACATGCCACTGCACCTGACCATCTGTGTATGTCTTTCTTTGGTTTTGTTTTTTCTCTTTTTTCTTTTCTGTTTTTGAAACAGGGTCTTACTCTGTTGCTCAGGCTGGAGTGCAGTGGCGCAATCTCAGCTCAATGCAACTTCCGCCTCCTGGGTTCAAGTGATTCTTCTGCCGCAGCCTCCCTAGTAGCTGGGATTACAGGCATCCGCCACTGCGCCTGGCTAATTTTTGTATTTTTAGTAGCGACAGGGTTTCACCATGTTGGCCAGGTTAGTCTTGAACTCCTGACTTCAGTGATCTGCCCGCCTCGGCCTCCCAAAGTGCAGGGACTACAGGCTTAAGCCACTTTACCCAGCCTATATCTTTCCTTTCTAACTTTGCTTCTCTCTTCACATCATTTTATCCACTCAAACTGGCATTCTCCTCAAGCCTATAACCATGGCCAGTGATTGTATCATCTTTGCTGTGAGAGAAGAAGGGACTCTCTTCCCTTGTTTCCAGGTTAAACATCATCTCTCAAAGATTTCAATGCTTTTGAGTCACACATCCATCCTGTACCCTGGAAAGCAGAGCAATCAGATTGGGACCCACTGAAACACAATACTGAAGTGAGGTAGAAACAGTTCAACCCTAAAAGGGGATGCTCTTGGCAGAAGAACCACAGAGGGCTGGGAAGGCAAACGCTGTATGTACCTCACCTTCCCTCCTCCTTTACACAGCTCTGCCCAGTGACTCCATCTCAATTTTCATCAATAATCTGAATCCTGAGGTGTTTTGCTGATATACACTCTCTCCCAGACAGTCTAGTTCATCATCCACACAGGAAGACTACTTAGAATGAGTTACTAGTCCAGCAGAAATCTGAGTTTCAACAGAAAATCAATGATTAACATTTTATCCCAAAGTGCTAGGTAATATTACAAAAGCAAGAAGTTTTTATTTTAAAATCACTGAATCCTTATTGCTCTGAATTGCACATGACCTCAAATGGCTAAACTCAGAAGACCATACCTCACTGAGAAATATTTACCATGCAAGAATTCTTTATCTATCCCAGAGCTTTAGCAAAAAGCCCATCTTTCCTCCACTCCCTGTCCTGTCATCTCAGATTGTACTACTGAGATTTATTAGTTTTATATCTCTGACTAGGACAACTCAAAAATAATAAATATTTCACCTCTTTCTTTTGTTAGAAAACTACAGAATTGTTACTTCTGCAGAAATCTCAATGACTCTTCACTTCCATTTATGAATTGCATTGTTACAGATATTTTTCAGCCTCAGGATTCAAGCTTCCCCACATCTCACTAGTTTCAAATTATATGAAAGTCAGCAGTAGTGAACATTCAATGCTCTTCCCTCCACATGAATGGGGGCTCCTGTGTTCTGAGCTCACTGCCTGTTGGCCACAATTGGTTGCTTCAGGTTGGATCTCCTGATCCAGGGGGTGTTCATCAAAAATCTTTCCCAAGATTTTTGTTTTAATTGTGGTAATAAACACTTATCATTAAATTTACAACTTTAAACATTTTTCAAGTGTATAGTTCCGTTGTGTTAAGAACATTTACATTGTTGTTCAGTCAATTTCTAGAACTTTTTCATCCTGCAAAGCTGAAACTCATTAAACATTAAAGCTGAAACCCATTAAATACCTCTCCATTCTCCTTTCTCCAGCCCCTGGCAACTACCATTCTACTTTCTGTCTCTATGAATTTGACTACTCTAGGGACCTCCCATAAGTGATATCATATAGTATGTGTCTTTTTGTGACTGGCTTCTTTCACTTAGCATAAGGTCCTCAAGGTTCATCCACGTTGTAGCATGTGTCAGAACGTCCTTCCTATTAAAGCCTGAAAAATATTTCATTGTATGTACTGTATATACCACATTTTAAAAATCCATTCGTCCATCAGTGGACACCTTTGGGCTCTTGTGAATAATGCTGCTATCGACATGGGTGTACAAATATCTCTTCGAGCCCCTGCTTTCAATTCTTTTGGATATATACCCAAAAGTGGTATTACTGAATCATATGGTAGCTCTATTTTAATTTTGATTTTTTGTTTGTTTTTGCATTTAAAAAAGTTTAAATAGACATAAGGTCTCACTTTGTTACTCAGGCTGGTCTCAAACTCCTGGCCTCAAGTAATCCTCTCAAAGTGCTACAATTATAGGAATGAGCCACTGTACCCTGTTCTATTTTGTTTTAGTTTTTTAGGAACCTTCATACTTTTTCCCATCATGGCTACCTCATTTTACACTCTCACCAACAGTGCACAAGGATTCCAATTTCTTCATATCCTTGCTAACATTTATTTTCTGTTTTGTTTTGTTAATAGTAGCTATCCTAATAGATGTAAGATACTTTCCCAGGATTTTTAACTGGAACTGAGAAAATCAGTCTTTCCTATGACAGAAGGTATGCTGTGGAGTTGGAACTCTAGAGTTAATTTTTATGTTTCTTTTTCTTTTTCTTTTTTTCTTTTTTTGAGTCAGCATCTCACTCTGTCACCCAAGGTGGTGCGATCACACACAGCTCACTGCAGCATTGACCTCCCCAGGCTCAGGTGATCCTCCCACCTCAACCTCCCAAGTAGCTGGTGAGAGGTGAAGCTGGCTGGGCTTCTGGGTCGGGTGGGGACTTGGAGAACTTTTCTGTCTAGCTAAAGGATTGTAAACACACCAATCAACGCTCTGTGTCTAGCTAAAGGTTTGTAAACACAACAATCAGCACTCTGTAAAAACACACGAATCAGCGCTCTGTGTCTAGCTAAAGGTTTGTAAATGCACCAATCAGCACTCTGTAAAAACGCACCAATCAGCACTCTGTGTCTAGCTAAAGGTTTGTAAATGCACCAGTTAGCACTCTGTAAAATGGACCAATCAGTGCTCTGTAAAATGGACCAATCAGCAGGACGTCTGCAGGGCCAAATAAGAGAATAAAAGCTGGCCACTGGAGCCAGCAGCAGCAACCCCGCCTGGGTCCCCTTCCACGCTGTGGAAGTTTTGCTCTTTCGCTCTTCATAATAAATCTTGCTGCTGCTCATTCTTTGGGTCCGCACTACCTTTATGAGCTGTAACACTCACTGCGAGGGTCTGCAGCTTCATTCCTGAAGTCTGTGAGACCACAAACCTACCGGGAGGAACAAACAACTCTGGACGAGCCACCTTTAAGAGTTGTAACACTCACTGTGAAGCTCTGCGGCTTCACTCCTGAAGTCAGCGAGACTCCTGAAGTCAGTGAGACCATGAACCCACTGGAAGGAAGAAACTCCAGACACATCTGAACAGCTGAAGGAACAAACTCTGGACACACCATCTTTAAGAACTGTAACACTCACCGCGAGGGTCTGCGGCTTCATTCCTGAAGTCAGCGAGACCATGAACCCACCGGGAGGAACAAACAACTCTGGATGAGCCACCTTTAAGAGTTGTAACACTCACTGCAAAGCTCTGTGGTTTCACTCCTGAAGTCAGTGAGACTCCTGAAGTCAGCGAGACCATGAACCCACTGAAAGGAAGAAACTCCAGACACATCTGAACAGCTGAAGGAACAAACTCCGGACACACCATCTTTAAGAACTGTAACACTCACCGCGAGGGTCCGCGGCTTCATTCTTGAACTCAGTGAGACCAAGAACCCACCGGAAGGAACCAATTCCGGACACACTGGGACTATAGGCGTGTGCCATCATACCTTCCTAATTTTTGTGTTTTTTGTAGAGACGGGGTTTTGCCATGTTGCTCAGGCTGGTCTCACTCCTGGGCTCAAGTGATCCACCTGCCTCTGCTTCCCAAAGTGCTGGGATTACAGGAGTGAGCCAGCATGCCCAGCCACTGTCATGTTTCTTGACATGTGAAGGAAAATGATCCATGTTGAGTGTTTAGGGTACTAATTAATACAATCTTTCTCCCCTCCAAAGTTCTGAATTCAACTGAAACTTGTTCACAGCAGCACAATAGACTCAAATAAAGATGGTAATAGCAGCTTCAGTCCTTTCTAAGGTGGATTGGAGACTATGACTGGAAGCCAAATCCAGGTTGGTCTTCCCATTCCTCTTCCCCCAGCAAATGGAATTTACTTACAAGGCAGTGACAAGCCTGCTATGTCCTGCCTTGCAACAGAGGCAGAGAAGGCCTCCATGAATCAACTACAGAAAATGAACAAGACCAAAGGGAAAACTGCATGCTACTTGGGGACAGGCAAGATCCAAAAGAGAACCAGAGGAAGGAGGCCAGTCTGCATAATGTGCCTTTAGCAATCTCAGCAGCCTGAATGAGTCACTCCTTCATCCTGGGAGGATACAGGGAGTCTGAAAAGAAGAAGGCTTAGTCCCCAAAACATCTGAGGAAGCCAACACTCATCTTTATGGACTTAGGCTGACACCTGAAGAGAGAGGGAAAAGTCCCTCTCCCTTGCCTCCCCAGTGTTTGGCTTTCTTAGTTTTTGTTTTTGTTTTGGAGATAGGGTCTCGGTCTGTTGCCCAGGCTGGAGTGCAATGGTACTATCACTGTTCACTGCAAACTCCACCTCCCGGGCTCAAGTGATCCTCCTACCTCAGCCTCCCAAGTAGCTAGGATTACAGGCGTGGACCACCAGGCCTGGCTAATTTTTATTTATTTATTATTATTTTTAAAATTTGTATTTACTTTAAGTTCCGGGATACATGTGCAGAATGTGCAGGTTTGTTACACAGGTACACGTGTACATTTTTAAACTTTTTGTAGAGATAGGGTCTTGCCATGTTGCCTAGGCTGGTCTCAAACTCCTAGATACAAGCAATCCACATGCCTAAACCTCCTAAAGTGCTGAGATTCCAAGTGTGAGCCATGGAGTGTTGGTGTGCTGGCTTCGTTTGGCTCTCTTAACCCCTAGGGCGCAGCACAGCCAGATGCAGCTGTTCCCCGTGGGTAAGGGTGCTGAGTGTCCCTGAGCCTTCCCCCTCACCTGGAAGCCTGCTCCGGACCATCATCACGACTCCTTCAGGAGTCCTCCTGAGGTCAGTGATTGGACACTGAAGGTTCTGAAATGGGTAAGAACAGAACATTGGCTGCATTTACTGAAGGTCATAAATGCCCTAGGTTGGAAATTCACTCCGTAGTCTGTACTTCATTTTACATTTTCTCAGGTAGGACATTCAATAGAGCTCACTGGAGATTATGCAGTGAACTCAAATGAAGGCATAAAACTTCTCCAAATAATAAATGCCAGCAATATTAAAATGCCCTGATTTGAACTATATGAAATAATTCACAGTATTAAATTCTCAGGGAGGTATTAAGGTCTAAAAAAAAAGTCATTTTTCTTGAAAATTGAGGTCTAAAGGAATTAAAAGTCCCAAAATTATTCTCTGTCCGATTTTTTTTTTTGGTTTGGGGTCAGCCAGAAAGCTCATTTAGCAATGGTGGTAGACTCTGACTCCTGCACAGCTGCAGTCCCCTGCAGAAGAACCTTGGCTTCAGGCTCTCCAAAATGCCACTCAAGATCTTGGGCAGCTGTCCTGAGTCCATGACTTATGAACTTAACTGGGAGAAATCCAGTCTTGTGAAGTCAGTCCTGCTGCTGTGGGGCCCTCCCCAACCCTGGCAGAAGTCCAGGGCTGGCTGAGGCCTGTGTTCCTGCTGGGAGCTCTCCTCTGAAGCTGCTGCTTCTCAAAACCATTAAAAGTAAACCCAAGAGGCTTCTCTGCCTCTTTTGAGGTAAGACTTTCCCAGCTCTAGCAAGCACCTGCCTCGTCCACGTGGGACTGTGAAGTCCTTGGAGAAATGAAATTATTTCTCATTTCCCTGGGAGTTTCTCCTGATAGGAGGCTCACTGGTGCTTCAGCCTGCAGAGCTATGACAGATATAGGAGGCCAAGGACCAGCAAGGCCAATGCTTTCCAACTAAGGCCAAAGGCATGAGGCTTTCCTTCTAGAGAGAACAGGTGAGATAGAATAGCCAGATGGGGAAGAATCGTGCTATGGTAGAGAAAAATCACAGTTTCCTGATGACAAACATGGAGAAATCCTAAATGATTATAATCTTTGTAAACTGTGAAGATGATTTAACTCAGATTTGTGGAAAGTTTCATCATGGTCCTCTTTAAGAAAGCAATCACTTGAAAAGCATGGCAAAATCACAGGCAATTGATGGTGGTGCCTGCCACCACGGCTGGCTAATTTTTTCTATTTTTAGTGGAGATGGGGTTTCACCATGTTAGCCAGGATGGTCTCGATCTCCTGACCTCATGAACTGTTCCCCTCGGCCTCCCAAAGTGCTGGGATTACAGGCATGAGCCACTGCACCCGGCCCAAATCTACTTTTATTAGTGAGAGAAAACACCGCACTGTAGCTTGTCTATTATATTCAACCACTAGGCCTTAAATACTATGGACTTCACATATAAGACGACTGATTTCCGGCTGGCCGCAGTGGCTCACGCCTGTAATCCCAGCACTCTGGGAGGCTGAGGCGGGCAGATCACAAGGTCAAGAGATTGAGACCAGCCTGGCCAACATGGCGAAACCGCATCTCTACTAAAAATACAAAAATTAGCAGGGTGTGGTGATGTGCACCTATAGTCCCAGCTACTCGGGAGGCTGAGGCAGGAGAAACGCTTGAATCCAGGAGGCGGAGGCTGCAGTGAGCCAGGATCGTGCCACTGCACTCCAGCCTGGCCACAGAGCAACTAACTGTCTCAAAAAAAAAAAAAAAAAAAAAAAAAAAACTGACTAATTTCAGTGAAAAGTTATTTAATATTTTAAATATTTAATTTTTAAAAAACAAAAATGAGTGGAATAGAAAGCCATAACAAAACATTTTGAGGCATTAGCCAATTTAAACTTGTAATTGTTATACCAACTAAATTGGAATTGGAAAAGAGAGCAACTGTAGAAAGTGATATAAGCCTAGGCGTCCCTAAAGAAGAGAAAATGAATACCATTTTTTTTCTTTTTTTTTTTTTTTGAGACCCAGGCTCGTTCTGTCACCCAGGCTGGAGTGCAGCGGCGTGATCTTGGCTCACTGCAAGCTCTGCCTCCCGGGTTCACGCCATTCTCCTGCCTCAGCCTCCCGAGTAGCTGGGACTACAGGTGCCCGCCACCACACCCGGCTAATTTTTTTTGTATTTTTAGTAGAGACGGGTTTTCACCATGTTGGCCAGGATGGTCTTAATCTCCGGACCTCGTGATCCACCCGCCTCGGCCTCCCAAAGTGCTGGGATTACAGGCGTGAGCCACTGCGCCCAGCCAATGAATACCATGCCTCACTTGACATTCCAGCCAGGCATCACAAAAACAGCCTGCAGTTTACTTGACTGTGAGCAACAGTGTGGACCTGGGTGGAACTCACTGCTGCAGCCTCTCTGATACATGGTTCTGTTCTTTTGTTATAGTCGGTGACAATAAATATTTGTGGAATAATATTTGTGTGGGAAAGATGCAAAGGCCACATGGTGAAGGAAGAAAACAGGTTTGGAAGTCAACAAATCCTGCTTCTGCCTTGTGCTACTTGAAGCCCTCAACCAAGTGAATCAATACCTCTCGGGCCTCATTTCTTCTTCTTTAAAATAATACCTTTTACTCCTTGTAGGTTTGCGATATTTGGAATAATATACAAAAGTGTCTCCTATCTGGTTAGGTGAAGTTTGGCTTTGGTATAAAGAAATTAGAGCTGGTTATTTGGCAAATTGATTTTAGTGTTTTCAAACCCTACTCAAATTTTATCATTTAAGCTAGGATTATCTAGCTTTCAAGATTTTGTGGAGTTTACTTGTTTTCTTAAAGAGATAAAAGCCACCTTCACATTTCAAGGACTTTGAGGACCATCTTTCTAACACATTAAATAAACCAACTAATCTTCACTAGTCTCTCTGGAACAAGCTAATTATTATTTATTCTATAAGTGGGTCCTTATCTATTTCTAAACTACCAAGGTTGCCTTTTTTTTTTTTTTTTTTTTTTTCAGTTCACAGTGGTTTAAAATGTACAAACTGTACTGAAAGAACTCGGGCATTCTCTGAGCCCTTTCAGCCCCTATCACTCACTATGTGCCTTTGTGAGCAGCCAGCCGTACCTTCTGAGCACCTCAGTCACAGGGCAAAGTCTTCTTGTTTTTTAACTTTTTGACCAAATTTTATATGTGAAAAATCTCAGGTAGATGTATCAGTTTCAAAACTCAGGTTTTCAGTGTCACAAAAGGGTTCTGAAAAGGGAAATCTAAAGAAAATTACCATAAGACTATGGAGAGTTAAAGAGCTCAAGGAAGGTAGGCTTTGGAAGTAATTTGCAAATGCAGAAATGACTTTTAGCCATAAAATAAAACAAATGTGGGAAAGACTTGCATTGTCCCACGAGTAGCAGTTTTGTCAGGGGTAAACAGAGCAGATGTTTGAAACACTCTAGCCAGTGTTTACAAACAGTAGGACATGACCCATTAGTGGATTGTGAAACATACTTCGTGGGTTGCCAACATAATTTTCTTTAAAGGCAAGGAATAGAACAGTACATGAATTAGTCACTAGAAGTACAATCAGAGTTGTTTGATGCAATTTTCCATTAATTATATGTGCACACAAGGAAGGTGGGGCCAGGACTACTACTTTTAACTTTGCAGAAAAGTTCATTTTTACTGTGGGTTGTGGTTAAGTTAAAAACATTTGACTATGCCATGTAGGCGACTCCAACACTTCAGGAATACAAAGCTCTGAAAAGAGGTTATGTAGCAAAGCTCATTTTCATTCACATTGATAAGGAAATAGGTCAGACACATTTTTGAAGAAAAAATGGACAGAGCGTAAAGGATAACAGAGTACACATTTTCATTTTCTATGATGAAAAGGAATTTTAAAAATTGTCTGTTGTACATAAAAACTTTTTTTTTAAACTAAACAACCTAGAATCAAATGGAGTAAAATGTGAGAAGCCCCCCTTTTTTCCTCCTTCAGCAGACAAAACCACTGTCAATAGCTTGATATGTATTATCACAGACTCTTTTCTAGGGTGCACACATGCATATATGCTACGTATAGGTAAACAGGTTTTAACTATACAAATGTAAACGGGAGTGTGTGGTTACTGTGCAACTTCTTCTTCCTGTCAATGTCTTAGAAATATTTTCATGTCCACACTAGAGAGCTATTGTTTTTATCTGCTGCAGAGTGTTATATGTCAGAAATTGGTATGTACTAATTCAACAATTTCTGCATTTCTGTACATTTATGCTGTTTCTAATTTTTTATTATATCAAAAAACACTTCACACAGTCTTGTATCTGACTCTTTGGGCACTTGTGTGAATATTTCTTCAGGCTGGATGCCTAAAATTAGTCATTAGATCAAAGGCTGGAGACGTTTCACATGTTGATACACACTGTCAAACTGTCCATCCAAAAGCTGTATCAATTTCTACAATGACTGAGAGTACTCCTTTCCTCACATTATCTCCAGCACTATCACCAATCTTTAATAATCTGCCATTTCAATGTATTGAAAAATAGTATCTCATTTTAACTTTAATTTTCGTGATTGCTTATGAAGTTGAATGTTTATGTTTATAGTCTTTATTTCTTATTTATAAAATATTTTTATAGCCTTTGTCCAATTTTTGTTTTGTTTGTAGGTGCTCTTTATATTATCTTAAATCTTCTGTTCTATTACGTGTATTTTCCCACTCTTTTATTTATGAAATCTAATTTTATCAAAGTTTTGTAAAAAGTGAAAGGTTTCACTTTTTAAAAATGTAGTCAAATCTATCATTTTTTTTCATGGCTACTGGGTTTTGTGTCTTGGTTGGGAATGCCTTTCTTACACATTTATTACAATTTGTTTCCAGTATTTTCTTCTAGTTATTTTTAATTTCCATGTTTAATTCATCTTTTTTTATCCATGATATGAAATAAGAAAAAGTAGTAAATAACCTCAACATCATTTACTGAATAGTTCAAACCCTTCTCTACTGACTTGTGATGCCATTTTTAAAATACATATATATATATACATTGCTCTGTTCCTAGTTTCTCGGTTCTATACCTGTGATTATTCCTGTGTGAACAGCACATTTACCCTAGCTCCATGGATTGTTTTGAGATGTAATCAAAATTGCTTTACGCCTGATGTCTTCCAGATTAATGTTATAATCAGGTTATTACATCCATTTAAAAAGCTTTACTGTGGTTATATGAAATTGCTTTGAATTTATAAATTAATTTGGTAGAACTGATATATTTATTATGTTGGGTCTTATACATGGCATACCTCTATTTTTGCGTTTCTTTTATACCCTCTAGCATAGATTTATCATTTTATTTATATAGGCCTTACATTTCTCTTGTTAATCTTATTTCTAGATAATATTTACTTCTTGCAGCTATTGTGGATGCAAGTCTATTTCCTCATACATTTTCTAATTGGTTATTGCTGGTGTACACACTTTTCATACCGGTGTGTTGGTGTTGTGCACAGCCTCCTTACTAAGCTTTATTAGCTGTAATAGCATGCCAGTAGATCATCACAGGGAGTTTTTTGTCAAAAAAAAAAAAAAAAAAAAAAAAGACCCCATATTTACAAATAACGAGAGCCTTGTCTCATTTCCCAAAATGTGTACTTTTTAGTACTGTTTTTGTCTTAGCAAAAACTTTTCACCAAGTTTGTTTCCTGTAGATTTCTGTTAGGTATATTTAATGAAGCCAAGAAGCTAAGCTAAGGAAGTTTCCTTCTGTTTCGAGATTGTTAAGAATACCAGAGGATGTTGAATTTATCACATGCTCTTTCAGCTTGTGAAGATGACTATACTTCTTTAATCTGTTAATTTAGTGAGCTACAGTGAGTTACTCTTCACTCAATCTTGCATGTTTTGGTATAAATCTTCCTTGAAAATGATATATCTTTTGCTACAATGCTGAATTCAAACTGCTAGTTTTATTTTGGATTTTTGCACCTACATTAATTGAATTTGGTTTAGTTTTCCTTGTGTTTTATTTGTGCAGTTTGCTATAAGGATTATGCTAACCATATGGAATGAATTAGGGAGCTTTACATCTCTTTTCTATCCTCTGGAATGGTTTACAAATAAATGTGCCCCTGGAAGGTTTTTCTTTTTCTTGAGTCGGAGTCTCACTCTTGCCCAGGCTAGAAAGCAGTGGTGGCATGATCACAGCTCACTGCAGCCTCGAATCCCGGCCTCAAGCAATCCTCCCACTTCAGCCTCCTGAGTGGCTGGACTACATGCACGCACCACCATGCCTGGCTAAGTTTTGGGTTTTTTTGTTTTGTTTTGTGTTTTAATTTCTGTAGAGATGAGATCTTGCCTAGGCTGGTCTCAAACTGCTGGTCTCAGCAATCTTCCCACTTTGGCATCCCAAAGTGCTGGGATTACAGGCATGAGTCACCACACCTGGCCCCTTTAAAGTTTTTCTAACTGTATTTTTTTTTTTTTTTTTTTTGGAGACAGTTTCCCTTTTGTCTCCCAGGCTGGAGTGCAACGGTGTGATCTCAGCTCACTGCAACCTCTGCCTCCCAGGTTCAAGCAACACTCATGCCTCAGCCTCCTGAGTAGTTGGGATTACAGGTGCCCGCCACCACGCCTGGCTAATTTTT
The DNA here is from genome assembly GCF_028885655.2 of Pongo abelii. Lineage (NCBI taxonomy): Eukaryota > Metazoa > Chordata > Mammalia > Primates > Hominidae > Pongo > Pongo abelii. The sequence continues at coordinate 68,738,515 of NC_071998.2, read as the reverse complement.
GTATTTTTAGGAGAGACGGGGTTTCACCATGTTGGCCAGGCTGGTCTTGAACTCCTCACCTCAGGTGATCCGCCCACCTCGGCCTCCCAAAGTGCTGGGATTACAGGCGTGGGCCACCGCGCCTGGCCTCTTTTTAAAAATAAATTCTTGTCCTATTTTTTCAATTTCTCCTAAGATGTTTCATTTATTTACATTTTCTATTTTTTGTCAATTTTTACAATTCATATTTTTAAAGTCATCACATTTCATCTAGTCTTTCAAATTTATTGGTTTAACACTACACAATTATTTATAGTAAATTATAAAAGTACTCTCATAATTAAAAATATCTCTTCTAGTTGTAGGTATCCTTCTAAAATTATTCCTAATGCTGGCAATTTTTGTTAATTACTTCTTGCTTTTTTTTCTTTATCATATTTTATAAAGGTTTGTCTTTCATTTTTAAAAACCTGTGTTTCACTGATCAAAATTTGCTATTTTATTCATTTCTGCTTTTACCAATTCCTCACCTTTCTTTTGGTTTATCTCTTTCTTAGCTTTAAATGTTTAATTCATCTCTTTTGTCTTCTTTCTTCTTGGAAAGTAAATCAAAATCTATACAATTTCCTCTAACACCTATTTGGCAGAATTCCTCAGCTTTAGAGAAGTTTTTATTAATTCTAAGTAATTTGCAATTTGTTTTGATTTCTCCTTTAAATGAGTTGTTTAGAAGATCATTTAAAAATTTCCAAGTGGACAGGCCTTTTGTTACTATTATTACATTATACAGAGCACATGATCTGTATGATCTTTGAATTTTGTAAGTTTTTTACCTTCATAGGAATCATTTATATGAATGTTCTATTGGTTTTCCAGGAGAATATACTTTGTATTCATCATGGATACAAAATATTTATGTTCAATGGTATCTTTCATATCCTGATCTACTGATGGGCAAGAGGGATGAATTTTTTAAGCTCTAATATTATTATACAGTAAAACTAATTTTTTTGAGAATATGCAGTTCTATAAATTTTAACATATGTATAGACTCATGTTACCACCACCGCAATCAGGATACAGAACTGTTCATCACCAAAACAAACAAACAAACTCCCTTGTACAGCCTCTTTGTAATCAAATCCTCCCAACCCCAACACCTGGCAATCTCCAATCTGTTCTGTCACTATAGTTTTGTCTTTTCAAGAATGCCGTATAAATGGAATCATACAGAATGTAGCCTTCCGAGACTGGCTTTTTCACTCAGCATATGATGTTGAGATTCATCCAAATTGTGGCATGTTTGCCACCACATGGATGCATCCCTATCCATTCACCTGTTGGAAGACATCTTGGTCACTACGAATGGAGCTGCTATAAATATCCATGCACAGGTTTTGTGTGAACTAAGTTTTCATCTCTCTAAATACCCAGGAGCGGGACTGCTGGGTCATATGGTATGTGTATGTTAGCATTTAAAGAAACTGCCAAACTGTTTTGAGTGACTGAGTCATTTTGCATTCCTACCAGCTGTGAGGAACTCCAGTTGCTCTGCATATTTATCAGCATTTCAAAATGTTAGCCATTCTAGTGTGTGTGCAGCAGTCGATCCACTGATTCTGAAAAGAGATGTCTTAAAGCTTCTCGTTATAACTGGTTTGTCCATTTTTCCTTGTATTTCTAAATTCTTACCCTATAATTTTAAGGTGAAGGTTTTTGTTTGTTTGAGACGGAGTCTCCTCTATGGCCCAGGCTGGAGTGCAGCGGTGCCATCTCAGCTTACTGCAAACTCTGCCTCCCAGGTTCAAGCGATTGTCCTGCCTCAGCCTCCCGAGTAGCTGGGATTACAGGCACGTGCCATGACACCCAGCTAATTTTTTTCTTTTTTTTGTATTTTTAGTAGAGACGGAGTTTTGCCATGTTGGCCAGGCTGGTCTTCAACTCCTGACCTCAGGTGATCCACCCACCTTGGCCTCCCAAAGTGCTGGGATTACAGGCGTGAGCCACTGCGCCCAGCCTAACATGAAGTTTTTAAGTTGCAGATATATTTTTTAAAAAAATCTTCTGCAACACTGTACTTATCAGCCAAAAGAATCTTTTGTCCCCTTTACCAATTTTCACCTTGGGTTCATTTAGTCTGCAGCTAACACAGCCACATTTACTCTTTAGCATCTGCCTGGTATATTTTTGTTCATCACTTTATAATCTATGACAGCGTTTTAGATTTTGCAAAGAGCACACAGTGGGATTTCATATTTTTACTCAAGCCTAAGGATTCCAGAATTTAACCTGTTCATGTTTATTATGAGTACAAAACTTGATCTTGCTATATTGTGGATTTTTTATTTCTATGTAGCTTGTTTCTTTTTCTTTCCCGTCCTGTTGGATCTAAAAATTCCATTCCCTCTTTCCAGGTAGTTTTGTAGCTATTAAAGTTGTTGACATACATTTGCTTCCCTCTCTTCTCATGGCAAATGGCAATTCTGCACTTCCCTGGTCTGTTGAACTCAGGCATAACCATGTGACTTTCTTTGGCCAAAGAAATGTGAACAGAAGTGACATATGTCACATCTAGACAGAAGCTTTAAGTCACAATATATGCTGCATCATACTGTCTTTCCTTGGACACTGCAACCAGCAATGTTCCAAATAGTGACGTTCCACCAGCCTCACTCCCAGATTGAGGTTGATATTGAATAGGGGTCTCTAGCCAATCTGCCAAAGGCAAATTGCATGGACACAAATAAACCTATGTTGTTGAAAGTAATTAAAATTTGGGAGCTGTTAATGCAACATTACCTAACCTATCCTTACTAACATACCCTTAACTTTATATATATTTTAATATATTTTTTCAATCAACACCTAGAATCAAACACTACCTGTATCCTTCCCATGAATAAAACAATATCTAGGACAAGCTTTCACTTTCTGTGTCCTGCCATGCCTCCATTCATGTTGAAACCTAGAACTTTAGTTGCACTTTGTTTTCATATGTCATTAGTATTTGTTTAGTCTTTTTCTGACTACAGGCACCTCTGGTGATTATAAAAGGGGATTTGCAGGTCACAAAGCTGAAGTAGTTTGTCTCCTATCTTTATCAGTTTATTTGATCTAAACATCTTTCATGGGGCTGGGCACACTGGCTCAGGTCTCTAGTCTCAGCACCTTGGGAGGCCAAGGTGGGAGGATCATTTGAGGCCAGGAGTTCAAGACCAGCCTAAGAAAGAACCCATCTTGGCCGGATGCAGTGGCTCATGCCTGTAATCCCAGCACTTCGGGAGGCCGAGGCAGGTGAATCACCTGAGGTTAGGAGTTCGAGACAAGCCTGGCCAACATGGTGAAACTCCATCTCTACTAAAAATACAAAAATTAGCCGGGCATGGTGGTATGTGCCTGTAATCCCAGTTACTAGGGGGGCTGAGTCAGGAGGATCACTTCACGGTTGCAGTGAGCTGAGATCGAGGAGGTTGCAGTGAACTGAGATCGCACCACTGCACTCCAGCCTGGGCAACAGAGTGAGACTCCATCTCAAAAAAAAGAAAAAAAGAAAAGAAAGAAAGAACCCATATCTACAATAATTTTTTAAAACATAGGCATGGTGGTACATTGCAGCTACTTGGGAGGCTGAGGTGGGAAGATCATTTAAGCCCAAAGGTTCATGGTTACAATAAGCTGTGATCCCATCACTACACCCCAGCCTGGGTGACATGAGTGAGACCTTGACTCAAAAAAAAAACCCAAAAAACAAAACCACACTTTAATGGATTCATTGTTCATTTTGCTTAGTTACTCTGAGAAAGATTTTTTCTAAGTAATTAAGTTGCTGATGAAACGTCTGAGACCAACTAATATCTTCCATTTCATGAATTTAAGCTTCAACTGAATCCATTCTGCTGTGTAGTCCATCTTCTGAGTGTTTCAGTTTTATAATCAAATTTTTAATTTCCAGAAACTCTAAATATTTTTTATGGCATCCTATTCTTTATGAACACAGTATCTTTATGAATTGCTGAAGATTTTGATTCATTAAAAATTTCATGTTTCTCCTAGTAACTATCTTCTTGAACAGGTTAATTTTAATTTCATGCCTCCTTTTACGTTACTGGTTTTCTTCAAATTTGATGATTCTTGGTTGTCCATTTATAAATGAGGGCCTAAGATTAAAGTTGGAAGTGTTGTTTTTTCATCCAAATGGGAATTCTGGTTCACTTTTAATGAACACAAGTGATTACAGGCACTTATATGGTGATTATAAATGGAAGTGGCAGGTCATCATAGTTAGAGAGATCATGTGGGCAGCTTAACTTCAGTTCCTCTTCGTAGCCATTTTGGATAATTCCCTTATTCTCCGATCCCAGCACTTCTTGGGTCAGAGCTCTCACTTCAGATAGCTGCTTTCTTAGCCTGGTGGCAAACTCCAGAATCAGATGCTCCAAAGATGAGTGGAATGGCTTAGCTGTTCCACCCTTTAATTAACTGGTACTTAAATCATCTGCTTCTTATCTTCCAGAAATTTCACAGTGTTCAAATTTCTGGTTTTCCAACTCTGCTATTATTTTTATTTTAATATTTCTCCAGTCATTTCAATGGGATTCTAGAAGAGTAAAAGAATGTGTTCAGTCATCCATGTTAATGTTCCAGCATGTAGTTTATAATCAGAATTTTTAAAAAAACCAATCATCTCCTATCATGCTGATCCTCTGAAAATCAAGTGTTACTGTCTTGAGATTAGAGATTCTGTAAATACCCATTTGAAACTGGACGAACTCATTATTGGATATAGAACTGGATGGGCAAGGAAGAGTGATGATTTTTGACCACTAGTAATTATGTGTGAATTTAAGACAGGATGACAAGCTCTTTGCTACAGTATCACATCTGATAGTTTTCTGAAAAGAGTCCTGTTTGCATACAGATTGTATACGTGATGGTAAGTACTCAGTAAAGGGGCATAGTAATTTCTCAGTAAAGGAACACACTTGTACCTTTCTCTAAACCAAATGAAAATACCATATTTCAAAATTAAATGATATTAATTCAGGTATATTGAAAGTTTAACAATTATTTGCAGGGCTAAAATTGTATATATTAAGCAGAAAAATATCCACATTTATAACTCTTAATGTTATGGTTTTAAATGTTTGATAAAATATATGTAAAATATGGAAGAATTTTAAAACTATAATTATGTGATTGTGTGGTAGGTCTTGTAAAAATCCATGTTTAAAGAAAACTGGGGTTATCAGGTATAAACTCATTTAACTTCTAACTCTTCCCATTTTTGTCTCTGTCCACACTTCCCAGGATCCCCCAACTCTACAATAACTTTTACATATTTTACAATGTGACCCCATCCCTGATTTTATTTTCTAATCCATATTTCTTTCCCAGATTCTCTAAGTTACTTATCTAACCATTTTGCACTACATGTACGGGAGTCATCTCAAGTTCATCAAGAATTCAAATATGTACATCCCCATCTGTTCAGATCTGTTTCTTTTAGTCTTAAGAACATTAAAGTATCTCATGCTCCCCGCTTGTCTGAGATCCTGCTGCATAAATGAGCCTCTCCTTCTTTACTTGGTTCCTTCCTTTCACCTTACAAACATTTAAGTCCTTCTTATTCTAAAAAATTCCTCTTCAGCTAACTCCATTTCCTCTTATCATCCAAACTCCTTCAAAGAGTAGCCCTATACCTAGTCTTCATTGTAGCCTCAGGGCATTCCTGCCCCTCAATTTACTGCAATCTGGCATTTTCATCAACCAATTCAGTGAATTGCTCTCATTAAGGTCACCTGGGACCTAACTGTCAAAATCCCATGGACACTTATTCTCTGCCGTGTGACACTGTATTCTACTTTTTCCTTCTTGACACTCTTATCACTTGTCTCTCTCAGAATCCTTTCTTTGCTTATCACTTAAACCTTGACAGTCCCCACAATTCTGTGTTCTCATCAACTTTATGATTTTAACTACTGCTTATATGTGCTGATGACTTTCAAATTCTTTATTTCCATGTCTTCACATGCACATCCAATCATCTACCAGTCATTTCCTCCTGAAATCTGCAGGTGATGTATTCAACCTGCTCCAAACTAAACTCTTCTTTCCAAAGCAGTTCTTTATCCCATATTCTCAGCCTCAATGATGCCACCACCCAACCTTAGTCACAGAAACACAAGTCCACCCACTGCCTCTTTTTTACTTACTTCCCATAACCAAATCTTATTTAATTGCCAAAATAAGATTAAAACTTATTCCCTCCCTTCATCTATACCTTATTTTAGATCCCTTTCTCTTCTTGCTAAGTCATAAGTTACCAAATTGGCATTTCGTGGCACCAGTTGTTAGGCACTCCTATTAAAAAAGGATTCTATAAACAAGTATATTTGAGAAGGGCTGCATACCATATGCCTGTCTTGAAGACTCAGAATGAACATTAGCCTCTGGTACCCTTGAGAAGTACTACTGTAAAGAAACCTGCGGCTGGGCATGGTAGCTCACGCCTGTAATCCCAGCACTTTGGGAGGCCAAGGTGGATGGATCATGAGGTCAGGAGATCAAGACCATCCTGGCTAACACGGTGAAACCCCGTCTCTACCAAAAATACAAAAAATTAGCAGGGCATGGTGGTGGGCGCCTGTAGTCCCAGCTACTGGGGAGGCTAAGGTGGAGCTTGCAGTGAGCCGAGATCGCGCCACTGCACTCCAGCCTGGGCGACAGAGCAAGACTCCATCTCAAAAAAGAAAAAAAAAGAAAAAAGAAAAGAAACCTGCTTAATTCTATTTATGCGAGGCTCTCCTTTATGTTTGTCTAAAAATTATTTCAGTAGGAGAGGAAGTGGGAGGATAAGTCCCATTTAAAAATCAAAGACAAATGCTCTTCAGAAGAGTGTGGAAAACTGATCTCCATATTTCTTTAATGTATCAGCCTAAAGCTAATGATCTAAAATGCAAGCCTGAGCATATAATTTCCATTCTTTACTAGCTCATTATTTACTGAAGAAAAAGAACCAGCTCCATGCAACGTAGATTATACGACCCGATCTTGTTCCCCTAGCTGCCTCCTTCAGCGACATCTGCCAGTGCCTGATGACATTTCGGTAACTCTCAAATACTTGTGTTTGTGGTTCCTCAAACACACATACTCACACTCACGGCTCTGTACTTCTGCTTATGCTATTCCCTCTGCCCTGAGTACCCTTCCCCTTCACCTTCTTATTCACCAGCCTGTAACTCATTACTTTAAGACTTAGCTTAGAAATTAACATGACCTTTGGTCTCTTTAGTTGGCCTTTCTTGGCCCCACTGCTCTCCTCCTTCTTCCCCAAACACTGACTAAACTCCCTCAGCATTCCCACCATAGAACGTAACATATGGTATTACGACATCTGCTTGTGTTCTCTCTCCTTCACTCAACTGTTAAAAAGCCAAGATTACATCTTATTCATTGCTTCATTCCCATAACAGTCAATCCATGATTAATGAACTCAGTAGTATTGTAGCAGCCCTTTTGATAACAATCAGGCAAGACCATCCAGAAGAAATCTGACACTCCAGCTTTTTTCTCATCTCATCTCTCAAGTCATAGTCTGGTTGTAGGAAAGGACTTATCTATGCATATTTTTACCAGGGAGGGGTATTTATTCCAAAGATTTATATCCATACTCTTACTAACTCTGCCTTTAAAAAATTCAACCCAGGTGTGCTTTCTGATAGCCCCATTCTTTTCTACTTCTAGTGTTCATTGGCTTTTTTCTCGGAATCTTCCTTAAGTGGTTCCTCTCTTAACAGTGAAACAGGATAGCTGATTAAAGTATGGGTTCTGGTTCAGATCCCAGCCCTACCACCTATTTACAGCCATGCAACTTTGGGCAATTCACATAATCTGTCTCCTCAGACTCCTCATCTATAAAATGGGCATAATAATATTAATAGTTCCCTATCTTATAGGGTTGCTATAATCCATGAACATGCTTAAGCATCTAGACATGTTTGCTGCTCTGGTTATATATTAGAATATGTCAATGGCTTCTGGCCATGTGATATATATTTATTTCCACATTTAACCAAACGGTAAAATTATTCCATTTATTCACTCCCATCCCTTTCTATTCATCATACTCTGCTTTGTTGTTCTGTTTTCTCCCTCCACAGAATGTTAGTTCCTTGAGATTAAAGACTTTGTTTTGTTCACTGCTGAAAGCCATAGCACCCAGAATGATATTATACATACTAGCCCCTCAGTAAACAATTGCTGAATCAATGTTGTAAACTATCAAAGGAAAAAAGAGACCAAAAATTTCATTATAATAAAAAGTATAGAGAAATCTTCCTTTAGTGGCTTCCAATCCTATATTTTAAGACACCATACGCCATAATAAAAACATAAGAAAATTTATTACAATTTAAAGGTAAAAACAGTTTCAAAAGATTTAGTTATATGAAAGGCATGACAGAGAATGGATGCTTTCTTGAAATTCAAAATCAGATCCAAGAGTATCACTTTCAGAATGTTCTTTTATTTGTCTTGGATGAAACAGTCACTATTCTATTTTCTTTCTTGACAGAAATGTATTTTTTCAAAGACCTACTTTTAATTGGTTCATTAACCAAAGAACTAGTTTCCCTAGTTCCTTTGCCTTTCTGGTTTTCAGGACAGTCAGATCAGGAATGCAGGTCCTTTCCAGGGTGTTGCTTATCAGAGTGTTTTTTTGGTATATTCACCTGTTTTGGTCTTTTTCTCTGAAGAAGATCTGCTATTTCTGGACAACTCCTCTTCTTTTCTTTGACTTCCAGTTCCAGAAGTTGCATCTGGTGAAGGAGAACACATTCTAGCAATGAATCCTTCAAAAGACTCCTGCCGCTGCTCAGTGGCTGGGACTCCTAGGTTGTTGCTGGAAGTTCCTAAGGCCTCTGGAGTAGAAACTGGGACAGGAAAGGAGTCGAGAGGCAAAGGAATTCTAGCATCACCTGTAATTTTCTGAAACTAGAAGGAAAAACAAAACAAAAATTTAGTGACAAACAAAGCCATCATTAAAAAATTGAGTTCAAAACGTCAATGTTATTCTGTGATCTTAGAAGATTTCCAGGTCATTTTTCCCCTAATTATATCTTACCAAGTGATTGCCAACTTAACTTAGCTATAGCCAGGGGTAGGTCCAGCACATTTTCAGACTTCTGTGTTTTGTGTAATTATTACTAATTTATCTCTCCCTCATTAAAAAAAATAGAACCTTATTCTATAAGAAAATTAATATCTTTCCTATCCTCTATGCACATGTAAGCAGTATCCAATTTGTAAGGAGACTGAGTTTTCAAGTCGTCAGTTGCCAAGACCAGTCTGAGACTGGCTGAGATGGGAGATGGGGGCTCCAAGTAAGGCCAGAGGAAAAGCAGCAGGGGACTCCTGTGGCAGACAGGTTTGCCCCTCCCATTCCCATAACTAGATGATGCCTATAATATACTGCCTGTTTGTTATATATGAATTACTTATTCTGAAAAATTATCTATATCAGTACTTGTACCTTCATTAGTGTTCCTTCATTGTAAGCTGACTGCATACAAATAGAAACCTAGATGAAATATGAATAGAATAGACATTTATAAAATTTAAAATTTAAAATCGTTTCTCTAATCTTTCATTTCTTCACTGAGGATAGTCTACTTTAAATCATAAATTTTCAAAAGAACTTTCTTATTTTTTATTTACAATACAATATAATGAAATGGGCACAAACTTACTGATCTCGGTCTTGGAAAGGACCCCAAAGATGCTTCTGGTCCCTGAGCATGTGAACAGATCATTATTTTTTTCTCTCTGACTTAGTAATTCCCTTTTTTGCCAATCACTTGTAGAATCACTAAGTTCTGTTCTATTCACTTACCTGGATATTTTGCACTTGCCCTAGGGCATTCTGCTTTGGTTCTGGTTTTTCATCTTCAAGTGCCTTTTCTTCTTTAGGTGGATTACTAACAGAAGAAGTCATCTGGGGATGACCTAGTAATTGAAAATCTGACTGATCTATCCCAGCCATTGTGGCAAGCTGCCCAAGCCTGGTCAAGAGAAGAAAAGGAGGAAAAGGCAAGGATTACTAGAAGCACATAAGAACAGCTTACATTTCCCCGAACCTACAATCATGAAATACTTCTAAAATCTTAAAACCCATTATCCTACTCCAGACTACACCCCCATCCCTCCCAATTTCTCAGACCTTCCCACATTTATCCTCTGAGATAAACCATATCAGATCATCCAATCCTTTAAGCACTGTCTCTTCCCCCAACAATGTATTAGATACCTCTTGACTTCATTTCCTTACTTATTCCGTATTTTATATACTGTCTCAGTAGAAGCTGCAATTTCTACCACACACCTACTGCCTCTCACCTTCATCCCCACACATCTATACCACCTTTCCTCCAGTCCTCAAGAATATGTTTGTCCCTTTCCTCACCAAACCGTTCACCTACAAAACATAACTCTATCAATTATCTATCTCCAACTCTTTCTTTCAGTATATTCTTTCAGCAAAATCATTCTTGGTTGAGGACCACTGATCCATATCTATATCTACCCTGCAGATTAATAACAATTTTAATATCTCAAAGTTAATTTTAATTCAAACTTATTTAACAAGCAAAGTGAATAAAAGAAAAATTCCTATACATTCCTGAATACTTTCAATTAAAACTACCTTCAATTTGGTCTTTAACAAGAATTACAGCTACCAATTACTCTATCTACAAGTTACTTTTTTTTTTTTTTTTTTAAGAGATGGGCTCTTGCTATGTTGCTCAGGCTAACCTTGAATTCCTGGGCTCAAGTGATCCTCCTGCCTCAGCCTCCCAAGTAGCTGGGATTACAGGTGCAAACCACCAAGCCAGATAAGTTTACTCTTTCATGTTGGGCCCTCAACCAAGGCAGGTTTGTCATTTTGCATTTCTTTTAAAATTCCACATTTAAAAAATCAAGTGTACTATTTACAATTACACAGTAAATATGACTTCAGGAAGCTATAAAAATTGTTCAAGTTCCTTGGCAAAACACCATTAAAGTCATGGAGGGACAAATGTCATAGGGAGAATGTAACTAACCCAGCATCTTTAAGGAGATCCAAGAAAGCATGAAACTTCTGAAAAGAATTCTCAATGCTGCCCAAAACACCTTCATCATCCAGGATCATATTTGTCAATGACTGTGCATGAAGGGCTTCAGACAAAGAGAAATTTATATTTCTTAACTGGGCATTTTCATGTTCCAGCTATAAAAGAAGATTGAAAATGTGTGACATGATTTTCTCTCATTATCACCAAAACAGTTTTTATGAAACTAAAATAAAACATTTTAAAAATGTAATTAATTTGCAGTTAATCTAATTCTCCACCAGTAAAGACAGACCATATTAAATAACAATCAAAACCTGGAGATAACTGACAAAACCTCCTCCATAAACAATATAAATAGTATTTCATTACTGATCTTTCAAAAAGATCACATTTCTAACAGGTTAAATACATACCTGGATCATTCTATATTTAAAAATGAGCTGTTTAAGACTAATTTTTAGTCAATTAGTCAATGAAATAAAGAGTTTAATTGTTTAAGTCAATTAGACAATGAAATAAAGAGTAAGCATTTTACAATTTGGCTGTTAAGGACAAATTTTTGCCAGTAAAATACTTAATATATAAATTTAAGAGTCCTAAATCATACTCAATTTACTGACTGTACAATTACCAATATTCCCCCTTTGCTTTTGAAAATATGTACTCTCCTGCCCACCAAATTTATTTATCTAATACTACACGTAAGTCTAACTCTAGTATGTCTCAGAAAGGCCTTTGTGTTCACAATACATCTTTTGCCTTATACAATCAGGTGCTCAACCTTTACTGAATGATTAACTGTCTTTCAAACCAATGCATATACTTTCAAAAATTCCTCCTTAAACTTGCTTTGTAATAATAAATTATAGTTATGTAGAACTTTCTAGCTTATGCCCTGCTCTTACGCACATTCTCCTAATTTAGTCCTCATGGTATAGATTTTTATCTTTCATTGCATTCTTACCAGTTTTCCATTATCTTTTACCTTATTTATTCATTTTCCTAATTCACCTTCAGTAGATAGTCTCATCCCCATCTTTTACACAATTGTATATACAGTATAAGCCTAATAAATGCATTCTTGAATTGATGCATCATGAACAGAAAATAAGCTCCAGTCATATAAAAGCAGAGGAAAAGAAAACAAACTACAATTTTTACATTTTTAAAAAACATGCTTTTGGAATACAGATCACACGATCACCAAATATAAGTAAATGCAAACATGAACATACTGTGACCATTTGCAATACATTATATTTTCTCACTTTAAAGTTTATAAAGTGTGTGTATGTATGACTTAAACCAAAACCAAAACAAAAAACTCTCAAAAGGTAAGAAAACTTTTATTTACCTCACTGACTCGTTTATCAGCCTTAAGCCTTATCACTCTTTCTTCCTTTAACTGCTTTAGGCACTCCTCCAGTTTTTCCTAGTATTAAGTAGTAATAAAGTAAATATTATAATTAATTCCCAATATGATCCCCAAAACTCTTCCAGCTGTTGAGCTCACCAAGCATTTAGGGACAGAGCCAGAAGTGAACTCAGATATCAGGATTATAGCCTACTGCTTGTATAATATCATACCATGCTAGGGAAATTAATTACCAAAAACATCAGATTCGCACATCACAGATTTATTTCCACTCTTTCCAAGATAAATTTATGACAGCTCACCATAGAAGGCATACACATATATTTATTGAGTCAGAAATAAAAATTAAGGCTATGAAAAAGAAATTCTATTCTTATTTGTGGATCCCTTATAATTGGAAGCCCTATTAACACACTTAACACACCTGAATTATGTAACAGCAAATTAAAAATCAAGTAACCAATTAAAAGGGACAGGGCTCTTTCTGGTAAAGATTGAAATACAAAAGGAATTAGACATGATGGAGATTCTCCAATTCCCTCCAGAGTGTTGAGGGAAGGAACTCTACCATATACTTACATTAGGAAAGGAAATTGGTGCCACTTTCTGGAGTAATCTTTAGTAAATACTACCAATTCTATGTCTGGGAATTTACCTTAAGGAAATCACCAAACTTGTGGACAAAGATTTATCTACCAACATAATGTCACAGGACTGTTTACAACTAAAAGCCTCCAAATTGTGATTGGTTAAAAAAAAAAAAAATAGCACATCCCTATGATGAAATGCTCTATGGAGCCACTAAAAACAATGATACGGGTCTTAACCAGAGTTAATGAATGGTCGTTTTTCTTGGGAGATGGTCCATAAGCTAAGTAAGATTCTCTGATGTGGAAGAGCATTCAATGATGTGACAAAATATTTTGATATCTTTTTAAGATAAAAGGGCAAATTACAAAATATCCAGGTGTGTGTACCATGCAGAGGTGGTTTTTATTTCCCTCAATGTTTTTCACGATTTTCAAAAATTTTCTCAAAGGGCATATATTTTTATACTCAGAACACATGTTTGAAAAATCAGTAAATGCCCTAATAACTACAAATTCTTTAATGTTTCATTATCAGTTAAAGCCAACCAAGTTTTTATGGGAAAAAGGAAAAATAAATTGCAAAATTCCTCTACTTATTTATATAATGGTTTTAATATTTAGAACTGTTATCAAAGAACTTCTAACCAAACATGCAAATAAGCAAAAAACTTATCAGAATTGGAGAAAGAATAAAATCCTCCATTCCTAACTAGTTCTAAAAATCACATCAAATCACAATTACATGAAATTGTTTCTCCCTCTAGTGGAGGAAGTGAGAACATAATGTTACATATTTATGAAAGTTCCCTCCTCATTACTCCTTTAAAGAGTAATTCACGCTCCTTAAAGAAAATAAGGAATATGAAATGAAACAATTAGAAAGTAAAATCACTTAACATTCCACTACTTAAAAACGACTAATGATAAAGTGTTGTAGTAATTTTCCTCCCTGACAGATGCTCCCCTTCCTCCCTTCTACACATGGAAAAGTTTATTTTTTTTCTGGAACACAACCCCAGAAATATCAGATGTTATCCTGTACAACAACCCTTGAATATCAAGGGCTTGAAGTATGCAGGCCCATTATATGCAGATTTTTTTCAACCAAATGCAGATCAAAAATACAGTATTCTGGCTGAGCACGGTAGCTCATACCTGTAATCCCAGCACTTTGAGAGGCGGAGGTGGGCGGATCACAAGGTCAGGAAATCGAGGCCAACATGGTGAAATCCCGTCTCTACTAAAAATATAAAAATTAGCTGGGTGTGGTGGTGCACACCTGTAATCCCAGCTACTCGGGAGGCAGAGGCAGGAGAATCACTTGAACCCGGGAGGGCAGAGGTTGCAGTGAGCTGAGATTGCACCACTGCACTTCAGCCTGGCGACAGAGCAAGACTACATCTCAAAACAAACAAACAAACAAACAAAAAAACAAGTATTCTCCAATGCAAAAGCTCATAAGGAGGACTGACTTTTTATATACCCTGGTTCCACAGGCCAACTGTGGGGCCTGAGCATGCCTGCATGGAGTTGGGTATATGCTGGAGGATGGGGTCATGGAATAACCCGAGTATGCTGAGGGAAGACTGTATATCCAATTTTATGTTAGGCATTCTTCCATTTAAGATTTAACACTGAATCAGAGAACTCATAACTCTGACTTTTTTTTTTTTTTTGAGACGGAGTCTCGCTCTGTCGCCTAGGCTGGAGTACAGTGGCCTGATCTCTGTTCACTGCAAGCTCCGCCTCCCAGGTTCACACCATTCTCCTGCTTCAGCCTCCCTAGTAGCTGGGACTACAGGAGTCCACCACCACGCCCGGCTAATTTTTTGTATTTTTAGTAGAGACAGGGTTTCACCATGTTAGCCAGGATGGTCTCGATCTCCTGAACTCGTGATCTGCCTGCCTTGGACTCCCAAAGTGCTGGGATTACAGGTGTGAGCCACCGCGCCTGGCCAACTTTGACTTTTTTAGTGGGCTAAATAAAATATTCCACTGAGCCAGCTTACTGGTTCATGTAATCATTCCTTTATGGCTAACAAGACTGTTTCCAACTTTTCAACATTATAAGATAAAATAACCACTTTTAAGCATGAAGGTTTTGTTCTCCCATATTTAGAATAATTTTCTTGCAATAAATAAAAAAGGAATTTTAGGTCAAAGCAAATAAACATTTTTAAGGCTCTGCAATACTTACATCCAAATTGCTTTCCAAAAGATTTCTAAGATTTTATACTGCTACTGGCAATGAAACAGTCTATCACTTGGATATATCACCTCTACTCTAACTGTTGGCTTACCTTCCCACTTAAAGTACAAGATATTCAAGAGAAGGAAGTATATTTTATTAAGTGTTTATCCCCAGCATTTATGTGTACCACAAAGCAGATAACCAATAAATAATTGCTGAATAAAGAAAATCCCTGCCAATATAAGATTTATGTGTGTGTTAAAGACAGAATGTGTGTTTTTCTCTAACAGATAAAAGGTTACTGTCTTCCTTAAATGTGCACTGTCTTCCTTAAATGTGCATTTCTTTGCTTACTAATTAGTACTTAAATTTCTCTTTTAGGTTATTTTTTGGAAATTCAGATTTTCTGAGGCAAAGTTCTGGCCCTACCCATCAGCTGTATAACCTTGGGCAAGTTCAATAACTCTAGGTCTTAATTTCCTCATCTATAAAATGGAGATAAATTCATGTATCATAGGGCTCTTGAAAGGAGTAAATTAACACACATATAAAACTGAGAGGAGTGCCTGGTGTACAGAATATGATCAACGCAAAATGAATAAACATACGAATAGAATTAGTAGAGACGAGCTTAAAATGAAAGTTAATCTTCTCCTCCTCACTCACACATCCAGCTTCCCAGAGGCAACCATTTCTTTCAGCAGGTTTTTTTAATCACAAAATATGCTATACATACTGAAAAGTGCATAAAACACACTATTAGGGAATACTCATGTAGCCATATACCCAAGTTTGCAAGTACAACCAGCTAGCATCTCTGAAATCCCCCATATCTTCTACTCATCACAAGCCCCTCTCCTTCTCCCAGAATTAAACACCATCCTCATTTTCCTAATGATCATTTCCTTTATATGCATGCATCCCTAACAATCTAGTTTTGCCTACTTCTAACTTTATGCAAAGGGAATCATAGTGAATGCAGACTTCTGCATCTTCTGTCTTTCTTTCAACATTGTTCTTACAATTCATCTGTTGTTGCCTGTAGCTCTTGTTCATTAAATTTTATTACTTTTATAGTTTTCTCAGTGTACAAATGCAATCTAATTTTTAATTCTTAATGGACATCAGGTTGTTTTCAGGTTGAACTATTACAAATAACGCACGTGGACACTTTTGCACCTGTTTTTCTGGTGCATATACCCTCGGATGACTTGTTGGGTCCCAAGGTATTCATATACTTTCAATTGAAAGACAATGCTAAACGCTTTCCAAAGTAGGTGTGCTCACTTATACTTCCGGCATAAACAGGGTGGAAGATTCTTATTACACTCCAGGTCTATAATACCTGCCACTATAAAATTTTATTTTTTGCCAATCTGATAGGAGTGTAGTTGCATCTCATACTGATTTCAGTTCATTTTTCTCTGATTACCTATATGGCTGAACACTTTTCCATACTTACGGGCTACTTGGATTTTTTTGTGTGTGAGGTTTAAGTCAACCATTCTTCTTTTTAATCCTTCTCTAGTTCTAAATAACATATTATGTAACTACTACATGACCGAATTTTAGACATTATTTACTAACTTTCTGCTTTACTAAGTAAGAGTTTGGTTCATTCTCACTTATTTACTTACTTATAGCCACTCCTCTCAATAAAGTTGTATCACCATTAGTTTTTCCATTGGTCATGATCTCTTCAACTTCTAGTGATATACATCACTTAAAAATTTAAATTGTTTATCAACTCTAAATTCTCTCAATGTCCTGCTTTGTAAAATAAGGACATATATACTTTTGTCCCTTCTTTCCACCTGTGTCCACCTTCCAAACTTAGCTTTTACACTGTTAAAGTTAATATTTATATTCTGTTCTATATGCAGAGCTGTTTGTTTTTTGAGAGACAGATAGATCAGTGTTTAAGAGAACAGGCAGAAAGCTTAAGCTCAAATCCTTGATCCAACTCTAAATTTAAGTACAGCTTGGGCTTACTTAAATTTAGCTTCTTTTCTGAAAAGTAGGACTAATAGTAACACCTCCCACAGGTTATTCTGAGGATCAAATGACTTAATATAAGCAAAACACTTAGAACAGTGTCCAATACGTGCTAAATCTGATACAAGTTAGTTATTATTGCTATTACATGCAAATTGATAATCAAAGCTGCAGACCATGGCAGTATTTCCATTAGTACGATTAAATTAATACTGCCTACTGCAGAGTTATATTGTAACTCTGTGTATATACAGGTTACACCGCCTTCTATACAGTTTCAGTGCCACAGCCCTTGTATAGAGTAACCGCCTATCTTAAGTTGCCCTGGACTGTTTCAGTTTACAATCCTTGTCTTGATGTTAGTGTTAACAGCACCTGCTTACACTATTAAAAAGTGTTCTGGTTTGTGCAACAAATTAGATAGGTGGTCACCGACTGCTGTGCCACTGAAAAAGGCGGACAAGCTCAAGTGGACTTTTTCCCTTTTGTACATCAGTGGTAGCTCAAAAATCTGCCATAGTTTAATTTGTTTTATGTTCGTGCCAACAGAACTTTCTCCTCTGGAGTTTGATTCTCTCCTTCCCTCTTTTCTTCTCTCTCTTTCCCCCTCCCTCATTCTAACAGTGCCTAATACATAGTAATATGCTTCAAGGATTTTTTAAGCTCTCAGTCACACAACCAATGGAAGCCTCTCAAATCCAGACACGCTGCTCTCCACACTGAAACCACTGATCCCTGATATCCTATTATCTTCCTTCTTGGTTTATACCCTCATTTTGTGGGACTATGTTTTCAAATAACAAGAAAAAGTACAGCGCAGGAGGTCCAAAACGTCCTATTCAGCCCCAACTTAGATTGACAGTTTGACTAGATGGGAAACTCCAGGTTGTCAATTATTTTAAAACTTTGGAAGTATCTTTCTAATTCCAGGATCCATGGTAGCTGATGAGAAGTATAATAAAGTCTGGTTTTTATTGTTTTTTAAGTGACTGGTATTTTTCTCTCGGGATTTCTTTCCTCAGTATCTTGAAATTTTACAGTGAAGACTGTCTACTTATATGTGTCTATCTAAGGCAAACTTTCTTATAATTTTTTTTTGTAATTTCCTTCCATCCATTTTTTTCTGTCCTCTGAGATTTCTTACAGCAACATGTTAGGCCTCCTAGATGCAACCTCACTACCATATGATTTCTGTTGTATTTTCCATTCCTGCCTTTCTGTTCTATCTACTGAGAAATTTCCTTAATTCCTACTGAATTTATTTCAACCATTATAATTTCCAAGAGACCACCCTTGCTTTCTGCTATTCCTTTTTAAACAACACCCTATTTCTTTTTTACAGGCACTGTACCTTTTGTACTTGTGCTTAACAAACCTAAGGATGTTAAGCAGAGTTTTTTTCTTAAAGTATTTTTGTTCTTTTAATCAGCTCTGGTCCTATCAGGACATATTTTTCATCTTTTATTTTCCCTGTCATGTTGTGAGTTTTACTCAACTATCAGGTGAACCACGGTTATTTCCTATTTAAGAATAAGGGAGCAGAGGATCACTGGGAGCTGATGACTAGCTTCTCTTATGCATGAAGAAGTGGGTAGCCAGTATGGCAGGATATCCTCAGCTACCCTTTTCTAAGGTGCAAAATCCACACTATCTACCCTAGTTCTCCCCAGTTACTTTACTGTTTTTCAAAGTCAAATGATCTCATTTCAGGAGAGCGAAGGTAAGGCTAGGAGTCAACTCTTCCATATACAAACTGTCAAGGAGCTCCCTCTATGTTAGTCACATTTCTAGCTCCCTTCCTTTTTCCTATATGCATATCTGTGTATGGAGCTGTTTCTGGAGTTAGATTAGATTCCCTTTGAGCTGTAGGCTTCCCCTGTGTATATTCTAGGCGATGGTTTTCCTCTGTTCTACTGCTTCGGTTTCATACTCATTTCCATCTGTCATCTCTATTTCAAAAATATGTTGAAATCTCTTCAATTCTCTTGATTATTGTAGGCTTACGTATGTTAGAAATTTTGATAACATCATTTTATGGAGTTCTTAAAACAGAAAAGAGCTGAGAGAATTCTCAGTGCATCTTGAATCAGAAATTCCCAAGTTATATTTCCTAACCTTCTTGGTCTCCCCAATGGCTATAATCACTTTTAGAATAAAATTTCCTAATTCCCTGGTGAAGAAAATAAATACAACACATTTAAAACAATAATGAACATGAATTAGACATTCTAGGATTTTGTTTTTCCTCTGGAACTTAGTAATAAACCACTTAGGTGCTACAAACAATAGGTGCTCATTTATAATAGGGACAATTCTACATTATCTATACATTTTCCCCTCTAATATTCTATCATTTTTATAATTATCTTAAAATTTCTCTATATAAATATCACTAATTTTAATTTAAAAAATGAAAATCTGGCTTCATTTTTTGAAAATCAAAAAGTGATTTCCATAGTCACATAAAAATAAGATAACTGCCCTTCCACCATGTGAGGATATGGTGAAAAGCCATCTATGAACCAGAAAGCAGGCCCTCGCCAGACACCAAATCTACCTGAGCCTTGATCTTAGACTCTCCTGCCTCCAGAACTGTGAGACATACATTCCTGTTGTTTATAAGCTACATGTAAGTATATAAAAAAGGGATAATTACTTCTATATTTGTAAGTTTCATATAAAAGAAAATTATATTAATTTTCAAAAATTAATTGTGGACTTCCTAGCACACACAAAAAGATAAGGCCTCCCAAAGAGCCCTGAATCAGCTGGTTACATTCATTCAGTGCTTAATTTCTTTGAGTTTATCTTATGATTATTAAGGCCTTCCCTAAATCTAATATTCTATGATTCTAAGGAAAGGAAAATATATTACTGATGACGTTTCAATTTTTATTTCTTAGAGTGCAGACGTCCTCCCTTTTACCTTGTTCTATGATAAAGAACCATTCAACGGATATGAGATAGAAGGAAAGGGAAAACAGAATTCCCATGCAAGCTGTCCAGTGCATAATCAAGCTTTCACCAAAAACTAACTAGAGTTTGAAATGATCTTCCCCATATCTTTAAAGTGGTAGCTTTGTACCTGTAATGCTTCTTGTTTTATACTAGTTTTCTCAGGCACTTCATGAACACTCTCTGAAGAATCATCAACCTCTTCAATTTCAGAGGATGAAGGACTCTCTACTGTCACAGTCACAGGAAAACCTGGTTGCTTAAAAAAAGAGGACAAGATTGTATAATAATATAAACCAAATACCAAATACTAAAGGACATCTAATCAAAGTGATCTTTCTGAAGTGTTAAGTCATTCTCTATAAATGTCTATCACTACTCCTTAGTCTAACACAATCAATAACAAAGTAAAAAGACACTAACTTATTCTTTCTATGTCACTGAAATAATTCTCTCATACAAGGTTTATAATTAATACTGGAATCGCCCATATTATTTTTTTCTTTTTTACATAAAATCTTTCCGAAAATAACCCATATTATTTTATTACACTTTTTTCACATAAAGCAAGCAAGGAGGCAGGGTAAACATTTTTTCTCAGATCAACTGCAGATGAGAAATTTATTCTCTACCATCACACACAGAGTCTTAAAGACAGGATGATTTTTAGGAGAAAAAAATCCATCAGTGGAGGCCTCACAAAGAATTGGAAGAATAATTTAAACTGTGAATAATAAACACTAGAATGGCCTGTAATCCCAGCACTATGGGAGGCCAAGGCAGGAGGACTGCTTAAGGTCAGGAGTTTGAGACCAGCCTGGGCAACATAGCAAGACCCTGTCTCTACAAAATAAAATAAAAACTAGAATTAAAAAAAAATTAACCAAATACATGCACACAACTAAAACTGAGACATCAAAAACCTCATCTTTTCCTCATTCTTAAGCCAAAACTACTGTAATAACAATGCAATTCTCCTGTCAAGTTTCAGTGCCACTAGAATGTTGTTCAATGTTTCCAAATATTTCAAAATTGACTGTGTCACAATCCCATAAAAAGTCCACAGATCAAAAAGAAAAGTGCCGGGATACATAACTGTACAGAAGAGAAGTCACGAGAATGCAGTATCTACTACAAGCATAAATCCTGCAGTACCTGAAAATCCTAGACGGTAGAATGAGATGCACGCCCCTACTTTTGGCTATGCAAGGGGCAGTACGGACACACAGGTGCTCCTTCATCTCAGCAGTGCTATCTTTTACAGAGAAATTACGGTCTCTAAAAACAACTGAAAAGGAAAATCTGATACTCTGACAGAATTCACTTGCTCTAATACCATGATGCAGAATGACAGGGAATGTGCTTGATCCTGACAAGGGAGAAAGAAAAGCTCTGAGAAAGCAGAGGCTTTAGGACTGGTTGCTTTGTTTTAGCTTTAGAATCTGGAATATATATATACATATATATATATAAAAAATATGTATTCCCCAAGAAGATTTCTTTTAAACTTAAGGACATTCTTGACTATGATAGCTCCATGTGTCGGGTGAGAAATGGTGGTCAAATTTGTTTTGCTGGTGGCAACAGAGAAATGACTTCCTGTCTACACAGATGAAACCACAAGGCCCCCATTGTGTGACATATCCACACAACTATACTGTGGCACTGGGAGAACCCAGAAAATTTTAAATGAATTTACTTCAGGGAGGGAAATGTTTTTTAAGACTCTATTCAGTTTAAAGAGCACAGAGAATGATCTTCCACCCTTCCCATTCCAATCCCCTACATACTATAAACATGGTAACTACGTACCTGCAACTGATTACATATATCACGTGTTTTGATTAATGGGAAACCCCTAAAAAGATATCGATAAATTAAGTTATATTTTGATGTAAATACACCACCAGTTAACACTAGGTAATAACACTTGCTAGTATTATGTATACTATCCATACATAACTGTGCATAAAAATAAATCACCTCCAAATAAGGGCCTGGAAAGCTCTGCTATGGAGAAAATTGAACAATTTAGCAGAACGGCTTTGGGATAAGACTCTGAAGATGCAGGTAGTTCTTATGTTTAGGATGGTTCAGATTTCCAATCTAACTTCTTTAACTGGTGATATTAATTGTTCTCTAATTCACAACTCCTTGTGACCAAGATGGGACTTGAAATTAGTAAGTATCTCAAGAAGATATGAAACTGCGAAGTTATTAAATGAAAGTGTAAAGACTGGGGCCTCAGTACTACAGTTTATGCAATAATAATTCACATTACCAGTTGTGAAATAAGTATAGTCGTCAGTTGCCTAATAAAGATTATACATATTCAATTTAATCTGAGCAAATGAACAGATATTTTATGTAGCATCTATTTCCAGTCCTATTTAAAATCAATTCTCTTTGTTTTCTTAAGCAATTGTTAATCTCCAATTTCTTGAATACTAAAAGTCATTTGAAAATAATTTATAGTAATCTAATTCATTTATTAAGCATAAAATTATAGTACAACATTTTTAAAAGACTTTTCTGACAAAAATTACTATGAATAGCTACCCCCAAGGTAACTGGCTACAACTAGTTATATCTGGTTTGACTCACTAAAATGAGTTAGGCCCGTTGGCTGAGTTAGATTAAGTCTAATCAACACTTCCTATCATTTTGCATTGAACAATTTCCTATGCTTTACAATGCCCTTTCCCCAATCTTAAATATCCAAATTCCTATTTCTGCCCTACAGGACTTGGTTTAACTGCACATACTTTAAACGAAACCTTTTCTCACCTGCACAATTGGAGATAATTTCAGTTTCCTTTGGACTCCCACAGGGATACAGTTTGCTGTGACACTTAATAACTTGAAACCCTACTTAGGATTATTTTTTGTTTTTCTTCCTTAAAGGATTCATGAGGCAGAAGCCACATGAGTCATTTTTACCCTATAGACATAAGCAGAGAACTCTCACATAATAGAAGCTCCAAAATAAAGAATTTTGAATCTCATTTTTATCCTAAAAGATAGGAAATAAAAATACCCTACCTGTGTCTTTTTGCACGTTCTGCAGTACGCCATGGCAAGAAACCAGACACACCAGGTGGTAGAGGTGCGGGCGCATAATATTCTTTACCAAGGGAGTGTTTTCTGCCACTACTTACAGGTTTCTTTGTGGCCAATCCTACTTGACAAGTGTTAAAAAGAAAGAATCAAGATGCACCAAAGGTCTACAGATGAATAGGCACATGTGCATACTCTTAAAATAATACAAATGGGCACCTGACAATGACACCAAGTCCATTAAATCAGGATCAATTTGTAAATACCTTTTTACATAGGCCAGTAATAAATATAAGAATAAATATATTTTTTAATATATTTAAATATAAGTAATAAATATATAAAAATATAAATTATCTAGAGTAACAAGTTATCACTTTAACTAAAATATAAGTTGAATATATGAGATATGCAGAGCACGCAAAGGTAAATAAAACATGTAACCCAAAGAATGAAAGATTATATGTGATACATTTCATTATGCATTATGCAGAAATTTTAAGTTATTAAATCTCAGAATATTTTTGGCATTCCTGAGTCTCAAGGACAGAACATAGATACACCGATGACTCCTACCAAACAGAACCTTCTGAATTGGAAAAAAATTTCAATTTGAGATTAATTTTATCATGTAAAAACTATCCAAGTTGTAAGACTGAAGGTAGCTGGGTAGTAGGTGAGCCAATGTTGCCGCCTGTAAGTCTGTCCACCTTCAGTGTTCATTTGCTTTTATAGAACACAAAGGAAACAAATGAAACCTACTGGATAACAGAACGAAGTGTAAAGTCTTATCCTACATTTCAGTTTAAAGAGTCAAGTTTTTTTAATGAAATATTTGGTAGCAAAAGCTAGACCTACCTATTAATATTAATAAAATTCACATTTAAATATATAATTGTTTCTGATATCGCTGAGAACAAATAATATAAGTTTATTAAAATGGTTATATTTATCTTTCCAATCTATTTTACTATGTAAGATCTACTTTAGCAGCTTTAGGACAGCATCTACAAGAACGTGTATGTGGTAATACGAGACAAATATTTCTCATAGTGTAACTTATTGATAATCACCACATTGTGCTGTGCAATTTCTCTGGACAAATTTACATGCCTCTTATAAATATACAGGAGCTCAGTTCATTGTATGCTGTTTTTAATATAATTATCCTAAAAAAAAGTTACTGTGTATTGTTTGTGGTATGTGTAGAAAGTAATGCAAATATAAATTTTTTTTTTCTTTGGAGACAGAGTCTCGCTCTGTTGCCCAGGCTGGAGTGCAGTGGCACAATCTTGGCTCACTACAACCTCCGCCTCCCAGGTTCAAGCAATTCTTCTGCCTTAGCCTTCTGAGGAGCTTGGATTACAGGTGCACGCCACCATGCCCGGCTAATTTTTTGTATTTTAGTAGAGACAGGGTTTTACTGTGTTGCCCAGGCTGGTCTCCAACTCCTGAGCTCAGGCAATCCACCCGCCTCGGCCTCCCAAAGTGCTGGGATTACAGGCCTGAGCCACCGTGCCCAGCCACAAATATAAATTTTAATTAAAACCAAACTAATTTACTTGTCAGATGAAAAAAATTATAAAGTTTCCTATCTTCTGTCTGCACACGTAATTGCAATATGAATGTGACATAATTTACATAAATTATATAACCCCTATACTCACTGACACCTAACTATTAAATATACAGCCAGACACTGATTTGGCTTACCTCTGTGTCTCCAAATCACTGAGGCAAATACAAAAAAAGCCCGAGAAATAAAGTTACTCTTAAAATAGCTCAGTGAGCTTGTAAACTTCAGTCACATTTCCAATTTCTTTAATCATGCTAAGAAAAAAGATTTTTGTTTTTTATTCTCATTCAATGATGTCCAATTATATACCACTAGCTACTAAAATTATAGCATTTCTAATATTTTATATTTTATGTTAAATTGCTTTATATCCTAGCCATTTTTAAGTGTACAGTTCAGTGATATTAAGTCAAGTGATATCTTTAAAAAATTTAAAGTAGCATCCAAATAAAAGATTATCTGGTGTTAATTGTTTGGTGATCTTAATGTACAGGGTATGTAACTAAAGTCACCACAAACCTTTTTCTGGGAAACTGGCAGATTATAAACATAAAAACATTAATTTTTTTCTCTGTAGTAGTCTTCATGGTTTTACTGTTTCAAAATTCAAAGTTACTTACAAGAAAAGGTCACTTTCATATTAGATTTGGCTTAACTTATTCCACTGTCACTCATTCTTATAAGTAAAAAAAGGCCACTTATGACTTAAGATAATGTGTTCTACAAAAGTTAAAGACTCTTTAAAAAAAAATATAAAAATATCAGTAGAACTAGATTATACCAAATTTATGTATTCAGAATGTGAAATTTATGCCATTAGCTGATAAACAGTTTATAAAGTCTTTTTTTTCATTATTCTTGGTCACAAAATTATAGACAATTTCAAAATTCTAGACTATTATTTGGCAGATTAAATAAACCATAAATAGCAAACATTTAGGGAATGTTTGTCTAAAATGTTCCATCTCTGGGTAACAAACTTACCTGCAGTATTGTTTTATAAGGATTACATACATTTTAAGGTTATTTCATCATTGAAAGAAGCAAGGTGCTACCAGATTCAACAACTTTGGGTAAGAATTTGCAAGGAAGGAGGAGGAAACAAGGGGAAAAAAATGGAACTGGGAAGAAATTTTGTTTTCTATAGTAAGAAAGGATAATTCTTCATTAACAACAACGACAACAAAATCATACAAAAGCACTGCTAAAACTGTCATCAAAGTGCATCCCAAATTTCAATTGCAAAGTATCAAAAGTAATCATGAATCAGAAAACATATCCAAAATGATGAATATTGTATGAAAAACAAATAAGGGTAATTTTTTAAATGGAAGCACTAGCATCCCTTTCCTAATGATTCATTTACTATTTCTACATTCCATAAATTCTCATAATCTTATCAGAACAATTACAGTCCTCATAATATGCACGGAGTCAATATTGGTTGTTACTGTCAATATCATAAATGAGAAGAGATTTTAATTTTAACACACTAGAACACTAGTAGCACTAAAAAGCCAAGACAGAAAAGGTTACCAATTCTAATAGTAGCTTTTCCTTTGTGACCACTTCCTAGAATTATAGTTCTCTTTTTCTGTTTAGCAGTTTTGGACGGTTCCTTCACTGATGGAGAAGTTATCCATTGGTACTAAAAGAGAGAGAATAAACACTACATTTCAGTTACAGATCATTTATGAGGGCTACATCTTAAATGGAAATTGTTAAGATACTCTAATAAAAGCTTTGCAATCAGCAGTTCTGGGACCCAAAATTAAAGAATCATACGGTATTTACAAAAACAGAAAAGACATTTGATTTGACTGTAAATTTAAGATGGCAGAAAAGTACCTTAACAGTTTCATTTTGTTAAAAACAGACGAAAAGCTGGGCACAATGATATATACCTACAGTCCTAGCTACCTAGGAAGCTGGGAAGGGGGAAGATCACTGGAGCTCAGAAGTTTGAGGCCAGGCTGGGCAGTACAGTGAGATCCCAGAAGAAAAGCAATTAAATAAGAATTCTTTCTGGAGAAATAAAACATGATATACCTCTGATTTGGCACTCCTTCCATTTTGGAGAACTTTTTTGATAACTGCTTTCATCATAGAATGATCTAAAGTAAAATAAAAATTGAAATTATAGTAATTATTTCCCAATGAGTGGCTATTCCCATTTAAAAACAAAAGCCAACCAATTATTGCTTTTTCCCATGAAATTAAATATGAATTCCATATAATGTAATTATATACCTTTTCCCCCTTTGAGTGTTCTAACTTCTTCCTCAAAAACAAAGTATTCCTACACGCATATTGTCCCTAATGGCTACCATTTTGGCAGCAGCAAAGATCAAATGTAAACACTTTGGAACTAAAGTAGCTTTAGATACCTCTAAATAGGAAATCAAAAGCCTAAACACTGTCCAGATACTTAGATGCTTAAAAGGCACCTAATATACCCAAATCAAAGTCATGATGTGCTCCCAAAGCTGCTCTTCTCCACAGCCTCCTTTTCTCTATAAACAGTACCACCCAGTTGTATGCAAAATCACCTAGGACTTTTTAAAAAAATTACTATTTCCTTTATAACCCACAAGTCTTATTAGCTACACCTTGCTTCAACTACTTTTTACCACCTCCAACCTTCCACCCTAAGCGAAGCCATAGCCATCTCTAACTTGGACCAGTGTGAGTCTCCTAACTGGCCTCCCTCTTTCCCTTTTATAGCCCCCTACAAGTGTATTCTCCACACCAAGTCGTCTGATTGAATTACTACTTGGAATATAATCCTTACCAGCTCAAAATCCTCCCATGGTTTTCAGCTCATTTAGAATTATCTAAGTCCTTACTGTGACCTTCAAACCTTACAAGATCAGGCCCCTGGCTAGTTGTCTGACTTTGTAGCATACCAGGCTCTTCATCACTCAGTGCGCCAACCATGTTGGCCTTCTTGCTTTTCCTTAAATACTCCATCCACCCTGCCACCTATGTACCTACATATTCATTGCTTCCTCATCCTGGAAGGTACTTTATCTGCATCTTCCACGGCTTGTTCCTCTCCTAATCAGGTCTCTGCTCAAATGTCACTTTTTTAGTGAAGCTGTCCCCTAACAAACCTATCTAATATAGTCCCACCTGCCCCCATCTGTCTTCTTACCTTAAGGTATTTTTGCACTTCCTACTATCTAAATTACATTACCTATAACTCCCCAACTAGAATGTAAGCTCTATGAGACCAAGAATTTGTCTAGCTGGTTTACTGCTATATGTTTAGTGCCTAAACCAGTATCTAGCAGATAGAAGTATTCAAAAATTACTTGTCAAATCAACAAATGAATGAAATACTATTTCCAAGAATTCAGAAGTTCCACAAGAAGAAAATAATGTACTTGGTGGAAGCAGATTTATTATCTAGGTTCACTCCTATTCAGAGTAGCAGCCAAGAGCAATTTAAGTATAACTCTTTTCATCAGTAAATTATCTACTAAAAACATAAGAAAGTGCAAGGTTACAAAAGTGTAAGATTAGGGAAGGAAACACATTAAGTTTTCGAAACTGTCAATACATGAGAAATTCTTTTTCTTTTGCTATTTGTTAGTCAATAAAAAATATTGTAGCGACATACCAATGAGTGGATTTTTTCTTATATCCAGAACGACCAGAGTTGTATTGGTTTCAAGGGCCTCTAGCAAAGCCTTTGCTCCTTCATTGGTGAGGCCACACTGTTGCAGGTCAAGAGCTTTCGATGAAAGACAAAGGGTCACTTGCTAATTCTATACAGATGGTTTTTTTTTTGTTGTTTTTTTGTTTTTTTTTTTTTGAGACAGAGTCTCACTCTATCACCCAGGCTGGAGTGCAGCGGCACTATCTCTCTGCTCACTGCAAGCTCCGCCTCCCGGGTTCACGCCATTCTCCTGCCTCAGCCTCCTGAGTAGCTGGGACTACAGGTGCCCGCCACTACACATGGCTAATTTTTTTGTATTTTCAGTAGAGACAGGGTTTCACCATGTTAGCCAGGATGGTCTCGATCTCCTGACCTTGTGACCCGCCTGCCTCGGCCTCCCAAAGTGCTTGGATTACAGGCGTGAGCCACCTCGCCCGGCCAATTCTATACAGATTTAACATACAGACAACTCCCACTTATTCATGCCTGGAAGACTCCTGCCCAAGACTACTCATGGCCAGTTTTTAATCTTGGGTATTGGAAAAATAAAAATAGAAAACCATATGCACACACATAATACAAAAAAGAAACCCTCTTCATAGATGTGTCATGATTACCCTCTCTTTAGTACCAATAAATTACCCAACATATTTTACAATTACAGAGTTGAAAAATAACTCTACATAAAACATCACAGAACGAATATTTGTTCATAATTAACAAGGATGCCAGTGGCAGTGCAAACCTCATAGGCAAAAACTGGGTGGAGCTCAGAAATTGCACTACATTCATCATCAAATTCAAATTCAAACTCAAAGTGACTCTCAAAAAATTACATTAAAAAAGGGAAAAGAAAATACAAAAATGTAAGAACTGTTAGTTTTAGAATAAAAATGACAAAGAAAGAACTCTAAGGAGATAGAAATAATGAATCCAAAGAATGTGTGAATAGAGATGATAGAGATTATATACTAAAAACCTATCATGAAAAAATAATGGTCAAGAACTCTCCCTCAAGTAAAAGGTCAAAGAACTAAACAAATGCTCATGAATACTAGTAATACTGAGGCTGAACAGTCTACTCATTTAAACTCAAAAGGATTATCACAAAAATACAGGTATAAAAAAAGATTACATCAGAGCAAAAGCACGTGTATACCATTACATTAAAATAACTGAAGTCTTTCAGAACCTCATTTTATCGACTACATGTCTGTATTCCCCAAAAATGTATATTGAAACCCTAATCCCCAACAGGGTAGTAGTATTAGGAAGTGGGGCCTTTGAGAGGTAAGTAGGTTTAGTTGAGGTCTTGAGAGTGGAGCCATCATGGGATTAGTGCCCTTACAAGAAAAAAAAGAGACTAGAGTTCTCTCTCGCCACCATTCAAGGATATAAAAGCCTTCCATAAGCTAGGGAGAATGCCCTCACCTGACACCTATCTACTGGCATCTGGATCTTGGGCTTCTCGGACTCCAGAACTGTGAGAAATGAATGTCGTCTCTTTAAGCCACCCAGAATATAATTCTGTTATATGCTACTATAACGGAGTTATATAATATATACTATATATAATATAGAGTATTCTATGAAGCCCTAATTGACTAAGACACCACAAGACACACAGAAATAAGTCAGATATATGGATCTGATAGAATATGGTAAAACCTTTACAAACTCTTGCTGCAGAAGAATGAGCATAGGATGTAATTATCCAACTAGCCAAATTAATAAAAATAGCCAGTAAATCTTACTAGTAAATCAAATGAATATAAACTAAAACAATTAAACGTGATTATGCTTCTATCAGATTGATGAAGGTCACATTTTAAAAAAACCTTTAAAATGTGCAGACTCTGTTAGCACAGCAACTCTCCTTCTAAGAATTTACCAGAAGGAAATTATAAGAGACACAGGCAACAACACGTATCAAAGTACTGTTTATAACAATGAAAAACTGGAAATAGCTTATATATCTAATAGGAATGGATAAGCCAAGTGTACTATTGCATATTAACATAATGGAACCCTGAAGAGTCACTAAAAATGATATGGTAAATGTAAACTTATTGATTTAAGATATGCTAGACTGAGTGAAAAAGTTATAAAATTCAGAGACCAACCCCACTTGCATTAAAAAAGAAAAAGCAGGGGAGCTCTCATTTTTGTAAAGTTTAAGGTTTTAAAATAGACACATCCAGCATTTATGAGACTATAATATGGCACAGCATTTCTGGAAGGCAATTTGGTGACATGTATCAAAAGTCTTTAAGAAATATATTATACTGAGTTACTCAACTTTAGTAATTTATCCTACAGGAGTAACTTCAGGCTGGGCACAGTGGCTCATGCCTGGAATCCCAGCACTTTGGGAGGCCAAGGCAAGAGAACTGTTTGGGCCCAGGAGTTTGAAACCAGCCTGGGCAACACAGCAAGACCCTGTCTCCACAAAAATTAGCCTGGCGTGGTGGTGTGCACCTGTAGTCCCAGCTACTCGGGGGGTAAAGTGGGAGGATACTTGAGCCAGGAGTTTAAGGCTACAGTGCGGTATGATTACGCCATTGCACTCCAGCCTGGGCAACAGAGAAAGACCCTGTCTCAAAAAAAAAAAAAAAAAAAGTACCTTCAATGGACACAGAGATGTATACATAAGGAGTTTACTACAGAGTTGTTTATAACAGGGGAAAAGCACAAACTGCCTAAATATCAAATAGTAGGGAATTAAACTATTATGCCTCAATGTAATAGAGTACTACATGATACATCATTAAATAAAAAAAGCAGGGATACAAAATGGTAAGTGCACTATAGTTCTGTTCTTGTAACTCTAAGCACACAAATGTATCTGCAGGAAAAAACAATACTGAAAGTGTATACACCAAAATGAAGTTTATCTCTAGGCATTGAGATGATATGTACTATTGTTTTTTGTTACTTGGTATTTTCTATAAAGAATATATGTAACTTTTATAAAGGTTTAAAAACAAAATAAAACCTATTAGAAAAAAGAGGCTTTTTAAAAAACCTTAGAACAACATTACTGTGCCAAGAGTTAAGCATATTTAATATCAAAAAATTCAATATTTTCCATCTTACAAGTTCATTTAACTTACCTCTCAGCCATAAATCCTCACTGAGAGAGTCTGCAAAAGCACTTGCACCTAGGTCACCAATGAGTGTGTTGCAATTCAGTGTGATACGTCTTAAGCCAGCCATACAGTCAAGATCAGGTCTCCTATAGCGAAGACTCTCAGCCCAGGTTTCTTCATGCCTTCTCATGGTCTGATACTTCAAAGATTTAATAAGATGAAATTAATACACTTGGATAAAGAGATAGGAACACTAAAAGGAACTAAGTACAGCTGATTACATCAGAGCTTTACACACACACCAGGTACATATGCCAGGTGGGTTAATCTGAGAGATTGATTAAATAGTAGATTTTGAGTAAGGAGTCCAGTGACCCAGATCCTGGTCTGTCACTGACTAGCTGTGTGACCCTAACCACTAATGACCTGTTACTGATTGCTTATGTAAACTGACAACTTAGTTAACTTCTAAGAATTTTATTTTCTTTATATGCCAAGTGAAGGTACTGGTTCTAAATTCTATCATTGTTGAGCCTCTAAATCATATCATTCTGTCCTCCAGTGGTCTCTAAACGCTTGACTGGACATCCCACAAGTAAACATTTAACATGTAAGTTATTTATTAATAAACTATATACAGGAAGTTCTATATACATATTTTATGTATATTACAAATCAAACAGAAACAATAGATATTTTTTAAATGATATAAAAATACAGAGGTTAATATTTTCTTCTCCTAACCCAAGGGATCTCACATATTTCTTAGGGTATGCACACCAAATTTAGAGGCCTAGAACATACAAAGCAAGGTTGATATGCCTTTGGAAATTGGTGGTTTGAGTTTTAACCACAGGTATTATCTTACAGACATAATCACTTCTCTATATCCATAAAGTAAATTTTGGTAACAGCGAACACTGATTTTAAGAGAAAAAAATCTTATTACATTCTGAAACAAAAGATTCAAAGCTCCTATGACTCTGTCAAATGAAAATTGTCGGTGTCATTTGCTATTCATAATAACAGTATAAAAGCAATAAGAGGAAATAACAGCAAACACTTAGATAGCCAGGCACTATTTTATACACATTAGTTCATTAAATCCTAAGA
Source organism: Pongo abelii (assembly GCF_028885655.2). Lineage (NCBI taxonomy): Eukaryota > Metazoa > Chordata > Mammalia > Primates > Hominidae > Pongo > Pongo abelii. The sequence continues at coordinate 68,705,823 of NC_071998.2, read as the reverse complement.
ATGACAGACACAGTAGGTTTTCTTATTATACACATTTTATGGATGAGAAAACTAAGGAACAGAGCAGTTAACTAATTTGCCCATGGTCACAAGTTATTAAATGGGAGAGAGCTCGGGTTTTAGCCTAGGCCATTTGGCTTCAGAATCCACATGCGTAACCATTATCTATCCCACGGAGAGTGGACTTGTGCTGTAAAGACCGCAAAATAAACATTTTCAGCTTTGTGGGTCATATAGTTTCTTTTGCAACTACTCAACTCTCCTAGTGTAGGGTGTAGCAATAGTTAATATGTAAACAAATGGGCATGACTATGTTTCAAAACTTTATTTACAAAAATAGGTGATAGGCTAGATTTGGTCCACAGGCCATAGTTTGACTACCCCGATCTATACCATCAAATTACTAAAAAGGCTTCATGTCACATTATTATGTAATTTTATCCTAAATACAGTAGTAATAACCACTATAAAGTTGTTAAGGCACCTTTAAAATTACTGTTTTACAAACCATATTTACAGAAAAACCTAATTATTATATTTTAGGTCTCCTATTTCTAAGATTAAGCATACTACCTTTACTAAATGGTAGAACCCCAGGCTGAAAATTGGTCACATTCTTTAAACAAAACGAAAACTGCAATGCCCGTATGTATCAAAAGACAAAAATAACTGCTGTCTTGTATCAAAATATTAATGTGTGGCAATCATATAACACATTTTCATGAAAGTTGGAACATAAAGTTACCTTTAAGATCTTGGCCATGTGATCTGCTCCCTGCCATGTCAGATTACATCCTGTGAAGTTGACTGTCTTAAGAGTGATAGAGCTCTTTATACCTTGACAAATAACTAAAATGGAAAAAAAACCACATACAGTAAGATGAAGAGTGTATACAACCTAGTCAATCTTGATTTATTTGCTCTTCTTATATCTTTTCTATTTTATAGTTGTATTCTTAAAATCACTATTTACAATCTACCTAAGCAACTGATTGGTACATTCTAAAATATGTCAGTAACAAAGAGTTACTCCAGTTTATTGCAATAGTTCAATTCTATTTAGATGCCAAAATTGAATAGACTGAACATTGCAACCTTACTCCCGACCACAGTACAGTTCTATATACTTTTTGAGACATCTGAAAGAAAAACATAAAAAACATAAAACTCTTCCTATTTTCATTTCCAAGAGCAGACCTCAATCTGTTATCAACCAACAATTCAGTGTCAACTATAAACCCAGAATTTTATTAGGTGTTATACTAGAGCACCTAATGTACTAGAACAATAGAAGACAGAGGCCTTTTAACTCTCTGCTCCCTCAAATTGAAATGCAGGTTTCCTTACCCCTCCAGACCACTATTCCACACAACGAACACAAGTCAAGACTTCAGGATCTCAACCAACAGTCACCTTCTGTGATTATTTCCATGATCCCAACCCCTTCCCCCCAAGTCTGTCAGCCTTTTATATGCTCCTATACAGCACTTTGCTTATATTTCCTATTTTGGAACATACCACAGTGCATTAAAATTGATTGTATATATATTTTAACTATTTAAAGTAATGATGATTTTTCTCTTTACATCTTTTTTTTTTTGAGACGGAGTCTTGCTCTATCGCCCAGGCTGGAGTGCAGTGGTGTGATCTTGGCTCACTGCAACCTCTGCCTGCCAGGTTCACACCATTCTCCTGCCTCAGCCTCCCGAGTGGCTGAGACTACAGGCACCCGCCACCACGCCTGGTGAATTTTTTTGTATTTTTTTAGTAGAGACGGGTTTCACCATGTTAGCCAGGACAGTCTCAATCTCCTGACCTCATGATCTGCCCACATCGGCCTCCCAAATTGCTGGGATTACAGGCATGAGCCACTGCGCCCAGCCTCTTTACATCTTGCTATTTCCTTCCCATAAATATTTCTTGAAGAAAAACTCTGAAAGATGAACAAACACAAAAAACAGAGAATACCAGATGGTACATATTTGTGTGGTCTGTGGTTTAACACAAACTTAAGTAAAGTTAGTTCAGATTATATTCAGCATGCCAAGCTTTCATGGTAGACTTGAGACTGGACCAAGGTTTGAACAAGCACATGAGGCAGTAGTAAGAAAAAGGTACAGACAGGAATTAACATGGCATGTAGGGAAACATGAAACCAGCCTGATAGGACAAGAGTTAAATGAGATTTAAACTCACTTTCTAAACCTCCATCTCCAATTGGACAATTTGCAAGAGACAGGTGCACCAAAGAAGCCGATTTATTCAATCCCTTTAATGAGGGGGAAAAGTTAAAAATGTTATTGAGGTTTTTTTCCTCTAAAAGCAACTATCAAATGTCTACAGGCCAAATGAGACAAAGCTTACCTTTGCTAGAAGAGTTAAATCCCTCTCTCTCAGAATTAGTCCATTTAGCTCCAGGTTCTTTAGCACACTTGATATACTTAAACAGCCTTTAAGAGCTTTACACAACTGGAAGGTCACATCTTTGTATCTTATCGCAGGAACACGACTTCTGCAAAATTTATTTATGTCAGAACCTAAAACAAAGATAAAAGAAAGTTAGCGACTTCAATCATGCAATGTATCATTCAAAAACATCTGCTCTGTGCTAAGACACAGAAATGAGCCATGTCCTTTAAAGTCCTCTTAAGCACAGACACATGTAAACTCAAGCCACATGAGATATACCAAACTACATACATAGAGGTTCTTATGGAAGCAAAGAAGTTGCACCGAAAGGATGGCTTCAAGATAATCCTGAAGCTGAATCTAGAAAGATGAGAATGACAACATGGGGTGAGAGTGGGTGATGCATTAACCAGAAGGAGCAGCAAGAGCAAAAGCATCTAAGCCTGACACCTGCCAGGCACTGGAAAACTGCAGGTGGATCTGACTAAAGCCCAGAGCTGTAGTGGGAAGAGTCAGAAATTTACAAAGAGGCAGGGAGAAGCAAGCCTGGGAGAGTTGACTTTTACCTCACAGGTGATGAGGACCAGGGCTACCACTGACACATTAAGGATACCCCTAGCAGGTTAGAAAAATGTACCTCACTGTTGGAGTATCAAAGAGATAAAGGAAATGAGAAAAAGCTCCCCTTCCTCAAGACCAACTAACCCCAGGAGGCTTAAAAGAACACAGCTGGGATTTCAGCGCCTCTGTGCAGAACGCAAGCAACCAATACACACTGGTCCTGCGTGGGCATGCCACTTTAAGCATGTCTTTTCCTTTTCGAAAGATCACTTGAACCAAAGCAGGCAGATGAACTGAGAAAAACCAAGCTCAGGGGCAGCAAAACTAGCTAGGAGCGTCTGCAATAGTCCAGGCAAAATGTAATTAAGGATGGACAAGCAATATGTAGGAGGTTAAAATCTACAACCTAGACCCACTGGATGTAAGAGATAAAGAAGGTTCAGTGAAGAATATCTGATGAGAATGGTCTGTAATACATTTTTCTTACATTCAGTGCAAAATATTAGGCAAGATCTAGTAGGCTAGCCTTGACTCTGAGGTCCCTCCCATCTTTAATTTATTTTGGTTCCTGGTTTTTTTATTTTTTGTGGGAGGAGGGTCATAGACAGGGTCTTGCTCTGTCACCCAGGCTGGAGTACAGTGGCAAAATCATGGCTCACTGCAGCCTCAACCTCCCGGACTCAAGAGATCCACCAGCCCAGATAATATTTTTTACTTTTTGTAGAGACAGGAGTCTCACTATGTTGCCCAGGCCAGTCACAAACTCCTGGCCTCCCAAAGTGTTAGGATTACCCGTGTGAGCCACCGCACCTGGCCTGGTTCCTATTATTATTTTGGTTAAGTAAAGTCCATTCAGAGGTACAGAACAGTTCCTGCACCTGAATGAGATGTAGAGAATAATCTGACTTTTTTTCAGAAGCAGATGTGTTGAACTGTCCTTGCAGAAGAGATGGTGTTAACCCCAGAGCCTAGAAAAGGGCCGGGCACACGACAAGTGGTCAGGTTGTTTTTAAATACATCAACAATCATTTCCTCTCCCAGATTGCACACCCTCCCTCTTTCTCTCAGCTTATAAACATATTCACGTCCATATCCACTTAAAAAACACCTTTCAGACCTACAATTATCTGGATCTTCTTTGTGGGTAATCTAGGTCCCTCCCATGCCTTCAAATATCTGTCCTCCCACAAAGCCTAAATCTTGGGCCCAGATCTGCCTAGCAGACACGTTTGGATGCCCCACAGGCCCCTCTTAAAACATTAAAGACAAACTGAGATCCTCTTCCCACCCCCAATCTCATTCGAGTTAACTCGGCTGTGTGTCATGGAAAGACGCTGCTGTGTTTCACTTACAGACGCTGCTGTAAACTGTCACCCATACTTGCTGCCCTCCTCTTCTAACTGGTCACCAGGCCCCATCCATTCTCTTAGATATCTGAAATCCTACCCTTCTTTTCTTTTCTTTTTTTTTTTTTTTTGAGACAGAGTTTTGCTCTTGTTGCCCAGGCTGGAGTGCAACGGTGCAATCTCAGCTCACTGCAACCTCCACCTTCTGGGTTCAAGCGATTCTTGTGCCTCAGCCTCCCGAGTAGCTGGGATTACAGGCGCCCGCCACCACGCCCGGCTAATTTTTTTTTTTTTTTTTTGTATTTTTAGTACAGATGGGGTTTCACCATGTTGGTGAGGCTGGTCTCGAACTCCTGACCTCAGGTGATCCACCCCCCCCCCCCACCCTTGGCCTCCCAAAGGGCTGGGATTACAGGCGTGAACCACGGTGCCCGGCCCCAGCCCTTCTTTTCTATACCTTAGTTTGGGCCATCAGATTACAATTCACCATCCTTCCAATTTTAATTTGCCTTCCATATGGAGACTAGACTGAGCTCCTATGGAAATTCCATCTCATCATCCTACAGCGGTTTCCCAAAACCTTCAGGATAAACATCCAACTCTACGACAGGACAAACGAGGACCCTCCCTGTTTGGCCCCCACAAGGTTTCCAGCCTCAACTCTGCTCTTTCTCAAACCCTAAATTCCAGTCCTGTAACTCAGCTTGCATACTCTCTCCTATTTCCAAAACTTTTGCACAAACTGTTCCCTCCTGTTACCTAGATAGCTTCTATAGGAAGCTGCCTCCATTATGTACAAAATGCTAAGTGCTCAAAGGAATAACAGCATTTTGTTATGTATCATGGTTGACCTAACATATTTTCCGAATAATCAGAGTCTGGATCCCTAATTATACCACTGTACATTTACAAATGGCTTATATTTGTAAAGCACTTTACAAACTTCTCATATACACCTTAAAAAATGAAGACAGGCCGGGCGCGGTGGCTCACGCCTGTAATCCCAGCACTTTGGGAGGCCGAGGCGGGCGGATCACCTGAGGTCTGCAGTTCGAGACCAGCCTGGCTAACATGGCAAAACCACATCTCTACTAAAAATACAAAAATTAGCCGGGCATGGTGGCGCGCGCCTGTAATCCCAGCTACTCGGGAGGTTGAGGCAGGAGAATCACTTGAACCCGGGAGGCGGAGGTTGCAGTGAGCCGAGATCTCGCCACTGCATTCCAGCCTGGACGACAGAGTGAAATAGTGTCTCAAAAAAAAAAAAAAAAAAAAAAAGACAAAGGCTGACATGTATTAATTTCCTACCTCCTTAGTTCTCTATCAGGCAATCAAAGTCATTCAATAAAATAGGTAACATCTGTCAAATGTTTAATGACGTCCCAAACTGTGCTAAGAGCTCTGCAGGCATCAGCAGCGCAGGGAATCCTTGCGAAGGCGCACATAACCTGGGTCTCGTTATTAAGCCCATGTTACGGATGAGCACACTGAAGCCCTAGAGACCGTAAGCCACTCACCTAGCTCGTGAGTGTCCAGGCCGCACACCCCGTCTATTGCACACATACCCCGGCAATGGACACCACTCACCTAAAAACCCACTTCGCCGCACCGACTGAGGGGCCCTGGAGGCGGGAACTACAAACCTGTGTCCCCCAGCCAGGGCTGGAAGAAGCTCTTGATGGAGATCAAGGGCAGGTCTTTATTGATCTTGAGGGTGCTCAGCAGAGGCGCCCAGTCCACCCCGCGGAGGCGGTCGGCGTTGAAATCCAGCACGCCCTCCCGGAGACAGGCGCGCACGGCGGGCAGCGGCACCGAGTCCTGCAGGGCGCACAGGTACTCGTAGTGGGAGAAGAAGTCCGCCGCGCTGTCGCGGCGCAGCTTCACGGAGTCGATCATGGCCCGAGGGTGACCTCGGGGGATGCACGCCGCGGAGACGCCGCCCGCGCCCACCCAAGAACCCTGAGTAGCAGCCCGGCCGCTCCGGCACCCACGGCCAGGCGATGGCGGCAGCCCCGCACCGGGCTCAGGAGCGGCAATTCGGTCGGAAGACGCAAGGCCAGAACCCTAAGCTAGGCCGGCCCTTCAACGCCCCGCTCCCGCGCTGCCTCCCGCCCCGCGGCCCAAGCAGTTAGGGCCCGCCTCACAGTCCTCTGAGGCGCCGGGATTCAAGCCGGTGGGCGGTGCCGCGGACAGTGCGCCATGACGTCAACGTGCTCGCTATGCGTCCGCACGCAGGTCCCGCCTCCTGAGGACGGGGGAGTTCGCTGCTACCTGAGATGGTGATCAGGAGAGTTTGAGGGTTTGCGAGTTTACTGATCGATCCGAATAAAAGTGAAATGTGTGGTCGGGCGCGGTGGCCCACGCCTGTAATCCCAGCACTCTGTGAGGCGGAGGCGAGCGGATCATCTGAGGTCAGGAGTTCGAGACCAGCCTGGCCAACATGGCGAAACCCCGTCTCAATTAAAAATACAAACATTAGCCGGGCATGGTGGCGGGCGCCTGTAATCCTAGCTACTCGGGAGGCTGAGGAAGGAAAATCGCTAGAACCCGGGAGGCGGAGGCTGCAGTGAGCCGAGATCTTGCCGTTGCACTCCAGCCTGGGCGACAAGAGCGAAATTCCGTCTCAAAAAAAGAAAAAAAGAAAAGAAAAAGTGAAATGTGGATGTAATAACGCACTTTAAAAAAATAGTCTAAACATCTGAGGAATGTGTCTTTGCTTGCAGTGTCCAGCCAGCACAGAGACTGCACTCAAGGGATGTAGGAATGGCTGATTGAACGTAAACTGCGGTCATTAAATCGTTTATGTCTGTGTTAATGTCTACAAATAAGCCTTAATTTCTGTAGTTTCTGCATATCTCACACGGTTCCTGGCAAATTGACGAGTGTTTCATGAATTCAGGGCTTTATTGTGTTTGCTGTGAATCAGTTTGTTTTGTACTGACGATGATGTTGGCTAACTCCCTTGTAACTAGTACTTATTTGAAATAATGTCCTCGGGATTATTTTAAGCACTGTTTAAGTATGAAATCATTTCATTCTCCTAACATCTCCTCAAGGAATATATTATTATATTCTACTTTACAAAAGGGGAAACTGAGGAACGGGGAAGTTAGGTGGAAGCTAAGTGGAAGAATCCAGATAATTGACCTCTCCTATTTGTATCCAATTGCTAGAGCAATGATAGTCCTCCGGTAGAGCCTTAGACATTGTGTTTATTGCATTCCTCTTCCACCCACTGCATTCCGGATACTCCAGCTTACTTCCAACACACACATGCAGGCGCCTCTAAAATTCCGGAGATATGGTCACCAATTATTTTTATGTGCGACATGCTCAAATCTTAATATAGTAAACGCTTGTATATTCATAAACCAGCTTAATAGATGAAACATTACCATTCCTGTTGAAGAGCCTTGTGTAACCACCCTCACAATCACGACTACTCTCTGAGTCTGAGATAACTGCTCTTCTGAACTTGGTATTCATCATTGCAATGTATGTCTTTATATTTCTGCTACATATGTAAGTAAGCAGTATATAACATTCTATATTTTCTTTTCCTACTTTACTTATCGTTACCTTTACTAGGTCCATCCGTGTCGACATATAGAGATATTCATTTATTTTCCCTGTTGTTATATGGGAGTTCCATGTAGAAACATACAGTAATGTGTCTGTTTTTCTGTTGATGGTAATTTAAATTGTTTCCAACTTTACGATTTCTTTGTTGCTCTATCCATTTTCTTTCTAGTCTCCAGCATCAATTAATGTAGTGTCCATTACCTTTTTAAAGCTCACTCCTCCCTGTTTCACATGAAGCCACCTGATTTCTTTTTCCTTACCTCTCGAATTTCTTCTTCTCAGTCTCATTCTTCGGCTTCTCTTGCATACCCACTCTAAATGTTGCTGTTCGTCAGGTTTCTACCCTCAGCTTTCACCCCTTCTGACATTTTACAGTTTCTCTGGGTGTTCTTGTCTTCTGCTCAGCCTTAACTTCCCCACTTTAGGCGGATTACTCTAACACAGATAGTTCTCTTTATCCATTAAATTGCCCCCTAGAAAGCCAAGATTTCTCATTGCCCTCAGTATCAGATCTATGTCACGTAGCTTGACATACAAGCTCCTTCATAATTTGACTATCTCTGTTGTCTCTCTCCTTGCTACATTCTTCCTGGCATGTCTTCTCTAGATAACAGAACTGCTTGAACTTTCTGATGTCCTATTGTTGCTGTCTGGGTCTTTTCATAGGTTGCTCCTTTATTTAGTCGGCTAACTTCCACTCTTTTCCCAGCCTTGGTTTGGGGCACCTTCCCTAGAAAGCCTGTTTCTCTAACCCTCATCTCTCCTCCCTTGCTTGTTTAGTACCTCACTGCTGTGCTCCCTGACATCCCTGTAGCATAACACTTAGAACATCCAATGATAAACATCTTTTTAGATGGTTTTTCTTCCAGAGTCTGAAAGCCCTTTGAAGGCAAGAACCATATCTCATTCATGCTTATATTCCCTATGCCTAGCACAGTGTTAGCACAGAGAAAGTGCTGACTAATGACTAATTGTAGGAACATTCTTCCCTATTATCCCCACAAGCTATTGCCAGCACCCTGTGGCCACTGCCTATGAATGCAGCCCAGAGAAGTCTTCCTCATATTAATAATCATTTAACATATTCATTTAAAATTTATGTTTCCTGTGCTTACTTATTTTTAGTGTGGCAAGATTTCTTTCAAGGCTTGCCTGATAATCTCTTCTCTGCTTCAGTTAAATTATGACTTAATAGTTGCTTCAAAAAAAAAATGGCTCCAGTTCTCCTTTCAGCATCTGGTGGGTTCACCCACACACTTCCCTGAACACTGAATGAAAACTGTCTCTCTGTGGCGCCTCTGGGATCCTCTGACAAACCAGGCTCACACCTGGCCCAAGACAAAATGCCTTGGCTTCATTGCAGGTGCATGACTTGGGAGGGACGTTCTACTGGGTGGTATAAGAGATGAGCTCTCCTCCTTCAGGGGATCTGGTGAGTGAGTGTTTGAGTAGAATACAGGTAAATGATATCATTTAAGCACTTATTCGCTGTACTCTACTCCCAGTCAATCTAGACAATGTGATACCCCGACTTCCTGGCCCACTTACCTTTCCATAGAACCACAATGCTAATATCATCTGCTCATCTCTAACATTCATCCTCTCTGTACTTGCTTCCAGAGCAGTGAGGTTTGATGGATCCAGGCACAGAGCAATGTCAACCTGGCCAACAACATAAGCTGTGGTCCCCATTTCTTTTTCCCATTACCTTCCTTATGGCTACTCACAGTGGTTGTTCCAATTCCTTCTCCTTCATTCTTTTCATGTTGCCCCTTGATATGGTTTGGCTGTGTGCCCACACAAATTTACCTAGAATTGTAATAATCCCCACATGTCAAGGGCAGAGCCAGGTGGAAATAATTGAATCATGGGGGTGGTTCCCCCCATACTGTTCTTGTGATAGTGAATAAGTCTCACGAGACCTGATGGGTTTATAAATTGGAGTTCCCCTGCACAAGCTCTCTTGCCTGCCACATGTAAGATGTGCCTTTGCTTCTCCTTTGCCTTCTGCCATGATTGTGAGGCCTCGCCAGCCATGTGGAACTGTGAGTCCATTAAACCTCTTTCCTTTATAAATTATCCAGTCTCAGGTATGTCTTTATTAGCAGCATGAGAACAGACTAATACACCATGACACTTCATTCTACATCCCTGAACAGGACACCTCTTACTTCACCAGGGAAAACAGTTCCAAATGTAAACTTGTCTTCTTTCTTCTGACTTCAGCTGCCTTCCAATCCATGCTCCACACTACAGCCACCACCACCTCCTCTGCAAATCCTTCTATGACTTCCCTTTGCTCTTGGGATAAAGACAAACTTCACGATGGTCTCAAATAGTGCTCCACTCAATGTGGAGTCCACAGACTAGCTATTGATTTTAGAACTGTTACTGTTCTTATAAGACGAGGTGCTCAATTCAGAATGTAAATCACACATGCACTACACATACTGCTTAGACTTTCTTCATGAAAAGAGCAGTATATTGCATTACATTCTAGAACAAGCTCCTTATCTCATAGTCCAGTGACACTTTGAGTAGCACTAGTCTCCAGGGTGCTGCATCCTCAGGGTATGATGGAGTATGATCTCTGCAGCTTTGTCTTGTATCCTAGTCTCTTTCATTCTCAGCAGTCCAGCCTATAGTAGTCTCCTTTCAGGCCTGCATACTTACAATAAACCACTGTCCATGCTGTCCCCTCTGCGTGAGATGTCCTTCCCTTCATTCTGCACCTAATTAGTGCCTCCTCATCTTCTCATCTCAGCTCATGTGTCACTTTGTTGAGGAAGCATTTCCTCCCTCCCTGACTTATCACATCCCCTATCATAAGTTCTCATAATACCACGTAACTCTTGTTGATAGCCTTCAATCTATCTCTCATTCATTTTGAAATAAATGTTTACCATATGGTCCTTGAGGAAGGAATCGTGTCTGTTTTGTTTATTCTGTTGTTTTTGTTTTGTTTTTGTTTTTTCCGAGACAGAGTCTTGCTCTGTCACCCAGGCTGGAGTGCAGTGGGGCGATCTCGGCTCACTGCAACCTCTGCCTCCTGGGTTCAAGCAATTCTCCTGTCTCAGCCTCCCGAGTAGCTGGGATTACAGGTGCGAGCCACCACGCTCGGCTGATTTTTGTATTTTTAGTAGAGATGGGGTTTCACCATGTTGGCCAGGCTGGTCTCAAACTCCTGGCCTCGTGATCTGCCCACCTCAGCCTTGCAAAGTGCTGGGATTACAGGTGTAAGCCACCGTGCCTGGCCTGAGCCACCACACCCCACCACTTATTCTTGCATCCCCAGTAGCTAGCCCAATTCCTGACAATATTTGTTAAATGAATAAATGAATGTATCCAACCAATGACCAAGACTTCACAGTTTATCCTTTGTAGCATCTCTCATACTCTTCTTCCCTTCCTTCTATTTGCATTGCCATTATTCAGTTTTACCATTTATTATTTTACACATGAATTAAAATTATTGCTTCAGAGAATAGCATGTCTTCCTACATTCAGGCTCTCCCTATATCCCTTATTACACCTCCCATGGTTCTTTGCTTATGCCATTCCTCTGTTCCAAAACCTTCCATGACATGCACTGCCAACAGAATGTAGCCCAGATTCTTAAGATTGACATCCAAGACCCTCCATAATCTGACTTTCATTGAACTTTCCAGGCTTTTGTATCTCATGGGTCTAATTATATCTACATCTTTGTTCCCTTCCAGCTTTCTATAATACTATACATTCTTCTGGTTGCTACCCTTATATCTCATTCTCTGAAAAAATTTTACTGTGTATCCAAGCAAGATGTGGTTACCTTCTGTCTTCTGGACTTGCAAATGAGTGAGTGGAACACATCTGAAACTGCCACGAGGCATCTCTGTCTTATTTCCCTCTCTGGACTCTCAACTCTCTGAGAGGTTTGATCTATGTGTTCTGTGCAGTCCTCAGTATGGTATTATATACATAGTCAGCCTGATTAGTAAGTATTTCATGAATGAATGAATGAATCTCTGTGAGAAGGTATTCTCTGGCTCTTTCTCTATATTTTTTACATTGCAGTTTCTGTAGTCAGGGCTATGTGTGGACAGTGTGCTGCTTCATAGCAACACAATGCCCAAACTCACAGACAGTTGCAAACAGCTAAGAGCATTCCCTCGCCACGTTAGAACAGCTTATTTTCCCTCTCAAGTCGAGAGAGCAAGATCCAGTATTTTTTTTTTAGCAAGATCCGAATTTTTTAAGTGCCTTTGTTCACTTGGCATTTAGAGGCACCGGGTGCACCAAGGCTATACACTCAGTAAATGCCCATTTTAATTATAATTTTAATTTATAATTATAATTATAATTTTCCCCATGTATAACTTCTATCTACAAAGATATTCCTATAAAATTTTTTATCCTTTTAGATTTATTTTTTAAAAAAACATTTTATACAAGGAGAAACTGAATAGAAATAAGTTATTATTATATTTAACAAGAATTTATGAAGATGTTTTTATGGCACATTACCAAATTTATTTGGAGAAACCTTTAGCATATGAAATGTTGAGGAGGTGCCAAGAGTTTAAGAATTCTCAAAAGTTTAAGAATTCTCAAAATTTCTAAATACACAGTTGCTTCACATATAGGCATGGTGGTGACAACCTATGTAATAATGATTTGGAAGATGTATTAGTTAGTCCTTGTTGCAATAATGCTGTGGAACAAACCACTCCAAAATGCAATGACATATAAACAGTAAGAATTTGTTTTTCTTGAATCTGTGGGTTAGCTGTAGTGACTCTGCTTGAGACCCCCAGATAGCTGGGTTTTGCTCCATGCTTTGGGTCTGTCTTAGTTCTGTTCACACATCTCACTCCAGGGTCTAACTATGGGGCAACAACTCCCAGGGCATGCAGTGGCTGAACCATACTCATTAAACACAAGAGGTGAGCCCAAACATGCAAGCCCATTTAAAGCCTTTGCTGGCATTACATCTGCTCACACTCCATGGGCCAAAACCTGTCACAGATATAATTTGTATTTACAGTATGCATGGATATTTCAAGTGGCGTGAACTCACAGAAGAATATTGTGTCTTGGACAATGTTACCATAACCTTTTCAAACATATTTGCAAACTTGACAAACTTGGTATAAGCTTTTTCACTTTTGAAAACTTTTTGAACTTGTGGAAGAATTTCTATGGGGAAAGAGAGAAATATACTAGGGAATTCAACTATTGCTATCACAGTGTTGGGAAATTCACTGACACCAGTTTGTAACTTGAATCTACAGGAAGAAATGAAGGAGCCAGAAATGACAATAAATGGATTAACCCAATGAACTCCATAAATATTTATTTTTTCCCCTTTCTTTTCTCAGCTTCTTTAAAAGATGTAAGATGATATAAAGTAATAATAATAACAATGTACTGTTGGATATGTAAGATATATAAATGTAATAATGGCAAAAATGGTGGGAGGGCATCAGGCATCATGGCCCATGCCTGTAATCTCAGAACTTTGGGAGGCAGAGGCAGGCAGAACACTTGAGCCCAGGAGTTCAAGACCAGCCTAAGCAACATGGGGAGACCCTGTCTTTCCAAAAATACAAAAATTAGCCCAACATGGTGGCATACACCTATAGTCTCAGCTACTTGGGAGGTGGGAGGATTGCTTGAGCCCAGGAGGTTGAGGCTGCAGTGAGCCATGATTGTGCCACTGCACTCCAACCTGGGTGACAGAGTGAGATCTTGTCTTTAAAAAAAAAATGGTGGGAGGGAATGGAGCCATATAGAATACAGTTTCTATATTTCACTGGAATGAAGTTAGTATAAATCTAAAGTAGATTCTGATAAGATGAATACCATAAGCTTTCGGGCAACTATTAACTAAAGAAATACAATTAGAGATTATTAACACAATTACATGTTACACTAGAAAATATCCACTCAATATAAAAGGAAACAGGAAAGGAAGAATACAGGAACAACAACAAAGAAACCTGTAGAAAACAAAAGGTAAATGACAGACATAAATCCTACCATATCAATAGCAAAATTAAATGTGAATGCATAAACAATTGAATCAAAAGGCAGATATTGTAAAACTGGATTTTTTAAAAGATCAAAATATATGTTATCTGTAGAAGACACACATTACATTCAAAGATGCAAATATATTCTAAGTAAAAGAGTGAAAAAATATATATCAGGCAAATGGCCAAAATAAGAATGCTGGAATTGCTATACTAATACCAGAAAAACATAGATTTTAAAATGAAAAATATTATTAGCTATAAAGAGGAACATTTTATAATTAAAGAAGATCACTCCATCAGGAAGACACAAAAATTGTAAACATATATACACATAATAAGATAGTACCAAAATACATGAAGGCCACTAACAGAATAGAAGGATGAAATAGATAATTCAATATTAGTTGAGGATATCAATACACTACCGTTAGGGCTAGGCATGGTAGCTCACACCTGTAATCCCAGAGATGTGAAAGGCCGAGATGGGAGGGTTGCTTGAGGTCAGGATTTGGAGACCAACCTGGGCAATATAGTGTGATCTCATCTCTAAAAACAAACAAACAAAAAAAGCCAGGTGTGGTGGTGTGTACCTGTAGTCCTAGCTACTAGGAAGGCTGAGGCAGGAAGATCACTTGAGCCCAGGAGTTCAAGGCTGCCACTACACACCAGCCGGAGTGACAGAATGTGACCCTGTCTCTAAATAAATAAATAAAATAAAAATTAAAAATACCCTGCTGTAAATAGATGATAGATCAAGTAGGCAGAAGATTAACAAGGTTATAAAAGACTCGAACAACATAATAAATTAACTAGACCTAGCAAACATTTATAGAATGCTCAACCCAACAATAGCAAAATATTCTTCTCAAGTGCATATAAAACTTTCTCCAGAATAGATCATATGCTAGGTCTTAAAAAGAGATATTGAAACCCTCATACATTGCTGGTGGAAATGTAAAATGGTGCAGCCATTTTGCAGGACAGTTTGAGGGTCCCTCAAAATGTTAAACATAGACTTACCCTGACCCATCATTTCAACAGCTAGATTTATACTCAAGAAAAATAAAAACCTGTGTCCACACAAAAACATGTACAAAGATGTTCATGGAAGTGTATTTATAATACCAAAAAGTGGAAATAACCCAAATGTCAATCTACTGATGAATAAACAAAATCTGTCAATGAAATATTATTCAGCCATAAAAAGAAAATAAACTATTGATATAAGTGACAGCATGGATGACTCATGAAAGCATTATGCAAAGTAAAAGAAGCCACTCACTGAAGAACATGCTATATGATTCCGTGTATATGAAATGCCCAGAATAAGCAAATTTCTAGAGACAAAAAGTAGATGAGTGGTTGTCCAGGGCTGAGAAGGTTGCAGAGAATGGGGAATGAGTGTAATGTTTTTCTTTGGGAGGAGGATAAAAATCTTCTAAAATTGGATTATGGTAATGGTTGCACAGCTTTGTGGGTATAGTAAAAACCATTGAATTGTATATATGAAATAAATAAAATTAAGGTATGTGAATTATAATTCAATAAAACTGTTAAAATTACAAATTTTATGCTTTTCAATTGGAAAATTCATCCAAAATTACAAATTCTTAAAAGAATGCAACCTAGCTAGGAGTGGTGGTGGGCACCTGTAGTCCCAGCAACTTGGGAGGCTGAGGTGGGAGAATCACCTGAGGCCAGGAGGCCAAGGCTGCTGTGAGCCATGATCACATCACTGCACTCCAGCCTGGGCATCTGAGTGAGACCCTGGCTCAAAAAAAAAAGCAGCATAACAAAACTGACCCAAGGAAAAAAAAGAGTATCTAACAATCCTGTGTCTGTTCAAAAAACTGTTCGTGTGTGTGTGTGCGGATTTTTTTTTTCAGATAGGGTCTCACTCTGTTGCCCAGGTTGAAGTGCACTGGCTGATCACAGCTCACTGAAGCCTTGATCTTCTGGGATCAAGCAACTATCCCTCCTCAATCTCGTGAGTAGCTGGGACTACAGTGCGTGCCACTAGGTTAATTTGTTTGCTTGTTTGTTTTGTTTCGTTTTTGTAAAGACAATCTTACTATGTTCCTCTGGCTGGTCTCAAACTCCTGGGCTCAAGCAATCCTCCCGCCTCCACCTTCCAAAGTGCTAGGATTACAGGGATGAGCCACAGTACCCATCCTAAATGCTTCCTGATGAAATAATATGCCAGTGTCTATAGTCTTTCTTAAGGATTAATCAAGCCTCTGGATCCAGTTGTGACTTTACAGGAAATACAGAGGACAGAGGAACATGCTGAACTGCATCATGCATATGTATTCAGCAAAATCCCTGTGGTGGGAAACTCTACAGGTCAAATGGCCTGGATTTGGAAAACTACAGGCCAAATGACCTGACAAATTTAAGGGTAATAAAGGGATGAAGGCTGAGCTATAGATTAAAAGGAACTTGCACGTCATTATTAAAACTGGGCAAAACTAAAACATACTGTCTAGGGAGTCAAACTCAGGTGGTGCATTTATATAGAAATTTAAGGAACAGTTAATTACAAAAGTCAGGAAGAGTCATGCCTCTTGGAGGAGAGATTGGGTTATGATTGGTTCGGGACACATGGAGGGACTTCAGGCAAAGTTTTATTTCTTAACTTTTGTGGAAATGACAAGGGTGTTTGTCTTACAATACTGTTAAGCTACAAATTTGTCTTTTGTGTTTTCTGAATCTGTGTCTTATTTTACAATAAGATGTTTTTTTAAATGTGGCCCAGCATGGTGGCTCACACCTGTAATCCCAGTGATTTAGGAGGCCAAAGCAGGAGGATTGCTTGAGGTTAGAAGTTTAAGACCAACCTGGGCAATATAACAAGACTCTGTTCCTACAAAAAAATTAGCTGGGCATGCTGGCAAGCACCTGTAGTCCTAACTACTTGGGAGGCTGAGGCAGGAGGATTACTTGAGCCCAGGAGTTCGAGGGTCCAGTGAGCTATGATCATGCCACTGCACTCCAGCCTGAGTGACAGAGTGAAACCCCATCTCAAAAAAAAAAAAAAAAAAAGGAAGGAAGGAAGAAAGAAAGAAAAACACATCTAGGAATAAATATAACAATGAAAACAAAAAAATTGTTTACAAAAATTTTACACATAAAACTAAAAAAGTTTTTTGAGAGAAATCAAATCAGACTTAATTAAATGGACAGATACATCATGGTCATTGATTGAATAATTCAATATTGTAAGTCAATAATCTCCAAACTTCTATTAATTCAATGAAAGAGCAATCAAAATTTCTTTAGCTCGTGTGTGTGTGTGTGTGTGTGTGTGTGTGAATTGACAAGCTAAATCTAAAATGCATACTAAAATTTTGAGAGAATATTAAGACATTGTGAAAAAGTAGAACAAATATGGAGGAAGTCCATCAAACGGCAAAATTCATCAAAGCTATAATAATTTAAACAATGTGATATTGGCACAAGAATAGAAACAGAGCAATGAGACAGAATAGGTTCAGACACTGACCCACACATATATAGCCACTTCATTTATGAAAAAGCTGACACTACCGTGGAGAAAGGATAGCTTTTTCAATAAACGTGATGTCGATGTTCTCATGGAAAAAATTAATTCTGATTCTTCTATTACCCTGTACACAAAAATCAATTCCAGATAGGTTGTTGATCTAAACATGAAAGGTAAAATAATAAAGCTTCTAGAAGCACACTTATGAGACATTTTAATAATCTAGGGGTAGGCAAATATTTCTCAAGCAGAAAATAAATCTTAACTATAATGGAAAATCTACATACATTGCAGTGCATTTAAAAGAAGAAATACTGGCCAGGCACAATGGCTCATGCCTGTAATAGTCCCAGCACTTTGGAATGCTTAGGTAGGCAGATCACCTGAGTCCAGGGGTTCCAGACCAGCCTGGACAACATGGTGAAAACCCATCTCTACAAAAAATACAAAAAAAAAAAAAAATTAGCCAGGCATGGTGGCATGCATCTGTAGTCCCAGCTACTTGGGAGGATAAGGTGGGAGGATTGTTTGAGCCCAGAAGGTCAAGGCTGCAGTGAGCCAAGATCATGCCAATGCACTCCAGCCTGGGAGAGAGAGCAAGATTCTGTCTCAAAAAACAAAAAAGAAGAAGAAATATTAAGCACCACTAAAGAGTCAAAAGGCAAGCCAAAGAATGACAGGAAGTCTTTTCAAAACCTATTTGTGACAAGAAATTGATTCCAGCTTATGTAAGAATCCATTAGGGAAAAAAAGACAGTCAACTCAACAGCAAACATGGGCAAAGCTTGAACAAGCACTTTGTAAAAGAGAATATCCAAAATAAAAGACATGAAAAGGTGCTAATTTGTATTTCCCTAATGAAGGAAATGCAAATTAATTAATGTAATTAATCAAAGTTTTAAATGAAAATTAATTTATTAATCAGGGAAATGAAGATTAAAACCATAATGTCACACCACTACATCCCCACCAAAATGGTTAAAATGCAAATGCCAGAGCTAATGAGGATGTGGAGCAACTGGAACTCTCATGAACTTCTGCTAGGAGAGTAAATTGGTGTCAGCACTTTAGAAACTTCCAGCAGTGTGCATAGCCTACGATCTGGCAATCATACTTCTAGTATATGATCAGGATATGTGTGAACATATGCATTCCAAAAGGTGCAAGGAAAAATGTGTAAAGTAGCACTAGCTGTGCAACCTCAAACTAGAAAAAATTCAAATGTCTGTCAAGAAGAGAATAAATAAATAAATTGTGACAAATTCATAAAATGGAATATAATGAAAGTGAATGAACTCTTTCTATATGCAAAAATATGACTGAATCTCAAATTTAATGTTGAATAAAAGAAGCCAGACACAAGTGAGTGCATATTATAAATTAGCTATCTATTGCTCCACAACAAATTACCACATAACTTACCATCTTAAAACAATAAACTTTGATTAACTCAGTTTCTGTGGGTCAGAAATGCAGGTGTAGGGTAGCTGAGTGTTTCAGCCTCAAGATTTCTCTCAAGGCTGTAATCAAAATGGTGGCCAGAGCTGAGGTCTCATTTAAAGACTCAAACGAGGGAGGATCTGCTTGTAAGTGCACTCCTGTGGTTGCTGGCAGGATTCAGTTTCTCCCAGGCTGTTGGACTGAGGGCTTCATTTCCTCACTGGCTGTTGGCTGGTGACCTCCCTCAGTTCCTTGCCCCATGGGTTTCCCTATAGGACAGCTGATGACATGGCAGCTGTCTTCCATTAGAGCAGCAAGCAAGAGAACAAGAAAGGGGTTTTTATAACCCAATCTTGGAAGTGACACCTTGTCACTTTTGCCACATTCTCTTTTGTAGAAGTAAATCACTAGTTCCAGCCCATACCAAGAGGAGAGGATTATACAAGGACATTAGTACTAGGAGGTAGCCATCATCGGGACTCATTTAGAACCTGCCTACTACATGACATGATTTTATTTTTGAAGTCCAGAAATAGGTAAAATAAATCTATACTGATAGAAGTTGGGATTATAGTGAATCTTGGTGGGGCTCAGGGTTGCTGGTAATGTTCTGAGTTTGGAGTGCTAAGGTCCAGTCACACTAGTATACTTTATAAAAATTCACTGATTTAAATTACTTCTAATTTTTGTATTTTTCTGTAGGAATGCTAAATTTCTATTTAAAAGCTTACTTAAACATAGGCTGTTATGGTGGCTCATGCCTATAATTGCAGCACTTTGGGAAACTGAGGTGGGAGGACTGCTTAAGGCCAGGAGTTCAAGACCAGCCTGGACAATATAATGAGACCGCTTCTCTACAAGAAAAAACAAAACAACAAAAAAGTAAAGAATTAGCTGGGCATGGTAGTACACACCTGTAGTCCTAACTACTGGAGAGGCTAAGGTGGAAGGATCACTTAAGCCCAGGAGTTTAAGGCTACAGTAAGGTAAGATTGTGCCACTCTTCTCAAGCCTGGGTGACAGAGCAAGACCCTGTCTCAAAAAATAAAATAAAATAAATAAAAACAAAAATTTACTTAAAAAATAAAGAGTTCACTTTGGGAGGTTGAGGCAGGTAGATCACTTGAGACCAGGAGTTCGAGACCAGCCTGGCCAACACGGCAAAACCCCGTCTCTACTAAAAATACAAAAATTAGCCAGGCATGGTGGCACACGCCTGTAATCCCAGCTACTCAGGAGGCTTTGGCTAAGTTTTGTATTTTTAAATTTAAAAAACAGTTAATGTTCTCTTGCAGAGGCCCATCCTGCTGATAAGCAACTTTCATTGCTCCTGTTCACTAGTCACTTCCCCTCTTCTGGGCCAGGCAGTAAAATCCAATCCCAATTTGTACTCTGCCTCTTAAAAATCTAATAAATTTAGCAAAAGTGCAGGCAGCACTGTTTATGTTTGGAAAAAATATGGGCTGAGGAGTGATATGTTTTGGCTGTGCCCCACCCAAATCTCATCTTGAATTTCCACATGTTGTGAGAGGAACCCTGCGAGAGGTAATTGAATCATGGGGGCAGGTCTTTTCCATGCTGTTCTTGTGATAGTGAATAAGTCTCATGAGATCTGATGGCTTTATAAGGCAGAGTTTCCCTGCTCAAGCTCTCTCTTTGCCTGCTGCCATCCATGTAAGACGTGACTTGCTTCTCTTTGCCTTCCACCATGATGGTGAGGCTTCCCCAGCCACTGGAAACTGTAAGTCCATTAAACCTCTTTCTTTTGTAAATTGCCCAGTCTCAGGTATGTCCTTATCAGCAGTGTGAAAACAGACAAATACAAGGAGTCAGACCCCGGTTCAAATCCTGGTTTTACCACCTACTGATTGTGTGGCCTTAGTTTTCATTTTCTTCATCCGTATTCTTGGTGTGATCAGAGGACAGCATTGCAAACTAACAGCTGGAAACCATACAATATACACGTATTGTAAAATAACCTGAAGTTCCCCCAAAGATTTGTACTGATTTGTAATTGCAACATCTGTTCAACCTTCATGCTCATTTTCGCCTGACTCCCAGACCTTTGTTCATCCACACCCAGACAGAATGTTCCTGAAACATTCTCTTAGGTTTAACATTGGGCAGACTGCTCTACTTATCTCCACACATCTTCATCCTAAAATAACCTTCTTTTGATTTGCCTCAGAGAATATACTCACACTAATACCTAAGGAAGTTTTTTGCTTCATTTTCTCCTCCAGTATTTTCTTTTAGAAATCAGTGTTTAATCAATAGGGAAAAGGTTAAACAAATTATGCCATCTCCATTTTATGGAATAGTATGTAGTCAATAAAACAGCAGCAGAGGATGTGGGAGGCAGATGAAAGTCTTGGCAGAGCTGGAAGGGAAATAGGACGCTCCATTTTCATTCTTGGGCAAGAAGTCTTTACAGTGACACCCAGATCACTCTCCAGCCAGGGACACAAAAATTTCCTCCTAGCCTCTGCCAGCTCACTTGACCATCCACCCATGGCAACTACGACAATAAAGAATATCTTTCTGAAAACTGTCTCTATTTTTGTATTCTGGCAAACATAGCCGATGTGCAGTGATCTGGTGGGCCTTGGGTGAGGGTGTGTGTTGCGGGTGGGGTGCTGTTCTGGTGTGGCTGGAAGAGCCCAGGCAAAGCCTCAGAGGAGGAGCTGTCATGTCCGGAGTGTTCATCTGTCTGGCAACCCATCTGAACTGAAGCATGAGGTCCCTGCTGGCTAGGCATCTTCTCAGAGGGGAGGTCCTCCTCACAGAGTCCTTCCATGGTGCCTGGATTGGTGACTTCATGCAGAACAAAGGGATCACCCATCTCTCTATGGTGGGAGAATTCTCAGAGCAGCCACACGGAACCTGCAGGAAAATGAGAGAGTAAGGGAAAGATTGATGGATTGAGTGGGAAAGGAAAAGGGGTGAAAAAGAGAAAGAATGAGGCAAGAGAGAGAAGGTATTAGAATGTTCCCATCACATTTAACATGTCTCCCATTGTGTCTTCCCCTGCCCACCAAACTTGATCCAGACCACACGACTTTGTGCCTGACCAAATCAGTGTACATCACTTGGGTGCTATCCCGACAGGGGTGTGAATGGCTTTATATGTGAATGCAACCATAACATCTGAATGCACGGATATTGTCAGACCAAGCACTGACCTGTTTGGACAAGGTATCTTTGTGGCTTTTTCTAGCCATGCTAAATGACAGTATGTCAGATCTTGTCCTGGATGCAAACTGTTCACTCATCTGGGTTGAGTCACCATCGTGTGGTCTTCGTGAACTTGGAGGAGTCACAATAAATAGCCCCCAGGACTCCTGTAGCCGATATGAACCATGCTGAGGGCTTGGTGGTCCTGGACTAGCCTGGGAACCCTACTCAGCAGATGCCAGAGTGTCCAAACGCATCCCAGTGCTTCCTCATCCTCATTCACAGCTGCGTTGTCTGGGACAAAGGTTTAAAGGGCTGAGTGGAGCAATATCTCTCAAAGATTTCAAAGAGGGTGAGGCTACCAAAGAACAAAGCAAAGGTGGTGTGGGGGCCTCCATAAATGTGCAATGAAAGAAGCCACAGGAGCCACCTTTTGTTCTAATGCTGCCCTTTCCTCCTAGAGGGGTGAAAGAGTTAGGGCAGTGTGGCCCCTCCTGTCTGCCCCCAGCCTGTCTACCTGACCTCACTACTGCATGATAGTCGTAGAAAAGGCACCTTTAGCTTCCACTGAGTGGGGCAGGCTTGGAGAGCAAACAAAGACTAGAGTGTAGGGAGATTAATTTCTGGCTTAATGACCTATTTAATAAAACTGAATACCCATCATTGAATTTGATTTTTCCAAATTGAAATTTAAAGTACTCAGTCACCCATTAGAAGAAAAGCCAGGACTAGAGACCTCAAGAGATGAGACTCCCAGACTGTGGTTTTTTTTCATGTACCTGAGGCTCAAGGACTTCTCACCAAAGGAGAGTTTGTGGCTTGAAAGAGCTCAGGGAATGCCCTTTGGTGACATAGACAGTCATTTCTGTATCCCATATCTTTTTTTTTCTTTAATGCAACATACAAATTTTATTGAACCAAAGTAACAGGTAAAGTCAAACAGGCACTTAAGAGAAAAACTGACGGGAAGAGCTTTTATCTTAAACATTTTACAGTAACCTACTTGCAGTTGCATTTAACTGAGCTCTGTTGCTGTGAAAAATACAGCTCATGCACAGGTATGGATGAAAGATTTGTACGTTTCTCAAGTATTCACTGAATACTACCTTATATACACATATACATTAAATTTGAAAAAGATTTGACGATCCCCAGATAAACTTCATTTTTGTTGATCTTTTGGAAGAGGTCCTCTGAAGAGAAGAATATGTGGTTCTGGCTCATGAATCATGTAATGAACCCGGCCTAGACGCCGTTGGACGCAAGTCTCCTCCACTCCTCTTCAGACATCAGATGAGTTTTAGGTACTTGTTTGGAAAGTTCTCTGGGTAACATAACATGCTGGTACTTGTAGTGCTCATCAAAGTACTTGTCCGAGTAATAGATCTGCTTCTGGGCCATCCTGCTGGCACACTGCAGGAAATGAAATGAGAGAGCGCTAAGAGGGGGCACAGCAGGCAACATGTCCCCATCCGGCCAAGGCAACGACTCGCCAGAGACTAACTGGATACCGTATCTTTGCAGATCCCCACAGACACATAGCAGATGAAGCAATCAGACAGGATTTTTTATGCTCAGGGAGCTAATATGAGACCTGTCCCCAGTGGAGATGGGCACGTGTCCAGGAGAGGTGTTTCAGCGCTGTGCTCCCTCCCCTTCCCCAATGCCTGTCCACATGGGAAAATGTAAAGGCAGAAAAGCTAACCAGCTGAATAATGGTGGGGGACGATCTTTTTACTAGGGAAACTTGTTAGTGCTTTGTGCACAAACCCAGGGCTCACAGAGGTATTAACCCAGGCGCTATCATTCAGTTTGCCAGGGTTGTACAGAAAGCGCAAAAGTTGCACCTCAGCAGGTGTCACTGACATTGAACACACAGGAATGGGACTCCCTGGAGTTCTATACCACCAAACCTCACATTTCACACTAATGTCAGGGCAACCAGTGCGTGAGTTGGCAGGCACCTTGGGAGGAAAGAGCCCTCAGCATCCTCATAGCCCAGCTTCCTCACAGCCCAGCTTCATGGACCACAGATTTATTTAACATAGCATAGGCAAGTGGATGATTGTTCTAGACTGTCACTAGTTTTATGTCAAACCATATCACTGAAGTCCATTCAAAGCTCTCTTTGTAGCAGCAAACACACATGAAAAACATTTGCAGCTCTTGTTGCCTTTGGATATATGCATTCCCAGAATAAACCCCTTCCTATGAAACTAACCTTAGCACTTAGCCTGGGCAGAAAGGAATTCTAACTCCAATACCTTTCAACATGCAGTTAAGAATATACTAAAACTTAGACAGTCATATGCTGCATTATGACTTTTCAGCCAAAAATGGATGGCAAATATGATGATTATAATGGAACTGAAAAAGTACACAATCATGTTTTATGATTGTGTCCATGACATTACTGTATACTACTATAGACTTTATAAACACTATACATACACCTCACATGTCTGTGGTAATGCTGATATAAAAAAAAACCCTACTGTTCTAGCTATGAATGTATAACACATACAATTACATATAGTATATAATACTTGACAATGATAGTAAATGACATGTTACTAGTTCATGTATTAACTATACTATATGCTTTTTATTGTTATTTTATAGTATACTCCTATTCTTTTAAGTTAACTGTAAAACAGCCTCAGGCAGGTCCTTCAGAGAGTATCCAGAAGAAGACATTGTTATCATAGGAGATGACAGCTCCATGCATGTTATTGACCCTGAAGACCTTCCATTAGGACAAGATGTGGGGGTAGAAGACAGTAATATTGATGATCCTGACCCTGTGTAGACCTGGGCTAATGTGTGTTTTCATGTATTTGTTTTTAACAAAAATTTTTTAAAAAATTTAAAAAAAAGTAATAGAAGAAGTTTGTAGAATAAAGATATAAAGAAAGAAAATATTCAAAGTATTTGTGGTGTTTGTTTTTTTGTTTTTGAGACAGTCTCATACTGTCACCCAGGCTGGAGAACAGTGGCTTAATCTCGGCTCACTGCAACTTCCATCTCCCGGGTTCAAGCAATTCTCCCTGCCTCAGCCTCCCAAGTAGCTGGGATTACAGGTGTGTGCCACCACGCCCCGCTAATTTTTGTATTTTTAGTAGAGATGGGGTTTTGCCATGTTGGCCAGGCTGGTCTCGAACTCCTAACCTCGGGTGGCCTGCCTGCCTTGGCCTCCCAAAATGCTGGGAATACAGGTGTGAGCCACCGTGCCCAGCCTTTTGTGTGGTTTTTTTTTTTTGAGACAGTCTTGCTCTGTTGCCCACACTGGAGTGCAGTGGTGTGATCTCAGCTCACTGCAAGCTCTGCCTTCCGGGTTCACGCCATTCTCCTGCCTCAGCCTCCGGAGTAGCTGGGACTACAGGCGCCCACCACCATGCCCGGCCAATTTTTTTTTTTTTTTTTGTATTTTTAGTAGAGACGGGGTTTCACCGTGTTAGCCAGGATGGTCTCGATCTCCTGACCTCATGATCCGCCCACCTCGGCCTCCCAAAGTGCTGGGATTACAGGCGTGAGCCACCGCACCCAGCCAGTCCTTTGTGTTTTAAGCAAAAAATACAAAAAGTTAAAAAAAAATTAAAAGTTTATAAAGTAAAAAAGTTAAAGTAAGCTAAGGTTAATTTATTATTGAAGGCATTTTAAAAATTAACAAATTTAGTGTAGCCTATGTGTACGGTGTTTCTAAAGTCGACAATAGTGTACAATAATGTCCTAGGCCTTCTCATTCACTCACCACTCACTCACTGACTCACCCAGAGCAACTTGTAGTCCTGCAAGCTCCATTCACAGTCAGTGCCCTATACAGGTGTACCATTTTTAATCTTTTATGCCATATTTTTACTGTCACTCTTCTATGTTAGATACACAAATACCATTGTGTTACAACTGCCTATAGGATTCAGTACTGTCACATGCTGTATAGGTTTGTGGCCTAGGAGCAATCTGCTGTACCAGATAGCCTAGGTGTATAGTAGGTTTTACCATCTAGGTTGGTGTAAGTGCACTCTGTGATGTTCAAACAATGATGAACTCACTTAATGATGCATTTCTTAGATCCGATCCCCATTGTTAAGCATGTATACATGCACACAATCATGTTTTAAGTCCCAGGATATAGCTTGTATTTTCTAAAAATAACCATAGCACTGTTTCCAGTCCCTCATTGTCTTCCAGAACTTTGCTACCCTCCACCAAATGTTGAAGACATATTACCTTTCCTTTAGAGTCAGGTGGAATCCATTGCTGTCTCGGTGAATAGAATGCAGCAGACATGAGTGCCTTCATTTCCTAGAGCTCCTGCAACAAAGTGCCATAGATTCGGTAGCTTAAAAAAAAAAAAACAGAAATGGATTCTCTTACAGTTTCTGAGGTTAGACATCTGAAATCAAGGTGTCAGCAGGGTTGGTTCCTTCTGAAGCTGCTTAGAACAACGGAAATTTATTTTCTCAGAGTTCAAGAGGCCAGTAGTCAGAAATCAAGGTGTCCACAGAGCTGGTTCCCAGCTTTCCCTGGAGGCTCCAAAGGAGAATCTTTTCCATGCCTCTTTCCTCGCTTCTGCTGGTTGCCAGTAATCCTTGGCATTCCTTGGCTTGTAGATCATCATTCCAATCTCTGCCTCTACTGCCACATGACATTATCCCCCATGTATATCCTGTGTCTCAATTTTCCTCTTCTTATAAGGAAACCAGTCATTGGATTAAGGCCCATTCTAATGCAGTATGACCTCATTTTAACTTGATTATATCTGCAAAAATGTGATTTCCAAATAAGGTCACCTACACAGGTTCCAGGGGTGAGATTTCTAAGGTTAGGTCATAAAAGAAAATCCCTCTTCTGCCTGAATCTCTCTCCCAATAGATGATCACCATTGGAACCCAGCTACTATTTTGTGGGGAAGCCTAGAACACATAAAGAGGCCACATATAAAAGATCCAACTGACAGCCCCAGCAAAGGCCCCAGCCCACAGCTAGACATTTAAGGGAACGGGCCTTCAGATGATTCCAACCCCAGCCTTTGAGCTGTGCCAGCTGAAGCTCAGTAGAGCAGGGAGGAACCACCCCCACTCACCCCTGCCCAAAAATGCAGATTTGTGAGCAAAATATATGTAGTTGCTTTTTTAATCCACTAAATTTTAGAGTGGTTTGTTATGTAACATTCAATTACCGGAACATTACCCAACGTCCACAGGCCTACCTGAGACATTTGGAATCTCCTGTGGTAGGGTCACCTTTTGTCATGCGATCACGACCTGGTGATCTTGCTATGGATTTCTTTTGAGTTCAACCTTCCTTCTCTCTGGACATAGTATGAAGCAGTTTGGCTAGATACATAGATGTTACCAGCTTCAGCCTGGCTTAAGAAAAGATGTAGCTAAGTACTGAAAGAATTTAACTACTTCTTTTGCTGGTAAGGTAGCTCTCCGGGCCTCTAGAGGACCAACCAGTGGCACAGAAGTGTAACTCTGACACTTACTAGTTGTGTGATCTGAGCCAAATTCCTCAAATTCTCCAAACTTTATTTTCCATCCGTAAAATGGGCATAATGATACCCATCTCATTTATCTAAGCTTGTAGCTCAAGGTCTGGCTTATTTTAAGTGTTCAAGAAGTAATAGGTGACTGTTTTAATTGAAAGTTAAAATGTTCAAAATTTTTTTTCTCTTAATATGTAAAATAACCTCATTGATGGAGGTTGTGTAAACTTGCAAAACACTTCCATACTTAGTAACCAACTGTAAGACTACGCTACTCTGCAATCTGGATTTTTCAGCATCAAGTAAGGGACAGTAAATATTTATAACAGCAACATAATCCTTGTTGCCACAGCTCACAAGGGCCTATTTATTAAAACAGGTGGCACTAAGCCAAGAGTGACTATTAAATTTGTAAGTTGAATTTTTTTGAATAGCGATAGCCCCCTTACTAAGCAAAAGAAGACAAAAAAAAAAAAAAAAAAAAGCCCTACATCTAACACTTGGGAATTTCTAACTAAATAGTTTCTTTTTTGTGATGGCAAGATTTATCCCTTATAATAGAAACACACGTGAGACCGTGAGACCATGAATCCATGGTATGGGTTTTAAGACTGCAGAATTAGCTGGACTTAGGGAGCACTTAGTTGATCCTCGGATCTCAAGTGGGGGCCAAATTTAATGCTTCTGAGTAATGTTATTTTTATATATGAGATTCTATTTACTATTTACTAGTAATTTTTTTCAGCTTTGTGCATGCATGGAAAACTCAGTCATTTTACAAATTGCAACATAAATAGCAATTCCATCCACACAGTTTTTGGCAGAAAGAAGTTTCTTTCCACAAAGTCCACTCAGTTTTGCTTGTTTTATTCTCCTATTTGCCAGTATATACTAAGGAGAATCCATTCTTATTGATATTGCTGGCCTTTTTAAAAGATCCTTCCCACTTGCCTCTTACAAACTGAGGCTCTACTGACAAATGGATTTTTCTCCCTGCATTCTGTGGAAAGCTTACAAATGCTGAAGGCTAAGTGGAAGGCAACCAAAACCCAAATTCACAAATGTGTGCACTTGAAAATGTGCAGTTGGAGTCAATCCTTTGTCTGGAGCCCAGAGGAAAATACTCGATTCTGTTGCTAGGTGGCAATGTTCCTTTACCAAAAGGGTGGTTATTAGCGTCCGCTCTAAAACAGAAAGGAAAACGCTGCCTTCTTGACCCATCCTTAGCAACTTTTTAACCAGACTTCTTGGTTTAATACCACAAAGAGACATCAGTAATGTCAGAAATTCCAAGATTGGAGTGCACAAACGAAAACTTATTCCCCTGGTCACTGTACACTGCAAAACTCTAAAGCACATGGTTGCTTCCAATGACTGTAAAAATCCTCTCTGGGCTGGGACTAGAAGTGTATTCCAGGTCTTAGTGAACAAGTGATATAATCTCACTTGTCCAATGATCAGTGGTATAGTATTAATTTTATTTATGAAAAAACAGCCCTTTCATTGAGGTTCTTTTTAAAAAAAGGAGTTTCTTCCATCCGATTATCAGTTAGGGTTACCAGATTTAGTAAATCAAAATACAGGACAGCTAGTTAAATTTGAATTGCAGATAAACAATGAATACACTTTTTAGTATAAGTATGATCCTTGCAATAATTTGCAACTACTGATACTAAAAAAAGTATTTGTTATTTATCAAAAAAAGTTCTGAATGAGTGGGCCTGGTACCTACATTTTAACAAATACGGTGTTTTCCGTACAGATAATTCTCAGATCACACTTTCAAATAGCAAGAGTCTGAAGCTGTGGGATCATGAATCTCCTTGAGAATCAAGTCTTTTCCCAGAAAATACTCATATAAACTCAATACTTTCACACAACTTCAGTGAAAGAACTGAAATTCAGAATTGGCTAGAGCCTACAAACCTCATGAACCCCAAGTTAAGCACTAGCCTTAGTAATCCCATGTGGTTTACTGAAAAGCTTGGCTCTTCCACAGAAGTGAGAGGAGAACAGGCTCATTTTGAGCCCTCCCACTTGGCCTACTCTTTGTCCTTCCCAACACTTCTCAGCACAAGGAGAGCACTTTTTTTTTTTTTTTTTTTTACTTTCCAAAAGAAATGATCCCCTGCAACAGTATGAGTTCCCTACTTAAGTGACATGCTTTTTCTTTAGTGCCTCCCAGTTAGCTCTGTAAAAGGATTGTTTGGAAATAGGGTCTGCCTGAATGAAGCCTAGAGGCTGTAAACAAAATTCATCTTCATCAATGATGCAGGTAAACAATTGTGGGCCAAGCTGAACCACAGAGAGGTCATCTTAAATGCCCATCAAGCCATAAAAGGGTAGCCAGGAGATTGAAATTTTACACCTGTGTAAGGCAGGGAAGTAATACTGAAGTTAAAATAAAATAGCAGGCTCATACACTTAAAGATGGTTATTAAGCAGAGGTTGTCACCTTATCTCTGTGAGAACCAGTCTTGCAGATGCCTTGAGAAGAAGGAGTCCCAGCGTGAGACTCTGAAGGCCTTGGTGTGCTGACCCTGCAGCAGGGCCGTTGCCCACTACACACTAGCTTTGGGTGGGAGGTGTAGAAGTTGCAGTGAAGTCCCACACTCACGGAGCAGCTGTGGTGCTGAGAAAGTGTATTAGAAGGCATAGGTTGTGTTCAGAGATAAGGCACCCATGATACCCTTCTGAAGGCCCTTTAAGGTGCTCATCTGGCCACCTGTAAAGCATCTAAGGCACCCTGGCCCCAGGTCGGGGGATGGAACCACAGTAAGGCTGTGGTATTACTGTCCCTTGGAGCTGAAATAAGTGCCAGGTAAGATGGCACTGGGACTTGGTTGAGTCACTAAGGTAGAAGTCCCAAGGCCCTCCATTAAATTTCTCCCACCTGAAAGTCGGGGCCTCATGAAGGTAAAAACTGCTACACAGGGAAGGTGTCTCTGAAGCTGCTGGAGCTCCCTGTTGGGCTGGACCAGAGCCCTTCTGTAACCTCGGCACTCTTGCAAGAGAAGGCAACCCCACTGTATTATACTCTCATGGGCTGGAATAGGCCTGAGTCCCAGGCTTTAGCGCTTTGGGTTTATAGGGATAACCACTTCTCCAGAAATACCATGGTTAATTTATTTCAATGACTTTATTGGCTAGTCTCCTACTGGCTCTCAACCTAGCCTCATGGATCTCTTTAATTCATAAAGGTAGGCTGGTATGGGGAGAGTATTGCTCCATTTTCCTTTGGAGATAAAAGTCTTAGTATATCTTAATTACCAGACAATGGAGTCTTCATTCCTTCTTTAGATTTGCCTAACCAGGAAAACCTCAGAGTAACATTCCAAGAGCAAAGATGAACATCTATCCTGAAAACAAATAAACAAACAAGCAAAAAAGCTGCTTTCGACTACAAAGCTACAGCAGGACACTTTCTCTGCAGTGAAATGACTGAGTCAAAGGATACGGGCATTTGAAAAGCCCTCTTTTTTGTAACCACTATGTGGAATAAAGACAACTCATGTGATGTAACTGTAAAACAATTTCTTATTTCCCAGTGCCCGTTTAACTGTTTCGTTCTTCCTCTCTTCTGATTGAAAACTCCTACAGTCCCAGGCGATGATCAAAACTTTAATCTTCATTCAAAGGTCAATCATCCTGCCTTTCCCACTGTGGTACTGTTTCAGGACAAGGTCGACTTCTCCATCCTACCCATAGCACTTTCCCTCCATCTGCCCATCAAGGCTATGATTAGGCCGCCTGCAAAAGGCTGTCTTGGCTTCCTCAGGTTGGAACTGTGAGGTGGGAAAGGAAGTGAAAAGGGTGAGAAAATTCTTATTTGATTGATGTTGTCAGTGGATGGCTTCTGCTTGCTGGAGCGTGAAGCTGTTTTTTTCTCTTATGTGCATTTTTTGTGGGTTCTCATGAAAGCTGCCATTGTTGGGGGATGCTTCTATTTCCGTTTCTTTGATGTGGGCAAATTATGTCTCTTCTAGCTGGTCACTGGCAACTCCTCTTGCGACCTCTCACCATCCAGTGACCTACAGCTAGCTTCTTTCTGCTGATGTTCTCTTAGTCTTCAGATAGCCCTCAGAAAGATTCTTGATGCTCCCAGACTGCCTGCCTCTCAAGAGTGGTACAAACCTCTTCCTCAGGAAATACACTTTCTTTGGCCACAGCCACCTCTCCTAGATCAGCTTCTAAATACTTCTATCTCACTGTGTTTACATTTCTTAGTGGGAATCAGACACAAGTATAGTCCCTTAAATCAAGCTTGTCCAACCTGTGGCCCATGGGCTGCATGCAGCCCGGGATGGCTTTGAATGCAGCTCAACACAAATTCATAAACTTTTAAAAACATTATGAGATTTGCTTGCAAATTTTTTTAAAGCTAATCAGCTGCTGTTAGTGTATTTTATGTATGGCCCAAGACAATTCTTTCAATGTGGTCCAGGGAAGCCAAAAGATTGGACACTGCTGCCTTAAACTGAATATAGCACATCTTGAATTCTCTATGTGGGCTCCCTAAAACAGTTAAGTGGGAAACATCTTCTATTCCTCACCCTTGTTGAGGTATCTAGCACTCCAACATCTATCTCCAAAATCCTCCTCCCAGTTTCACCTTCAACCTCCATGTACTTTATCCTCTTTATATTTTTAATGTGTGTGAGGGATGAGTTCTGTCGTTGGTGTTCAGATATTTATTTTGAAAATTTGTATTTTGTTTTAGCAACTCATTTTTAAATGCAATACATATTGTATCTTGATTCCTCAGTCAAAATCTTCAAGGAACAGCCAATTGCATAGGAAAGATTTGCTCTTGTTCTCACTCATAGGTGGGAATTGAACAATGAGAACACATGGACACAGGAAGGGGAACTTCACACACCAGGGACTGTTGTGGGGTGGGGGGAGGGGGGAAGGATAGCATTAGGAGATATACCTAATGCTAAATGACGAGTTAATGGGTGCAGCACACCAACATGGCACATGTATACATATGTAACAAACCTGCACATTGTGCACATGTACCCTAAAACTTAAAGTATAATAATAATAAAATTTAAAAAAAAGAAAGATTTGCTCTTGTCACATAATCATAATTTCATATCAGGTATAAACCTGAAGGATTTGCAGGTGATATCATTGCAACTGCCATTTACTAGCCACCCACAATATTCATTTACTCTTGAGATATTATTCATTGGTGGCCCTATGGAAACCAGATCCTCATTTGATTTCTCACTGATGTCGTCATTACTAAATCTTTGAAGGTATGGATCAGCTTTTCCACTTCTTCCATGAGCTTCCTGGGCTCATCCACAGAGGCATAAAAGTACTGAGAAAACTGGTTGATATGGTTACTATTTTGCTTACACCCTCAAAAAATGAAATACAATGTGTTTGTTAAAGCAAAAGTTGACTGATGACTTACGTATAATAAAAGCCATACACATTTATCACAAAAAGCTCAAATTGCAAAGAAAATTGGAAAGTGGAAAAAAGTAATGCATGGTCCTACCACCCAAAGAGGTAATGAGATAGTCGTTTTACTTAATTGTCTTCCTTTTTTTTACATAATTGTAATAATAATGTACTGATCCCTGGGTCCCGCCCCAAATATTCAGATTTATTTGGTATGGGGGCATGTTCTAGACTCAGTGTTTTTCAAAAGCTCCTTAGGTGATTGCGACACGTGGGAGTTTGAGAGCTACTGCTGTAGGCGCCTGCCATTGACTTGTTCTCCATGCTTTTTCTGTATTCTTGTTTAATTACGCCATGCAGAATGGATTGTAGAGCCCACTGAGAATCAACTGTAATCATAAGTGTGTGTCATCATGAGAGGGAACAAGTCTTCTAATTACTAGTTCATACTGCATGGACATCTACATCTGGCCACTCATGATGAAGGATAATGATAGATGGGGATAAGTTGGTTTCCTTATCACCATGAGGTTAGCCTCACTGCTTCGGCAATCCCCAACTCTCTCAAGGCTGGCATCAGAGACTAGTTAGCTTTCCATGTGGGAGGGTTTATTGTGAGTGAAATCACTGTGGCAGTCTGACTCTCTAGTAGTCACAAGTCGTAGTTACAAGGGTTTTTTAAATCTAGTGGCAACTTTTAGGTTGCACTGAACTGTGAGAAAGGAATTGGAAGAGTCTTGGGGCTTATTTTATGAGAAGTCTCAAGGAAACTTTTATGATTAGTTGCACCCACAAACAACTTCGTAATCAAAATGACTTGCTCCATCATAGTTTCAGAGACCTTGGAGGGGAGGACAGAAATGGTCAGGACCCTTCTCAATGCTTTCTCTTCTCAGGAGTCCACATATCAGAAACAGATGTGTTAGCCTTCAGATTGATGGTGGGAAAACGTGTCAGGAGACTCAGAATGAAGACTCATGTGCTCATATCACATACTGGTTTTGCAGATAGCTTGTATTATAATTTACAACAAAATTACGGTAGTTAGCCCAGCTGCTAGATCTTGTTATTTATTAATAAAGCAGTACATATTACATATTATTTTAATATTTTGTCAACTGTATTTCAATGTTACTGGTATAATCCTAGGTTTTTATAATGTATTTACAAACATGAACAGGCTTTTGTTTCATATTATTTTGATAAGTGATGCATGTCATTTTCATTTTTAATTTAGAGGTGATTGTGGAATTGGGAGGAGAAAACTAGCAAAGATAACTAGGAAATTTTACATTGTTATAGCTTCTTTTTTTTAATTCTATACTTTATTTCCTGTGTTTCCAGTATACTTTTTATCTGATATTATGGCTTACATATGCTCATTTTTTGCCACATTTTAATTACCTTTCCCAGTGAATAATTATTTGCTTCCAGATAGTGGGCTGGTACGACTCCTGCTGGTTCTATTTTGGAACCAATGATAAGGTACATTTACGAGGCTCAGAGTTGCTCCCACGAGACTGTTTTCCTTTTCCCATTGATGTGGCCTCTTCTTTTCACAGTATTAGAAATTGTAACTCAGGCACAATGCTTATTAGCTTATTCTCTTATCCCCAGATCACAGATGGAGATGTGGTTTTTAAAATATCTCATATTAAAAGTTCCAAAATCAAGAGTAGGGTGATATACCACCACCCCCAGGTTGATATTCTAGGAATAAATATCAAGAATAGAGATAGAAATTATCTATTACAAGCAGTCTAATCATAAACAGTCTCAGGGCTGTTTTTCTTGGGTAATGTGCTGCAACCCTGCTCCTGAATGATTTTCTCAGAAGTACACAAGCGAGAATGGCATCTTAGAGCTTTGTTCTACCAGATATAAGAGCAAATGAAATTTATATTAGCACTAGTGGAAGTTAATATTCAAAAAAATAGTGAAATATGTTTATTTTTGTACATTTTAACACCTCCCCATCTAATAGAGAAAACTGTATTTCCACCATATGCAACATCAAATGCACCACCATACACATTCATCATGATGTATTCCATCATTTTTGAGTCCTGTGTAATTTCCTTGCAATTGTCCTGGTATGATACAAGGTCAGCTCACTTCCTATTCAACACATTTGATAAAATATCTATAAACAAAACAAACGGCGCAGGGACAGATTTGTATGTCACGCTATGTAGCTAAATAGTTTTTTTTTTTAATTATACTTTAAGTTCTGGGATACATGTGCAGAACATGCAGGTTTGTTACATAGGTATACATGTGCCATGGTGGTTTGCTGCACCCATCAACCCATCATATACATTAGGTATTTCTCCTAATGCTATCCCTCCCCTTGACCCCCAACCCCTGATAGGCCCCAGTGTGTGATATTCCCCTCCCTGTGTCCGGGTGTTCTCATTGTTCAACTCCCACTTATGAGTGAGATCATGAGGTGCTTGCTTTTCGTTCCTGTGTTTGTTGAGAATGATGGTTTCCAGCTTCATCCATGTCCCTGCAAAGGACATAAACTCATTCTTTTTTATGGCTGCATAGTATTCCATGGTGTATATGTGCCACATTTTCTTTATCCAGTCTATCATTAGTGGGCATTTGGGTTGGTTCCAAGTTTTTGCTATTGTGAACAGTGCTGCAATAAACATACGTGTGCATGTGTCTTTATAGTAGAATGATTTATAATCCTTTGGGTATATACCCAATAATGGGATTGCTGGGTCAAATGGTATTTCTAGTTGTAAATCCTTGAGGAATTGCCATACTGTCTTCCATAATGGTTGAACTAATTTACACTCCCACCAACAGTGTAAAAGTGTTCCTATTTCTCCACATTCCAGCATCTGTTGTTCCCTTTTTAATGATCACCATTCTAACCGGCATGAGATGGGATCTCATTGTGGTTTCGATTTGCATTTCTCTAATGACCAGTGATGATGAGCTTTTTTTCATATGTTTGTTGGCCGCATAAATGTCTTCTTTTGAGAAGTGTCTGTTCATATTGTTTGCTCACTTTTTGATGGAGTTGTTTGTCTTTTTCTTGTAAATTTGTTTAAGTTCCTTGTAATTCTGGATATTAGCCCGTTGTCAGATGGATAGATAGCAAAGATTTTCTCCCATTCTGTAGGTTGCCTGTTCACTCTGATGAGTTTCTTTTGCTTTGCAGAAGCTCTTTAGTTTAATTAGATTCCATTTGTCAATTTTGGCATCTGTTGCCATTGCTTTTGGTGTTTTAGTCACGAAGTCTTTGCCCATGCCTATGTCCTGAAAGGTACTGCCTAGGTTTTCTTCTAGGGTTTTTATGGTTTTAGGTCTTACATTTAAGTCTTTAATCCATCTTGAGTTTATTTTTGTATAAGGTGTAAGGAAGGGGTCCAGTTTCAGTTTTCTACATATGGCTAGCCAGTTTTCCCAAAACCATTTATTAAATAGGGAATCCTTTCCCCATTGCTTGTTTTTTGTCAGATTTGTCAAAGATCAGATGGTTGTAGATGTGTGGCATTATTTCTGAGGCCTCTGTTCTGTTCCATTGGTCTAAATATCTGTTTTGGTACTAGTACCATGCTCTTTTGGTTATTGTAGCCTTGTAGTGTAGTTTGAAGTCAGGTAGCATGATGCCTCTTTTTGCATAGGATTGTCCTGGCTATACGGGCTCTTTTGGTTCCATATGAAATTTAAAGTAGTTTTGGCCGGACGCGGTGGCTCATGCCTGTAATCCCAGCACTTTGGGAGGCCAAGGCAG
This sequence comes from Pongo abelii, assembly GCF_028885655.2. Classification (NCBI taxonomy): domain Eukaryota; kingdom Metazoa; phylum Chordata; class Mammalia; order Primates; family Hominidae; genus Pongo; species Pongo abelii. Next base: position 68,669,135 of record NC_071998.2, on the reverse strand, counting down.
ACAGATCACAAGGTCAGGAGATAGAGACCATCCTGGTTAACACAGAGAAACCCCGTCTCTACTAAAAATACAAAAAAAAATTAGCCAGGCATAGTGGTGGGCTCCTGTAGTCCCAGCTACTTGGGAGGCTGAGGCAGGAGAGTGGCGTGAACCAGGGAGGTGGAGCTTGCAGTGAGCCGAGATCGCACCACCGCACTCTAGCCTGGGCAACAGAGTGAGACTCCGTCTCAAAAAAAGAAAAAAAAAAAAGAAATTTAAAGTAGTTTTTTCTAATTCTGTGAAGAAAGTCAATGGTAGCTTGATGGAAATAGCATTTAATCTATAAATTACTTTGGGTAGTATGGCCATTTTCATGATATTGATCCTTCCTATCCATGAGCATGGAATGTTCTTCCATTTGTTTGTGTCCTCTCTTATATCCTTGAGCAGTGGTTTGTAGTTCTCCTTGAAGAGGTTCTTCACATCCCTTGTAAATTGTATTCCTAGATATTTTATTCTCTTTGTAGCAATTGTGAATAGGAGTTCACTCACGATTTGGCTCTCTGTTTGCCTATTATTGGTGTATAGGAATGCTTGTGGTTTTTGCACATTGATTTTGTATCCTGAGACTCTGCTGAAGTTGCTTATCAGTTTAAGGAGTTTTGGGGCTTAGATGATGGGATTTTCTGAATATACAATCATGTCATCTGCAAACAGAGACAATTTGACTCCCTCTCTTCCTATTTGAATACCCTTTATTTCTTTCTCTGTCCTGATTGCCCTGGCCAGAACTTCCAATACTATATTGAATAGGAGTGGTGAGAGATGGCATCCTTGTCTTGTGCAGGTTTTCAAAGGGAATGCTTCTGGCTTTTGCCCATTCGGTATGATATTGGCAGTGGGTTTATCATAAACAGCTCTTATTTTGCGATACATTCCATCAATACCTAGTTTATTGAGTGTTTTTAGCATGAAGTCGTGTTGAATTTTATCTAAGGCCTTTTCTGCATCTATTGAGATAATAATGTGGTTTTTGTCATTGGTTTTGTTTATGTGATAGATTATGTTTATTTACCTACATATGTTGAACCAGCCTTGCATCCCAGGGATGAAGCCAACTTGATCATGGTGGATAAGCTTTTTGATGTGCTATTGGTTTCAGTTTGCCAGTATTTTATTGAGGATTTTTGCACTGATGCTCATCAGGGATATTGGTCTGAAATTTTCTTTTTTTGTTGCGTCTTTGCCAGGTTTTGGTATCAGGATGATGCTGGCCTCATAAAATGAGTTAAGGAGGAGTCTCTCTTTTTCTATTGTTTGGAATAGTTTCAGAAGGAATGGTACAAGCTCCTCTTTGTACCTCAGGTAGAATTCGGCTGTGAATCCATCTGGTCCTGGGCTGTTTTTGGTTGGTAGTCTATTAATTACTACCTCAATTTCAGAATTTGTTATTGGTCTATTCAGGGATTTGACTGCTTCCTGGTTTAGTCCTGGGAGGGTGTATGTGTCAAGGAATTTATCCATTTCTTCTAGATTTTCTAGTTTATTTGCATAGAGGTATTTATAGTGTTCTTGGATGGTAGTTTGTATTTTTGTGGGATCAGTGGTGATCTCCCTTTTATCATTTTTTATTGTGTCTATTTGATTCTTCTCTCTTTTCTTCTTTATTACTGTGTCTGGCAGTCTATTCTGTTAATCTTTTCAAAAACCCACCTCCTGAGTTCATTGATTTTTTGCAGGATTTTTCGTTTCTCTATCTGCTTCAGTTCTGCTCTGATCTTAGTTATTTCTTGTCTTCTGCTAGCTTTTGAATTTGTTTGTTCTTGCTTCTCTAGTTCTTTCAATTGTGATGTTAAGGTGTCAATTTTAGATCTTTCCTGCTTTCTCCTGTGGACATTTAGTGCTATAAATTTCCCTTTACACACTGCTGTAAATGTGTCCCAGAGATTCTGGTACGTTGTGTCTTTGTTCTCATTGGTTTCAAAGAACTTATTTATTTCTGCCTTAATTTCATTATTTACCCAGTAGTCATTCAGGAGAAGATTGTTCAGTTTCCACATAGTTGTGTGGTTTTGAGTGAGTTTCTTAATCCTGAGTTCTCATTTAATTGCACTGTAGTCTGAGAGACTGTTTGTTATGATTTCCATTATCTTGCATGTGCTGAAGAGTGTTTTACTTCCAATTACATTGTCCATTTTAGAATAAGTGCCATGTAGTGCTGAGAAAAATGTATATTCTGTTGATTTAGGATGGAGAGTTCTGTAGATGTCTATTAGGTCCGCTTGGTCCAGAGCTGAGTTCAAAACCTGAATATCCTTATTAATTTTCTGTCTCATTGATCTGTCTAATATTGACAGTGAGGTGTTAAAGTCTCTCACTACTATTGTGGGGAGTCTAAGTCTCTTTGTAGGTCTCTAAGAACTTGCTTTATGAATCTGGGTGCTCCTGCATTGGGTGCATATATATTTAGGAAAGTTAGCTCTTCTTGTTGCATTGATCCCTTTACCATTATGTAATGCCCTTCTTTGTCTTTTTTGATCTTTGTTGGTTTAAAGTCTTTTTTATCAGAGACTAGGATTGCAACCCCTGCTTTTTTTTTTGCTTTCCATTTGCTTGGTGGATGTTCCTCCATCCCTTTATTTTGAGCCTATGTGTGTCTTCACATGTGAGATGGGTCTCCTTAATACAGCACACAGATGGGTCTTGACTCTTTATCCAATTTACCAGTCTGTGTCTTTTAATTGGGGCATTTAGCCCATTTACATTTAAGGTTAATATTGTTATGTGTGAATTTGATCCTGTCATTATGATGCTAGCTGGTTATTCTGCACATTCATTGTTGCATTTCTTCATAGTGTCAATGGTCTTTATATTTTGGCATGTTTTTGCAGTGGCTGGTACTGGTTTTTCCTTTCCATATTTCAGTGCTTCCTTCAAGAACTCTTGTAAGGCAGGCCTGGTGGTGACAAAATCTCTCAGCATTTGCTTGTCTGTAAAGGATTTTATTTCTCCTTTGCTTATGAAGCTTAGTTTGGCTGGATATGAAATTCTGGGTTGAAAATTCTTTTCTTTAAGAATGTTGAATATTGGCCCCCACTCTCTTCTGGCTTGTAGGGTTTTTGCCAAGAGATCTGCTGTTAGTCTGATGTGCTTCCCTTTGTGGGTAACCCAACCTTTCTCTCTGGCTGCCCTTAACATTTTTTCCTTCATTTCAACCTTAGTGAATCTGATGATTTTTTGTCTTGGGGTTACTCTTCTCAAGGAGTATCTTTGTGGTGTTCTCTGTATTTCCTGAATTTGAATGTTGGCCTGTCTTGCTAGGTTGAGGAAGTTCTAGATAATATCCTGACGTGTGTTTTTCAGTTGGTTCCATTCTCCCCATCATTTTCAGGTACACCAATCAAACGTAGGTTTGATCTTTTCACATAATCCCATATTCTTGCAGGCTTTATTGGTTCCTTTGCATTCTTTTTTCTCTAATCTTGTCCTCACATTTTATTTCATTAAGTTGACCTTCAATCTCCGATCTCCTTTCTTCTGTTTGATTGATTCAGCTATTGACACTTGTGTATGCTTCATGAAGTTCTCACGCTGTGTTTTTCAGCTCCATCAGGTCATTTATGTTCTTCTCTAAACTGCTTATTCTAGTTAGCAGTTCCTATAACCTTTTATCAAGGTTCTTAGTTTCCTTGCATTGGGTTAGAACATACTCCTTTAGTTCAGAAGAGTTTGTTATTACCCACCTTCTGGAGCCTACTTCTGTCAGTTCGTCAGACTCATTCTCCATCCAGTTTTGTTCCCTCACTGGCAAGGAGTTGTGATCCTTTGGAGGAGAAGAGACATTACGGTTTTTGGAATTTTCAGCATTTTTGCACTGTTTTTTTCTCATCTTCATGGATTTATCTACCTTTGATCTTTGCTGTTGGGGTTCAGATGGGGTTTTTGTGTGGGCATCCTTTTTGTTGATGTTATTGCCTTCTGTTTGTTAGTTTTCCTTCTAACAGTTAGGCCTCTCTTCTGCAGGTCTGCTGGAGTTTGTTGGAGGTCCACGCCAGACCCTGTTTGCCTGGGTATCACCAGTGGAGGCTGCAGAACAGCAAAGATTGCTGTCTGTTCCTTCCTCTGGGAGCTTCATTCCAGAGGGGCATCTGCCAGATGCCAGCCAGAGCTCTCCTGTATGAGATGTCTGTCCACCCCTGCTGGGAGGTATCTCCCACTCAGGAGGCACAGAGGTCAGGGACCCACTTGAGGAGGCAGTCTGTCCCTTAGCAGAGCTCGAGGGCTGTGCTGGGAGATCCGCTGCTCTCTGCAGAGCCAACAGGGAGGAATGTTTAAGTCTGCTGAAGCTGTGCCCATAGCCGCCCCTTCCCCCAGGTGCTCTGTCCCAGGGAGTTGCTGCCTTTCTTTCAGAGATGCCCTGCCCAGAGAGGAGGAATCTAGAGAGGCAGTCTGGCTACTGCAGCTTTGCCATGCTGGGGTGGGCTCCGCCCAGTTCGAACTTCCTGTCGGCTTTGTTTACACTGTGAGAGGAAAACTGCCTACTCAAGCCTCAGTAATGGTGAACGCTCCTACCCCCACCAAGCTCAAGCATCCCAGGCTCACTTCAGACTGCTGTGCTGGCAATGAGAATTTCAAGCCAGTGGATCTTAGCTTGCTGGGCTCTGTGGGGGTGGTATCCACTGAGCAAGACCACTTGGCTCACTGGCTTCGGCCCCCTTTCCAGGGGAATGAACGGTTCTGTCTTGCTGGCATTCCAGGTGCCACTGGGGTATGAAAAGAAACTCCTGCAGCTAGCTCGGTATCTGCCCAAATGGCTGCCCAGCTTTGTGCTTGAAACCCAGGGCCCTGGTAGTATAGGCACCCAAGGGAACCTCCTGGTCTGCAGGTTGCGAAGACCATGGGAAAAGCATAGTATCTGGGCCAGATAGCACTTACAGCACAGACCCTCACAGCTTCCCTTGGCTAGGGGAGGTAGTTCCCTGACCCCTTGCTCTTCCCAGGTGAGGTGATGCCCCATCCTGCTTCTGCTCACCCTCCATGGGCTGTACCCACTGTCTAACCAGCCCCAATGAGATGAACCGGGTACCTCAGTTGGAAATGCAGAAATCGTCCACCTTCTGCATTGGTCTTGCTGGGAGCTGCAGACTGGAGCTGTTCCTATTTGACTATCTTGCCAGCCCTCCCCCAGTAAATAGTTCTTTACCTCACTATTCCCCTCATCTTTTCTTGGGTCTAGGATCTACAAGGAAGCTACAAACATATCCCCTCTACTCTTGGCATTAACCATGAAAAAGGATTGAGGATGACTACATGGCCAAGGTCTGGAATTTCTTCTAGGGAATATCACTCTGCTTATTTTGGAGGAGGTTATATTTCTCCCATAATCTATTTTACACCCTCTCCTTTGTAGATACAATAGGGTATTTATTTTCATCGTATTAATGCATTCAGTTTACATATGCTTAAATTTAAACAACTCCAACTTTAATGGAGAATGATCATGGTGAGGTAGTGTTTTCCATAATTTATCTTTTGTTTTCAACAAAAATAGCAAACAAAAACAAAAACAAAAACAAAAAAACCAAAAAAACCCTCATTTCCAAACATTTACTGAAATAACTCTTTGCACAGGGTTCTATTTGAACAAACCAATTCCTTTTGGACTTCAACAGGTGATAATGTTGTGAAGAAACAATTGCGTATGTCAGTGCATATCTCTGCAAAAGGCAATATGCTACAAGCTGCAGAGTATTCAAGGACGTTTGTTGCCTTGATGACCTTCGAATCTTGTAATGGAGAAGAGATAATACAAAAACAAAACACAAAGCAGAGGGAGGTAAATGACATAAGGAAGATATATGTAAGGAACTTTGGGAGTTCCAAGGAAGATGAACCTCAAATTCCAAGCCTCACTCACAGAAGCTTATTTAGAAAGTTTGCAATGTGGCCCAAAATCTGTAATGCATTTCAGAGCATCTGAGGCAGGTGGTCCTCAGACCACACTTTGGGAAACACTGATCTAGTAGTCTTTTAACAAAGATAGCTTTTATGGGGCAGGGAAGAGTATCTTTTTATGACTCAGTTTCAGAACACTATCTTGAAGTAATTTTTAATATTATCCAGAACACAGCACTTATATACCATGACAGAAAAAGCTCTTGCCATACCTTGAAAATTACTTGTAGGTCCAAAATCTCTTATCTGAAAACTTTTTGGATAGATGTGTGTCAGAATTCAAAATTTTTCTTAAAAAGGTCCTAAACAATTAATCTTTAATAAAAATGTTAAATTACATTCTTCTATCAGCATGAAAAATCTTCAGGATCCATAACCTCTCTCTAATCTTCCCAATACAACCCTACCCAAGCACTGCTTCCAAGACCATCCATGTTTTTCTGAAATGATGTAGAAATTTAAGTTTAGTTATCAAATTTTCTTTATATTATACTTCTATTTATATTGATATTAAGCACTCCAGGCCTGGGCAACAAAGCAAGACTCCATCTCGAAAGAAAGAAGACTGGGCATGGTGACTCATGCTTGTAATCTCAGCAATTTAGGAGGCCAAGGTGGGCAGAGTACCTAGGGTCAGGAGTTTGAGACCAGCCTGGCCAACATGGGGTGAAACCCTATCTCTACTAAAAATACAAAATTTGCCAGGCATGGTGGTGCACCCCTGTAATCCCAGCTACTTGGGAGACTGAGACAGGAGAATCGCTTAAGCGAACTTGGGGGGCGGAGGTTGCAGTGAGCTGAGATGGTGCCACCGTACAACAGGCTGGGCAACAAGAGTGAAGCTCCATCTCAAAAAAAAAACAAAAGAAAGAAGCCCCAATTTTTTAGATATAGTGATATATTTTTGCTCACTACTGCTTCTTTTCTTCCATGTGTTACCTCTCTTTATTCTTCCTGGAGCACATTCTTTCTTAATTTTTTATAAAATAATTATGGATGATAAATTTTATGGAAAATGTTTCTTCAGCAATCATCCATAAATAATGCTTTAGATTAAAGAAGAACTGTGGACCAGAATTCCCACAGAAATTTGAGGACACATTCCTTCTCCCTCTTGCATACTGTACTTTAAATGAGTTACAGATCAATTCGATTCTATCTCCTTTGTACTTTTTTATTCTCTCTGAGTAACATAGGATATTCATTTTGTACTTAAAATTTTACTAGGCATTTGTAGGTATTTTCACTATTTTTATAGGTATTTTTAATTATTTTTCTTGCTCACCATTTAGTAGACAAACCCTTCTAATCTGAATGTTCAAGGCTTTTCCCAAGGCAGGAAGATTTTTCTATTCTTTGATTCTTTCTTTCTTTCATTCTACTCCTAAAGCTGACACATTAGAGCACCAGGGATCTAACCTCTGCATCTCTTATCTTTTCTCTAACATCTTTCATTTTTTATCTTTTACACATTCTGCACAAATAAGGTAGACTGACATTCCACTTTACTAATTCTGTCTTCAGCAGTGTCCTTCCTGCTACTCAGCCCTTCATCGAGTATAATTTTGTGTTTCAGCAATTATGTCTTTAATTTACAAAATTCCTGAGTGCTTATTTTTCACAATAGCCTTCTTTTCCTTGATAACATATCTTTCCAGGTTCATCTAAAGTTACTGTCTATATTCTTCATCTATTCTCCGTAATGACTCTACTTCCATGAGGATTCGTTGTATTTGTTGAGTTTAGAGCCTCTTTCATGCAATCAGTTTTCCCATGAGTAACTCTTTCTCTTGACTACAACTATTTCTGAGTTTGGGAATATTCCAAGGCTCTTGTTGTAGTATTCACTTTTTTTCTCATAGGAAGTTGAGAGTTGCTCAGCTCTCATGGGTTTTGTCATCAATCTTTTCCCTCTTGGATCTTCCAGAAATCCCTGAGGGTTTTTGAAGTATGGTGGGATATCTTCAGGCCTGCACAATACACAAGTATAGGTTTATGGTTGTATATGATTCTTGCTTCTATTTATATTGACGTCAAGCACTCCAGGCCTAGACAATAAAACAATAATAGAAAATTATTTTGTTTTCTATTTGGTTATTGCTTCTTGCATATATTTGGTCTGAAGTCCCACAAGGGGGAGAAGTGAGCATCTGGGAAGGACCCTTTGATTCTTGGCAGTAATGCCATCATTACAGCATACAAAATCCCTCCTTCCCAAAGCCCATAGATGTTGACTACCAGTGAGGGTCATGTGGATATCTACATAAGAATGACTATTGGGGGCAAAGTATCACACAGGGAAGAATGAGGTCCTTGGTGCACCTGCGACAGCTGACACTGTAACTCAAATTAATATTAGTTTTTAGGAAAAGAGATACTTTGGAGCCAGAAAATGCTCATCTCAAAACAGAGCTTCCATATATAAGTGTTTTAGGTCTGGCAAGCAGAGTAATTTTTAAAGAATTTTTCACCAGAGCTTTTTTTCCCCTTTATTGTATTTCTCAGGCAGGATGGTGGGCCAGTATTTTAATCTGTAAAAGCCATTTCATTCCTAAGGACTAGAGAACACTAATGTGTAAAATATTTGGAAGTTAAATTCTCATACACTAGAATGGTAGTTACAAATCTAGTTTCTCTTTATGCTGTTATGAAGAAAAGTCAAGGAAAAGAAAATCACTGTGGAATTCAGCTTTGGATTCAAGTGGCTTGTCCCTAGGTCCTGGAATTTACCACCTGGCCCCTCCCCATCGTGGTCTCCCACCAGCATATGGTCTCCTGCCGGTTCTAACTTGTTCATTTCATAAGCTCAAATCTTAGATGTGAGTCCAGTCTGTGGGATCAGTTGTGGTGGGCTGGAGCTAGGGGTTGGCATGAGGGTGATCTTGTTTTAAATAATGAATATGTAAAGAGAATTGGAAACCCGTATATTAGTCAGGTTGATGTAGAGGAAAAAACTCAGTGTCATTTTTAAAAGTTCAAGAGCTGAAGAGCAAATTTAAAAGCTTGTGCCCAAACACTGTGCCTCCAGGATGCAGGTTTGCTTCAAACCCCAAAATGGAATGTGATCATCTCATGAAACAGGTGTTCGTCATACAGTCAAGACAGGCAGAATCTGAAACATGTCTTCTATTTTCTCTCTCTTGTTTTCTTTTGTCTACCCACCTTTCCCAAGAAAACATTGAGTGTCTGCTATGTTCTTTGACTGCCAACAGCAAGGTCGTCTGGATTATACCATCGGCTAAAATCTAGAGAAATAACTTTGCTTGGAAGCAAACTGCTGTCATGACTCATTCGCTTTATTTTGTGGGCATAGGCTAACCCACTGATGTTCTTGCATGTTCTGCTGACCCCTATGAGTGTCAGAAAACCAGAGTGGTGAGACAAATGGGTTTGGATTAGTCCTGTTTTAGAGGTGTTTGAGGGAGCTCCACCCATCCCAGCGGAAGATGTTCCAGGCCACAGCTTCTGAAAAAGGAATTGAAACTCGATCTGAGTTTAGCAACTCCAGCTGGGAGCGAAGAAAATAAGAAGTGAGGATGGTGAGAATAACAGACCATAATTTCTTTTAGATTTTAATTTCAACCAAAGCAGATAGATTCTGTTTCTCAGCTTTAATTTCTCTCTAGTGAATTAAATGGGAGAATGTTCATATTGTTTCAAGTTTGGGGCATTCTTTATTGCATTACTTAGGCTTGTAGAATAAACTCCAGTGAGCCAGTCTGAACATCATGATTGTGCACAGGAAATAGAATAGGAGTGAATTTTTTCCCTTAAATAATCTGCAAACTTTAACTTAACTTAATATACTGTTGTGACTCACTTCAGGGACTTCTGGGGGCAATAGTTAAACCGATTCTAGGAGGGTTCTAAAGGATAAGAGACGACATAATATAATGTCATCTAGTGGGTAGAAGCCAGGTATAATATTGGGGAAATTTCTCCAAGTCTGGTGGAACCAAGCTACTTTACAATACTGTAGGGCTCTGACCAACTGATCCTGTTTGCCTGGGACTTTTTCCTTTTTTTTTTTTTTTTTTGAGATGGAGTCTCACTCTGTCTCCAGGCTGGAGTGCAGTGACGCGGTCTTGGCTCACTGCAACCTCCGTCTTCTGGGTTCAAGAGATTCTCCTGCCTCAGCCTCCCAAGTAGCTGAGATTACAGGCACGCGCCACCACGCCCAGCTAATTTTTGTACTTTTTTAGTAGAGATGGGGTTTCACCATGTTGGCCAGGCTGGTCTTAAACTCCTGACCTCATGATCCACCCACCTCGGCTTCTCAAAGTGCTGGGATTACAGGCATGAGCCACCACGCCCGGCCGCCTGGGACTTTCTTAATTTTAGTGTCCCAGGAACCCTCATCCTATCCCTGTATGAGTGGAGGATAGCCCACTGTCCATGGACCTTAATCTCTGTTTGCCATCCCTGGGGGATGAGAGGCAATAGGAAATGAAGATGAAAGTGGAGGGGACACTTTAGCTATCTCTGCCCACCTGTTCCCTCAGAAGGATAAAGGGAGGGGTTTTTTCATGGTCTTCTTCTTCAATTTTTTTTTTAATTTTTATTTTTTTTTAAGAGAGAGAGAGAGACAGGGTCTTGCTCTGTCACCCAGGCTGGAGTGCAGTGACACCATAAGAGCTCACTGCAGGCTCGACCTCCCAGGCTCAAGGGATCCTCCCACCTCAGCCTACTGAGTAGCTAGGACTATAGGCATGAGCCACCATGCCTAGCCAAGAATAGAGATTTTAGTCAACATGGTAAGACCCCCTGGGCTTTCATCAAGTGGTGTTTTGTTTTGTTTTTGAGATGGAGTCTTGCTCTGTCACCCAGGCTGGAGGCTGGAGTGCAGTGCTGCAATCTTGGCTCACTGCAACCTCCGCCTCCCAGGTTCAAACAATCCTCCCGATTCTCCTGCCTCAGCCTCCCAAGTAGCTGGGATTATAGGCATGCACCATCATGCCCAGCTAATTTTTCTATTTTTAGTAGACACAGGGTTTCACGATATTGGCAAGGCTGGTCTCGAACTCCTGACCTCAAGTCATCTGCCTGCTGCGGCCTTCCCAAAGTGCTGGGATTACAAGCATAAGCCACTGTGCCTGGCCATCATCAAGTGTTTTTTTACTTGTGGGTAGAAGTACTGCATTCTAAAAGTATGCACTCACAAAGGAACTATTCTCTTGCTTTCCTGCCTCAGAACAAAGTTGAATCTACTTCCCAGAGACCCGCCAACCATTCTGTTCTCCTCTAGTTTCCAGGGGGATTTTGGCTCCCAGGGGACATTTGTCAATGTCTAGAGATATTTTAGGTTATCACAACTGGGAGAGGTGGGTGTGCTACTGTCATTTAGTGGGTAGAAGCCAGGTATGCTGCTGAAAATCCTACACAGAACAGGTCAGTACTTCCCCACCTACCCCAACAAAGAATTATCTGCTCCAAAATGTCATTAGTGCCAATTGTGAAACACTGCTCTTCACTTTTTTCTATGCCATGAGATTATGTATGTAAGTGAACCGGGGTATGGGCCATACTTCCTTTGCAAATACACTTGAGTGTGTTGCTTACATGTGAGGAAGCAGGAAGTCTCACTTAGGTTTCCAGGTCTTAGCCATGTTTTTGAACAGATTTTGGGAGAGCCTTGCATTGTCTACTCTGTCTGATGATTTAAGAAGGAATAATAGGTTTCCCTTTTGCTGGTTATTCTTCATATTTGGTTCCCTCTTGTTACGATATCCCAAATCTCATATTGAATTGTAGCTCCCATAATTCCCATGTGTCGTAGGAGGGACCCGGTGGGAGATAATTGAATCCTGGTGGTGGTTTCCCCCATACTGTTCTCATGGTAGTAAGTCTCACGAGATCTGATGGTTTTATAAGAGGAAACCCCTTTTGCTTGGTTCTTATTCTCTCTTGCCTTCTGCCCTGTAAGATGTACCTTTTGCCTTCTGCCATGATTGAGAGGCCTCCCCAGCCACATAGAGCTGTGAGTCCATTAAACCTCTTTTTGTTTATAAATTACCCAGTCTCAGGTATGCCTTTATCAGTAGTGTGAAAACAGACTAATACACCTCCATTGGGAATTCTGTAGGGAAGAGTGATGAATATCAAGCTATGACATGGGTATTCCTTGTTCCTGGGCTATAGTACCATCATAGTATCATGACCACTTTGCCTCCAGCCATAGCTCCTCCTCTATCCTTGTAGCGTCAACCTTTCTGTCTATGCACAGTCTTTCCTACAAGTGGGAAAACATGCTCGTATTTCCTCCAACTGTTTAGCAAATAAAAAAAATTAAAAACACAATAAAAAGCCCCTTTTCTTGATCTCACATCCTTGTTCTCTTCTTCATTTAATAGTGAAGCTTTTTAAAGTTAGTTGACAAATGCAAATTTAACACAGCCAATAAGTGTTCCACTAATATGTGGTGGTTGATGAGGCAAGCCCATGCTCAGACACAGACCAGATATGTGGCCACAAGCAAAGCATAGGTTATTGCTTTCATGCAGCCCACCCTTAGTAAATATTGCTGAGGATGAATAAAAAAATTAAGCAGTTGAATCACCTTTCAAAGCTCTTGCTAAAATCTGGACATGAAAACATTAAGAAAGTAAGGAAAATTCAAAAGTTCAGGATCTTCTGGGTTGGGAACAGATACTTCCGACTCTGGAAGCCAGATTCTCGCCTTCCCTGGCTCCCTTACAACTAGGACACAAGCATGTGACCTACAGCTCAGCAATCAAGTGCTCGGAGTCAGACTTTGACTCAGTAACTAGCAACACAAAGAGTCAGGAAATCAGCGACTGTGCATAGTCAATTATCAGGATTGATTCTGGGAGAGCCCCGTCCACCTTCCAGAGGCAGTAGTGATGTTTTCTTTAGCCAGGTCAAAGGTCCAGAAGGGGTGATGAGACTACCACTGGCTAAGTTTCTTATCCAGTAGTGGAGGCAGTGTGGACTATGTGGGATCACTTTTGTGGACTTTGGATGTTTCTTGCTGCATAGCCTCTAGATCTGCTTCTTCAGCTTTCCTGGATATGAAGAAAACTTCCAAATATCATTTAATACGTTAGTTTCTGATTCAATTGCCCAAAATATGTTTCTATTGTTTGCCACTAAGAACTCTAATTGGTACCCAGCTGAGGCTCCTTAGCCAAGTGGCAACCAAATGTGGTATAAATATGACACTGTCAGGCCCTGTTGCAAAAAGGGCAGTCAAGCTAATTGTTGAATAGCAACACCATATTTGATTAATTCCATTTCATCCCTGATTTTTCCTTCTCTGTTCGCTTCTTCCCTGTTGTGGTAGCTGTATCTGTTAGAATAAGAGTGGTATCAAAATTCTTTTTTGGATCTTAGGGTGAAATTTCTTCTTGTCCCTTAAGCTATACCTAAGCCTTGGGCACACAGTAATAGATGAATAAAAAGAAAAGAAAAAAAGGCAAAAGTATTAGGAAAATAAAGGAGAAATGATAAGAAATACGGATGTAAACTGCTCAGATTTCAATATTCTATGTCAGGAGTCTACAAGCATTTACTGTAAAGGATTAGTAAAGGGTTGCTATAAACATTTTTGGCTTTGTGGGCCATAAGTTTTTGTCACAATGATTCAACTTTACCATTGTAACATACAAACAGCCATAGATAACACATAAACAGATAGGTACTGTTGTAAACTTTATTTATGAAAGCAAGTGGTAAGCTAGATTTGGCCCCCTGATCGTTGTTTGTTGACCCTTGCTCAATGACATGGTAGGTGCTAGGTTTTTTTTTCTGTTTATATTTAGGGTGAATACTCTTATATTCATTCATTCATTCATTCATTCGTTCATTCATTCTGGAATCCCTTCTTGAACACCTATTTTGTCCCACTGTCCAAGATTTCTATAACTGAAGGAGCTCACACTCTGGGATGGATCAGGTGGCAGTAGTGCCATGTTGGTGCCCTGTCCATGTTCCCTCAAGCTTAACTCTTCAGTGCATGCAGACACAACTTCCTACTGCCAGCATCTTCATTTCTTTGTCTGGGAAATTTCTCTGGCCATGATTGTATACAGTTGTATTCCTCAAAATATTCCAGTGTACTTCTCTTGAAGGTGGATGGGCTCTGTGACTATTTTGAGCAATGGCATATACAAAAATGAGTCCATGTACTATTTGGCCCCAGGCTGGAAAGGGTTAGCAGCCCATATTTCCCATTTTGGGGAACATTTGCTCTTAGAGTCTAGCCACCATATTGTAAAAAGCCCAAGCAGTCGCATGGAAAGACCCATGTGGAAAGGACTGAGTATCAACTTGCTAGCTTTGAGAATAAACCGTTTGGGAAGTAGATCCTCAAGCCCTAGTCAAACCATACCAATTAAAGCTGTGTATGAATAACAAGGGTAAATTATCCCCACTGAGCCCAACCCAACCTGCAGATTCATGAGCAACATGTGTTCATAAAATGTAGTTGCTTTAAGCCTGTAAATTTTGAAAGGGTTTTAATGCAGCAAAACCCAGGACACTCCCCCTAGCCTCAAAGTAGTTATTATTATCAGCCTTTAACAGATGAAGGATAGGAAGTTTAGAGAAAACAAGCACACCTTGTTCCAAGTTCTTCACAACTAGTAAATTACAGATTAGTATTTCAAACTTGTGTCTTTCCGACCCCAAAGCTCAGACTCTTTACCTTGTTGGCCTGTCTAAGCCAGAAACTAAACTGAAAAGAAATGAAATAAGATCAAATGAAAGAAAAGGAGGTAATATGAGTCAAGTCAAGGTGATAGGTGCTTGCCAAGCCAAGGCTGTCTGGTGCCACTTTTTTGGGAAATGTTCCAGAACGTTGCTATCCCCATACTTCAGTCCTGCCTGTGTTAACTCTATGACCTCATTTTTAAACTGCTGTTCTAACACTTATCACATACTTTATTGTCCATCTCCACACTTGGGTGAAGCTCTTCTAGATATCTTGTATCTATCACTATGCCTGGCCTTGTTGCAGATATTCAATAAATATTTTGGGGATGCATGAATGAATTCTGGAATAGATTGTGGGTGCACAAAGAACCTTATCAATTAGACTAGAGACACAACTATTAGACTTGTGCTGTCTATAACCTGGAGAACAATGCAAAGATGTTTAAAGAGTTCATAAGCTCTCCCACTCCATTCGTCCCCACCCACATCTGCCTCCCCAAGGTAATCCATGTTAATAACCTGGTTGCATCTCTCCACACCTTTCTTCACAGTCATACAAATTTATACAAACACACTGTATGATTTGGGGGGTTGTTTATTGTTATTCAAATGTTAGGTTACTTTCTATTTCTCTGAAACTTGTAAGCTGGATAAAAAGCACAGGTTCTAGAGTCAAACTGATTGGGCTTAAATTCTGGTTCCTTGTTTACTAGCTCTGGTATCTTTGGCAAATTATTTAACCATCTTTGCACTCAGGTTTCTTATCTATAAAGTAAAATGGGGGAAATAATTGTTCTCATCTTATAAAACTGTAAAATGCACAACACTGCTGTCAATAGATAAAGATCTAACTCTTTTAAAATAGCTGCATAATATTCCACAGAATAGAAGTACCAACATTCGTTTGACCATTCTTAATCATGGCCATTGGTTATTTGGTTATTTCCAGTCTTGTTACTGTTATAAACTTTGCTTCAGTAAACATTATTGGACTTAAATCTTAGTGCTTTTATTTCCATAGAATAGATTACTCAAAGTAGGATTGCTGTGTCAATTTAATTGAATAGATTTATACTTGGTACAGGGAGAGGTATATCTCAGGGAGAGTGATACGGTTTGGCTGTGTCCCCACCCAAATCTCAACTTGAATTGTAGCTCCCATAATTCCCACTTGTGGGAGGTACCCAGTGGGAGATAATTGAATCATGGGGGCAGTTTCCCCGATACTGTACTCATGGTAATGAACAAGTCTCACGAGATCTAGTGGTTTTATAAGGGGTTTCTGCTTTCACTTGGCTCTCATTCTCTTTTGTCTGCTGCCATGAAAGATGTGGTATTGCCTTCTGCCATGATTGTGAGGCCTCCCCAGCCACGTGGAACTATGAGTCCATTAAACCTCTTTTTCTTTATAAATTACCCAGTATCAGGTATGTCTTTATCAGCAGCATGAGAACAGACTGTTCGAGGAGTGTTCGAGGAGTGTGGTCAGAGACTGGGCAGTCATTGTCCACAGAAATCACATGAATTGCTATGAGTCATATATCCATCTGACTTTTGGTTTGAAGTTCATGTAAGTTCCTTTGGTCTAGGATTCATGAGAACTTTGTCTTTTCTTTGGGTAGATTTATTTTAATCACCGTGCAGTTGAGAGTATTGAAGAAATGCTCAAAAACAAAATCACATTGGAGCCACCAGTTTCTTTAGCTTAGTAAAGTGGCTGTAAAAAATTTAAAACTCAGAATGAAATCATAAGCCAATCCCCTACAAATTGGGTATACCACATTATTTTAGATCTCTTGTTTTATGTGACTCAGTTTGTAACTGATCTTCCACTTGGGAACCTATTGGTAATTCAAACAACTCTCAATAAAAACGTGTGCTGCCTAATACAAGATCTGTGTCCAGTAATTCTTCAGCAGAATAGGCTCTCTTTTTTTCTAAATCGGGTTCCTCTCCTTCGGTATTTTTCATTTCCCCTTTCCTTTGTACTTAGATGTCTGACCCTTGGTAGGTTCACGGTACCAACACTGAGACTTAGAAATAGATTATTTTCAAATTGCCATTTCTTTACCACACAAGAAGCTTTTCTGATTTCTCGGGCATTAAGCACTTCCAAATGTCCTGAGACAGAATATGCAATATTCCTTGACATGTTCCTGCTTATCATTGATCTTCTCTCCTAAATATTTTTTGGAAATATTTATTGCTCCCCTTCTGTGGGACAAAATTGATCTGGCTTCTTTCTGCTACTTTCTAATGGAAATGAATAACAATACACCTCCCAAAATAAATAGACCTCAGTCACCCAGGAACACAAAAAAAGCACTCAACCATACAAAGGTATTTGAATCTGTACTCCGTAGCAATTTTTTGCCAGTGTACAAATAAAACAAAGAGGCCAAGCCCAGACTCCTTCTGACTTACTCCTGGCTGCCTTTTGTCAAACTGAAACTGAGGACATGCGACCACACATACAAGAAGTATGAGGGAAAATGAAGGATTCTAACACACTGGTTTACTTTACTATTTTCTATGAGAGACTTCTCTCACAGAAATATTCTTTAGTAGAGAGGCCATTTGGCATTATGGAAAGTGACTGGACACTGGCATCCAGAAGAAATACTCTTTAGTATTCTAATACTAAATACTCTTTAGTATTCTAACAAACTGGTTTACTTTAGTATTTTCTGTGAGAGACTTCAAGAACAACCATATGGCTTTCAGAAGCTTGTCAGAGCCCTAAAATGGAGAACTGGTATTATTTGCAGGCATGTGCCACCACACCCAGCTAATTTTTGTATTTTTTGTAGAGGCAGGGTTTCACCATATTGGCCAGGCAGGATTACAAGCGTGAGCCACCGTGCCTGGCTGACTTTCTTTTCTTTCTTTCTTTTTTTTTTTTTTTGTCTAAACCTCTTCTTTCCTTGACCTCCTTTCTATTCTTACTCTGACTTCAGGCTCTCCCCACATTCTCTTTACTTTTTTTTTTTAACCTGCTTATTCTCACTTCTGGTTTCTGGTCTTCAAGGCAGAAGGGAGGGAAGTTGGGAGGCTGCTCAGGCCTCTTCCCACAGCCTGATGCGTGCCTACTGAGCAGAGCTCTTGAAAAGTTCCTTAGATTAGGTCTCTTTCCAGGATGTCTTTGTCTCAGCCCAATTGTCCAAACTGTAAATGGACTTAGCAGCCCTTTTGAAATACAGACAAATGGGCCACTCAAAACTTCTCTAATTTCTTGTGAAAAGACAAACTCTTACTTATGCCAATTTGTTTCTTCTTCTCTTTTCTAATTTCCCTGCTTTTTAAGGCCACTTTGTACAGATGTAAAGAGGATGTGGCATTCTATAAGCAGGAAGAATAAAATGTCCATAATGAAAGTCCACACTGGCTTTCCAAAAGGGTTACATAAAAGCAAAACAAAACAGAAAGTTAAAATAAAAGGAAGGACAAAGTTATTTTGTTAGGTAAAGACTAACAAAAAACAAAATGTGTTACAATATTTAGTTAAACATATAAAAATTAAAAAGCAAATAATTAAACTAAGAAGAGTTTATTGAGAAAAGGTAGGATCCTCCAAGAAGATAAAAGTTACAAACCTTCATGCCCCAAGTGACATAGAGCCAAAATACATAAAGGAAATACTGTTAGGAATGCTTGGAGAAAATGAAAAAGGGAGGACAAATGTGCAATTGTAGCAAACTGTAACATATCTGTCAGAATTGATATGCTGGGTGCAGTGGCTCAGACCTGTAATCACAGCACTTTGGGAGGCCGAGGTAGGCAGATCACCTGAGGTCAGGAGTTCAAGACCAGCCTGGTCAACATGGTGAAACCCCGTTTCTACTAAGAATACAAAAATTAGCCGGGCATGGTGGCGCATGCCTGTAGTCCCAGCTACTCTACTCAGTAGGCTGAGGCAAGAGAATCGCTTGAACCAGGAGGCAGAGGTTGCAGTGAGCCAAGGTTGTGCAACTGCACTCCAGCCTGGGTGACAGAGTGAGACGCAATCTAAAAAAAAAAGAAAAGAAAATTGATGTATCAAGTACTCAAAATTTAAATAAGAATATAAGACATTGCAAATTAAAATATCCAATTAGTAAGAATGATTTAACAGCTATATTCTTAACTATGTTCTCAATGAACAGAAAATTATGTTTTTGGTTTTTTTTTGCCTTTCGGCCAGAACCACCATTTTCCAGTAATTCGCCAAAATGTCGAATTTCATGCGCGTCTGTGTGAAGAGACCACCAAACAGGCTTTGTGTGAGCAATAAAGCTTTTTAACCAGCTGGGTGCAGGTGGGCTGAGTCCGAAAAGAGAGTCAGAGAAGGGAGATAGGGGTGGGGCCATTTTATAAGATTTGAGTAGGTAAAGGAAAATTACAGTCAAAGGGGGGTTGTTCTCTGGCGGGCAGAAGTGGGGGTCACAAGGTGCTCAGTCGGGGAGCTTTTGAGCCAGGATGAGCCAGGAGAAGGAATTTCACAAGATAATATCATCAGTTAAGGCAGGAACAGGCCATTTTCATTTCTTTTCTGGTGGAATGTCATCTGTTAAGGCAGGAACCAGCCATCTGGATGTGTATGTGCAGGTCACAGGGGATATGATGGACTCGGAGGCCTGACATTCCTATCTTCTTATATTAATAAGAAAAATAAAACAAAATAGTGGTAAAGTATTGGGATGGTGAAAATTTTGGGGGATGGTATGGAGAGATAATGGGCGATGTTTCTCAGGGCTGCTTCGAGCGGGATTAGGGGCGGTGTGCGAACCTAGAGTGGGAGAGATTAAGCTGAAGGAAGATTTTGTGGTAAGGCGTGATATTGTGGGACTGTTAGAAGAAACATTTGTCATTTAGAATTATTGGTGATGGCCTGGATACGGTTTTGTACGAATTGAAAAACTAAACGGAATAAGAGAAGGAGGAAAACAGGTGTTAAAGGTCTAAGAATTGGGAGGACCCAGGACATCTAATTAGAGAGTGCCTAAGGAGATTCAGCATAGTCCTGCCAGCAAAGATTATTTATTTACTTCAAGAGTTAAGAGTGGCAGTTTTGGGATAGCACCAGGAGATATCAGCTGTGATGGCTTGGAGAAACAGTGTAAACCAATGGTGTAAACAAGAGCAGGGTATGTATGAGTAGTTGAGAATGGTGAATAGGAGTATGACTAGACAGAAGATAGTAGGGATGACAAGTTTTTTGGGGCACAGTCCAAGTTGGTCTGGTGTCTGGAATGAGACTGGGGCCTAATAAAAAGGAGCATCTATACAGGAGCTCAAATGGGCTTTACCTTGTAGCATTCCGAGGACAGGCCTGAATTCTGAGAAGGGAAAGTGGTAAAAGTATTGTCCAGTCCTTTTTAAGTTGGTGGCTGAGCTTGGTGAGGTGTGTTTTTAAAAGACCATTAGTCTGTTCTACCTTTCCTGAAGACTGAGAACTGTAAGGGATATAAAGGTTTCACTGAATACTAAGAGCCTGAAAAAATGCTTGGCTGATTTGACTAATAAAGGCCGGTCTGCTATCGGACTGTATAGAGGTGGGAAGGCCAAACCGAGGAATTATGTCTGACAGAAGGGAAGAAATGACCGTGGTGGCCTTCTTACACCCTGTGGGAAAGGCCTCTACCTATCCAGTGAAAGTGTCTACCTAGACCAAGATGTATTTTAGTTTCCTAACTCGGGGCATGTTGAGTAAAACTAATTTGCCAGTCCTGGGCAGGGACAAATCCCTGAGCTTGATGTGTAGGGAAGGGAGGGGGCCTGAATAATCCCTGAGAAGTAATAGAATAGCAAATTTGCCAGTCCTATGTCGGGGCAAATCCCTGAGCTTGATGTGTAGGGAAAGGAAGGGCGGGGGGGGGGGGGCCTGAATAATCCCTGAGGAGTAGTAGAATAGCAGATGGAACACTGAGAAGTTATTTCCTTGAGGATAGATTTCCACGATGGAAAGGAAATGAGAGGTTCTAAGAGGCGGGCTAGTGACTTGTACTGTAGTATAACCTGCCTTTGCTGGTGTGTGGCGAATAGGCCTGGTGGAACTGCCATCAATAAACCAAGTGTGATCAGGGTGAGAAAAAGGGAAGAAGGAAATATGGGGAAATGGGGTGAACATCAGGTGGATCAGAGAGATGCAGTCATGAGGGTCAGGTGTGGTATCAGGAATAAGGTGGGAGGCCAGATTGAAGTCCAGGCCAGGAACAATGGTAATTGTGGGAGACTCAACAAAGAGTGAGTACAGCTGAAGGAGCCGGGGAGCAGAAAGTATATGCTTCAGGTGTTAGGAAGAAAATAGATTTTGGAAATTATGAGAGCCATAGAGAGTGAGTTGAGCATAGTTTGTGATTTTTAGGGCCTCTAAAAGTATTAGGGTGGCAGCAGCCACTGCATGGAAACATGATGGCCAGCCTAAAACAGTAAGGTCAAGTTGTTTGAACAAAAAGGCTACAGGATGCAATCCCAGTCTTTGTGTAAGAATTCCGACTGCACAGCCCTGCACTTCAGCTGTGTGTAATGAAAAGGGTTGGGATGAGTCAGGGAGAGCTAGCGTGGGGGCAGTCTCTAAAGCTGTCTTCAAGGAATGGAAAGAGGAGTGGGGAAAGGATTTAGGATCTATGGGGTCAGCTAGGTTTCCTTTTGTGAGTTTATATAATGGTTTTGTTAGGATGGCAAAACCAGGTATCCAAAGGCAAAAGTATCCAACCATGCCCAGGAAGGAAAGGAGTTGTTGTTTTGTAGAAGGGATTGGGGTTTGGGAGATTAGCCGGACACGATCAGCAGGGAGAGCACATGTGTTTTTATGAGAATTATGCCGAGATAGGTAACAGATGAGGAAGAAATTTGGGCGTGATTGAAGTAATGAGGGCTATCTGTGAAGCCTTGTGGCAGTACAGCCCAGGTAATTTGCTGAGCCTGATGGGTGTCAGGGTCAGTCCAAGTGAAAGTGAAGAGAGGCTGGGATGAAGGGTGCGAAGGAATAGTAAAGAAAGCATGTTTGAGATCCAGAACAGAATAATGGGTTGTGGAGGGAGGTATTGAGGATAGGAGAGTATATGGGTTTGGCACCATGGAGTGGATAGGCAAAACAATTTGGTTGATAGGGTGCAGATCTTGAACTAATCTGTAAGACTTGTCCGGTTTTTGGACAGGTAGAATGGGGGAATTGTAAGGAGAGTTTATACGTTTTAGAAGGCCATGCTGTAACAGGCAAGTGATAACGGCTTTAATCCTTTTAAAGCACGCTGTGGGATGGGATATTGGCATTGAGCGGGGTAAGGGTGATTAGGTTTTAATGAGATGGTAAGGGGTGCATGATCGGTCACCAAGGAGGGAGTAGAGGTATCCTATACTTGTGGGTTAAGTTGGGGGGATACAAGAGGAGGATGCAAAGGTGGCTTTGGATTGGGAAGAAGGGTGGCAATGAGATGTAGCTGTAGTCCAGGAGTAATCAGGGAAGCAGATAATTTAGTTAAAGTGTCTCAGCCTAATAAGGGAACTGGGCAGGTGGGGATAACTAAAAAGGAGTGCTTAAAAGTGTATTGTCTAAGTTGGCACCAGATTTGGGGAGTTTTAAGAGGTTTAGAAGCCTGGCCATCAATACACATAACAGTTATGGAGGCAAAGGAAACAGGCCCTTGAAAAGAAGGTAATGTGGAGTGGGTAGCCTCCATATTGATTAAGAAGGGGACGGACTTACCCTCCAGTGTGAGAGTTACCTAAAGCTTGGCATTCGTGATGGTCTACGGGGCTTCTGAGGTGACTGGGCAGCGTCAGTCTTCAGCCACTAAGCCAAGAAGATCTGGGAAGGAGTCAGTCAGAGAGCCTTGGGCCAGAGTTCCAGGGGCTCTGGGAGTGGCTGCCAGGTGAGTTGAACAATCCAATTTCCAGTGGGGTCCCACACAGATGGGACATGGCTTAGAAGTAATCCCGGGCTGTGGGCATTCCTTGGCCTGGTGGCCAGATTTCTGGCACTTGTAGCAAGCTCCTGGGGGAGGTGGTTCTGGAGGATGCCTGGCCACAGCAATTTAGGTGTTTGGAAGTTCTTGTGTGCTGGAGATGTGGCTGGGGTTTGTCTCACAGTGGAGGCAAAGATTTGCAACTCAGAAATATGTTGCTATTTGGCTGCCTCTACTCCATTATTGTACGCCTTGAAGATGAGGTTAATTAAGTCCTGTTGTGGGGTTTGAGGGCTGGAATTTAATTTTTGGAGTTTTATTTAATGTCAGGAGCAGATTGGGTAATGTATATTGAGAATAAGATGACCTTTTGACCTTTTAGGGTCTAGGGCTATAAAGCATCTCAAGGTTGCTGCCAAACGAGCCATGAACTGGGCTGGATTTTTATATTTGATGAAAAAGAGCCTAAACACTATCTGATTTGGGATAAAGAAAAAGGAGCATTAACCTTGACTATGCCTTTAGATGCAGCCACCTTTTTAAGAGTAAATTGCTGGGCAGGTGGGGGAGGTCTAGTCATGGAACAAAACAGTAAGCAGGACTGGGTGTGAGGAAGGGAGGTGGTAAAAGGATTATAGGGTGGAGGAGTGGAGGCTGAGGAAGAATTGGGACCTAGCTCGGCCTGGTGAGGAGGGGAGAGGTCAAATGGGTCTGTAGAAAAGAAAGATTAGAAAGACTCAGCGACACTTGGGGTTGGGACTGAGGGGACAGGTGAGAGGGAAAGAAGGAGGATTTGGGAGGAATTGCATTGGGAACAGAGACTAGGGAGGGAATGAAGTGTGAAAAATGCCTGGACATAAGGCACCTCAGACCATTTGCCCATTTTTTGACAAAAATTATTTAGGTCTTGTGGGATGGAGAAATTGAAAGTGCCATTTTCTGGCCATTTAGAGCCATTGTCAAGTTTGTTTTGGGGCCAAGCAGTGTTGCAGAAGAAAATAAGATGCTTAGATTTTAGGTCAAGTGAGAGTTGAAGAGGTTTTAAGTTCTTAAGAACACAGGCTAAGGGAGAAGAAGGAGGAATGGAAGGTGGAAGCTTGCCCATAGTGAAGGAGGCAAGCCCAGAGACCCAGAGAAAAGACAGTAGAGACACGGAGAAGGGGTGGGGGGTTCTTGCCCTCCAGAAAAGCAGAGAAGCAGTCGGGGCATGGAAATAAGGGGTTGGGGCACAGAGATAAGAGTTTGGGGCATGGAAATAAGGGATCAAGGAGCAGAGATAAGGGGTCGGGGCATGGAAATAAGGGATCGGGGCACAGAGACAAGGGGTCGGGGTGCAGAAAAAGGGATCGGGGCACAGAGATAAGGGATTGGGGCACAGAGATAAGGGATCAAGGTGCAGAAATAAGGGATTGGGGTGCAGAGATAAGAGGTTGGGGTGTGGAAATAAGGGATCAGGGCACACAGATAAGAGGTCGGGGTTCCTGCCCCTCCCCCAGAAAGGTGGGACTTGCCGCTAAGGGTGAAGGAGAAGGGTTTGAGGGGTTCTTGCCCCTCCCCCAGAAAAGCGGAGAAGGGATAGAGACACGGAGAGAAGGGGTTGGGGTTCTTGCCCCTCCCCCAGGAAAGTGGGACTTGCCCCTAAGGGTGAAGGACCAAGGCAGGTGTCCCTGCGTGGTCTGACACCTCTGAAACCTGGGTGAATAATCAGAGAGGTGTCCCTGCAATGATTAAACACCAAGGGAAGGCTGCCTTCCCAGTCCATGACCGGAGCTGGAGTTTTGGGTCCATGGATAAAACATGTCTCCTTTGTCTCTACCAGAAGATGAAAGTAATTGAAATTAAGAGAAGGGAGAGATAGAAGTGTGGTGCCAAGATTGAAAGGAGAAAGAGGTTGAGGGATAGTGAGGGAGGCTGGAGAAGAGAGTAAAAAGAGGCTGCTTACCAGATTTGAAATTGGTGAGATGTTTCTTTGGCTGGTTGGTCTGAGGACCTGAGGTTGTAGGTAGATCTTTCTCATGGAGCAAAGAGCAGGAGGACAGGGGATTGATCTCCCAAGGGAGGTCCCCCGATCCAAGTCACGGCACCAAATTTCATGTGTGTCTGTGTGAAGAGACTACCAAACAGGCTTTGTGTGAGCAATAAAGCTTTTTAATCACCTGGGTGCAGGTGGGCTGAGTCTGAAAAGAGAGTCAGAGAAGGGAGATAGGGGTGGGGTCGTTTTATAAAATTTGGGTAGGTAAAGGAAAATTACAGTCAAAGGGGGGTTGTTCTCTGGTGGGCAGGAGCGGGGGTCACAAGGTGCTCAGTCGGGGAGCTTTTGAGCCAGGATGAGCCAGGAGAAGGAATTTCACAAGATAATGTCATCAGTTAAGGCAGGAACAGGGCATTTTCATTTCTTTTGTGGTGGAATGTCATCTGTTAAGGCAGGAATTGGCCATCTGGATGTGTATGCGCAGGTCACAGGGGATATGATGGCTTACCTTGGGCTCAGAGGCCTGACAACGAACACAAAGGGAAAGAGGAGAGGCACCCAATATATGTTCTCTAGGCCTTTTAGAAAATGTGGAGTTGTTTCTTTGGCCACGTATATGTGAATCTACAAGAAAGGTGATATTGTAGACATCAAGGGAATGGGTACTGTTCAAAAAGGAATGCCCCACAAGTGTCACCATGGCTAAACTGGAAGAGTCTACAGTGTTCCCCAGCATGCTGTTGGCATTGTTGTAAACAAACAAGCTAAGGGCAAGATTCTTGCCGAGAGAATTAATGTGCACATTAAGCACATTAAGCACTCTAAGAGCAGAGAGAGCTCCCTGAAACACGTGAAGGAAAATGATCAGAAAAAGAAAGAAGCCAAAGAGAAGGTACCTGGGTTCAACCGAAGCGCCAGCCTGCTCCACCCAGAGAAGCACACTTTGTGAGAACCAATGGGAAGGAGCTATGAACTGCTGGGAGCTATTCCCTATGAATTCATGGCATAATAGGTGTTAAAAAAGAAAAAAAAAGACCTCTGGGCTGTTTTTTGAATAGCCTTGAAAAATATGTAACTCTGGACCAAACATTGGGCTATTTAAAAAACTCAATAAATTCTGGGGAAACATACTAAGTTACATTCTTTGACAATAATCAAATATAACTTAAAAATCAATATTAAAAGGTATTTATATGTCTATGTTTAAGTCAGACATACAACTGGAATTTAAAAACAGTTTTCTAAGCAAATCGTGGGTTGCAGATTTTAAAAAGCTCAATTACCAGTTAATTGTAAATAAATGATTATCAGAAGCCCATGTGCTATCAATAGGATATGGCCAAAGATACAGAGAGAAACACATTTATTACTAAATAGTAATGATTAAAAAATAAAAGCAAAACAAGACAAAGAAAGGAAGTAATCAATAAAGATATGAGAAGAAATCAATAAAATGAAAAGGAAATTAATAGTTCTTTTTTTCCTTTTAATTGTAATTTTATAGCTCCCCATCACATCTGCCCCCCACCCACCCTTCCCTTCAATGATGATGTTTGCAGGTTTCAGGGGGACCAGGGAACAAAGCTGGAGCCTGGCAGCCCCACTATGCTGCCAGCCAGGGAGAGCAAGTCACAGTTACAAATTATCACAACAGTTAGCGCCTGTACTTGGGGGATCTGCAAATTGAGGAGGCCCCAGCTCCTCATTGTACAGGGGTCTATTTGGCAGTGACCTTGCTCTGGAGACGATGATATTCCCTCAGCCTGAGGGAATTGATGTTGATGAACCTGATGGCATCAATTGGCTCATAATCACCCTGCACTTTCATGCTCACCAGCTCCTTGCTGTAGAGAGACAGTGGGTACTCCCGGCTGAGGATGTACACCTGGCCCTTGAGGATGGACACCTGCACTTTCCCTTCTACTCGCTCCTGGAACTTGGCGATGCAGTGGTGGACAAATTCACACTCTGGGCTGTGCCACAAACCGGTATACACCAGCTCAGCAAATTCCAAGCCCAGGCCTTGTTTGATTTTGCACACTTCCAGGTCCATGGTGAAAGCCTCGATGTCTAAATGAGTGTGGTAAAGGATGGTGCCTGCTGGGGTCTCCCAGATACCTTGGGACTTCATTCCAATGAAGCAGTTCTCCACTATGTCAGTATGGCCATGCCCTGCTTGTCCGTGACTTCATTTAGGTACATGAAGAGGAGGTACCAAGGTGCCAAGGAGGTCTGGTGGGTGGTGCCATCCTTGACATTGGTCACCTTCACAGGGACCCCTTTTTTGAACTCGAGAATGTCAGGGGTGTTGAGGGCTTTGGCCAGGTCCTGGGTCTTCGTGTAGAGACCTGGAGGCACTTAGTTCTTGGGGTACTCCAGGATTCCAGCCTCACAGCTGATGTGCATGAGGTTCTGTTCCATGCTCCATGGCTTCTTGGAAGTGACCAGGATGGGAATTCCGTGTTGCTTTTGTATATTCTTCCATCAGGTCATTGAAGGCCTTGAACCAGTTGTGAATCTTGGGCATCCTCCAAGGAGCAATGACCTTTATCTGGGGGGGCCAGTGAGTAGCAGGTGAGTTCAAATCAGAACTGATCGGTCCCCTTTTCTGTGGCACCGTGGGACACATACTTGGCCCCCTCCTGCTGGGCAATTTCCATTTGTTTGCAGGCAATGCAGGGCCTGGCAAGAGAGGTGCCCAGGAGGCAGTGGTCCTCATACAGTGCCCTGGACTGGATGGCCGGCCAGATGAACTCCTCCACAAACTCCCTGCTGGCATCCTCAATGAACACCTTTTTGGCCCCAAGCTTCAGTGCCTTCTTCCTGGCTTCCTCGAAGTCTTCCTTCTGGCCAATGTTGGCTAGATAGGCAATTATGTCATAGCCTTGTTCCTTCAGCCACACGAGGATGCAGGAGGTGTCCAGGCCCCACTGTAGGCCAGAACCATGGAGCCTTTGCTGGACATAGCGTCTGGGATTGGAGGCACCAGTTGCCAGCATCTGGAATCTGTCTTCATGGTGCAGTGAACCACTCAGGCTTGGGCAGCGGTGGCAGGTGACAGAGCATTGGAAATTAATAGTTCTTAAAAGGAAACTAAATGCTTATTCTTTGAGTATAATAAAACTAAATAGACAAACTTTGCTAAGATTCATCAAGAAAAAAAGGAAGAAGGGACCCACACATAAACTCATTAGGAAGGGAAATAGAATATAAATACAATCAAGAACATTTAAACATTAAAAAGAATAATATGTTAAGCTTTATGAAAATAAATATTAAAATTTAGAGGAAACAGATGATTATCTAGAAAAATATTAGTCACCAAGCAAAACAAAAGAAAGGTCACAGATAAAACTTCAAGATAGGCCGGGTGCAGTGGCTCATGCCCGTAATCCCAGCACTTGCGGTGACCAAGGTGAGTGGATCACCTGAGGTCAGGAGTTCGAGACCAGCTTGGCCAACATGGTGAAACCACGTCTCTACTAAATACAAAAAGTTAGCCAGGCGTGGTGGCACATGCCTGTAGTCCCAGCTACTCTGGAGGCTGAGGCAGGAGAATCACTTGAACCGGGGACAGGGAGGTTGCAGTGAGCCGAGGTCACGCCACTGTACTCCAGCCTGGGCAACAAGAGCAAAACTCTGTCTCAAAAAAAAAAAAAAAAAGAAAACCAAAACAAAACAAAAACCTTCATGATAATCAAAACTTCATCCTCTTTCTAATAAAAGGCCCCAGACATAAATGGTTTTATAGCTGAGTGCAAACAAACATTCAGGAACCAGGTAACCTCTGTGTTTGTAAGCTCTCTCAGAACATTATTAAAAATACGAAGTTCCCCCAAATTATCCTGCAAGGCTGGCATAACCCTGCTACCAAAGCTCACAAAGACAATAGAATTAAAATAAACAAACAGAAATTACAGAATAGTATGACTTATGAACAGAGAGGCAAGAATTCTTAATAACTTTCTAGCAACTAAAGTATAGCAGAATATTTTTTAAAATGCTTCTAATTAAATAAGTAGATTTTCCACCATGAATTTAAGACTGGAAATCTAACAGTATAATTCTTACATTTTTGACCAGTAGAAGTGAAATTTATGATTATCTCACTAGATACCTAGTAAACATTTGATAAAATTCAGTGCGATTCTTTTTTGTTTTATAAACTCTAAACAACCTGGAGGAAAAGAAAACTTGAGCCTGCATTATCTGAAAGCAGATGCTGAAACAGCATTCAATGTGCAAGATATTTATTAGGATTCACTCCCTGTGGAAGGGAGAAGGCAGCAGGATTTGGCAGAGAGAGAGAGCCCATCAGTGGTGTCCTGCACTGAACCTGTAAAATCTGGCTTTTATACCCCTGCCTCGATCAATAATTGGAGGCCCAGCACTGCAGGAAGGGTGTACTCTTGGCAGAGGCAGCTCCTTGTAGTTGAGGAAAACCCCGAAGGAATTGTAGCAGCAAGTCATTCCTTGGAAGGGGATGGGCAGTGCATCTCCTACCCATCACAATTTGATTAAAAAAAAAAAAAAAGCAACTTAGAATCGCCTCTAGTAAAGGTAGACGTATTGATCGCTAACACCACTACTATTCATCATAGAAAATCATAGACAATGAAATAAAGCAGAAAAGAAAACTGGTACAAGGTATACACATTGGAAAATGGAGACAAAATTATTATTTGCAGGCAATATGACTGTACAGAAAACCAACCCCCCAAAAATTGAACTTTTATTTGTTCCACAAGATATGCAGAATACAAAATCAACAGACAAAACTTTTCTAAGTAGCTTTTCTAAATATCCACACCCCCAATTATCATCTGGAAAAAATAATTATTAGGTGGATTAAATGAAGTTTTTCAAAAAAGCTTTAAAAACATTTTGTTAATATGGTAAATGAACTAATATGGACCCCTCTCCCTCAACCACAAGCACATTGAACTGCTGGATAAAATATGGGTTAAAAAAAGGTCAATACTTAACAGCTCAAAACAAAGAGGAAATTCTCCAGAGAGCTCAGATGGAATACAGTTTCTAGAGGCTACAAGCACCCACCAGCCTAGAGGAGCTACAATATGATGTGAATGGCCACCATAGCACAACTCTCATGGGGATCAGATTTCCTTAGATTTGGGCAAGAAAACAGCCTTGTTGAGAAGGATAAATTCTAGATAAAACCAGGATTCTGGAAGGGCTGCCACTTCTGGAAAAGGAGAACAGAAAAAAACTATGTCCCTGGTTCTGGGTGACCAAAAGAGCGCTTGACCCTATGAGCCTCCAGGTAGAAATTAAACATGTCTACTGTATGAAATCAAAGCCCCACATTTGGACCTTGCATAGGGTGGCATAAAAATGTATATTACACATTTAGTATGACATTCCTCACGTTGAAATGTTAGTATAAAAACAGGTTTCAGGCCAGGCATGGTGGATCACACCAGTAATCCCAGCACTTTGAGAGGCTGAAGCAGGTGGATCACCTGAGGTCAGGAGTTTGAGACCAGCCTGGCCAACATGGTCTCAAACTCCTGACCTCAGGTGATCCACCTGCTTCAGCCTCTACTAAATCCCGCCTCTACTAAAAATACAAAATTAGCCAGACATAGAGGCACACGCCTGTAGTCACAGCTACTTGGGAAGCTGAGGTAGGAGAATCACTTAAACCCGGTAGGCGGGGGTTGCAGTGAGCCAAGATCATGCCATTGCACTCCAGCCTGGGCAACAAGAACAAAACTCCATCTCAGAAAAACAAATAAATAAAACAGGTTTTGGATTAGGGAAACCTCAGCTGAAGTAAACATTTAAACAAACATAATAAAAACACAGACCACTTTTATGGCTCTGTGTTTATAAAATTCCCACCAGGGAAAACAATTGCTATGCTCATTATAAGAAAATTACATGCCTCATGGGGAAGTGATCAACTCTGAGACAGTCAAAAGATAATGTAGGAGGATTATGACCCTATGAATATGACCCTAAGTAATAAAATAATCTGAACAATTCTTTAAAAGAAGTATTTGTTAATATTTATATAGTTAGATTTTTCTAAAGGAATAAATACTATAATAAATACTATTGATTGTTTACCAAACAGCTAGTTCTCCCAATTTCTGGCTTATCACAGATGTTATTATAATTTTGTTTAGATTTTAAAGCAGCTAGAGCTTCAGGGGAGCCTGGGTTCCTGCCCAGTCAGAGGAGACAGATCGTGATTGGTGTAAATCAGTTATGGTAATTCCATCTCCTTATAATTTAAGAACAGTGTGCGGCACAATTGTAGTCAACAAGACATGAGGAAAAATCTGTGAAGTTTATGGAAAAGTCTTCTTGGTTCATATACAGGGACATTTGAAGTGATATCCTCTTTCCGCCACTAGACAATTTATGTGAGGATGAGGTGCTTGGAGCTGCTGCTGCAGCTATCTTGTGAACCGTGAGGTGAAAGGCCCAAGGCACAGCCAAACATTAAGGATGGAGAACAGAAAGATGGAAAGACCCTGAGTCCTTGATGATATAATTGATCCACTGAATTTAACTACTCTGGAGCGGCCCTATCTTTGAAGTTTTTATTGTGTGGAGTAAACTTCTTATAGTTTAAATAATTTGCACTTGGTATTTTATTATTACAGCCCAGATCAAACCAACTGATAAATTATACCAGGAAAAAGAGGATAATGGGGGCAGGGTGAGGGGGGGGAAAGAACTGGCAATGTTTGAAAAGAACCAAATAATACTTATAGAAATGAAAAATGTGAAGTGTTGAAGTTATAAGCTTGTTGGGCAGCTTAAACATCTGATTACTCACAACTGAAGTGACAACTAGGTAAACGGAGGACAGATCTGAGAATTCACACAAAATGCAGCCTAAAATAAAAGAAATATGAAAGACAGTCATAAACTGACAGATTGAAGGAAAAGGTCTAATTCAAATCTAAGTTCTCCAAAGGAAGAAAATAAAGAGAATAATGAGGCAATATTTGCTTATTTAATAGTGGGAAATTTTCAATAATTAATTAAATACATCCATTTCCAGATGAGAGAGAAATAATGAATCCTAAGCAGGATAAAAATACTTCCTCAATGGTTACATCATAGTAAAAGAGAAAAGAGGGAAACCTTAAAAGTAACCAGAGAATAAAGTAGGATTATCTATGATGAAAAATATAATGGCCCCTCCACCAAAAAGTATCTTCCTGACTCCACATACCACTGGCCTTCTTTTGAAAATCTCATTAGAATGCTGATTTTTTTCAGATGTTGAATGAAGGTTTCTTGATCTCAGGAAAGGTACACTTCATGTGGGAGAGGGGCTCTTGCCAATGAAACATGAGAAATTTCCAGCCATCATGAGATCATTGGTACCTAACTATACTCTCATGGTTAAAAACAAAACAAAACAAAATTTATTGTGATTGTTTTTAGACATTTTCAATAGGTATTCCAAAACTGTGATCCCTGAAAGAAGGGAATAAATACAGTGAGACCCATAAACACCCCGGATTTTCTGCACAGACACACATTCTGCATATTGGTGTGAGGATAGGTGGCCCAGACAGAGCACAGCAATCTCAAGGAGGTGAGGAGAAAGAGGCCATAATTCAAGAACCCTGAGATGTCCAGAATTTTCCTGGAAGAAGAGAGTGGTGTTGAAAAGAAGATCCAGAAATCTGCATAGTAGGCCAGACACTGAACTGGTCATGCACAGGGTTACTGCACATGCCCAGGAAAGAACTATTACCAGGGAAAGAATGACTGTCAGTGTGCTGTGAGATGAACAATTTCCAGGGCTAGTGAAAGAGTCAGGGACATTTGAATCCTAACCACCCCGAGCAGAGAGAATGTACTGAACACGCAGAGCACACAATAGAGGCCTGAGAAGGGCTATAACTTAGGAAGATGGCTAATTTAGCATGAAGCGGGGAAGCACCACTTAAGACTTTCCCAAACAAATCTTATAAAGATGACTTGGAAGGATTAAACTAATTCTCAAGTAAATTGCCTGCCTTTCAGAACAGAGCTCAAAAACCTGTTAAGGAATCGACAAAATCCAGATACTCAAGAAAATAGCAGCTAAAATCCAGTATACAATACAAAATTTCTACTCATGTGAAGAAGTAGGAACGTTTGAACCATATCGAGGACAAAAATCAATAAAGTTTGAAGAAATTGCTGAGAACAGCTCAGTCATGGAGACCCTAACTCAGTGGCACTAGAGGAATTAAAGACACACACACAGAAAAATAGGGTGTGGAGTGGGAAATCAGGGGTCACACAGCCTTTAGAGCTGAGAGCCTCGAACAGAGATTTACCCACATGTTTATTGACAGTAAGCCAGTGATAAGCATTGTTTCTATAGATTATAGATTAACTAAAAGTATTCCTTACGGGGAAACAAAGGGATGGGCTGAAATAAAGGAATGGATCTGGCTAGTTATCTGCAGCAGGAACATGTCCTTAAGGCACAGATCACTCATGCTATTGTTTGTGGTTTAGGAATGCCTTTAAGCAGTTTTCCACCCTGGGTGGGCCAGGTGTTCCTTGCCCTCATTCCACTAAACCCACAACCTTCAGCATGGGCGTCATGGCCATCACCAACATGTAAGCAGAGAAAACAGTTTATTCTTTACTCTTTTTAAAAAACATTTTACTTATTTATTTATTTTGTTTACTTGACAAATAGTGATAGACAGACAGACAGATAGATAGCTAGATATAATGGGGTATAATATGATGTTTACATATGAATATATTGTGATATGATTAAATCAGGCTAATTAACACATCCGTCACCTCACCAGCTTATTTTTTTGTGTGTGGTGAGAACATTTAAAATCTACTCTTCTAGCAATGTTGAAATATATGACACATTATTATTAACTCTAGTCACCATGCTGCATAATAGATCACTAAAATTTATTCCTCCAGTGTAACTGAAACTTTGCACTCTTTAACTAACCTCTCTCATTTCCCCATCTTCACCCCCAGTCTCTGGTGACCACCATTCTACTCTCTGCTTCTATGAATTTGACTTTTTTAGATTCCCCATGAAAATAAGACCAAGTATTTGTCTTTCTGTGCCTGGATTATTTCACTTATAATTTCCTCTAGGTTCATATGTGCTTGCAAATGACAAAATGTCTTGTTTTTAAGGCTGAATAGTATTCCATTATGTGTATATATCATATTATCTTTATATATTCATCTATTGATGGGTATTTAGATCGCTTCCACATCTTGGCTATTGTGAATAATGCTGCAGAGAACATGGAACTGCAGATATCCCTTTGACATTCTAATTTCAGTTCCTTTGACTATATACTCAGAAGTGGGATTCCTGGATCACATGGTAATTCTATTGCTAGTTTTTTTAAGAATGCTCATGCTGTTTTCCAAAATGGCTGCACTAATACATTCTCACCAGCAGTGTACCAGGGTTGCCTTTTCTCCACATCCTTGCTAACACTTATTATCTTTCATCTTTTTTATGATAGCCATTCATTCTAACAGATGTGAGGTTATACCTCATTATGGATTTAAATTGTATTTCTCTAGGGATTAATGAAGTTGAGCATGTTTTCATATATTTGTCGGCTATTTGTATGTCTTCTTTTGAGAAATGTCCATTCAGGTCTTTTGCCCATTTTTTTACTGGGTTATTTGTTTTCTTGCTATTGAATTGAGTTTCTTACATATTTTGTATATTAGTTGCTTTTTACTCGTTTTTTTATTTTTTTTAAAATTTTATTTTATTATTATTGTACTTTAAGTTTTAGGGTACATGTGCACAATGTGCCGGTTAGTTACATATGTATACATGTGCCATGCTGGTGTGCTGCACCCATTAACTCATCATTTAGCATTAGGTATATCTCCTAATGCTATCCCTCCACCCTCCCCCCACTCCACAACAATCCCCAGAGTGTGATGTTCCCCTTCCTGTGTCCATGTGTTCTTATTGTTCAATTCCCACCTATGAGTGAGAATGTGCAGTGTTTGGTTTTTCTTGTGATAGTTTACTGAGAATGATGATTTCCAATTTCATCCATGTCCCTACAAAGGACATGAACTCATCATTTTTTATGGCTGCATAGTATTCCATGGTGTATATGTGCCACATTTTCGTAATCTAGTCTATCATTGTTGGACATTTGGCTTGGTTCCAAGTCTTTGCTATTGTGAATAATGCTGCCATAAACATACGTGTGCATGTGTCTTTATAGCAGCATGATTTATAGTCCTTTGGGTATATACCCAGTAATGGGATGGCTGGGTCAAATGGTATTTCTAGTTCTAGATCCCTGAGGAAATCGCCACACTGACTTCCACAATGGTTGAACTAGTTTACAGTCCCACCAACAGTGGAAAAGTGTTCGTATTTCTCCACATCCTCTCCAGCACCTGTTGTTTCCTGACTTTTTAATAATCGCCATTCTAAATGATGTGAGATGGTATCTCATTGTGGTTTTGATTTGCATTTCTCTGATGGCCAGTGATGGTGAGCATTTTTTCATGTGTTTTTTGGCTGCATAAATGTCTTCTTTTGAGAAGTGTCTGTTCATGTCCTTCACCCACTTTTTGATGGGGTTGTTTGTTTTTTTCTTGTAAATTTGTTTATGTTCATTGTAGATTCTGGATGTTAGCCCTTTGTCAGATGAGTAGGTTGCGAAAATTTTCTCCCATTCTGTAGGTTGCCTGTTCACTCTGATGGTAGTTTCTTTTGCTGTGCAGAAGCTCTTTAGTTTAATTAGATCCCATTTGTCAATTTTGGCTTTTGTTGCCATTGCTTTTGGTGTTTTAGATATGAAGTCCTTGCCCATGCCTATGTCCTGAATGGTAATGCCTAGGTTTTCTTCTAGGGTTTTTATGGTTTTAGGTCTAACGTTTAAGTCTTTAATCCATCTTGAATTAATTTTTGTATAAGGTGTAAGGAAGGGATCCAGTTTCACCTTTCTACATATGGCTAGCCAGTTTTCCCAGCACCATTTATTAAATAGGGAATCCTTTCCCCATTGCTTGTTTTTCTCAGGTTTGTCAAATATCAGATAGTTGTAGATATGTGACGTTATTTCTGAGGGCTCTGTTCTGTTCCATTGATCTATATCTCTGTTTTGGTACCAGTACCATGCTGTTTTGGTTACTGTAGACTTGTAGTATAGTTTGAAGTCAGGTAGCGTGATGCCTCCAGCTTTGTTCTTTTGGCTTAGGATTGACTTGGCGATGCAGGCTCTTTTTCAGTTCTATATGAACTTTAAAGTAGTTTTTTTCCAATTCTGTGAAGAAAGTCATTGGTAGCTTGATGGGGATGGCATTGAATCTATAAATTACCTTGGGAAGTATGGGCATTTTCATGATATTGATTCTTCCTACCCATGAGCATGGAATATTCTTCCATTTGTTTGTATTCTCTTCTATTTCATTGAGCAGTGGTTTGTAGTTCTCCTTGAAGAGGTCCTTCACATCCCTTGTAAGTTGGATTCCTAGGTATTTTATTCTCTTTGAAGCAATTGTGAATGGGAAGTCCCTCATGATTTGGCTCTCTGTTTGTCTGTTATTGGTGTATAAGAATGCTTGTGATTTTTGTACATTGATTTTGTATCCTGAGACTTTGCTGAAGTTGCTTATCAGCTTAAGGAGATTTTGGGCTGAGACGATGGGGTTTTCTAGATATACAATCATGTCATCTGCAAACAGGGACAATTTGACTTCCTCTTTTCCTAATTGAATACCCTTTATTTCCTTCTCCTGCCTAATTGTCCTGGCCAGAACTTCCAACACTATGTTGAATAGGAGTGGTGAGAGAGGGCATCCCTCTCTTGTGCCAGTTTTCAAAGGGAATACTTCCAGTTTTTGCCCATTCAGTATGATATTGGCTGTGGGTTTGTCATAGATAGCTCTTATTATTTTGAGATACATCCCATCAATACTTAATTTATTGAGAGTTTTTAGCATGAAGGGTTGTTGAATTTTGTCAAAGGCCTTTTCTGCATCTATTGAGATAATCATGTGGTTTTTGTCTTTGGTTCTGTTTATATGCTGGATTACATTTATTGATTTGCATATATTGAACCAGTCTTGCATCCCAGGGATGAAGCCCACTTGATCATGGTGGATAAGCTTTTTGATGTGCTGCTGGATTCAGTTTGCCAGTATTTTATTGAGGATTTTTGCTTCAATGTTCATCAAGGATATTGGTCTAAAATACTGTTTTTTCGTTGTGTCTCTGCCCAGCTTTGGTATCAGGATGATGTTGGCCTCATAAAATGAGTTAGGGAGGATTCCCTCTTTTTCTATTGATTGGAATAGTTTCAGAAGGAATGGTAACAGTTCCCCCTTTTACCTCTGGTAGAATTCAGCTGTGAATCCATCTGGTCCTGGACTCTTTTTGGTTGGTAAGCTATTAATTATTGCCACAATTTCAGAGCCTGTTATTGGTCTATTGAGAGATTCAACTTCTTCCTGGTTTAGTCTTGAGAGGGTGTATGTGTCGAGGAATTTATCTGTTTCTTCTAGATTTTCTAGTTTATTTGCATAGAGGTGTTTTTAGTATTCTCTGATGGTAGTTTGTATTTCTGTGGGATAGGTGGTGATATCCTCTTTATCATTTTTTATTGTGTCTATTTGATTCTTCTCTCTTTTCTTCTTTATTAGTCTTGCTAGCAGTCTATCAATTTTGTTGATCCTTTCAAAAAACCAGCTCCTGGATTCATTGATTTTTTGAAGGGGTTTTTTTATGTCTCTATTTCCTTCAGTTCTGCTCTGATTTTAGTTATTTCTTGCCTTCTGCTAGCTTTTGAATGTGTTTGCTCTTGCTTGTCTAGTTCTTTTAATTGTGATGTTAGGGTGTCAATTTTGGATCTTTCCTGCTTTCTCTTGTGGGCATTGAGTGCTATAAATTTCCCTCTACACACTGCTTTGAATGTGTCCCAGAGATTCTGGTATGTTGTGTCTTTGTTCTCATTGGTTTCAAAGAACATCTTTATTTCTGCCTTCATTTTGTTATTTACCCAGTAGTCATTCAGGAGCAGTTTCTTCAGTTTCCATGTAGTTGTGTGGTTTTGAATGAGTTTCTTAATCCTGAGTTCTAGTTTGATTGCACTGTGGTCTGAGAGACACTTTGCTATAATTTCTGTTGTTTTACATTTGCTGAGGAGAGCTTTACTTCCAACTATGTGGTCAATTTTGGAATAGGTGTGGTGTGGTGCTGAAAAAAATGTATATTCTGTTGATTTTGGGTGGAGAGTTCCGTAGATGTCTATTAGGTCCTCTTGGCGCAGAGCTGAGTTCAATTCCTGGGTATCCTTATTAACTTTCTGTCTCATTGATCTGTCTAATGTTGACAGTGGGGTGTTAAAGTCTCCCATTATTATTGTGTGGGAGTCTAAGTCTCTTTGTAGGTCACTCAGGACTTACTTTATGAATCTGGGTGCTCCTGTATTGGGTGCATATATATTTAAGATAGTTAGCTCTTCTTGTTGAATTGATCCCTTTACCATTATGTAATGGCCTTCTTTGTCTCTTTTGATCTTTGTTGGTTCAAAGTCTGTTTTATCAGAGACTAGGATTGCAACCCCTGCCTTTTTTTGTTTTCCATTTGCTTCGTAGATCCTCCTCCATGCTTTTACTTTGAGCCTATGTGTGTCTCTGCACATGAGATGGATTTCCTGAATACAGCACACTGATGAGTCTTGACTCTTTATCCAATTTACCGGTCTGTGTCTTTTAATTGGAGCATTTAGTCCATTTACATTTAAAGTTAATATTGTTATGCATGAATTTGATCCTGTCATTATGATGTTAGCTGGTTATTTTGCTCGTTAGTTGATGCAGTTTCTTCCTAGCCTCAATGGTCTTCACAATTTGGCATGTTTTAGCAGTGGCTGGTACTGGTTGTTCCTTTCCATGTTTAGTGCTTCCTTCAGGAGCTCTTTTAGGGCAGGTCTGGTGGTGACAAAATGTCTCAGCATTTCCTTGTCTGTAAAGTATTTTATTTCTCCTTCACTTATGAAGCTTAGTTTGGCTGGATATGAAATTCTGGGTTGAAAATTCTTTTCTTTAAGAATGTTGAATATTGGCCCCCACTCTCTTCTGGCTTGTAGAGTTTCTGCCGAGACATCCGCTGTTAGTCTGATGGGCTTCCCTTTGTGGGTAACCCGACCTTTCTCTCTGGCTGCCCTTAACATTTTTTCCTTCATTTCAACTTTGGTGAATCTGACAATTATGTGTCTTGGAGTTGCTCTTCCCGAGGAGTATCTTTGTGGCGTTCTCTGTATTTCCTGAATCTGAATGTTGTCCTGCCTTGCTAGATCGCAGAAGTTCTCCTGGATAATATCCTGCAGAATGTTTTCCAACATGGTTGCATTCTCCCTGTCACTTTCAGGTACACCAATCAGACGTAGATTTGGTCTTTTCACATAGTCCCATATTTCTTGGAGGCTTTGTTCGTTCCTTTCTATTTTTTTTCTCTAAACTTCCCTTCTGGCTTCATTTCATTCATTTCATCTTCCATCACTGATACCCTTTCTTCTAGTTGATCGCATCAGCTCCTGAGGCTTCTGCATTCTTCACGTAGTTCTCGAGCCTTGGCTTTCAGCTCCATCAGCTCCTTTAAGCACTTCTCTGTATTGGTTATTCTAGTTATACATTCATCTAAATTGTTTTCAAAGTTTTTAACTTCTTTGCCTTTGGTTTGAATTCCCTCCTGTAGCTCAGAGTAGTTTGATCGTCTGAAGCCTTCTTCTCTCAACTCGTCAAAGTCATTCTCTGTCCAGCTTTGTTCCATTGCTGGTGATGAACCGTGTTCCTTTGGAGGAGGAGAGGTGCTTTGCTTTTAAGAGTTTCCAGTTTTTCTGCTTTGTTTTTTTCCCCATCTTTGTGGTTTTATCTACTTTTGGTCTTTGATGATGATGATGTACAGATGGGTTTTTGGTGTGGATGTGCTTTCTGTTTGTTAGTTTTCCTTCTAACAGACAGGACCCTCAGCTGCAGGTCTGTTGGAGTTTGCTAGAGGACCACTCCAGACCCTGTTTGCCTGGGTGTCAGCAGGGGTGTCTGCAGAACAGCGGATTTTCATGAACTACAAATGCTGCTGTCTGATGGTTCCTCTGGAAGTTTAGTCTCAGAGGAGTACCCGGCCGTGTGAGGTGTCAGTCTGCCCCTACTGGGGGGTGCCTCCCAGTTAGGCTGCTTGGGGGTCAGGGGTCAGGGACCCACTTGAGGAGGCAGTCTGCCCGTTCTCAGATCTCCAGCTGAGTGCTGGGAGAACCACTGCTCTCTTCAAAGCTGTCAGACAGGGACATTTAAGTCTGCAGAGGTTACTGCTGTCTTTTTGTTTGTCTGTGCCCTGCCCCCAGAGGTGGAGCCTACAGAGGCAGGCAGGCCTCCTTGAGCTGTGGTGGGCTCCATCCAGTTCAAGCTTCCCGGCTGCTTTGTTTACCTAAGCAAACCTGGGCAAAGGCGAGCGCCCCTCCCCCAGCCTCACTGCCACCTTGCAGTTTGATCTCAGACTGCTGTGCTAGCAATCAGTGAGGCTCAGTGGGCATAGGACCCTCCGAGCCAGGTGCGGGATATAATCTCCTGGTGCGCCATTTTTTAAGCCCGTAGGAAAAGCGCAGTATTACGGTGGGAGTGACCCGATTTTCCAGGTGCCCTCTGTCAACCCTTTCTTTGACTAGGAAAGGGAACTCCCTGACCCCTTGCGCTTCCCAAGTGAGGCAATGCCTCACTCTGCTTCCCCTCACACACGTGTGCTGTACCCACTGTCCTGCACCCACTGTCTGGCACTTCCTAGTGAGATGAACCCGGTACCTCAGATGGAAATGCAGAAATCACCCGTCTTCTGCATCGCTCACGCTGGGAGCTGTAGACCGGAGCTGTTCCTATTCAGCCATCTTGGCTCCGTCCTGCTTTTTACTCTTAACAGTGTCTTTGGATGAACAGAAGTTCTTAAATTTAATATGGTCCAATCATCAATATTTTCATTTATAAATTGTAGTTTTTGCCCACCTCAAGCTCATGAAACTGTTTTGTTTTACAACAGTTATCATTTTATGTGTTATAGTTCCTGAGTGCTTGATTTTCATTCTCAATATTCTCATGTTCCCAAGATACTTGTTGGAAGACCAGCAATAGTGAACACATGCCTGGTAACTGGAAGAAATGGAGTGGGAGGGACAAAATGGTATACCAAGACATCTACCCATATTTGAAGCATCTGTCCCAGAAATCTCTCATATCAATGTCTACATATAGTTTACATATAGTTACATGACCATAGCAAGCAGCAAGAGAGCTTTTTAAAATTTCAGTTAAAGGTACTGCTGTCTTAAATAAAACTTGTTTCTATTATTAAAGATGGGAGAAATGAATATTGGTGGAGACTTCTGGCTGTTTACTGAAATCCAATCTTACCTTTTCCTTGGCACATGGCTGCTTAGGTAACAGTTATTTTCCTCCATATTTTATTGTTTTCTATGGCCTTGTCATTAAGTTCTGGCCATTGTAATGTGAATGGAAGTGGTGTGTGCAACATTGGCTTTACTTAGTTAAAATAAAATCTTTTACCTTGGTAGTTTCCTTTTCTTCTTCCTGTGAAATATAATATAGATATGCCTGCAACCCAGCTAAGAAGATGCATTTGAGGAAAACCCTTTAAAGATGGAAAAGAATTGAGATGAAAGGAAAATTGGTTTTCTCATGTAACAAAATAATGCCAGATCCCTACCTCATACCATCTAAAAATATAAATGCCAGAGGGATCAAAGATGTAAAATGTGATAGAACAAAATTTCAAAGACTTTTAGAAAAAAATCTTTATGGTCTCTGGATCAGAAGAGATTTCTAAATAAAATACAGAAACAAAAGAGAAAAGATTGAAAATTTTGACAACACTGAACTTCAAAACTGCTTGATGATGGAGGAAAATATAAACAAATTTAAAAGACAAGATAGACTTGTGACTAATCTCTAATATGAAAACTATTTTTACCTGTTGACAAAAATTAAATTGCCTAAATAGAAATATAGACAAATATTTGCACAATCAATTTAGAGACAAGAAAATTCTAAATGGCCAAAGAACAGAAGAAGTTAGCTTGGCCTTGCTGTTGATCAGGAAATGCCAATTAAAGCACCAAGGTATTTTTCCTCATAACAAAGATTGTAAGGACTGCAAATATCCAACGCTGTCACAGAACAAGAAAACAACCTCACTATAAATACAGAAATCATTGCATAAATTGACAAAGATTCATGCTACGAGATATTATACAGTTATTAAAAGAATGAGGTAGCTTCATATTTAGAGATCTGTTTCTGATCTTTTTAAATGAAAAAAGCCTGGTACAAAATAACAAGCATAGAATGATATTATTTTTATAAAATCAGATTACCCTCCTTCTTGTAAGCAAGCAAAACAAACCTCTGTAAATGTGTGTAAAAGAAAAACATTAGTTGATATTAAGTGGGTCCATTTACTAAGACAATTCCTGCATTACAGTATGAGAGCTTTCAAGCAGCTGTGAGCAATGCACTTTTTGGCTATTGGCACTGCTATCCCATTTACTTGTTTTCCATTATTTATAAAACCTAATATACAAGTTTTGGCTTTTATGGTAATACCATTCCCAAGGGCACATTGATAAAGTAGATAAGGCCTTAGCCAAGCGACATGCACAGGCTTGGAGGTTGTTAGTTCTTCTTTGATATTTGTATAAATGCTTCTGAAACCTTTTAGCAGAGTCAGTGGACAAAAATGTGCTGCCTGTGCCCGTTCGTATCCAAATCTTCAAAAGTTGAGTCTGCTGAGAATTTTGTTCTCAAAATCATTTTTATGTTATTCTGAAGTTGCAATAAACTAGCTTTTTAAAAAGGCTGTTAATCTATGAGGCAGAATCTGCCATGTAGCCAAATCACTTTCTTTCAGTATGTTTGACGCTTGAGTAGAAACATTAACTCGTTCATGCCATTTAGGATACTATTATTTAGTGCACCAGTAATAGCTAAATGCTTCTCTGGGTAACACTTACTCCCAGGGAGATTCTTGAGAAGAACAGAATTCATTATGTTCACTGATGCTGTGATATTAGGAATCAACAGAGAAACACAGCAATCATAGGGAGATACACAAGCCAGGAAAGGACAAGGACACGGGCCGCATAATACAATAGAAAATACATTCTGCTTGCTGGGGCTGGAGACCTGTACTGTAGACCCAGCTGTGCCATTAGTTGTCTAACTCTCTATGCTGTCATCTTTCCATCCAAGAACAAGGAGCTTGTCTTAGATTGTGGTTTTTTAGGTAATGTTTCTCTAATTCGTAGGCTTCGCGGGGGTGACTGTGGGAGATGTACATTAGTACGTTAGAAGTACTAATGAAGATGGGGCACTAATCTCAGGCCTGATGAAACCAGAACAGCTCTGCCTGTCTTTGTTTTTTTGTTTTATTTTGTTTGGGACAGAGTCTCATTCTGTCATCCAGGCTGAAGTGCAGTGGCTCAATCTCGGCCCACTGCAACCTCCACCTCCTGAGTTCAAGTGATTCTTCTGCCTCAGCCTCCCGTGTAGCTGGGAATACAGGCACCCACCACAACACCCAGCTAGTTTTTGGATTTTTAGTAGAGACGGGGTTTCACAATGTTGACCAGCCTGGTCTCATACTCCTGACCTCAAGTGATCCGTCCCCTCCTTGACCTCCCAAAGTGCTGGGATTACAGACGTGAGCCACTGTGTCTGGACTTTTGTTTTTTATATTAGTGTTCTATGTAACATTTGGTATGAAATAAAGTTTGAAAATCCCTACGCCAGATTATTTACTTGCTCTCAAGCAGTCCTCAAAATTCTGTGGTTTTAAGTACAGATGGAAGATATTACTGTGGACTTTCTTTAATGTACAGTCTTTACTTTGTCAACAGGAATGTTTCCCAAAGTACATTATTTGGAACTCTGTTTGGTGTTAATAGAAAAAAGGGGGAGGGGGCTATTCTGTAGACAAATATGTCTCATAAAATCTTCATCGCAGGACTTCTCAGTCCAATGTGATGGGATCCCTTAAGTGCTTTTACCCACATTTCTTTGCACTTTATGTTTTTTGTCTGATTCCCACTGAGCTCCATCTTCCCACACTTTTCTGCTATGACCCCAGGAAGCTGGAAGTTAGGACTTCTACTTGTGAATTTGGATGCTGGATGGGGGACCACAATTCAGTCCATGCCAGGAGTCATTTGTTACTGGGACATAGCCTAGTGTCTCCTCATATACCATCTACCTGCTTGCAGACACCAATATTTGGATATAATATATATATTTGGATACAAATATATTAGCAAGTCCTGTAATATTTATCTTTTAAAGATCTCTATAAAATGTTCAGCATCGGCTGGGTGTGGTGGCTCACACCTGTAATCCCAGCACTTCGGGAGGCCAAGGTGGGCAGATCACCTGTGGTCAGGAATTTGACACCAGCCTGGCCAACATGACAAAACCCTGTCTCTACTAAAAATACAAAAAATTAGCCAGGAGTGGTGGTGGGTGCCTGTAATCCCAGCTACTCAGGAGGCTGAGGCAGGAGAATCACTTGAACCTGGAAGGCAGAGGTTGCAGTGTGCCGAGATCACGCCACTGCACTCCAGCCTGGGGAATAGAGCAAGACTCTGTAAATAAATAAATAAATAAATAAATAAATAAATAAATAAATATCCTTTTCTGTGGGAACTTCCAGATCCCTGGTGAACACTGCTGTCTTGAGTATTGAGAACAGATTTGAAAAGAGTGAGGAAAGAAAAAACAAAAAAACAGTGCATCAAGTATAAGCCTGATTACTTCTCCAAAGTGGTCTGGACAGATTCCATGTCAGATCACCGGGGTAGGGCTTCCTGGTATGCTAACAGGCTGCAGCACCTCTGACTATGTCAATAGAAGAACTTCAGGATTCCAACAGCCACCTGGCAACACCAGTGTTTTCTCTGGAATAATCTGATCCTGCCATAACATAAGTAAGTAGCAACAATAACTAAAGCCAATGCAGATACAAAGACTCTGGAAGGAAACACAGCAAAATGTTAACTATTATTTTCTCTAAAAAGTAGAACTAAGAAGGAGTTTTGCTTCTTTTGTTTGTAAAACTTTCT
Source organism: Pongo abelii (assembly GCF_028885655.2). Taxonomy (NCBI): domain Eukaryota; kingdom Metazoa; phylum Chordata; class Mammalia; order Primates; family Hominidae; genus Pongo; species Pongo abelii. The sequence continues at coordinate 68,624,544 of NC_071998.2, read as the reverse complement.
GAATTGTATGACTTTTTTCCTTTTCTTTTCTTTTTTTTTTTTTGAACAATAATAGGTTTCTGTTTTAAATCAGACAAATAAAGGTGTCTCAAATTTGGAAGGCAACCACTGTCACCCAACTCAATACAAAGAATGGGTAATATGATATTTAGCTTAACCAGAAAGAAAATTTCTTGATTAGCTGGTAAATAAAAATAAAATAGAAAAGTGGGCATTAATCTGCCCAATTTACTAGCATTGATTATTAGATTGCTGTGTTCATTACAAGGCTGTATACTATAAGCTTACCATAGATATACTGAAAAATTTCTATGGCTTCAAGGTACAGAACATCTGACTAAAATGGCTTAAATCATAGAGGTTTATTCTTACATAACCAGAATGTGCAGGTAAGTAGCACTAGCTTCAGCTTCTCTGCTATTTTGGCCTGTCCTCATGGCCTCAAGATAGCTGTTGTAGTTCCAAGCCTCATGCTTTTGTCAGGGAAAAAAGCAGGAAGAAGGGGAGACCTTCTACATTATTGAAGAACAAAATCGTTCCTAGAAGCTTTCCTACCACATTCCTCTCAGTTCTCATTGGCCAGAATTGGGTCACTTGCCCATTCTCTGACAGCAAGGGATGCTGGGAAACAATATCTGGCATCTTCTATCTGTGGTAAAAAGCAGTCTCTTCCCACTAAGGGGCATCATGAGCACAAAGAGCAGATAACTTGGAGGAGAGAATCCAGAGATAAATATATCCACAAATATTGTCCTTTATAAAATCTTTTATAAGCATCTGAAATTTCTTAGCTTGAGTAAAAGAAAACTAAAGATCAGATTAATAACATGCTTCAACAGTATGACATTTTTATATCACAGTTATCTGCTCACTATCCTATGAAAAGGATGATTATCAATGCTTTAAAAAAATATGAAAGTGTGATAAGGGAAGGAAAAATACCTACTACATGCTTACTGTAAGTCAGGCACTGTAGTAGGTGATTTAAATATATTATTTCAATTACTCCTTTAAGGGAGCTACTGGATTTATTTTATAGATGAGGAAATGGAAGCCTCAGGGAACTAGAGCCTTTTTGCCACTTTCCCTTCCTGGGACTTTACACCTCATACCAATTCTACAGTTAGCAAGACCTCTTCTAGGAAAAAAAAAAAAAAAAACAGATTACACAGGTATACACAGAATATGACTAAGTAAAACCGTGAGTTTATGCATTGATAAAAGATAGTGGAGGTAAATATGAATGATCTCAATGCTGGTTAGGCTTTGATTATTTTCCCTTTAAATTTTCTTAATCCAGGCTGGGCACGGTGGCTCATGCCTGTAATCCCAGCACTTTGGGAGGCTGAGGCGGGCAGATCACTTGAGGTCAGGAGTTTGAGACCAGCCTGGCAAACATGGTGAAACCCTGTCTCTACTAAAAATACCAACAAACAAAAAATCAGCTGGGCATCGTGGCACACACCTGTAATCCCAGCTACTCAGGAGGCTGAGGCAGGAGAATCACTTGAACCCAGGAATTGGAGGTTGCAGTGAGCCGAGATCATGCCACTGCACTCCAGACTGGGTGACAGAGTGAGACTCCATCTCATAAATAAATAAATAAATAAATATTCTTAAGCTTAATGATGTTTTAAGAGCTTGTTTGGAGGTTCTAGCAAGGGAGTACAGCTACTTGTACACCCTTGACAGAAGAACAGTCCTCTTCTATGGAGGAAGGATCTGATCAATCCCAGGGCTTTGGTTGGGATGCACCTGGAGCAGTGAGATGGAAAGGGGACACCCACCTAGCTAACCAGATCAGCTGAATCAACCCTGCCAATCAATGAGGTGACAGATGTCACAGCCAGATTGCCCTCACATCCCTTAATGGCATTTTGAAAGTTGAAAGAGCTTTTGAAAGTTTTGTATAGGTCCAAGCTAAGATGTAAAAGCACTGGAATTCTATGCAGCCATAAAAAAGATGAGTTCGTGTCCTCTGCAGGGACATGAATGAAGCTGGAAACCATCATTCTCAGCAAACTATCACAAAGACAGAAAACGAAACACTGCATGTTCTCACCCAGGTGGGAATTGAACAATGAGAACACTTGGACACAGGGCAGGGAACATCACATACCGGGACCTGTCGGGGGGTGGGAAGCTGGGGGAGGGATAACATTAGGAGAGATATCTGATGTAAATGATGGGTTGATGGGTGCAGCAAACCAACATGGCACATGTACACCTATGTATCAAATCTGCACGTTGTGCACTTGTACCCTAGAACTTAAAGTATAATAATTAAAAAAAAAAAGATGTAAAAGCACTGTGCTTGGCTAACTGTGAATAGTTCATTTCCATATTTATGTTGTTTCAATGGTTTAAAAATAGGAGTTGTCACCTTATATATATTATGTTCTTATATTCATTAGCATGTGGTATGTCCCATTATTAATACTTTAAATTAGTTTGTTTAGTGAACAGTTTAAAGATATACTTTTTGCCCAGATAAGTAAAATACAGTTGCTTACAAGGTTGAAGTATGTTATTTTTCCTCTTAAAAATGTATTCATGTAAATTATAGAAACTTTGTCATTAGAAAAATAATCATCCATTTCTTACATGATATGAAGACACTGAATTTATCCAGAATTTTATTTTTATTTTTTATAAAAGACTGTTTACTTTTTTAATAAAATAAAACCTCTATAATATTTATAAAAACAGCCATCTACTCCCCACACTTCTACTTCCCAATTTTTGTTCCTCAGGTGCAATTATTCTAAATTTAACTTTTTGTCTTCTATTTAAAAAAAAAGGTTAGATATTATCTGTTGACTTTCTCCTATGGAAGACGAAAGTTCACACCTTTGTTTCTTTCCTGCCCCTTGCCTCCCAAATATGCACTTCTCCTCCCTCAATTATCCCAACAGAATTATATCACAACTCAATACATACATTCCATAAGTATATTATTATGACTGTGCAAATAATATTCACAACTAAGCCATGAAATTAACTTTGATTACATTTTCTTTATTGTACAACTTTTTGTATTACACAGTGTAAATATTTTCCTTGATTTTCTGCTTGCTTCATGTTCTATGTTGTTATTAAAAATTTATTCTCAAATTATCTGAAAGAAGCAAAATCTGAATTTAATTAATTACATCAGGAAAAATCTATCCACTTTTTTTCCTTTACTCTTTTCTTTTCCTTATTTTGTTGTTTTTTGGAGTCACCCTTCCTGAAGCCCTTTGTCCTCCACCTCTAATCTAGACTCTCTGGTCTCCTTTCAATTGATATTTGGGATAGGTATAAAATTCTAGGTTGAAAAGTCACTTCCCTTAGAATTTTGAAGCCATAGTTTTATCGTTTTCTAGTTGCCTTCTAATTCCCATTTGTATGTATGGACTTGATTTTTCTCTCTGAAAGCTTTTAGAATTGTAGTTCTACCCCTGATAATCTAAAACTTTGTGATGATATCTTTTGGTGTGGAACATACTTTTCATCTATTATGCTGGGCACCCAGTTGCCCTTTCACTCTGAATTTCTACCCTTCAGTTCTGAAAATTCTTATTTGGATAATTCCTTAATAATTTTCTCCTCTTTACTTTCTCTGTTCTCTCTTTCTAGAATTTCTGTTAGATGTAAATGTCTGATCTTCCTGTCTGATCTTCTAATTTTCTTATCTTTTCATTTCCATCTCATTGTCTTTCTGTTCTAATTTCTAGAGGATATCCTCACTTATTCTGCAGCCATTCTATTGACTTTTCCATATCAGCTATTATATCTTTAAATTCAGTACAGCAACCTGACCCACTTTTGAATGTAATAACTTTTCTCATATCTCTGAGGATGTTAATGATTTGGAGTCCTCTTCTGGTTTTGGTATTGACTACTTTTGGTGTTTCTTTTTATTCCCATTTGATCTGGTCTCTATGCTTAATTGTGGGGGTTGTTGTCAAATGGCTGGTGATTCTTGGCTTTCCAAACATGTTAATATGTGAAGGTCTCAAAAGCTGACTGGAAGCTTTTTGTGAAAGTGGGTGATAGGCTTTCCTAGAAGACAGCCTGGCTGTTCTGTGAGGGAATCTCCACTTGTCAATATCTGAGGCCCTTTTTTTTTTATTTTTTTATACTTTAAGTTTTAGGGTACATGTGCACAATGTGCAGGTTAGTTACATATGTATACATGTGCCATGCTGGTGTGCTGCACCCATTAACTCGTCATTTAGCATTAGGTATATCTCCTAATGCTATCCCTCCCTGCTCCCCCCACCCCACAACAGTCCCCAGAGTGTGATGTTCCCTTTCCTGTGTCCATGTGTTCTCATTGTTCAATTCCCACTTATGAGTGAGAATATGTGGTGTTCGGTTTTTTGTTCATGTGATAGTTTACTGAGAATGATGATTTCCAACTTCATCCATGTCCCTACAAAGGACATGAACTCATCATTTTTTATGGCTGCATAGTATTCCATGGTGTATATGTGCCACATTTTCTTAATCCAGTCTATCATTCTTGGACATTTGGGTTAGTTCCAAGTCTTTCCTATTGTGAATAGTGCCACAATAAACATACATGTGCATGTGTCTTTATAGCAGCATGATTTATAATCCTTTGGGTATATACCCAGTAATGGGATGGCTGGGTCAAATGGTATTTCTAGTTCAAGATCCCTGAGGAATCACCACACTGACTTCCACAATGGTTGAACTGGTTTACAGTCCCACCAACAGTGTAAAAGTGTTCGTATTTCTCCACATCCTCTCCAGCACCTGTTGTTTCCTGACTTTTTAATGATTGCCATTCTAAATGGTGTGAGATGGTATCTCATTGTGGTTTTGATTTGCATTTCTCTGATGGCCAGTGATGGTGAGCATTTTTTCATGTGTTTTTTGGCTGCATAAATGTCTTCTTTTGAGAAGTGTCTGTTCATGTCCTTCACTCACTTTTTGATGCGGTTGGTTTTTTCTTGTAAATTTGTTGGAGTTCATTGTAGATTCTGGATATTAGCCCTTTGTCAGATGAGTAGGTTGTGAAAATTTTCTCCCATTCTGTAGGTTGCCTGTTCACTCTGATGGTAGTTTCTTTTGCTGTGCAGAAGCTCTTTAGTTTAATTAGATCCCATTTGTCAATTTTGGCTTTTGTTGCCATTGCTTTTGGTGTTTTAGATATGAAGTCCTTGCCCATGCCTATGTCCTGAACAGTAATGCCTAGGTTTTCTTCTAGGGTTTTTATGGTTTTAGGTCTAACATTTAAGTCTTTAACCCATCTTGAATTAATTTTTGTATAAGGTGTAAGGAAGGGATCCACTTTCAGCTTTCTACATATGGCTAGCCAGTTCTACCAGCACCATTTATTAAATAGGGAATCCTTTCCCCATTGCTTGTTTTTCTCAGGTTTGTCAAAGATCAGATAGTTGTAGATAAGTGGCATTATTTCTGAGGGCTCTGTTCTGTTCCATTGATCTATATCTCTGTTTTGGTACCAGTACCATGCTGTTTTGGTTACTGTAGACTTCTAGTATAGTTTGAAGTCAGGTAGCGTGATGCCTCCTGCTTTGTTCTTTTGGCTTAGGATTGACTTGGCGATGCGGGCTCTTTTTCAGTTCCATATGAACTTTAAAGTAGTTTTTTCCAATTCTGTGAAGAAAGTCATTGGTAGCTTGATGGGAATGGCATTGAATCTATAAATTACCTTGGGAAGTATGGACATTTTCATGATATTGATTCTTCCCACCCATGAGCATGGAATGTTCTTCCATTTGTTTGTATCCTCTTCTATTTCATTGAGCAATGGTTTGTAGGTCTCCTTGAAGAGGTCCTTCATGTCCCTTGTAAGTTGGATTCCTAGGTATTATATTCTCTTTTGAAGCAATTGTGAATGGGAGTTCACTCATGATTTGGCTCTCTGTTTGTCTGTTATTGGTGTATAAGAATGCTTGTGATTTTTGTACATTGATTTTGTATCCTGAGACTTTGCTGAAGTTGCTTATCAGCTTAAGGAGATTTTGGGCTGAGACGATGGGGTTTTCTAGATATACAATCATGTCATCTGCAAACAGGGACAATTTGACTTCCTCTTTTCCTAATTGAATACCCTTTATTTCCTTCTCCTGCCTAATTGCCCTGGCCAGAACTTCCAACACTATGTTGAATAGGAGTGGTGAGAGAGGGCATCCCTGTCTTGTGCCAGTTTTCAAAGGGAATGCTTCCAGTTTTTGCCCATTCAGTGTGATATTGGCTGTGGGTTTGTCATAGATAGCTCTTATTATTTTGAGATATGTCCCATCAATACCTAATTTATTGAGAATTTTTAGCATGAAGGGTTGTTGAATTTTGTCAAAGGCCTTTTCTGCATCTATTGAGATAATCATGTGGTTTTTGTCTTTGGTTCTGTTTATATGCTGGATTACATTTATTGATTTGCTTATATTGAACCAGCCTTGCATCCCAGGGATGAAGCCCACGTGATCATGGTGGATAAGCTTTTTGATGTGCTGCTGGATTCGGTTTGCCAGTATTTTATTGAGGATTTTTGCATCGATGTTCATCAGGGATATTGGTCTAAAATTCTCTTTTTTGGTTGTGTCTCTGCCCGGCTTTGGTATCAGGATGATGCTGACCTCATAAAATGAGTTAGGGAGGATTCCCTCTTTTTCTATTGATTGGAATAGTTTCAGAGGAATGGTACCAGTTCCCCCTTGTACCTCTGGTAGAATTTGGCTGTGAATCCATCTGGTCCTGGACTCTTTTTGGTTGGTAAGCTATTGATTATTGCCACAATTTCAGAGCCTGTTATTGGTCTATTGAGAGATTCAACTTCTTCCTGGTTTAGTCTTGGGAGGGTGTATGTGTCGAGGAATTTTTCCGTTTCTTCTAGATTTTCTAGTTTATTTGCGTAGAGGTGTTTGTATTATTCTCTGATGGTAGTTTGTATTTCTGTGGGATCGGTGGTGATATCCCCTCTATCATTTTTTATTGTGTCTATTTGATTCTTCTCTCTTTTCTTCTTTATTAGTCTTGCTAGCGGTCTATCAATTTTGTTAATCCTTTCAAAAAACCAGCTCCTGGATTCATTGATTTTTATAGGGTTTTTCGTGTCTCTATTTCCTTCAGTTCTGCTCTGATCTTAGTTATTTCTTGTCTTCTGCTAGCTTTTGAATGTGTTTGCTCTTGCTTTTCTAGTTCTTTTAATTGTGATGTTAGGGTGTCAATTTTGGATCTTTCCTGCTTTCTCTTGTGAGCATTTAGTGCTATAAATTTCCCTCTACACACTGCTTTGAATGTGTCCCAGAGATTCTGGTATGTTGTGTCTTTGTTCTCATTGGTTTCAAAGAACATCTTTATTTCTGCCTTCATTTTGTTATGAACCCAGTAGTCATTCAGGAGCAGGTTGTTCAGTTTCCATGTAGTTGAGTGGTTTTGAGTGAGTTTCTTAATCCTGAGTTCTAGTTTGATTGCACTGTGGTCTGAGAGACAGTTTGTTATAATTTCTGTTCTCTTACATTTGTTGAGGAGAGCTTTACTTCCAACTATGTGGTCAATTTTGGAATAGGTGTGGTGTGGTGCTGAAAAAAAATGTATATTCTGTTGATTTTGGGTGGAGAGTTCCGTAGATGTCTATTAGGTCCACTTGGTGCAGAGCTGACTTCAATTCCTGGGTATCCTTGTTAACTTTCTGTCTCGTTGATCTGTCTAACATTGACAGTGGGGTGTTAAAGTCTCCCATTATTATTGTGTGGGAGTCTAAGTCTCTTTATAGATCACTCAGGACTTGCTTTACGAATCTGGGTGCTCCTGTATTGGGTGCATATATATTTAGGATATTTAGGTCTTCTTGTTGAATTAATCCCTTTACCATTATGTAATGGCCTTCTTTGTCTCTTTTGATCTTTGTTGGTTCAAAGTCTGTTTTATCAGAGACTAGGATTGCAACCCCTGCATTTTTTTTGTTTTCCATTTGTTTGGTAGCTCTTCCTCCATCCTTTTATTTTGAGCCTATATGTGTCTCTGCACATGAGATGGATTTCCTGAATACAGCACACTGATGGGTCTTGACTCTTTATCCAATTTGCCAGTCTGTGTCTTTTAATTGGAGCATTTAGTCCATTTACATTTAAAGTTAATATTGTTATGTGTGAATTTGATCCTGTCATTATGATGTTAGCTGGTTATTTTGCTCATTAGTTGACGCAGTTTCTTCCTAGCCTCAATGATCTTTACAATTTGGCATGATTTTGCAGTGGCTGGTACCAGTTGTTTCTTTCCATGTTTAGTGCTTCCTTCAGGAGCTCTTTTAGGGCAGGTCTGGTGGTGACAAAATCTCTCAGCATTTCCTTGTCTGTAAAGTATTTTATTTCTCCTTCACTTATGAAGCTTAGTTTGGCTGGATATGAAATTCTGGGTTGAAAATTCTTTTCTTTAAGAATGTTGAATATTGGCCCCCACTCTCTTCTGGCTTGTAGAGTTTCTGCCGAGAGATCCGCTGTTAGTCTGATGGGCTTCCCTTTGTGGGTAACCCGACCTTTCTCTCTGGCTGCCCTTAACATTTTTTCCTTCATTTCAACTTTGGTGAATCTGACAATTATGTGTCTTGGAGTTGCTCTTCTCGACGAGTATCTTTGTAGCGTTCTCTGTATTTCCTGAATCTGAATGTTGTCCTACCTTGCTAGATCGTGGAAGTTCTCCTGGATAATATTCTGCAGAATGTTTTCCAACATGGTTCCATTCTCCCTGTCACTTTCAGGTACACCAATCAGACGTAGATTTGGTCTTTTCACATAGTCCCATATTTCTTGGAGGCTTTGTTCATTTCTTTCTATTCTTTTTTCTCTAAACTTCCCTTCTGGCTTCATTTCATTCATTTCATCTTCCATCACTGATACCCTTTCTTCTAGTTGATCGCATCAGCTCCTGAGGCTTCTGCATTCTTCACGTAGTTCTCGAGCCTTGGCTTTCAGCTCCATCAGCTCCTTTAAGCACTTCTCTGTATTGGTTATTCTAGTTATACATTCATCTAAATTGTTTTCAAAGTTTTTAACTTCTTTGCCTTTGGTTTGAATTCCCTCCTATATCTCAGAGTAGTTTGATCGTCTGAAGCCTTCTTCTCTCAACTCGTCAAAGTCATTCTCTGTCCAGCTTTGTTCCATTGCTGGTGATGAACTGCATTCCTTTGGAGGAGGAGAGGGGCTCTGCTTTTAAGAGTTTCCAGTTTTTCTGCTTTGTTTTTTCCCCATCTTTGTGGTTTTATCTACTTTTGGTCTTTGATGATGATGGTGTACAGATGGGTTTTTGGTGTGGATGTCCTTTCTGTTTGTCAGTTTTCCTTCTAACAGACAGGACCCTCAGCTGCAGGTCTGTTGGAGTTTGCTAGAGGACCACTCCAGACCCTGTTTGCCTGGGTGTCAGCAGGGGTGTCTGCAGAACAGCGGATTTTCATGAACCGCGAATGCTGCTGTCTGACGGTTCCTCTGGAAGTTTAGTCTCAGAGGAGTACCCGGCCGTGTGAGGTGTCAGTCTGCCCCTAATGGGGGGTGCCTCCCAGTTAGGCTGCTCGGGGGTCAGGGGTCAGGGACCCACTTGAGGAGGCAGTCTGCCTGTTCTGAGATCTCCACCTGCATGCTGGGAGAATGACTGCTCTCTTCAAAGCTGTCAGACAGGGACATTTAAGTCTGCAGAGGTTACTGCTGTCTTTTTGTTTGTCTGTGCCCTGCCCCCAGAGGTGGAGCCTACAGAGGCAGGCAGGCCTCCTTGAGCTGTGGTGGGCTTCACCCAGTTCGAGCTTCCCGGCTGCTTTGTTTACCTAAGCAAGCCTGGGCAATGGCAGACACCCCTCCCCCAGCCTCGCTGCCGCCTTGCAGTTTGATCTCAGAGTGCTGTGATAGCAATCAGTGAGATTTCATGGGCATGTGACCCTCCGAGCCAGGTGTGGGATATAATCTCCTGGTACGCCATTTTTTAAGCCCGTGGGAAAAGCGCAGTATCAGGGTGGGAGTGACCCGATTTTCCAGGTGCCATCTGTCACCCCTTTCTTTGACTAGGAAAGGGAACTCCCTGACCCCTTGGGCTTCCCAAATGAGGCAATGCCTTGCCCTGCTTCAGCTCGCGCATGGTGCACGGCACCCACTGTCCAGCACTCCCAGGTGAGAGGAACCTGGTACCTCAGATGGAAATGCAGAAATCACTCATCTTCTGCGTCGCTCACACTGGGAGCTATAGACAGGAGCTGTTCCTATTCCGCCATCTTGACTAACAGTCCAGGCCTTTTTTCGTAAGCCAGAATAGAGAGGAGTTCAGCCTTCAGTCTTAAAAAAGTATATGATCTGACAAACTGTGTTCTTGGAGATAAGTAGAAGAAAATAAAACAGGAGTGATCTTTCAGTCACTTAACAGCTCTCTTTTTATACTATTGTGTCCAGAATTGGTGGGTTCTTGGTCTCACTGACTTCAAGAATGAAGCCATGGACCCTCGCGGTGAGTGTTACAGCTCTTAAGGTGGCGCGTCTGCAGTTTGTTCCTTCTGATGTTCGGATGTGTTTGGAGTTTCTTCCTTCTGGTGGGTTCGTAGTCTCGCTGGCTCAGGAGTGAAGCTGCAGACCTTTGCGATGAGTGTTACAGCTCTTAAGGCAGTGCGTCTGGAGTTGTTCGTTCCTCCCGGTGGGCTCATGGTCTCGCTGGCTTCAGGAGTGAAGCTGCAGATCTTTGCAGTGAGTGTTACAGCTCATAAAAGCAGCATGGACCCAAAGAGTGAGCAGTAGCAAGATTTATTGCGAAGAGCAAAAGAACAAAGCTTCCACAGTGTGGAAGGGGACCCGAGTGGGTTGCCAATGCTGGCTCGGGCAGCCTGCTTTTATTCTCTTATCTGGCCCCACCCACATCCTGCTGATTGGTAAAGCCAAGTGGCCTGTTTTGACAGGGCGCCGATTGGTGCGTTTACAATCCCTGAGCTAGATACAAAGGTTCTCCATGTCCCCATCAGATTAGTTAGATACAGCGTTTCGACACACAGGTTCTCTAAGGCCCCACCAGAGCAGCTAGATACAGAGTATCGATTGGTGCACTCACAAACCTTGAGCTAAACACAGGGTGCTAATTGGTGTGTTTACAATCCTTGAGCTAGATACAGAGTGCCAATTGGTGTGTTTACAATCCTTGAGCTAGACATAAAGGTTCTCCAAGGCCCCACCAGAGCAGCTAGATACAGAGGGTCGATTGGTGCACTCACAAACCTTGAGCTAAACACAGGGTGCTGATTGGTGTGTTTACAAACCTTGAGCTAGATAGAGAGTGCCGATTGGTGTGTTTACAATCCCTGAGCTAGACATAAAGTTTCTCCAAGGCCCCACCAGAGCAGCTAGATACAGAGTGTCAATTGGTGCACTCACAGACCTTGAGCTAAATACAGAGTGCCGATTGGTGTGCTTACAATCCCTGAGCTAGATATAAAGACTCTCCACGTCCTCACCAGACTCAGGAGCCCAGCTGGCTTCACCTAGTGGATCCCGCACCAGGGCTGCAGGTGGAGCTGCCTGCCAGTCCCGCGCCGGGCGCTCGCACTCCTCAGCCCTTGGGTGGTCGATGGGACTGGGCGCCCTGGAGCAGGGGGCGGCGCTCGTCGGGGAGGCTCGGGCTGCACAGGAACCCACAGAGGTGGGGGAAGGCTCAGGCATGGTGGGCTGCAGTCCTGAGGCCTGCCCGGCGGGAAGGCCCCTAAGGCCCGGCGAGACATTGAGCGCAGCGCCGGTGGGCTGGCACTGCTGGGGGACCCAGTACACCCTCTGCAGCCGCTGGCTGGGATGCTAAGTCCCTCATTGCCCGGGGCTGGCAGGGCCGGCTGGCTGCTCTGAGTGCGGGACCCACCAAGTTCACGCCCACCCGGAACTCCAGCTGGCCGGCAAGCGCGGCACACAACCCCAGTTCCTGCTGGCACCTCTCCCTCCACACCTCCCTGCAAGCTAAGGGAGTGGGCTCCGGCCTTGGCTTGCCCAGAAAGGGGCTTCCACAGTGCAGTGGTGGGCTGAAGGGCTCCTCAAGTGCCACCAAAATGGTAGCCTAGGCAGAGGAGGCGCCGAGAGAGAGCGAGGGCTGTGAGGACTGCCAGCACGCTGTCACCTCTCACTATGACCCATTCAATAAATTATCTGAATACCTTGACTTCCTCTAGTTTAACTTTCTTCTCAATAAATCTTGTCTTTTACTAGGGATCGTCTCCTGACTGTGAAGGTAGCAAGGATACATAAAGGGTCTAAATGTTTTTAAAACAGACTTTTAAGCAATTCTGAACCTCTGCCATCAAAGATGATCAGCTTTGTCAATTCCTCAGTCTTTATAGAGTGTGGAGGCATGAACGGGCCTCCTTCTTATTTCTCTCTTATTTCCTCAGCTTTCTCTGGTTTTTCAATTCAGTTACCCTTTTGTATCTGCTTTCCAGAATCTAAAATTTAAATGAAGCCTCTCATCTTCTAGCATCTCTAACCACATTTTCTTTGACTTCTTGGTTTATTGTTTGTTTGTTTTCAAACAACTATTTTATTGTTATTTTGCTCTGGGTTCAGGAGGCAGCACAGGAAAATGCTCGCATTCAGTTTATAATATTTAACTAGAAGTCTCATCTAATATTCCATATGCTTTTGAGTTTGGTTTACACAGTTTTAATCATATTGAGGAATACAATTGAGTGTCCTGCTTTTAAAATGTATCATTATCATAAGCATTTCCCAAGATAATATGTCAATACTTTTTGAACACTAGGATGATATTTATAAAATTCATTCTTATTTCAAGTATATAGCTAGTCTAGTCTCTAATAAGCCACGGTGTTCTTCTCTGTGTGTGTGTGTGTGTGTGTGTGTTTTACATATGCACAATGGTCTGGGAAATGCTATCAAATCATTTGAATATAGCCACTGAGTTACAGAATATCAAATAATAATCTCACATCTGTTATATAGTATCATGGAAATAATGTTCATGTTCCTTGAAGAGGGAGAAATGAATTTCAGTTCATTAAGCATTAGGGAAAAAAATGATCTCTTATCTAAGAAAAAAACCTCACACTCAGTAATTAAAATCAATCATGAACTTGTCCTTAATGATATGGGAATGGCGAAAGCTACTAATTTCACTACTTTGCTCAAACACATGGAGAGTTTCCATACATTGAACATATTTCTGAGTTTGAGCAAAAAAAATCGAAAGACAGACTAAAGGCCCTGTTTGGCTTTTAAAATATCCAAATTAGCACCTAGGATGCTTAAATATCAGTATCGATTATGTGTGTGTGGCAAGAGGAGTAAAGGTTGCTGGTCTTATGTGCTTTTTAAAAAAAAACTCTGTATTTTTGTACCCACTTTAGTTTTCTGCTCTGACTGCTTTCTGTACCCCAATCTTCCAATCCGCCTGTCAGCATTTGGTCCTTTCACATTTGATATATAGGACACACACAACCAGATACATTTTAATACAGATGTACACATTCCTTTTCTATAAACTTTATATACATTCCCAGAAGGAGTCAATATGTGTCTGATATAAAATTACGGTCATGGAAAATCTAATGCAGCTTTCAGATCATTAAGACTCACAAAATTCTAATCAACAATAGAAGCATGGGCCCTGTTTATATTTACCAGATGCCCAAAAACAACTGCTTCCACTCCTGTTTTCCTCCATTTACATTAACAAACCATCTTTCGTAAAGCCTCAGACTTTTTCCTCCTAATCAAGGGGGTGATGGTTGTTGGCACTGTTGTCTGTATTTTGCTGCCTTACTCTTGCCACGTAATATAATAAAGGGCAAGGGTTCTGAGGAAAATAACAGATAATCATTATTCAACTATGTCTTCAATGATGACACATTGCTATCTAGAAAGAGCTTTATTCTATACTAAAGCTATTTACATATGTCTATTCCATCAGTAAACATCAGTAAAATGAATTCAGAAGCCATTTGGATGAAATTAAATAAAGAGACAAATAGGGTGAATGTTGTAAGAGAATATATTTTACAAACTGCCTTTAAAACGCTTCCCTCATGCAGATGACAAAATTGGACTAGAGACAAGATATAAAAAGGATGGGGAGCTTCTCGCGAGCAGATGTCTGCTCAATGTCCCATTCTTCTAAAAACAGAGCACTGGTAAATTCTGCCCTGATGATCACTTTCTTTCAAAGTGTGCTGTGGAAGAAGTGAGGGCAAAGACTAACTTGGACCTAATTCTTAAGAATAAGGAAAAAATTATCGTGAAGTAGCATGATAGAATTCTGAGTAGTATCAATGTGAAGAGTATCAGGATGAAGGACGGGAAAGCTGAGAAATAATCATGCATATCCCTTAAGACTGTAAAAAAGTAGTTTTAAAAATACAGAAAAAAAAGATAAAAGCCCAGAGAATAAGGGATTCTATAAATAAATTTTTTTCTCTCTAATCTGGAATGTTTTTAATGCAAAAGAAAGTTCTTAAATATACTTGATGGTATAGAAAGCCAATTGTGAGTTTATACTTTAAAAGAATATGTGGCCGGGGGTGGTGGCTCATGCCTGTAATCCCAGCACTTTGGGAGGCTAAGGCAGGTGGATCACGAAGTCAGGAGATCGAGACCACCCTGGCTAACACGGTGAAACCCCGTCTGTACTAAAAATACAAAAAATTAGCTGGGCAAGGTGGCGGCCACCTGTAGTCCCAGCTACTCGGGAGGCTGAGGCAGGAGACTGGCATGAACCCAGGAGGCGGAGCTTGCAGTGAGCCAAGATCTCACCACTGCACTCCAGCCTGGGTGACACAGTGAGACTCTGTCTCAAAAAAAAAAAAAAAAAAAAGAATATGTACAGAAGTTATGTCCCTTATAATGCTTGAATTCCAGGAAGGTGAGACATAGATTAGTACATAATTGCAGTAGCTAAACTTCTTAGGTTAGGAGTTTTTACTAGTTATTAGAATATCCTGCTCATTTTTTCTTCCAGCCATGAGGCACTAAGAGTCTGCAATTAACCTTTCATCACAAACAACTAGAAAGATGAATGAAATTTAGGAAATACCTATATTCAGACATTAAACAAAAGTAGCAATGAATTTTGATTCCTGAAAAAAGAGAAATAAAAGAAGTGAACCCTACCACTGTCTAGGTTTTTTCTCTCCTGGGATAGGTCTTGCACTGCGACACAGAGTTTGGCAATCTTCAGAAATTAAGGAGACAGAGATTATATTTCAGGCAACTAAAATTTGTTGAACAGAGTACCCAAGAGGACAGATATACACAGAGAATAAACTATAAATTCACATAGATGTTTCCTCACATTTTGATAAAATATTTATCTGCAGAAGTATATGATGAGAGCCCATGGAGCTGGGAAAGAACAACTCTAGAGGAATAAACAATTACTGGGGAGCTGTTAGATGAACAATCCCCAGATTCACACATAAATTATTGGTATTTTTTACAACAAAACTGGAGAGACACCGCTGAGTACATTTAGTACCACTCAGATGCACCTCAGAAATGGGATGAAAGAAATTATTTCCAGAAAAAGGCTCTTCTAGACCCACTCTGAAAGAGTGGATCTTAAAACAACCTCAAAAAGTTCAAGCCAAACTGCCAATAACCTATCTATCAGCAAGAAAATATTCAACATTTTTAAAGGAATACAACATTCAGCCTTAACAATATAAAATTTACCATGTCCAGCATCCAGTCAAAATTACTAGACATACAAGGAAGCCCAAAAATGGGACCTGTGAGAAAAATTATTTACTAAAAATAGACTCGTAAATGGTAGAGATAATATAATTAACAGAGTAGAAGATTAAAATAGCTATTATAAATAGTCAATGTTAAAAAAGGTAACATACAAACATGATTAGGAGACTAATTGATAATACTAAAAAAAAAATGAGGCTGGGCATGGTGGCTCACACTTGTAATCCCAGCCCTTTGGGAGGCTGAGGTGGGTGAATCATCTGAGGTCTGGAGTTCAAGACTAGCCTGACCAACATAGAGAAACCCCATCTCTACTAAAAATACAAAATTAGCTGGGCATGGTGGCTCATCCCTGTAATCTAGTTACTCAGGAGACTGAGGCAGGAGAATCGCTTGAACCCAGGAGGCAGAGGTTGCAGTGAGCTGAGATCATGCCATTACATTCTAGCCAGGGCAACAAAAGTGAAACTCCGTCTCAAAAAATAAATAAATAAATGAAACAACTATAAGTAAAATCAAATAAAAAATCACATTGAAAAATATACTAGATAAAATTAACAGATTATAGACATTGCAGAAGAAAATAAAATCAGTGAACTTGAATGCAAGCAAGTTTTTTGGAGCACAGAGAGTACAGAGAAGAAAAAAGTACCAGGAAAAAAATGCACAGAGCATCAATGAGCCCTGGAAAATATAAAAAAGATGAACATATATATATATATATATATATATATATATATATATATATATATATATATATAATTGGATTCCAAAAAGAAGAGGAATGGAAAAGGAAGAAAAAATATTGAAAGAAACTTTAGTCAAAATATTTCCAAACTATGAAAACTAAAAACTATAATTTTAATAAAATCAATGGATAGCAAACAGAATAAAGAAAACTACCCTGAGGCACACCAGAATCAAATTGCTGAAAACAAATGATAAAGAAAAAAATCCAAAAAGCTGCTTTAGAAAAAAAAAGACTCTGTATGTACCAAGGATCAAAGATAAGAATGACCTCAGATATTTCCTCATATGTTTTGCAAGCCGGGAAACACTGTAGCAACATATTTAAAAGAAAGTAAAACACTGTCAACTGAGATTCTATAACCAGTGAAAATATCTTTCCAAAATGAAAACAAAATAAAGGAAGTTTCAGAAAAACAAAAGCTAAGATAATTCACTGCCATTTGTGAGGCTCTTGCTATATGCAGGAAGTTGTATATTTGAAGGTAAAATGTAACGAGAAAAATATTTTATCTTAAACCCTAAAACAAACCTAAAAACATAAAACAAAATGTTATGTTTAATAATCCAACAGTGGAAATAAAGTGGAATCATAAAAATACTAAACAAAAATGTGCTGCCAAGAGAAGGCTGGAAAAGAGGGAAGAAATAAGGAACATATTCAAAGAGAACACAAATAACAAGATGGTAGATTTTGATGCAATCATATAATCAAATGTAAATGATTTTAAAACTTCAGTTGCAAATCAGAGATTTTAGACCCCATAAAAAATAATATCCAATCACAGATATCTATATAAAAACTACTTTAAGTATAAATATACAAATAAGTTAAAGGCAAAAATTTGGCAAAAGATAAACCATATAAACACTAATGAAAAGAAATTTGGAGAGGCTATATTAATATGAAAGTACATTTCCAACAAACATAATTCTGGGAATAGGAAGGAACATTTTATAATGATAAAGGGATCTAATCAACATAAATACTTAGTAATATTAATGACTATGCACCTACAGTTAGAGCCTTAAACGATGTGAACAAGAAACCGACAGACCTGAAAGAAAAATAAACAAATCCGCAATTCTATTGGATATTTTCATAATTAAGTAATAAAACAAGTAAAATATCAAAAAGGCTATAGGAGAACACTATTAACAACTTGACCTAATTGACATTCATAGACTATTCTACTCAATGACAGGAGAATATGTATTATTTTCAAATCAGATGGAACATTCATCAGGAAATAACATTTCCTGGGCCATGACACAGGCTTAAAATTTTTTTAAAGATTGATATCATACAATGCAGATTCTCTGACTACAAAGCACTAAACTAGAAATCAATGAAAGAGTGATAGCTTTAAAATTATCTGGAAATAAAACAACACCCTTTTACTAACCTATGGTTCAAAGAAGAAATCACAAGGGAAATTAGCAAATATTCTGAACTGAATATTAACAGACACAACATACCAAAATGTATGCAATACAGTTAAAACCCTGTTAAAGGAAAATTTTGGCATGAAATATTGATATTAGAATAGAAAAAAAGGTTAACATCAATTATTTAAGCCTCTACTTAAAGAAACTAGAGAAAGAAGAGCAAATTAAACCTGAAGAAAGAAGGTTAAAAAATAATAAAGGGAAAAAACCAAATGAACTAGAAGACAGAAAAATAATAGAAAAATTGAACTAAAGCAAAAGTTGATTCCTTGAAAATATCAGTGAAATAAGCATCTAGCCAGACTAATCAAAAAGAGAGAAACCACAATTGTTCAATATCGTAGATGAAAAAGGGGACATCACTACAGATGCTAACAACCTTACAATTATATTAAAGGAATATTGTGAATAATTTTATGCCAATAAATTCGATATCTTAGATGAAATGTACAAATCATTTGAAAGACACAACTACTAAAGCTCACTCAAGAAAAAAACGAATAACTTCAGTAGCCCAATATTAATTAAAGATATTAAATTTATAGTTTAAAAACCTTCATACAAAGAAAACTTTAGCCCTAATTGCTTTACTGGTAAATTCTACCTAATATTTTCATTAAAAATTTCACCAACCCTACACTAACTATTCCAAAAAATAGAAGGCACACTTCCCAACTCATTTTATCAGGCTAGCATCACCCTGTTATCAAAACTAGACTGCAATATGACTAGAAAAGAAAACTACAGTCCAATATTCCTCATGATCATTCCCTAACAAAATATTAGCAAACTAAATCAAAAAAAGAAAAAATAATAGTTCATTACCAAATGAGGTTTATTCCAGGAATGCAAGGTTTGTTTGATGTTTGACAATCAACCAGTGTAGTTTACCAGGTTGATAGATTTCAAAACTCATGTGATTACTTTAAGATATACAGAGAAAGTATTTGACAAAACTCAACACCCTTCATGGTAAAAACTGTCAGCTAACTAGGAATAGAAGGGAACTTCCTCAACCTGAAAAAGGACATCTACAAAACACCTATAGCTAATATTACATCTAGTGGCAAAAACTGAAAGCTTTGCACCCAAGACGGGAGAAAGGTAAAGAGGTCTGCTTTTACCATTTTAATTCAATTTGGTATTGGAGGTCTTAATGCCATAAAACACGAAAAAGAAGGAAAAGGCATACAACTTGGAAGGAAAGAATAAAACTGTCATTATTTGCAAATATCATGATGTTCCTAAAGAATCTTAAAAATTAAGAGAATACATTACTTAATATAAAGTATGATTTTGTTATAAATCACAATTTATAATTGTCATATATGAGCAAAACGTCATATATTACATTATAAAATTAATGTTAAATAATTATAAAAATATAAATATAATTAAAATTAATAATAGGAATTTTTTTTAACTTTTATTTTAGGTTCGAGGGTACATGTGCATGTTTGTCAAATAAGTAAACTTGTGCCACAGGGGTTTGTTGTACAGATTATTTCATCATCCAGATACTAAGCCTACATACCTAGCAGTTATTTTTTCTATTCCTCTTCCTCCTCCCACCCTCCACCCTCAAGTACGCCCCAGAGTCTGTTGTTCCTTCTGTTTGTTCATGAGGTCTCGTCATTTAGCTCCCACTTATAAGTGGGAGAACACGCAGTATTTGGATTCTGTTCCTGTCTCAGTTTGCTAACGATAATGGCCTCCAACTCCATCCATGTTCCCACAAAAGATATGATCTTGCTCTTTTATATGGCTGCATGGTATTCCATGATGTGTACGTACCACATTTTCTTTATTCAATCTGTCATTGATGAGCATTTAGGTTGATTTTATGTCTTTGCTATTGTGAACAGGGCTGCAATGAACATTCATGTGCATATGTCTTTACGGTAGAATGATTTATATTCCTCTGGGTATATATCCATTAATGGGATTGTTGGGTTGAATGGTAGTTCTGTTTTTAGTTCTTTGAGAAATAGCCATACTGCTTTCCATAATGGTTGAATTAATTTACTCCTGCCAACGGTGTAAAAGTGTTCCCTTTTCTCCACAGCCTCACCAACATCTATTTTTTTTTAACTTTTTAATAGTAGCATTCTAACTAGTGATAGATGGTATCTCACTGTGGTCTTGATTTGCATTTCTCTAATGATCAGTGATATTGAGCTTTTTTTCATATGCTTGTTGGCTATAGGTATATCTTCTTTAGAAAAATATCTGTTCATGTCCTTTGCCCACTTTTTAATGGGGTTGTTTGGTTTTTTCTTGTAAATTTATTTAAGGTCCTTACAGATGCTGGATATTAGACCTTTGTGAGATGCATAGTTTGCAAATATCTTCTCCCATTCTGTACATTGTCTGTTACTCTATTAAGTTACTTTTGCTGTGCAGAAGCTCTTAAGTTTAACTTAGATCCCATTTGTCAATTTTTGCCTTAGTTGCAACTGCTTTTGGCATTTTCGTCATAAAATCTTTGCCCATTCCTATGTCCAGGATAGTGTTGTCTAGGTTGTCTTCCAGGGTTTTTATTATTTTGGTTTTATATTTAAGTCTTTAATCCACCTTGAGTTGATTTTTGTATATAGTTAAGAAAGGGGTCCAGTTTCAATCTTCTGCATATGGCTAGCTGGTTATCCCAGCACCATTTATTGAATAGGGAGATTTTTTTCCCCATTGCTTGCTTTTATCAGCTTTGTTGAAGATCAGATGGTCATAGGTGTGCAGCATTAGTTCTGGGCTCTCAGTTCCATTGGTCTTTGTGACTGTTTTTGTACCAGTACCATGCCGTTTTGCTTACTGTAGCCCTGTAGTAAGTTTGAAATCAGGTAACATCATGCACCCAACTTTGTTCTTTTTGCTTAGGATTGCCTTGGCTATTCAGGTTTCTTGTTTGGTTCCATATGAATTTTTAAATGTTTTTGTTTTCTAGTTCTGTGAAGAATGTCACTGGTGATTTGATAGGAATAGCACTGAATCTATAAATTGCTTTGGGTAATGTGGCCATTTTAATGATATTGATTGTTCCTATCCTTGAGCATAGGGTGTTTTTCCATTTCTTTGTGATATCCCTGACTTCATTGAGCAGTGCTTTGTAATTCTCATTGTAGAGGTCTTTCACCTTCCTGATTAGCTGTAATCCTAGGTATTTTATTCTTTTTGTGGCAATTGTGAATGGGATTGTGTTCTAGATTTGGCTGTCAGCTTGGCCGTTGTGGATGTATAGAAAGATTATGACTTTTGTACATTGATTTTGTATCCTGAAACTTTGCTGAAGTTGTTTATCAACTGCAGGAGCTTACGGGGTGAGACTATGGGGTTTTCTAGATATAGAATCATGTTGTCCACAAACAGGGATAGTTTAAGAAAAATTTTTTAAATGCACCAAAACTTATGAGTTTCACAAGGTCAATATATGAAAATCAATATTATTTCAATATAAGATCAATGAGCAATTAGAAATTGAAATTTCTAAAAAAATGGCATTAACTATAGCACAAAAACATGAAATACTTAAAGTTAAATGTAATAAAATATGTTAAGACCTGTATACCAAAATTTGATTCTTTGAAAAGATCAATGAAATAAATATCTAGCCAGACTGATCAAAAAGAGAGAAAGCACAATTTTTCAGTATTACAGATGAAAAAGGAGACATCACTACAGATGCTAATTACCTTAAATTATAATAAGGGAATATTATGAATATCTTTATACCAATAAATTTAAAATCACAAAAAATTACAAAGTTAAGAGACCTAAGGAAAAGGGGAGATATACTATGTTCAGGAATCAGAAGACTCAGTATTATTAAGATGCCAATTTTCCCTAAAGTGATCAACAGATTCTCTCCAATCACAATAATAACAGCAGTAGAATTTTTGGTAGGGATATTAAGCTGGATCTAAATCTTATATGGAAACACAAAAAACAGAATAAGCAAAACAATTTTGAAAAAGAACAAAGTTGGGGATATATTACCTGGCTTAAGGCTTACTATAAAGCTTCAGTAACCAAGACAATGTGGTATTGCCATAAGGATAGACATATGTATATGTCTAAATATTTTTTCCTATCTATATCTGTACATCTTCACAGACCAGAATAGAGTTTTCACAGAACAGAATACATACATATCTATCAATCAATGTCTATCTACCTACCTACCTACCTATCTGTCTACCTAGTTATCTATCTATCTAACTATTCACGGAACAGAATAGAAACTCCAGAAATAGACTTATACAATTGATTTTTGGGGGTGGCAAATGTTCTAAGGTAATTCAATGGGAAAAGTAAAGTTTTTCAACAAGTGGTAATAATAATTAGGCCCAAAAAATGAGCTTCAACCCTTATCCTCACACCAGATACCAAAAATAATTCCGTATAGATCATAGACCTAAATGTTAGAACTAAAATTATAAATATAGGCTGAGTTCAGTGGCTCATGCCTGTAATCCCAGCACTATGGGAGGCCAAAGCAGGTGGATCACTTGAGGCCAGGAGTTTGAGACCAGCCTGGCCAACATGGCGAAACCCTGTCTCTACTAAAAACTACAAAAATTAGTTGGGTGTGGTGGTACACACCTGTAATCCCAGCTACTCAGGAGGCTGAGGCATGAGAATCACTCGAACCCAGGAGGCAAAGGTTGCAGTGAGCCAAGATCATGCCACTGCGCTACAGCCTGGGTGACAGCAAGACTCTGTCTCAAAAATAAATAAATAAATAAAATAAAATTGTAAATATTCTTGAATAAACTACAGAGGGAGATTTTGTGATCTGGGGCTAGGCAAAGATTTTTGGTAGGACACAAAAAAGCATAAACTTTATAAGAAAAAATGGATAAGTGGAACTTTTAAATGTTTGCTTCTGAAAAGACTCTGTTAAATACATGGAAAGGCATACAACAAACAGGCATGAAATCTTTACAAAACATATATCTGATGAAGAATCTGTATCCAGAAGTATGCAGGACTCTTATTATTCAATAACAAGAAGAAACTAGTTCAATTTTTTTAATGTACAGAAGATTTGAACATACACATCACAAAGGCTATACAAATAGCAAATGAAAAGACACTCAATTTATTTAGTTATTAGAGAAATACAAACTAAAACCATAATGAAATACCATTACATATTCATTATAATGACTAAATTTTTTTTTTTTTTTTTGAAATGGAGTCTCTCTCTGTCACCCAGGCTGGAGTGCAGTGGCCGATCTCGGCTCACTGCAAGCTCCGCCTCCCAGGTTCAAGCCATTCTCCTGCCTCAGCCTCCTGAGTAGCTGGGACTACAGGCGCCTGCCACCATGCCCGGCTAATTTTTTGTATTTTTAGTAGAGACAGGGTTTCACCTTGTTAGCTAGGTCTCAATCTCCTGACCTCGTGATCTGCCCGCCTCGGCCTCCCAAAGTGCTGAGATTACAGCCCTGAGCCACCGCACCCAGCCTATAATGACTAAAATTTAAAAGGCTGACAATAACAACATAGGCAGGAATATGGTGCAATTGGAGTTCTCAGACATGGCTGGTGGAAATGCAAAGCCACTTCAGAAAACAGATTGGTCATTTCTTATATATTTAAACACATGCTTACTACATCACCCAGCAATTTCACTATTAGGTATTGACCTGACTTAAATGCATACAGGTGTTCATACAAAGAATATAAAGGTTCACAATGGGCTTTATTCATAGTAGCTCCAAACTAGAAGCACCCCAAATGTCCAACAGGCTTAATGAACAAAGAAATCTTGGTTAGCCACAAAATGGAATACTAGTAAACAACAAAAAAAGAATATGATTTATGCACAAACATAAATAAATCTCAAAACCGTTAAGCGCAGTGCAAGAAGCCACACAGGAGACTACATACCATACGATTCTATTTTTATGACATTCCAGAAAAGGCAAAACTGTGGTGACAGAAATCAGATCAGTGGTTGCCAAAGAGTGGAGGTGTGAAAACAGGGTCGAATGTTATGTGACAGAAGGCAATTATAGCGGGTGATGAACATATTCTATACCCTGATTGTGGTGGTGGTTACATGACTACATGCATTTGTCAAAACTCATCAAACTGTACATTTAAAACACATGAATTTGGCGGCAGCGATGGCGACACGGAGAGCGGGGCCTATGGCGCTGCCAAAGGCGGGCGGCTCCTTCCACCTGCGGGCGCTTCCTGACGCAACCGCAGGTGGTGGTGCGCGCTGCGTGCAGGGTCTTCGCCTTGATCGTGTTCTCCTACATCTATGATGAGGGCTACAGCAAGTCTAAGCAGAGGTACTGCGTGTTCAACCACAACGAGGACGCCTGCCGCTACAGCAATGCCATCAGGGTGCTGGCCTTCCAGGCCTCGGTCTTCTTGGTGGTCGACGCGTATTTCCCCCAGATCAGCAATGCCACTGACCGCAAGTACCTGGTCGTGGGTGACATGCTCTTCTCGGCTCTCTGAGCCTTCCTGTGGTTTGTTGGTTTCTGCTTCCTCACTAACCAGTGGGCGGCCACCCAACCGGAGGACGTGCTGGTGGGGGCCAACTCCGCGCAGGCAGCCATCACCTTCAGCTTCTTTTCCATCTTCTCCTGGGGCATGCTGGCCTTCCTGGCCTACCGGCACTACAAGGCTGGCGTGGACTGCATCCAGAACTACGTCGACTCCACCCCGGACACCAACACTGCCTACGCCTCCTACCCAGGTGCATCTGTGGACAACCACCAGCATCTGCCCTTCACCCAGAATGCGGAGACCACTGAGGGCTACCAGCCGCCCCTTGTGTACTGAGTGGCTGAGTGCCGTTCGGGGTGGGAAGGGGGTGCAGAGAGGACCCTCCCCTCTGCCCTGGACTTTCCCACAAGCCTCCTGGAACTGCCAGCCCCCCTCCTTCGCCTGTCACATCCTGTGCGATTGACACATGGCTAAGGAGCCTCCCAGCCTCGGGGGCTGGCAGAGCCACACCCCAAGTGCCTGCACCCAGATGGCTTCAGTCAGCCACTCACTCTTCCAGGGCACTTTTAGGAAAGGGTTTTTAGCTAGTGTTTCTCCTTGCTTTTAATGACCCCGGCCCCTCCTGGAGTGGCTAGAAGCCAGCGGGCACCCATGTGCTACTGACAAGTGCCTCAGCTTCCCCCCAGCCCAGGTCAGGCTGTGGGAGTCGCTGTTATCTGCGTTCTCTGCCAAAGACTCGGGGGAGCCCTCACACCTGCCCTGTGCAGTGGGGCGGGACCAGGCTCCTGCGTCCTCACTCAGGTTTGCTC
Source organism: Pongo abelii (assembly GCF_028885655.2). Taxonomy (NCBI): domain Eukaryota; kingdom Metazoa; phylum Chordata; class Mammalia; order Primates; family Hominidae; genus Pongo; species Pongo abelii. The sequence goes on along the minus strand of NC_071998.2, from coordinate 68,599,394 downwards.
CCCCTATCCCCACTGCTGTATGATCTGGGGGCCACCACCCTGTGCCAGTGGTCTCTGGGCTGCCTCCCATGGTGTGGGGGTGGGGCCGGTGCCCACAACACTTCCTCCTTGCTCCCACTCCTGGCAGCAGGGAAGGGCTTTGCCTGACAACACCCAGCTTTATGTAAATATTCTGCAGTTGTTACTTAGGAAGCGTGAGGAGGGCAGGGGTGCCCCATGGCTCCCAGACTCTGTCTGTGCCGAATGTATTATAAAGCCTTGGGGGAGATGCCCCGCCCTGGGATGCTGTTTGGAGATGGAATAAATGTTTTCTCATTCAAAAAAACAAAAACAAACAAACAAACAAAAAACAGAACAAAAACATGAATTTTATGTTTTTTTAAATGTTTTTATACCAATAAAGCTGATTAAAATGTCTAAAAATATTCTGTTCATTTCTACCCTTTACTCCCCTCACATTCTGTAGTAGTTATTAGTGCTGTTCATCAAAGATTCCCAGCTCCCACTTTCCAAGCACATAATGGGTTTGCACTTCTTGGTTCTCTTGTGATTGGATGGGGCCATGTAACTAATTATGGCCATTGAGTCGTGAGAGAAGTGATATCACTTCCCTATGGGAAAGCTTACATGACCATGCAACAAGCTCCAGGACCCTCCCTCTCCCTAGGCCAACAACCAGCAATTTTGAGATTATGGCTGCTCTGTCAGCATGAGCTTTGATAGACTCCAAAGTTTCCTTCTGAGCTAAATAGATAACGGAACATGAATAATAAATAAATTCTTGTTGTTTGAAGCCACTGAGATTTTAGGATTGTTTGATGCCACTGTATAATTTTTATTTTCCAGGATGATAAAGAAGATGGTACCTAGAATTGCTGGGGGTGCCATTTAAAGAATTATATACAAGTGTACATATGTAGATAGATACTACATATATACATGCTTAGGAGAGGCAAGGAATTTTTTTTTTTTTTTACCAGAGTCTGGGAGAATGCTTTCCAGATTTATGTGAGGGTGAAATATTTGGTTAACTCTTACCTAAGATAACTTGGAAGGCAGATTTATGTTCTGAATTAGTTCATAGGCCTGGGGAAGAGGTTGAAAAACAGAAGGCATTTGTTAATTATTATTGTTATTATTATTATTTTTTTGAAATGGAGTTTCACTCTTGTCACCCAGGCTACAGTGTAATGGTGCAATCTCGACTCACTGCAACCTCCGCCTCCCGGGTTCAAGCAATTCTCCTGCCTCAGCCTCCCCAGTAGCTGGGATTACAGGTGCCTGCCATATTAATTATTATTAAATGCATTTAAGAAACCACTAAAATAAAGGCAAGAGTTCAGTTTATGAGAAGAATAAAAGAGAATAGAGAGAGCTCAGAAATTCAGGGACTTGAAGATTTTGAAAAAGTAACTTTTTCATCCGCAATTGGCAAAAGAAGAAATCGGGAAGACGTTTGGGTGAAAGTCGAAACAAAAATTTGACACCCCAGTTTCTTTTAACCGAACAACATGGCTCAGGAAAAAGATAACGAAAGCATGACTTTCCCACCAGAGCCTGACAGACTCATGTACCCACAAGCAAACTGAGAGAGACATGAGAATGAGAAAGCCTGGGAATAGTGCAAATGTAACATGCATGTCTAGAAAATAACTCGAGTGAGGCTACTGGCACATTGGTGTTGATAGGAGTCAAACAGATAAAAAGCTTGCTACACTTTTGGAAGCATCATGAAGCAACAATCTGGGGAGGGACTTGTTCTTCACGTAGAGGGCACATGGAACAGTGATGTAGTAGACACTTTGGAGTGTGCCTGTTGTGACAGTTCTAGAATATGGCCACACATTCTTTGACCCTCTTTTTATCTGTGCTTGTTACTGCTTCAACCAATAGAGCACAGTAGAAGTGACACTATGTTCCTTGTTCACTGGAACACTCATTTTTAGAGCCCCGAGCTGCCGTGTAAGAGGCCCATCTTACCTGAAGAAACCCAAGTCACAGGGGAAGCTACTCATCTAGCTCTTAGGTCAACAGTGCCATCTAAGCACATCCTGCAGCCATTTCAGCCCAAGCATAGAATATATGAGTGAAGAAGCCATCTCTGAAGTGAATCCTCCAACCCAGCTCTTTATCAGCACCCCACCATTCAATCCATCCCAGCTGAGACCCAGATATCATGGAGCAGAGAAAAGAATGGCACACAGTGCTCTTTCCAAACTTCTGACCTACAGAAACCATGAGCAGAGTAAAATTTTGTATTTTACACCATTTGTTGAGGTGATTTTTTAGGTAACAATAGATGTTATGGGCTGAAAAGTGTGTCCCCTAAATTTATATGTTGAAGCTCTAACCCCTAGTACCTCTGACTGTAACTCTATTTGGAGATAGGGCCTCTAAAGAGGTAATTAAGTTAAAATGAGGCCATTTGGGTGGGCCCTAATCCAATTTGACTGGTGTCCTTATAAGAAGAAAAGATTAGGGTGCACAGAGAGGCACCAGAGATGAGTGAATACAGAAGAAAGAGCATGTGAGGACGCATTGAGAAGGCACCCATCTGCACACCAAGGAAAGAGGCCTCAGATGAAACCAAACCTGTCAACGCTTTGATCTTGGACTTTGATATAGTTTGGATATTTATCACCTCCCAATTGCCTTTTGAAGTTTGATGCCCAGCCAGCCAGCATGGTGACTCATACTTGTAATTCCAGCACTTTGGGAAGCCAAGGCAGGAGGATTGCTTGAGGCCAGGAGTTCGAGACCAGAGTGAGCAACATGGCAAAATCTCATCTTTACAGAAAAATTGAAAAATTAGCTGGTCATGGTGCCATGCACTTGTAGTCTTAGCTACTTGGGAGGCTAAGGTGGGAGGATGCTTGAGCCCAGGAGTTCAAGGCTTCCGTGAGCTATGATTGCACCACCACACTCTGGCCTGTGTGACAGAGCAACACCCTGTCTCAAAAAAGAAAGAAATTCAGCCAGGTGCAGTGGCTCACGCCTGTAATCCTAACACTTTGGGAGGCTGAGGTGGGTGGATCACTTGAGGTCCGGAGGAGTTCAAGTCTAGCCTGACCAATATGGCAAAACCCCATCTCTTCTAAAAATACAAAAATTAGCCAGTCATGGTAGCATGCACCTGTAATCCCAGCTACCCAGGAGGCTGAGGCACGAGAATCACTTGAACCCAGGAGGCAGAGGTTGCAGTGAACCGAGATCGAGCACCACTGCACTTCAGCCTGGGCAACAGAATGAGACTCTGTCTCAAAAGAAAAAAATTTTATTCCCAATGTTGGAGGTCATCATAAATGGCTTGGTGCCATTCTTGTGGGATTGAGTCCTTATTCTTAGTTCCTGCAAGATATGGCTATTAGAAGGAGCCTGGTATCTCCTTCTCTCATTCTCTCCCTTGCTTCTTTCCTCTCACCATGTGATGTTGGCTCCCCTTCACCTTCTGCCACGAGTGGAAACTCCCTGAGGCCCTCATCAGAAGCAGATGCTGACAATGTGTTTCCCGTACAGCCTGCAGAATCATAAGCCAAATAAATTCGTTTTCTTTATAAATCATCCAGCCACAGGTATTCCTTTATAGCAACACGAACAGACTAAGACAGACTTCTAGCCTCCAAACTGTGAGAAATAAATTTCTGATGTTTAAGTCACTCAGTCTGTGATACTTTGTTATGGCAGCTCTAGCAAACTAACATATACAGATAACTGGAACCACTGCCAAGCTCAAGAAAAATCTTTTCTCCTCCATTTCCAGCCAACTCTGCCAAATACACTGAGTGAGACTCCGGTATCCTTTTTTTTTTTTTTTAAACTATGTGACCTTCATCCTTAACATTTACTTAAAATCTAGGCTTGGGCTCATTACTAAAGCCTAAAGAATGGGATCCTCTCAGATGGAAATTTGTTTTAGGATTCAGAGAGAACTAGGGAATTCCCTCAATGTGGGCCCAGGAGTAGAAAAATCAGAGGTGATCTCATGGAGCAGACACTCAGGAATACGCAGGTAAAATCGACTGGGCAAGTTGTCTAAGATTTTTCCTTTTTCTAATCTAGTAGAACTTTTTTGAGGGGCAGTTATATTCAGTCTATTCAGAGAGATAGACAAGCGTCCTTATTGTAAACTCTCAATCTTGGTTAAGTTAGCTCAAGTTGGTTTCTATGACTTGCAATCAGGAAATCCTAAATAATCCAAGTGCCAGTTTGGGCCTAATAACTGCAGACATCCATGGGATGGGGGCCTAGACAGAAACATGTGAGGGGATCCCTATTCCCAGCTCTCAACTCACCCCCAACATGCCCAGAAATGACTGGAGAGACCTTTGGGGAGGTCAAGAGGTCTTACAGGAGCACGTGGGCAAGATGGGTCAGAGAAATTTGAGTTATTACAGTAAATGTGACCTTATTGATCCTCACAGCCTTCAGAGGCCTGAGGAAATTTGAGTTACAGAGAGATAGATGAAAAAAAAAATTGCAGGAATCTGTGACAACAGTGCCAGGCAGACTAAAACCCAGAATGAACTGGGGTTTCCAAAAAGTGCTAAAGAAAAAAAGTCACTTCAGGAAGAAACACAAGACAAATTAAATCCTCTGGCAGTGTACTATGAAATGCCTGGCCACAATGAAAAATCAATAAATCAATCAAAAAGTTTTTCAGGAAGAAGCTTCATGAGCCAAAAAGGAAGGCCTTTGATCCAGCTGCTAATAGGAGAGGAAAAGGAAGCAGACCACAATTATTCTTTGTCAAGACTGACCTAAGCCTGGTCAGGCTATAGCAGGCCCAGACTCCACAATGGATTGGTTCTGTGATGGGATGAGGAGAAGGAGAAATGCTGGAAAGCCTGGCTTGGAGAGAACCCAGGAGGTCAATACATTAGCCAGCAACTCTGTCCTAGCCAATGACTCAGAAGCTTCTTGTCCCTATGCAGTGACACATATATCCTGATAGAGAAGCAGACATGTCCTGATAGGCACACATACCCTGATAAAGAGCTACATATTTCCTGATAGCAACAACACATATGGCGAACTTAATGATCATCCCTGAATACTCACATCCTAGAGAGGACAATATTTTTCTGCACCATTGATTCGAGGCCAATCCATGAGATTTGCTCTGGCCAGTGAAGTGTAAGCAGAAGTGGCATGTGTCATTTCCAGACAGTCACTTATAGTGTGGTTTGCTATTTCTCCCTTTTCTCAACCACAAGACTGGTAATGTTCTAGATAGAGGCCTATCCATCACCCTGTGTCCCAGGGTGAAAGGAATATAAGCAGAGCTGCAACAATTTGTAATAATCATGAAATGTAGTGAGAAATAAATCTTTGTTACAAGGCATTGCAATTTGGGGGATTATTTGTTACTGAAGCATAACCTAGTATATTAGTCCATTTTCACACTGCTATAAAGATACCACCTGAGACTGGGTAATGTACAAGTAAAGACATTTAATTGACTCACAGTTCCTCATGGCTGGGGAGGCCTCAGAAAACTTAAAGTCATGGCAGAAGGCAAAGGAGAAGCAAGTACCTTCTTCACAAGGCGGCAGGAGGAGAGAGAGTGCAGGGGAAATGCCAGACACTTATCAAACAACCAGATCTCGTGAGAACTTGCTCACTACCATGAGAACAGCATGGAGGAAACCGTCCCTATGATCCAATCACCTCCCACCAGGGCCCTCCCTAGAGTTGTGGGGATTACAATTCAAGATGAAATTTGGGTGGGGACATAGCCAAACCATATCACCTAGCCTCTCCTGGCTCTTACAACCTGCAAAATCAATAGCACGGTGATGAGAATAGAGCATTTCTCATTATCAAGAGGAATCTACAGGCTTCAGGGGATGGCAGTGAAAGTGTATTACAGGAAGTACTGGGGCAGCCCATCAGAATTTCAGGAGTAAGATACATGTGAGAACTTGTTTGTAAAAGCACAGCCTCAGAAATCCTCTGAATAGCAAATATATTATTTATTTTTACCCCAACTGGAAAAATAAAGGGCTGATGAAGTCAAATAAAACAGAGGTTATATTATATTACTGAAAAGGATTTGGGGAGATTTGAGTTTTTTTGTTTTGCTTTGTTTTTTAGCTAGGTTTTGGGCCAAAAGGAGATAAAGTAAAGATTAACCTACTTAATTGAGGAAGAAGATAAATGGTGACAGATTGTGAGAAACAAACTCACCCGTTTAAAACCAAAGAATGAACTCAGAGACCCAGAGAACAGTGAAAGTGAGACTTTTAATTTCAGTGTTGCAAGACTGGGTGTTTGATGGGCAGGCATACCCAGCACAGTTTTAAAAAGCAATTTATCCCCTAGTGTGCAAGTCCCTCCCCCTGTTCCTTATAGGCTGAATACTATGGGGTCACAGTCTTCCAGACGTTGCTTATTGATTGTTGGGTAGGGGCTTTAGATGTTTTCTTTAGGGTTGTCTTGCTGCATTTTGTTGCAGCCCACAATGCATTGCAATCCTACTTAGCTCAGGGGCTCTTTAAGTATTTGACTTATGACCTAAGTAGCTAGGCAGGCTGATAAGAACAGAAAAAGTGAGTTGTTTTGCAGGCTAGTAAACTTTTATCTTAGACTAAATTTTTTTGGTTTGGGTGACAGCAACTAACGTGGGGGCTGGGGGCTGACAAACAGGCATCGGCTATCCAAGCAGGGGCCTAGTATATCCTGTTTCTTCTTTAGTTTGCTGACTTAAACTGATTTAAGGCATTTGTCTTGGAAATGGACTACTATATGCATTATCTCCTTCACAGATGCACACACAATCCCTAAAACTACTGTTGGTTTTGGGTATAATGTTTTGGATGTAGGACTCAGGGTATGGTACTCTGCTGATGGCCCGGGCCATAGTCCATTAGGTGTGATTCCTTTTCACATACTGTTTCTGTCTCCATTATCAAAAAGCCAGTTCTGGCTCCCTATTTATTTTTCTATTCTTCACAGCAGCCTTATCTTGCTTTAAGCAGCTCCCTTTCTTGGGACAGGAAATGTGTCCCTGAACCTTTGCTTGGGGGCAAGATCCCAGTTTCCATGGGTCCCAATGTCCCTTTGCTGTCTACCTGCCTCCCGGATTCTGATGTCCCACATCCAGCTTACCGCCCACTTGTGAAGACACCAGTACCATCTTGGAATCTTCTGTCTCCCATCTCCTTGCTGGCCCTTTGCCTGGAATAAAACAGAAGTGGTTGGAACCCTAGATCATCATTCTTTCCTTGCTAACCTGAGACTCTGTATTTGTCTCTATTGGGGGAACCCACCCCCAATATTTCAACATAGGTTCTTTAAATTTTCCATAAGTGTCAGCTGGCTGAGAAATAAAGAGAGACAGTACAAAGAGAGGAATTTTACAGCTGGGCCACGAGGAGTGACATCACATATTGGTAGGACCATGATGCCTGCCTGAGTCTCAGAACAGCAAGTTTTTATTAAGGGTTTCAAAAGGCGAGAGGGTGTAAGAACAGGGAGTAGGTACAAAGATCACATGCTTCACAGAGCAAACAGCAGAACCACTAATAAGCGTCTAACAAAGATCACATGCTTCTGAGGGAACAGGACAAAGGGCAAAAGCAGAACCACTGATAAGGGTCCAACAAAGATCACAGGGCAAAGGGCAAAAGCAGAACCACTGAAAAGGGTCTGTGTTCAGCGGTGCACATATTGTCTTGATAAACATCTTAAACAACAGAAAACAGGGTTCGAGAGCAGAGAACCAGTCTGACCACAAATTTACCAGGGTGGAGTTTTCCCAACCCTAGTAAGCCTGAGGGTTCTGCAGGAGACCAGGGCTTATCTCAGTCCTTGTCTCAACTGCACAAGACAGACATTCCCAGGGCGGCCGTTTATAGACCTCCCTCCAGGAACACATTCCTTTCCGAGGGTATTAATATTAATATTCCTTGCTAGGAAAAGAATTTAGCAATATCTTTCCTACTTGCACGTCTGCTTGTAGGCCCTCTGCAAGAAGAAAAATATGGCTCTTTTTGCCTGACCCCGCAGGCAGTCAGACCTTATGGTTGTCTTCCCTTGTTCCATAAAAATTGCTGTTATTCTGTTCTTTTTCAAGGTGCACTGATTTCATATTGTTCAAATACACGTTTTACAATCAATTTGTACTGTTAACGCAATTATCACAGTGGTCCTGAGACGACGTACATCCTCAGCTTATGAAGATAACAGGATTAAGAGATTAAAGTAAAGACAGGCATAAGAAATTATAAAAGTATTATTTGGGAACTGATAAATGTCCATATTAAGATGAACTCTTCACAATTTATGTTCCTCTGCCACAGCTCCAGCAGGTCCCTCCGTTCGGGGTCCCTGACTTCCCGTAACATGTCTCAACATTCAATCACCTCTGTGTTGGTCCTACCCAGTAGTAACTCTTGTGTCCAGCTCTTCTCTACCATTATGAAGCTGTGCTTATCACAAATCAGAATGACAGCTGATATAAATTAATGGGAGACTCAATCTTTAAAATGACTTCAACTAGTCTTCATGAGTTATCTGTGAACACTAGCCTGCAAAATAGCTCACTTTTTCTGTTCTTATCAGCCTGCCCAGCTACTTAGGTCATAAGTCAACAGAAAAGACTCCACCTGGAAAGTTTACTCTTTTTTTTTTTTTTTTTAAAGAGATGAGGTCTCACTATGTTGCCCAAGCTGGGCTCTAACTCCTGGGTAGAAGTGGTCCTTCCACTTCAGCCTCTCCAGTAGCTGAAACTACAAGCTTGAGCCACCACATCCAGCAATGAGGAAGGTTTTGTAGGCACACTCAAAAGTGGAATGACATGACTGCATGATGGGGAAGATCCAGCTGTCTGTTGTTCATGAGAAATGGGCCTGAGGTATAATCAGATTGACCACAGGAACAAGTTGTGTAGCTGCCAAAAAGCTTTCCAAAGAAAACAGGAATTCATCTCTCTTTAAAATATTTTTTCCTATGTCTGGAGGAGGCTGCAGGCTCTTACTCATGAGGCTGAGTTTGGGCAGAATAGCTGGATTAAAACACTAACTTGAGGCCAGGCATGGTGGCTCATGCCTGTAATCCTAGCACCTTGGGAGGCTGAGGCACTGGATTGCCTGAGCCCAGGAGTTTGAGATCAGCCTGGGCAACATGGTGAAGCCCAGTCTCTACTAAAAATACAAAAAATTAGCCAGGCATGGTGGTGCACGCCTGTACTCCTAGCTACTCAGGAGGCATGACAATTGCTTGAATCCAGGAGGCAGAAGTTGCAGTAAGCCAAGATTGCACCACCAAACTCTAGCCAGAGTGACAGAGTGAGACTCTGTCTCCAAAAAACAAAAATAAAAAATAAACATTAACTTGAGCAATGCCATAAAATTCATACAAAGTTGGAGGAACTATTCTAAATTAAAGAGTCATGAAAAACAAATGCAAATGTGAGATCCTTTATTTGATTCTAGATTTAAAAAATAGCAGAAAGCATTATTTGCATAATAGGAAAATTGTATATGGTCTGTACCTTAGGTATTACTAAGCATATTAAATTACTGTTAATCTTCTTAAGTGAGATAATGACATTGTTGTTTTGAAGACAGTGTCCTTGTCCTTAGAAGACACACATTGATGTGATTTAGCATGAAATGGCATGATGTTAGCAATTTACTTTCAAATGATTCAGCAAATATTTTATGTATGTATCTTATATATGTATAAAATCTAGGTGAAGGGCATATAGGTGCTCATTGTGCTAGTCTTCACATTTTTGGTAGGTTTGCAAATTTTAAAGGGAAAATTTTATCTTGAAAAACCATGAAAAGCAGAGATAATTTTTGCTTAAAGAAATGAAGAATTAAAGAAGTTAAGATTGCTCTGTTTAATTATGTGAGGAACTGCATCAGAAAAAAAGGGATGGAACTTCAGAATGTCTCCAGAGAGCAGAGGTAGCATCTAGGCCTGGGAGAAACCAGAAAGTAGATTTTGGCTTAAAAGAAAGAAAACTGCTTAATAAGACTCTTGCTCCTTGGCTACAGCCAGGCACTCTAGTAGCAGAAGAGAAGACATAATTTTAAGGTGAGAATGTGTTTGTCACTAAATACGATCTTTGCATTTTTATTACCCAGGAATGACCAGAAAAATCATGGGAGCTGCCTGAGAATTAAGGGAATAATTTCCCCACTGAATAAAAGTTAAAGAAGCAGTGAATATTTGATATGGTTTGGTTGTGTCCCCACTCAAATCTCATCTTGGATTGTAATCCCCATAATCCCCATGTGTCGAGGGAGGGACCTGGAGGGAAGTGATTGGATCATGGGGGCTGCTTCCTCCCTGCTGTTCTCATGATACTGAGTGAGTCCTCACAAGATCTGACGGTTTTATAAGGGGCTCTTCCTCCTTTGCTTTCTCTTCTCTCTCCTGCTGCCATGTAAGACATACCTTGCTTCCCCTTCATCAACCACCATGATTGTAAGTTTCCTGAGGCTTCCCCAGCCATGCAAAACTGTGAGTCAATTAAACCTCTTTGGTTTATAAATTACCCAGTCTCAGGTGAAAGTGTGAAAATGGACTAATACAATATTTTAAAAAATATTCTTGAGTAGAGCTTGTTCAAAATACTGAAAGCTTTTGTTCATAATTTAGTTATTATATACTACATTAACTGATTTTCAAATGTTAAGACAACATTGCATTTATGGGATAAATGCACTTAATCGTGATGTATAATCACTTTTATAGTTGCTGAGACTCATTTTCTTTTTTTTTTATTATACTTTAAGTTTTAGGGTACATGTGCACAGCGTGCAGGTTAGTTACATATGTATATATGTGCCATGTTGGTGTGCTGCACCCATTAACTCGTCATTTAACTTTAGGTATATCTCCTACTGCTATCCCTCCCCCATCCTCCCACCCCACAACAGGCCCCAGTGTGTGATGTTCCCCTTCCTGTGTCCATGTGTTCTCGTTGTTCAATTCCCATCTATGAGTGAGAACATGCGGCGTTTGGTTTTTTGTCCTTGCGATAGTTTGCTGAGAATGATGGTTTCCAGCTTCATCCATGTCCATACAAAGGACATGAACTCATCATTTTTTATGGCTGCATAGTATTCCATGGTGTATATGTGCCACATTTTCGTAATCCAGTCTATCATTGTTGGACATTTGGGTTGGTTCCAAGTCTTTGCTATTTTGAATAGTGCTGCAATAAACATACGTGTGCATGTGTCTTTTTAGCAGCATGATTTATAATCATCTGGGTATATGCCCAGTAATGGGATGGCTGGGTCAAATGGTATTTCTAGTTCAAGATCCCTGAGGAATCGCCACACTGACTTCCACAATGGGTGAACTAGTTTACAGTCCCACCAACAGTGTAAAAGTGTTCCTATTTCTCCACATCCTCTCCAGCACCTGTTGTTTCCTGATTTTTTAATGATCACCATTCTAACTGGTGTGAGATGGTATCTCAATGTGGTTTTGATTTGCATTTCTCTGATGGCCAGTGATGATGAGCATTTTTCCATATGTCTTTTGGCTGCATAAATGTCTTCTTTTGAGAAGTGTCTGTTCATATCCTTTGCCCACTTTTTGATGGGGTTGTTTGTTTTTTTCTTGTAAATTTGTTTGAGTTCATTGTAGATTCTAGATATTAGCCCTTTGTCAGATGAGTAGGTTGCAAAAATTTTCTCCCATTCTGTAGGTTGCCTGTTCACTCTGATGGTAGTTTCTTTTCCTGTGCAGAAGCTCTTTAGTTTAATTAGATCCCATTTGTCTATTTTGGCTTTTGTTTCCATCACTTTTGGTGTTTTAGACATGAAGTCCTTGCCCATGCCTATGTCCTGAATGGTATTGCCTAGGTTTTCTTCTAGGGTTTTTATGGTTTTAGGTCTAACATTTAAGTCTTTAATCCATCTTGAATTAATTTTTGTATAAGGTGTAAGGAAGGGATCCACTTTCAGCTTTCTACATATGGCTAGCCAGTTTTCCCAGGACCATTTATTAAATAGGGAATCCTTCCTCCATTTCTTGTTTTTGTCAGGTTTGTCAAAGATCAGATAGTTGTAGATAAGCAGCATTATTTCTGAGGGCTCTGTTCTGTTCCATTGATCTATATCTCTGTTTTGGTACCAGTACCATGCTGTTTTGGTTACTGTAGACTTGTAGTATAGTTTGAAGTCAGGTAGCGTGATGCCTCCAGCTTTGTTCCTTTGGCTTAGGATTGACTTGGCGATGCGGGCTCTTTTCTGGTTCCATATGAACTTTAAAGTAGTTTTTTCCAATTCTGTGAAGAAAGTCATTGGTAGCTTGATGGGAATGGCATTGAATCTATAAATTACCTTGGGCAGTATGGCCATTTTGACGATATTGATTCTTCCTACCCATGAGCATGGAATGTTCTTCCATTTGTTTGTATCCTCTTTTATTTCATTGAGCAGTGGTTTGTAGGTCTCCTTGAAGAGGCCCTTCACATCCCTTGTAAGTTGGATTCCTAGGTATTTCATTCTCTTTGAAGCAATTGTGAATGGGAGTTCACTCATGATTTGGCTCTCTGTTTGTCTGTTATTGGTGGATAAGAATGCTTGTGATTTTTGCTCATTGATTTTGTATCCTGAGACTTTGCTGAAGTTGCCTATCAGCTTAAGGAGATTTTGGGCTGAGACGATGGGGTTTTCTAGATATACAATCATGTCATCTGCAAACAGGGACAATTTGACTTCCTCTTTTCCTAATTGAATACCCTTTATTTCCTTCTCCTGCCTGATTGCCCTGGCCAGAACTTCCAACACTATATGGAATAGGAGTGGTGAGAGAGGGCATCCCTGTCTTGTGCCAATTTTCAAAGGGAGTGCTTCCAGTTTTTGCCCATTCAGTATGATATTGGCTGTGGGTTTGTCATAGACAGCTCTTATTATTTTGAGATACATCCCATCAATACCTAATTTATTGAGAGTTTTTAGCATGAAGCATTGTTGAATTTTGTCAAAGGCCTTTTCTGCATCTATTGAGGTAATCATATGTTTTTTGTCGTTGGTTCTGTTTATATGCTGGATTACGTTTATTGATTTGCGTATGTTGAACCAGCCTTGCATCTCAGGGATGAAGCCCACTTGATCATGATGGATAAGCTTCTTGATGTGCTGCTGGATTTGGTTTGCCAGTATTTTATTGAGGATTTTTGCATCAATGTTCATCAGGGATATTGGTCTAAAATTCTGTTTTTTTGCCGTGTCTCTGCCAGCCTTTGGTAGCAGGATGATGCTGGCCTCATAAAATGAGTTAGGGAGGATTCCCTCTTTTTCTATTGATTGGAATAGTTTCAGAGGAATGGTACCAGCTCCTCCTTGTACCTCTGGTAGAATTCGGCTGTGAATCCATCTGGTCCTGGACTTTTTTTGGTTGGTAAGCTATTAATTATTGCCTCAATTTCAGAGCCTGTTATTGGCCTATTGAGAGAGTCAACTTATTCCTGGTTTAGTCTTGGGAGGGTGTATGTGTCGAGGAATTTATCCATTTCTTCTAGATTTTCTAGTTTATTTGCGTAGAGGTGTTTGTAGTATTCTCTGATGGTAGTTTGTATTTCTGTGGGATCAGTGGTGATATCCTCTTTATCATTTTTTATTGTGTCTATTTGATTCTTCTCTCTTTTCTTCTTTATTAGTCTTGCTAGCAGTCTATCAATTTTGTTGATGTTTTCAAAAAACCAGCTCCTGGATTCATTGATTTTTTTTAAGGGTTTTTTGTGGCTCTATTTCCCTCAGTTCTGCTCTGATCTTATTATTTCTTGCCTTCTGCTAGCTTTTGAATGTGTTTGCTCTTGCTTCTCTAGTTCTTTTAATTATGATGTTAGGGTGTCGACTTTAGATCTTTCCTGCTTTCTCTTGTGGGCATTGAGTGCTATAAATTTCCCTCTACACACTGCTTTGAATGTGTCCCAGAGATTCTGGTATGTTGTGTCTTTGTTCTCATTGGTTTCAAAGAACATGTTTATATCTGCCTTCATTTCGTTATGTACCCAGTAGTCATTCAGGAGCAGGTTGTTCAGTTTCCATGTAGCTGAGTGGTTTTGAGTGAATTTCTGAATCCTGAGTTCTAGTTTGATTGCACTGTCGTCTGAGAGACAGTTTGTTATAATTTCTGTTGTTTTATATTTGCTTAGGAGTGCTTTACTTTTAATTATGTGGTCAGTTTTGGAATAGGTGCGGTGTGGTGCTGAAAAGAATGTATATTCTGTTGATTTGGGGTGGAGCGTTCTGTAGATGTCTATTAGGTCTGCTTGGTGCAGAGCTGAGTTCAATTCCTGGATATCCTTGTTAACTTTCTGTCGCTGAGACTCATATTCTAATATTTCGCTAAGAATTTTTCCACCTCCATACATGAGAGATATTGATATATTGCTTTGTTTTCTTGTCTTTATATACATATCACTGTTTGAATTGGAAACAACATTATATATGTGCACCTTGAGATCAGGAATACAACAGTGAATAACACAGACCTGGTTCCTACCCTCAAGAAGTTTACAGTCTGTTGGGGAATGTCAGAGATAACAAAAGAAAATAAGTGTGTGTATTTGTACATTTACAATTACAGTTGTGATAACTCTATAAAACAAATAAATGATGTTATTTGATTTTTAAAGTAATGGAATCAAGTAGGGAGGGGTAGGGGGACTTTCTTAAGGGGATGATAAGGAAGATCTCTCCAAAGAAAACTAAAGAATGAGTCAGCTCGGGCCTGGCGCAGAGGCTCACACCTATAATCCCAGCACTTTGGGAGGCTGAGACGGTAGATCACTTGAGGTCAGGAGTTCAAGAGCAGCCTGGCCAACATGGTGAAACCCTGTTGTTTAGTAGAAATCTCTACTAAACATACAAAAAATTAGCCAGACGAGGCAGTGGGCGCCTGTAATCTCAGCTACTTGGAAGGCTGAGGCAGGAGAATTGCTTGAACCCAGAGGCAAAGGTTGCAGTGAGCTAAGATTGCACTACTGCCCTCCAGCCTGAGTGACAGAGTGAGATGCTGTCAAAAAAAAAAAAAAAAAAGGGTCAGCTGGAAAAGGAAGTAGGAGTATGAAATGTTTCAAAGAGAGGTAACAAAAGGTACAAAGGCCCCAGGCAGGAAAACCCTTGCAAATTAGAGAAACTGAAAAAGATGTTCTTAAGGCGTGATAAGTGACCTTAAGACAGATAGAGAAGGAAAGACATCCAGCTCAGGAAGGCCATTCTAGTCCACAAAGGATTTTGTATTTTATTCTAAGTGTTATGGGAATCCATCAGTGAGTTCAGTACAGAAACGTGGTTGGCAGAGTAGGTTTAATTATTTTCATCTTACAGATTATGTTACTGAGTCTCAGAGAGGTTGATTTATTCAGGATCACACAGTAAGTGGCTGAAAACAAAAATAATTCAACTCCT
This sequence comes from Pongo abelii, assembly GCF_028885655.2. Lineage (NCBI taxonomy): Eukaryota > Metazoa > Chordata > Mammalia > Primates > Hominidae > Pongo > Pongo abelii. Next base: position 68,584,008 of record NC_071998.2, on the reverse strand, counting down.
AAGGTAATACTCCTTGGACGATTATATTTTGATTATTGGTCTTAATGATGACCTCCACTTGATGCTGGGGACTTAAACTCGAATTTGTCATATCTTCCACTTGTGAGTTATTTGCTTAAAAGGCCCACATAGAGGGGAGCCTGAAAGCTGGTTACAGTGAGGCTTGGCCTCGTCTGTAGATTTCTCTTACCCATTCTGCCCCAATAATAGAGAACTAAGCACTTTTCAGGGAAAGATGTAGATGGATGAAGGAGGTAATCTTTATAAAAATTAATACTAAACTACAATTTTTCCTTTAATGGTGAAATCGACTTAAGATTTATTTTCCAAAATAGTAATCCAGCACCAACATGGGAAGATAGAATTTTGAGCATTGCAGGCATAAGTGTATTAAGGGCTGTGTGAGTTTATGGGGACTGGCAGGGGCAAGACTTGGGAAGATGAGCTATTTTTCAGACCTAAACATTAAAAAGCTCTTTATTGAGGGCACAAGAAGAGAAAACTAGATTTTACATCTAGGAAATTTAGACTTTGTCAAATACCACAAGAATGCTATGAGGGACCTGGAAAGAAGGCACCATGGTGGCTTTATAAGAAAAGTGGTGACTTGCTTCTTGGGAGGTCACAGCCTTCTCAGGAGACTGCAGGTGAAAAGCTTCTGGAACAAAGGTCAGAAAACCAGGGGGTCTGAGTCATCCTTCCACAAACCAAATGTGTCACCTTGGGCGAGTTTTCTGGTCTTGGCTTTCTCATTTGTAAAGCCAGAGTTTCAAAATAGTAGGTCTTTAAAGACTCTTTCAGGTCTAAGATACTACAGTTTAGAAGTTAGAGTTCAGTTTTCTAGCCTGTATATTCAAACTATATTGTCAAGTCTAATTTTTTTTTTTTTTTTTGAGACAGAGTCTCGCTCTTTCACCCAGGCTGGAGTGCAGTGGCACGATCTCGGCTCACTGCAAGCTCTGCCTCCCGGGTTCACGCCATTCTCCTGCCTCAGCCTCCCAAGTAGCTGGGACTACAGGCTCCTGTCACCACACCTGGCTAATTTTTTGTATTTTTAGTAGAGACGGGGTTTCACCGTGTTAGCCAAGATGGTCTTGATCACCTGACCTCGTGATCTGCCCACCTTGGCCTCCCAAAGTGCTGGGATTACAGGCGTGAGCCACCGCGCCCGGCCTGTCAAGTCTAATTTTTCAAACAATAGAAGAATTTAACAATTATCTAGTGATTTTGAGTGTAACTAACCCAAATAAATGATGGCAAAATAATTGACTGAGTATTTCAGACTGCCACTAATGCTTGCACAGGTCCAGGTATTACTTTGGCTAAATAGTAAGTTTCAATTCAATTCAACCTCAAATTTTCAATGTTATCCTTCTTTTTTTTTTCTACTTCTTGCAAGGTCATCCCAAACTCTATAACTATTTCATTTGTAGAGAATATAAATGGAATTGTAAATATCTGTGGGAATTTAAAAATAGAAGTGGCACTTTGGTTTCCTTTATTTTCACATTATTTAAGACACAAATATTTATTGCAACCCCTTCCAAAACACACAAAACATACATCTATATACACACACATTGACCAACACCTAGATCTCTTCACATTTAGTAAAGCTTAACCTATTCAGTGGTCATTAAAGATTTCAGAGCCAAAGATATGAATGATTAATGACTGGCCAAGAGGAGATATTTGACTGAAACGTTAAAAGGCCCTACTTTATATTCTAAAAGATATTGAATTTTGCCCTGAGAAAAATGAAAGTGAAAGTGCTAACTGAAGAAGTCAAATGGTTTCCTGGATGGAAAGATAACTTCCTATCCTGTCTCCTATATCACTGTGTAGGTTCTTAGAGGCCAAATGGGATGGTACATTGACAAACGTTGAGACTGACCTGGTCAAAAGTGACTTAACAGATTTTTCAAACATCATACATACCTAAGCCCGAATAAGGGAAGCCTGCCCACTTCTATTTGCTGGAAATTCTTGTATAAATAGTTCAGTGTGGCTTTTATTCTTTGATGCTTCTAAGGGTTTTTCTGGCACTTGAGGAGTTACATACCCATTCATCTGTCAAAATTGAAAGAGGAATGTTATTCAAGAGAGTGTTCCCATATCTGAATAAATGCAGCAAAATAAGACAAGTGAAAAATGGCTCAGTCCTAAATGTCCTAAGCATTCTGGAAAGCACGTGTACATTTTAAAACTGATTGCTTTTTTAATTTTCTGTGTATCATGTTCATGGCTTTTAAAAAAAATTTACTGATTTTCTTGATGAAGAGTTTAGCAAATGCAGAAATTGAATCTTACTTTCCAAATGCTTTGATTGCTTCTAATTGCCTTTAGTTTTTTTTATGTGTTTTAGTTTAATACCACAGAAAGCTTTAGAATCATTAGCTCTAGAAACATAAGCCTGCCACTTAATCACACAATGAGTGAATCACTGGCATCCAGGCTAGCCAGAGAGCCAGGCCTGGAGCTGTCTGTTCTAAGCCTCAACTGGGAGATTCATCTGTCTTAGGCTGCTCAAATCACTTCTTGTCTTAGTGGAAATTTTCAGAATGCCCTCACAGCTACAAATTTCCAACATGGTATAGAAATTCATTGGCCCACCACAACTGACTATTCTAGGGAGTGGAAGAAGCTTTTAGTTATATTCATTTTCTGAAACAAAAAGAACTCTTAATGGCCTCATGTCTATCTGTCTCCTCTCCTTTGCTACCCTACCCAACAGCAGCAATGGTATAATGCGAAGATAGCCCCCAAAATTATATGTGCCAAAGGTTATGAATTGGTCTTGTATTAAGAGCACAAACCTCAAAATTAGACCTGGATTCAAATCCAGCCTCCCCACTTTTAGCTGTGGGCCCTAGGAAAGTTATTTACTCTCTCAGTCTCAGTTTTTTCATCTACGTAATGGAGGAAATAATCTCTACTTCAAGTGGTTGTTATAAGAATCAGATAAGATAATACATAAAAAACAGACAGCTCCTGGCAGGGACTAAGTGCTTTTTTTTTTTTTTCTTTTGAGACAGGATCTCGTTCTGTTGCCCAGGCTGGAGTTCAGTGGCATGATCAAGGCTCACTGCAGCCTCGACCTCCTGAGCTCAAGCCATCCTCCCACTTCAGCCTCCCTAGTAGCTAGGACTACAGGCACGCATTACCACGCCCATATAATTTTTGTATTTTTTGTAAAGACGGGGTTTCTCCACATTGCCAAGGCTCATCTTGAACTCCTGGGCTCAAGCAGTCTGCCCACCTCAGCCTCCCAAAGTCCTGGGATTACAGGCACGAGCCACTGTGCCTAGCCATAAATGCTTATTTAATGGGAGCTATTAATGTTGTTGATGTTGTTGCTAAGTTCTATCTGCGAATTATTCTACATTCCCAACAATCAGTGGAAGTCTTTGAATCTTATCAGTGGAAAGGAGTTTAAAAATCTTATCCCCTAATCCACTTAATTTACAGATCAAGAAACTCATGTTTCTGTAAAGTATTCAAGATGCCACACATTTGTCCAAGGTCACACAGAATGACCTGAAGGATGGCAAAGTCTCTTGATTTCCAGACCACAGTTTATTCTGCGTGCAGTGCTCATGTACAATACCTTGATTGTTCTTTGGTACATGCAGGATTATTTCTCCTGCTTTCATATTTTTCTGATCACTTACAGTTTTAGTTCCAGCTTGCTATTATGTAGAATCTTAGATCAATATATTCATCTGAAAAAAATGTGAAAATTGTGCAAATTAATTAGAAGCCAGAAAACCTAATCAGAAGAGAAATATTTTGAAAAAAGTGCGTAAACAGTGCAAAATAATTTAGAATACCTATCCAAAGAACTGTTGTAGGAGAATAATGACTTTGTTATGAATAATGATAAACAGTTTTCTTTTTGATTTTCTAAAGAAATATTTCCAGGAAAAATGGTGTTAGATGCAAAGTCTAATATATGTTCTCCATATATATATCTTTGTATATATTACCAAAAAAAAACTACATTTAAAGTTTTGTTTTTTCTTCTAAATGTTTCAGCTAAACAAGAATGAAGGTTTTGGAGAGAGGAAGGAAGAGAAAGAGACCTAATGTTATTTTTCTCCTGCTACAGGAGAGAATTTACCAAGAAATAGAAAATAGATGCCTTATTGTTGGATTGTGGCTAAGTAGTTCTCATTGCTGGAAGGACTTCCACTGAAGCCCAAAGCAGAAGAGGGAATTAAGTAAGTGATTCTTGCTTAAGCTGAATCTCAAGTATCTTGCTGGTAGCTAGAACATAAAAGAGGGAGTCGAGGAGAAACTATGACTCCACACTCCTCTCTTGTGCTAGCATTGGCTCAGCTTTGTTCTCTTTGGCTGGCAGCCTCCTGCCCTCAGTGCCTCTGACCCACCCCTGCCTTGGGAGGAGGGGCATTGCCGAGGATCTCTTTTAGCCTATAGGCGCCCCCTAGGAAAACTTACTGGACCCATGCCAACAGTCATAACACCACTATGGTTCCTGGATCCTATTAAGAAAGATTCTTTTTATTCTTACTCATACAGCAAAATGCGCTTGTCATAAATAATATAAATAATGTGAAACATAGAGAATAGAAAACTAAGATTCTTTGGCCACAGTACTTTATTTTTGCTTTTTTTCACTTGACATATGTCTTGGAACCCTGTTCCACAGTCAATAGAAATCTACCTCATTTTTAAAATAATTTTCAATACTGTATTACTTTCAATATAGTATTCCATAATATAAATGAGCGATAATTCATTTAGCCATTTCCTGATTGAGACAAATTTCTGTCCCATTCTTATTTTTCTTTACTAAATATAAAGCTGCAATGACCATCCATGTTTGTTTACTTTATAAACATGTGTGAATATTTAAAATTCTTAGAAATGGAATTTAAGGACTTGAAGGATATGCTTGTTTTAAATTTGGATAGATATTTCTAAATTATCATTAAAAAAAGCTTGTACTGATTTACACCCTTGGAAGCTGTGTGTGAAACTGCCCATTTCCACCTGATGATACTGGTAGCAATCTATTGAATTTTTAACGAACTGATTAGTTGGTAATAAAGTGTATCTCACTGTTTATTTTGCATTTTCTTTGTCACTTTTGAAATTAAGCATCTTTTCATATTTTATTTCTTAATTTTTTGTGAATTGTCTCTTTGTCTCTTATGCTAATTTTATATTTTATATCTTTTCATGATAATTTTAGGTGCCTTTAGTATATTTTGTATATTATATCTGGTTTTCTATATATTACAAAGACTTTCACTGGTACCTTTTATTTTGATGTCTTTTGTCATGCAGGTCTTTTCATTTTTTTTTTTTTTTTTGGCATGTAATCTGTTGGTCTTTTATCAATGGCTCCTGGAATTTGTGTCTTTCTTAGGACAGCCTTTATCAACCCCCAAAATTATCAAAACTGATGTGCAATATCTTACTCTGGTTCCTTTCTGCTGTTTTTTTTTTTTATTTGATGTTTGGAATTTAATCCATTTGGATTTTTGCATATGATGTGATATAGGTATCTAATTTTTTTTTTTTCGGAATCTACAAAATTCTCAGTATTGTGTGTGGGTTTTTTACTGTTGTTGTTTGTTTGTTTGAAACACAGTCTCACTCTGTCGCCCAGGCTGGAGTGCAGCCACATGATCACGGCTCACTTCAGCCTTGACCTCCCAGGCTTAAGTGATCCTCCCCTCTCAGCCTCCCAAGTAGCTGGGACTACAGGTGCAAGCCACCACACCCAGCTAATTTTGTATTTTTTGTAGAGACAGGGTTTCCCTAAGTTGAAATGCTATCTTTTTATATTCTAAATGTTCCTTTATGCATAGCTTTGTTGCTGAATTGTCCTTTTTGGTTCCATTTGTCCATGTCTTTATTCTGAGCCAATAAAATATTGTTTAATTAATATAAGCTTTGTATATTTTGATAACTGAAAAGTCAGGTTTTTCCTCGTTTTTCTTTTTTTTGGTAAATTTTGTTGCTTGTTCTGAGGTATTCTCTCTTTTGAACTCTAAAATCAGCTTTTCAAATTCTATAAATCTCTTGTTAAGATTTTTATTGGGATTGCATTGAATTTATGGATTAACTTGAAAAGGTGACATCTTAGGAATATTGACTCTTTCATCTGGAAACATATATAGCTTTCTGTCTTTTCATGTCTTCTTTTATATCTTCAATAAGATTTTACAGTTTTCTTCATGCAGACCTTGCACAGTTCTAGGGGATTGTTTTTAAGTCTCTATTGCCATTGGGAATGAGATCTCTAGAATTTACTTTTCTGACGAGAAAGGGGTAAAAGAAGAAAAAAGAAAGCAGGAGTTGAAAGAATATGATAGAGAAGGAAAAGAGAAAGAAAAATTAAAAGGGGAAGATGGAATGGTACAAAAAAGGAAAAAGGAGAAAATTTTATTTTTATTGAACATCTATTATGTGACACACACTGTGTTAGAGGTGTTCACGTGCATCATCTTGTGTGTACTTTCAACCACCTGGCTTGTTTGACAAAATTGAAGTTTAGAAAGATCAGCAAGGTATTATGGAACAGGAAGTGGAAAGAGAACAGGTTTGGAATGAGACCTGGGAACCGATCCCAGATTCTGCTCTCACCAGCTGTGTGATCTTGCTCCCTTTACTTAATTACACTCCTCATTTGTAAAACTTGGATTATATCTGCTGAGGTGACTGTGAGGACCAAGTAAAATAGTGTATCTAAAGTGCCTGCCACATAAGGAGCTCACCGTAAATGCTGTTTCCCACCCATCATCATCTCTTCTGACCCCGTGGCCTTTCTGCGCCCTGCACCAGCCTGCCATGGAAATCCGAGTCTGCGCAGGACAACACGGAGCCTTAATATAAATGTGCTATGAGATGTTGATTCCATGAGTGCGTAACACCCAGGAACACATACCAACAGTTCTTAAGAAACACAATAGGAAAGACAATTGTTACGAGTTACGATTTGATTTGAAAAAAAGTCAAATAAGCCTGAAAAAAATAAATCACTCAGTATAAAAGGAGGCATTGTTGAAGTGTGGATCCTTATTTGAGCCTAAATCCCCAGTGAAAAACACCCTCTATTTCTACTCAAACAATAGTTTCTTGTTTGGGAGACAATGCTGGCTGCATAGTCCTGGAAAGCATCAAATCCCCATGGCAATGGCAATGGTCTCTCCTGCAACACTGAAACAGTGTCTGGAGGAGCAACTGCACCGCCTGACCAGGGCCTCCGCCATTGGACAGAGGCTCCAGTCTCAGCCTGAGCTGCAGGAAAACAGAACTGGCCCAGACGTCTTGGCTACACCTTATATTTGCTGCAGGGGTCTGACCATCCAGAGGAGTTGTGCTCATAAAATAGGAGCATGAAGTAGAAAGAACACTAAAAGTAAGACATAACTGAAATGCCCCAGATGAATGTTCTCTTGGAAGCATGTAAGTTTGTTCCCAACACCTCTTGATCATGAAGGAAATTCATGAGCCAGCCTGGATTTAAATCCTCCCCCTCTGCAGCTGGAGGCTCTTGAGGAAATTTGTTCACCTCTCTGAACCTCATTTACTTCATCTGAAAAATGGGGTTAATAACACAAACTGCAGAGAATTGCTGTGAGAATTAAATCATACAAATTTAAAAATGTGCTCTATAAAAACCAGAATTGTTCTTTCATCATATAGGGAATTGCATTCAGAGCCTATGAATGTCTTCAATGCTTCTGAGTTTCACTTTTCAGGGAGAAATTTGAGTTCTTTAGTAGCCAAATGTCATATGATCCTAGGACTAGTAAATGATGTATGTGGTAAATTTTTTTTTTTTAAAAAGAAGTGGACTCTTAAATACTGAGCCTGGTTTCCATATGTGACTTGTAATCTGATCTTGACCCATTGATTCTATATTCAAATTGTATCTAGAACCCAATCACTTCTCACCACCTCTTCTGCTACCACCTGGCCATATCAAAGCCATTACCATCATATTTTTCCTGGATTATTGAAAGTAGTCCCCTAACTGATTTTCCTGCTTCTACTCTTGCCGGAAACATATTTTGAGCAATGGCAGTATCCTTGGAATAAATGTATCATCTCCCCAGAGTAGAGCCTTGGCCACCATTGATTGAATATTTATCTATTCAACAAATATTTACGGAGCCTCAACCAGATGCCAGCATTGTTCAGGCTCTGGGAAAAAAAAAAGTACAGCAGGAAACCCAACAGGCACATTGCGGAGCCTCACGGAGCATATGTTCTTGAAGGGCGCAATGACCAATAAACAGACAAACAAGCAAAGTATACCCTGTGCCAGATGGTGATGGGTGATGTACAGGAAAACAATACAGAGTAAAGGGAGGAGAGGGGCACAGGCACAGGGGGTGGGAAGTAGGGACTGTTATTTTAAGTATAGTGGCTGGAGAAAGCCCCCTATAACAAGCTGACATTTTGAATAGAGACCAAAAGGAGAAGAGGGAGTGAACCCTGTGGTCAGGTGGGAGGAGGGAGAGGGGAAGGTGTTGTAGACAGAGGAAACAGCAGGTGCAAAGGGCCGGAGGCAAAGTGAACAGGCCAGGATGGCTGGGGCACGGTGAGTGAAGGGAGAATAGAGAGAAGGGGGCTTACGGGAATGGGAAAGGGATCACGGTGGGCCCTGCAGGCCATGAGAAAGACTGAGGATCTTACTGAAATGAGTTGGTAAAATCACTGGGAAATTTTGAGGGGAGAAATGACCGTGATCTGAAGGACTTTTTTAAAGAATTATTTGGCCACTCTATAGAGCTGTGGTTCTCAGACTTGAGCATGTATCAGAATCATATTGGAGGTCTTATTACAATACAGATTACTGGACCCCAGAGTTTCTGATGGACTAGGTCAGGTGTGGTCCAGGAGAATTTGCATTTCTAGCAAGTTCGCAGATGATGCTGATGCTGCTGGTCTGACGCCACCCTGTAAAGGCCACTGGTGTAGATAATCATTTGTAAGGGGCAATTGTAGAAGCAGGGAAACCACTTAAGGGGCTATTTGCAATAAACCAGATGATGATGGCTTTGATAAACCAAGTGGTAGCAGAGGAGGTGGTGAGAAGTGATTGGATTCAGGATACAATTTAAATATAGAGCCAATGAGATTTGCCAAATGATCAAATGTGGGGCATTATGAGAGAAAGAAATGAATCAAGAATTCTAGATTATGCAACTAGATGAATAGAATTGCCATTTACTGAGATAGGCAAGAAAGATGGTTGGGGTGTGGAGGAAGAATTTAGGAGTTTAGTTTGGGAAATGTTAAATTTGTTATGCCTGTTAAAGATACCCAAATGGAGGTGTCAAGTAAGCCTTTCTCTAGAGGAGTCTGGAATTCAGGGAAGAGTCCTGGTCTGGAGATAGAAATGCAGGGATCGTCAGCATACAGATAGTATCAGAAAGACTGAGCTCATCACTGGAGGGAATGAAGGTAGAGAAAAGGTTCAAGGACGGAACTCTACGGCAATCCAATGGTTAGAAGTCTGGGTGATGAAAGGAACCAGTAATGAGAGAGAAGTGGCCAGATAGGTTAGAGGAAATCCTGGACAGTGTGATGCCCTGGATGTCAAGGGAAGCAAGTATTTCAACAAGTTCGGGTTTCTTTGCTACAAAGCCACCTTGTCATTACAATTACCACCAAGAATCCACTGTGAAGGAGGAACTACTGGCTATGATAAGCTATGCTACATTTTGACCTTATGAAGAAACAATTCCAACCAGAAAAGATGGTCACTAAGGTTGAGATTTATTTTCTTTTTCATATATACTTTTGAGCTGATTTTATTTTGGCAACCAAAAAATACAGCATTGACCCAATGTAATCACTGAAATAGACTAGAATATTTTCTTTCACCTTCAAGTGTTCTGTGTAATTGACATTTTTCCTTGGAGCAAATACTCCAATTCTGAGAGATGGAGCTGTAAATCTGAGTGGTTATATGTGTGGTCAGACTGCTGGGAATTTGTATGGGTAAATCTGATAAATGTTTCCAGAGGTGTAGTGCAGGCACTGTTTTTCCTACCCCGCTCCTTTTATTCTCTGACAGTGGTTCTTGGAATTCTCTGTTTATTCAACAGTAAAAACAAATTAATACTTCAAATTGCTCATTCATTATCTCTGCGCAATCTGGTCTTTAATTTCTTACTTTTTCTAAGCAGGTTAGCAGCAGCCATGCCTGTAATGGCTGGGGAAGACTAGAGGTGGAGCCTGGGTGGGATTTGGGGTTGGTGACAATAGGTGGGAAGAAGAGGATCTGGATTTCTTTTGGAAGCCTGAAGCTTTGGGAGCAATCTACTGTCAGGGTTGAGATAGGTTCTGCCATCCATCCACATGGGTTGGTCTAGCCAAGTAAAGGATATCAAGAACACATGGCCCAGAGCACCATGCTGCTCATCCTGGTGAGATACAACTACAAGCACATCAGCTTTGCTCTCCACACTGGGTCCCCAACGTTCTCACTGCAAATAACTGTCAGGCTTCCTTCTCTGAAAAATACAATTGCTGACAACTCAAGATGCACAAAGCAGGACCATTTATTGCATCTCTTATCAAGGCATATCTGATGACAAGTCAGCCTTTCTCAGCAAAATCTCATTACAGAAAATTCATCTCGCACAATTTTATACTGCTTCATTTTGTGAGTTACAACTTCAGAGGACTCCTCTTTAAATTTAAGTAGTATATAAAAACATACACCACAGACCGTGTATTGCTTCTCACTGTAAGGAAAAATACCACTTGTTAAGTCAGCATTATTTCCCCCAAGTAAATTAGGTAAATAAGACAATGCCCAAATCTGTGCATTGCAACTCTGCAGGTGATACAACTGCTGGGGACTTGACTTCAGAAGAAGTGGATGAGGACAGCACATTGCTGTATGCTATTTCTCTGGGGAAATGTAGGTGCTGGTATTCAGCACTGCTGCATGTAGAAGCTGCCCAAGTACAGGCTTCATGGAGCTATAGTTTGCTTCTCTATAAGGAGAAAACAGCTGTTTGTTATTCAGGTTTTCTTCTCAAATGAGTTATTGAAATACTTATGGCTTGATGTGTAATCTCTCCATGTCTTGTTCATTCAACAAGAATTTCTTTTACATGTCAGACACTGATCTATGTGTTTGGAATATGTTACAGAAACATACAAAAATACAAAAATTCTTGCTGCCTTGGAGTTCATATTCTAGTTGGGGGAGAAAAAGTAACTAAAAATGTAATAAATAGTTAAATTATGTAATATGTTGGAAAGCCATAAAATGCCATGGGAAAAGTAAAGCATGATAAGAAGTTTGGTACAGAGAGAGCAACAGGTTGCAATTTGAAGTAGAGGAGACAGAGTAGCTTCATTGAGAGGGTGACATTCAAGAAAAGATTTGCAGGAGGTGAAGTAGTAAGCTAAGTGAATTTCTTGGGGAAAATGCTCCAGGCAGATGAAAGAGCCAGTGCAGAAACAAGCCAGGCACATGTTAGGAAGAGCATGGAGACCAGTATGGCTAGAGTGGAGTGAATAAGGGAGAGAATAACAGGAGTTGAGGTCAAAGAGGTGATGGGGCCCTGCTTGTAGAAGGCCTTGTTGGCCATCTGAGGGACTTGGCATTTAGTTTGAGTGAAATGGGAAGCCTTGGAAAGATTATAGGCAGAGAGATGATATGATCTGAGTTACATTTTAAGAAGATCATTCTGGTTTCTATGTTAGGAATAGTCTCTTGGAACACAAGTTTAAGAGCAAAAAGACCAAAAGGAGGCTGTAGCAATACTCCAGGCAACAGAGGGTGATGACTCAACCCAGGGAGGGAGTGGCGGCCAGCGGTATGTGTGAGAGGGTCAACAACGACACCAAGGATTTTAGTATGAGCAATTGGGAGCTTCTATCATCTGAAATGAGAAAACCCTCTAATAGAGTAGATTTGTGGGAGAAGATGAGAACCCCATTTTTGGACATGTTAAGTTTAAGGGGTCTCTGAGAAATCTCAGTGGACATATCAAGTAGGCAACTGCATATATGAGTCAGGGATTCAGGAGAGATGTTAGTTACAATATAAAAAATTGGGGTTCATTGGCGTATTGACAAAGGAGTTTATTAAGAAAGTGACTATAGGGAAAAAAGAAAACCGAGGACTAATTCTTGGGGCAATCCAGATGAACTGATCTGGGAGAAGAGGGGACTACAATCAAGACCAAGAAGGAAGAATCAGTGAGATATGAGGCAAATGAGAAAGAGTGTGGTGTCCTGGGAGCCAAGTAAAAAGAAATATATTAAGGAAGAGGGTGATCAGCCATGCCATTGGATTTGCAGGTAAATTTCCTCCTCTATAAAATTCAGGTCATATGTTATTTGGATATTGGGGTATCCTGTTTAAAGAATTTCCAATTAAAAGCTTTTTATTCATTAAAAAATAAAATAGAGGCTGGGCGCAATGGCTCATGCCTGTAATCCCAGCACTTTGGGAGGCCGAGGCAGGCGGATCACCTGAGGTCAGGAGTTCAAGACCAGCCTAGTCAACATGGCAAAACCCTGTCTCTACTAAAAATGCAAAATTAGCCGGTCATGGTGGTAGACACCTGCAATCCAAGCTATTCGGGAGGCTGAGGCAGGACAATCGCTTGAACCCGGGAGATGGAGATTGCAGTGAGCCGAGATTGTGCCATTGCACTCCAGCCTGGACAACAAGAGTGAAACCCTGTCTCAAAAATAAAAATAAAAATAAAGTAAAATAAAATGCAGGTAATGATAGTGTCTGCCTGATAGGCTTAAATAAGATACTATATGTGAATTGCCAATCACAACACCTAATGCTAGTATAGGCTAAACTATACTATTTATTATTTTTATTCCTAACATCTCTGAAAAATCACTTATCACTACAAAGCTGTTCACTCGCCAAGCTAGCCCCAAGGGGGCGCTCAAAGCCTTCCCTTCTTCCCCATTACTTTTCCTACAAAAGAGAACTCAAATTTAGATGTAGGACAAAATGGACTCCCATTGGCAACTGAACCATTTTGTAGCAAAGACTGGAAAACCCAATGCAGCGAGTGTCAAACTTCAGTGTGGGTAAGAGTTACTCGAGGAGCTTGTTAAAATGCAAGACCACAGCAGGCCCAACAGGTCAAATAAATCGGAAGGGAACCTGTTTTCCCACCCCAGGTGATTTGAATATATGTATTCTCATGATGCTCTAGTACGGGGCAGGGGGGTGGTAAAAATAATAACTAGCCTGGAGTAAATATTCTCTTCCTGTCTTCTTCTTGGGACCTTGAAATGAGTTTTGCTCCTCCTTTTTCCCTCTCTTCCATGTAGCCAGTGAGGTAAGCCATCCCTGGTGCTTCCTTGGACTGGGAGGTCCCAGCAGGACCAAGATGTTTCTACAAAAAGCACAGTGGAGAGGGTGGCTTGGGCTAGCTTTTAGTTTGTCCACATCAGAGGACACAAAGTGATTCCTGCCAGTCCACATCTGGCCCCTAGATCTGTTTTATTTGACCTGAACAGAATTGGCCCATCCAGTGCTTTAATAAAATTTGAATTTGTTTTCAACATTTAAAACTCAGGAGATTTCACATACAAACCCAGATTTCCTGCTTCTCTGGAACAATAAGAAGATGTGAAACCTGGCCCCGTGTTCCTATACGGCAAAGCTGCTTCCTTTAGATGGGCGTGGACTCTGGAATCTGCCGCCATCCCCTTCATTCTTTATTGTTCTCCCCAAAGTCAGGTGTCGGTTGCTATTTATCATCATACGTACACTCCTATTTTCCTTTAAGTTGAAGAAAAAGAAACACTTCTTTAGAAAATGAGGATATAACAAGAGGAGCTAGTGTTTTTAAAAATAAATTTTCTTATACCAGACCCCTTTTCTCGTTTACATTATGGGCCTGGCTTCTCTAGGCATTTAAGTTTGCTATCTCAGGTCTAGCTCTTAATCCAGAGGTGAAAAGTTGTGTTTATATTAAAGAATGATGTCGAATACCACAGCAGTAAAAAGGAGCAGAACTACTAATGCACACTAAAATTAATGAATTCCAAAAGTTAGGTTGAGCAAAAGAAGTCAGACACAAAAGCATAATACTATATAATTCCATTTAGATGAAAAATTCTAGAAAAGTTGAAACTAAGCTATAGTAACAGAAAGCGGAGCAATTGTTTCCTAGGACAGAGGTTGGCTGCAAAGGGCATGAGAAAAATTTTCTGGAATGATGGAAGTGCTCTATCACTTAATTGTAGTGGGACTTATATACACAGATATATATTTGTTAAATCTCACTGATGTGCATTGTATTTTATTTTATTATTTTTTTTAGACAGAGTTTCTCTCCTGTTGCCCAGGCTGGAGTGCAATGGCCCAATTTCAGCTCACTGCAACCTCCACCTCCTGGGTTCAAGCGATTCTCCTGCCTCAGCCTCCCGAGTAGCTGGGATTACAGGCATGCACCGCCACACCTGGCTAATTTTGTATTTTTAGTAGAGACAGGGTTTCTCCATGTTGGTCAGGCTGACCTCAGGTGATCCACCCACCTTGGCCTCCCAAAGTGCTGGGATTACAGGCGTAAGCCACCACGCCCAGCCTGATGTGCATTTTAAATAAATGTTTTTCTTGCATGCCTATTATACCTAATAAAGTTGATTTTTTTGTTACCTAATAGAATTGTCCAAGGAAAGAGATGAAATAAAGTGGGCCCTTGCCTAGGGCTCTTTTTTGCATATCGCTGTCTGGAATTTACTATAGTAGATTGGAGAATAGAATAGAATAGAATTTCAAGATTCATAGGCATTGTGACCAATATTTATGTCTCCTGGAGATGTAAATAACATTTGGCAGAAGGCAACAGACCCAGTTGAGAGTTCAGTCAGTAGAGGAGGCATGGATTGTGGCACACGTTCCTCCAGAGACTTTAAACTGCTGGAAGACCTGCTCTTCAGCCTCCTTCCATGTGAAGAGAGCCTCCTGGCGGCCCTGGGAGAGGAGCTAGTAAGCTGCATGAGGCACTGGCAGAAATGTGGGGGCTTTTCTTTGTTCCCTTCTTTCCTTCTTCCTACTCCTTCTTTGATAAACTCACACTCCGGAACCTCAATCTGCAAAGGCATCTTTTATTCGTGGTGGGCGACATTCCTTGGTGAGAAAGCAAAATCTGGTCTGGGCGACCCTGGATATCCTCCTGGAGGACCAGGGCAGGCTCACCTCCAAATACACAGGGCTTTGGGGTGTAGGCTTTTGGCTTGGTTGTATCTGACATTGCAGGCAAATGCCCCATCTTTCCTCCTTTCTTGTGTTTCTTAGTCAGGATTGAGAAACTGACTTGCACTGTAAAAAATGCAAAGCAATAGAATTTTTATGGTTGACTTGGCCAACTTACAAGAACCTGACAGAGCTCTCAGTAAATTCAGAACTGAATAACTCATTACGTGGGAGTATTAACAGATACTATGGGTACTCCACCCATATTCTCTTGCCCTTACCACTTCCTCATAATCTGTTTGATTTCAACAGCAGCACCTGCATTTCTTTGCCTGAGGGTTTTCCAGTGTGGTTGTACCATTGTGCATTCCCACCAGCAATATCTGAGAGTTCCAGTTGCCTCTCATCTTCAACAGCACTTGATATTATTGTCAGGTTCTTTTTTAAAGTTATTCTAGTAAGTGTAGCATTGTCTCATCATGGTTTTAACTTGCATTTCCGTAGTGACTAATGATGTTGAGCACCTTCCATATGTTTACTGGCTACCAATATATCTCCTCTGGTGAAGTATCTGTTCAAAACTTTTGCTATTTAAAAAAAAAAAACAAACTTGGTCTTTTTTTGGTTGAGTTTTGATAGTTCTTCATATAGTCTGGCTTCAAGTTTGTTGTCAGAAGAGTGCTTTACAAATATTTTTTCTCTGTCTGTGGCTTGTCCTTTCTTTTCTTTTTCTTTTTTTTTTTTTTTTTTTCTGTTTTTGAGACAGGGTCTCACTCTGTCGCCCAGGCTGAAGTACAGTGGCACAATCTCGGCTCACTGCAACCTCCACCTCCCAGGTTCAAATGATTCTCCTTCCTCAGCCTCCCAAGTAGCTGGGACTACAGGGACTACAGGCACATGCCACCACACTAAGCTAATTTTTGTATTTTTAGTAAAGACAGGGTTTTGCCATGTTGGCCAAGCTGGTCTCAAACTCCTGAGCTCAAGTGATGCGCCTGCCTCAGCCTCCCAAGGTGCTGGAATTACAGGTGGGAGCTACCATGCCTGGCCCGTCCTTTTGTAATGTCTTTCACAGAGCAAAAGTTTTGCATTTTGATGAAGTTCAACTTATTGATTGTTTTTCTTTTATGGCTGTGCTTTAGGTATCAGATCTGAAACTATTTGCCTAATCCAAGCTCACATTCAGAATCAACACCTGTTTCTGATTCATTTTGAGTTAATTTTTGTACATGGTATGAGAAATGAATCAAAATTCATTTATTTGCCTAATTCTTCCAGTTATTTCTTGATAATGTATTTCATATAAAGTCTTTTTCCACTATTACTCCACTTGTTTTTCCTTTCTTTGCTCCCCAGGCATAATCAATCTTGAGATTTTTGTGCATATCCTTCTGATGCAGCTTTTACACATTTGGGTATAAATATGTGTCGGCTGGGCATGGTGGCTCATGCCTGTAATCCCAGCACTTTGGGAGGCCAAGGCGGGTGGATCATAAGGTCAGGAGTTCAGGACCAGCCTGGACAAGATGGTGAAACCCCGTCTCTACTAAAAATACAAAAATTAGCCGGGCGTGGTGGCAGGCGCCTGTAATCCCAGCTACTTGGGAGGCTGAGGCAGGAGAATCACTTGAACCCAGGGGGCGGAGGTTGCAGTGAGCTGAGATCAGGCCACTGCACTCCAGCCTGGGCGACAGACTGAGACTCCGTCTCAAAAAAAAAAATTGTGTCACTAAATACGTATAACATAGTATTTATTTTTATGTTTTAAGCTCTATTCATGTTGATATGCATAGATCTAGTTTATTCCTTTTAACTGCCATATAATATTGCATTATATGAGTGTACTACTTCCATCTCTTTATTGATGGACATTAAGGTAGAATCAATTTTTCAGGAGTACAAATGCTGCTACAGTAACCATCCTTGTACACATTCCTTGTGCTCATGTAAGAGTTTGTCTAGGATACATAATGGAAATTCAGTGGCTAGGTAGTAGGATGTGTGTTTTTACTAAAATGGCTGAACCAACTGACAATCCCACAGCACAGTATGATTTACAGTCCCACAGCTTCACCAGATCACAAGACTCTGAAATCACTGCCAATACAATAGATATGAAATAGGTTTTTTTAGAAACTGGCATTCATCTGATTACTAGTGAGATCAAGAATCCTTTTAAATGTTTGTTGTTCATTTCTGAATTGGCCTTTTCTGTAAGTTTCTTTCTCACATAAGTTTTTAATTTTGATAGATATTTCTCAATATTTTCTATATAGAACTGTGTCTTCTTTAAGAAATACTTTTCTACTCTGAGCTCATAAAGAGATTTTCTTATTTTTTCCATATATAGTTTTTCAGTTGAGTAATTGCCCTAAAGTTGTCTACTGAGATAAACCTTCATACAGTGAAATACACAAACCTTAAGTACAAAGTTTCATCAGTTTTGACAAATATATACTTATGTAATCCATACCTCACTCAAAATATAGAACATTTCCATCACTCTAGAAATTTTCCTTGTGCCCTTTCCCAGTAACCCCATTCTCTGAAGCCACAACTGTTCAGATATTTTTCTAACATATTTGCTTATTCCAGAAATTAATGTGTAGAATCATACAATATGTACTCTTTTGAGTCTGGTCCAGCTTTTTTCACTCAATGCAATAGTTTTGAGATGTATTCATAATGATGCACGTATCAGTATTTTATTCTTTATTGCTAAATTGTTCCATTGTATAGATGTATTTGTTTGTCCTTCTGATGGACATCTGGGCTGATTCCAGTTTGGGACTTTTATGAAAAAATTTACTATGAACATTCCCATACAAGGTTTCTTGTGGACTTAGTTTTTCTCTTCCCTTAGATAAATATTTAGGGGTGAAATTGCTTGGTAGCCACTTGCATTTTAAGTTCACAGGTGATGGTCACTGGGCAAATAGCTTTGACTGATAGCACTTGGTGAATAAAAACCAAGAAGTTTTCCTCTTTTTTTCTCTTCATTTTTCTCTGCCTATTCCTTCTCAGACTCCCTCCCCTTCAAGGTCAACAGCTATAACAGCAATGTGATTCTTAATTATGAGACATTTATTGGAGTCTGGGAACGCTACTTCAACTTGGAAAACACCATTTTATAAGGCAACAGTTTTCAAAGATTTGCAAAAGGAGTGAAACCTATTTTCCAAATGAAATCTTCTGAGGAGCCCCAATATAAAAAAAATGCTTTTTAAATATGGAGCTACTTTAGTTTTGGGGGGATGCCACTCTGCTTGTACCTATCATACCATCCTTGTTAGAGCAATTCCTTAATTTCTATAGAATATATTTTGAAACACTTTGGTCTAAGGAAATTCATACTTATGCTGTGGATAGTTTTGTGTTGTTTAAATTTTATGGGTATGGGTTGTTATGATATTTTATGTGTTCAGTTGATACTGTGAACTTTTAGAAAAGTGATACGCATGAGAGACTTAAAATTGGAATTCTCTAACTCTGGAGATTCTGAAAGAGCTACTTTTTTCTAATGGAAGGTCCCCCTGGCTAGAGCTGCTCCAAGAAGAAAATTTGGTGCTTAAATGGAACTCCTCTGGCTTTTGTAAAACTTTAATTTTTCTATGATAAAGAGAAATGGAATCGTTAATGACATGTATGTGTGGGTGCATTACTGAGTTATCTTAATACTATAACATCATACTCATGAATACAATGTACTGTTTTGCTGTAAAATCTAATAAAGTAATTTTTTGTTATGCTTAATAGATGGGAAAGAGACTGGGGGGGCCTCCTTTGTTTAGTGCATAATATGGCTTGAAGTCCATAATGTGACTTGAAGTGAGTCACATTCGAAAGCATATTTCAGATACATTAAAGCATCTTTCACATATGGACTTGAGAGCCTGAGTTTTCCAAGCTGCTGGTGTCAGATAAACAAGGAGACCGATGGTACAGGTTAGAAAAAGCTGTTCTCTTCTGACATTCAGCTGATATTCCTTTGTGGGGTACTAGCAACCATGTCAAGTCTGGTTGGTCTACAGTGCAGCTGGGTTAGTCCAGGAAAGATCAAAATAGAAGGGAACATTAGCCCCACATGCAAACCCCTAGGGAGCACTGAAAGTTTTATATCTTCCCTCACCACCTCACTATCCCCCCTAGGGGTGGATATAGGTCAAGGACAAAATATAGGTGGATAGAGGTCAAGGATAAAATGGACACCAAGGATGAATTTAAGTCACTGTACTAGGGTAGTGGAAGGAGAAGAGGGATTATAAATACAATAGAAGTGAGGCAAACACACTCTTGGACCTCCTTGGGAGTGTTTTACCTTAGAACTCATAAAGATACATGAGTCCTTAATCTCCTTTCTATGCTTGAAAAGCTGTGCCCCACCTTTCAAACAGGGTCTGCCTTTGCTCCCGCTTGGCTCCCATTCAGTTCAGCTTTTTGCCTTGGATTTGTCCTTTTCTGTTTGTCTTATTCCTCGTTCCTGCTCTTTGGACTTGCTCACTTACCTTGATTTCCCTGACATTCCTCTACATTCTTGACGACTTCAGTTTGGGTTCTCACTTCTGAGCCTCTTCTTTCCTTGTCAACTCAGGAAGCAACTTCAGTTCTAGTTTGTTCCCCTCTCCCTGACCTCAGACGCTGGCATGAATGCACCTGGATAAATGCCTCGCTTGGCTGACTCTTCTTGATTTAGACACCAATAGGGACTTCAAATTCCATGAATACTAGTAGCAAATTTTGAAAAATAAGCACTGTCTTTGTCCTTAAAGGATTACAATAAAATACCAAAATAAAAGATTGAGTGTGACATCAGCAAAATCATGTAAAGCAATTTCTCTTTTCTTTTTCATGAAACCCTGCTCTAGAACATGTAAAGCAATTCTTATTCAGGGTAAATCTAGCCTGGTTTGCCAATCCTAGTGTTATCTGAATTCATTTATTGCCTTGGAGTCATAAGATAGCTAAAATTAATTAAATGCTTAAGTAAACTGGCATTGTGGTAGCATTTATTAGAAAAAAATTTGATCTGTAATTTCAACACATCAAAAAAAGAGCTATAGCTGTATAGCAGAAAGGATTCTTTGAAAATATTTTTAAGGAAAAGATAATTCTCAAATTTAGATTTAAATCAGAAGAGAATGTGTATCAGCATTCAATTATTAATTTAATGAAATGACAAATATAATATTATTCGGGTTTTGTGGGAGTTTTTTTTTGTTTTTGTTTGTGGTAGGAACAGGGTCTCACTATGTTGCCCAGGCTGATCTTGAACTCCTGGCCTCAAGTGATCTCACCTTGGCCTCCCAAAATGTTGGGATTACAGGCATGAGCCACCACACCCAGCAGATAATATTATTTGTGGTTATTATTGTGGGATCAAAAGATTTTATCAAATTCATCTAGCCCTTAGATGAATCTCTTAGCGCTTACAACAGACATTGGTAATTACATGACACACTTGGTCAAAGTGAAGCTTGAACACAGGTTCTCCTCCTAAAACCAAGAAAACTAGAGCTACTAATATGGTCTGTGATGATTATTTACACAACTAGGTGCAATGAAATGAAAGAAAACCATTTGGAACTAAATTTACTGATTATTTTCGAGATGCCATCTAGCAAGTTATACTTCTCCTCCCCCTTTAGTTTCACCTTAATTAACATGCATTCTGAGGTTTCGACAAAATGTCTTCTAGTGATTTTCTGTAGGCCCAACTAAATAATGATAACTAACTCCAAATGTGTTATTTAAGGTGCAATATAGGCTGGGTGCAATGGCTTACACCTGTAATGCCAGCATTTTGGCAGGCTGAGGTGGGCGGATCACTTAAGGCCAGGAGTTTGAGACCAGCCTGGCCAACATGGTGAAACCCTGTCTCCACTAAAGATACAAAAATTAGCCTGGTATGGTGGCACATGCCTGTAATCCCAGCCACATGGGTGGCTGAAGCACAAGAATCAAGTGAGGTGGGAGAATCACTTGAACCAGGAGACAGAGGTTGCAGTGAGCTTGAGACTGCACCACTGCACTCCAGCCTGGGCAAAAGACCACAGACCCTGTCTCAAAAGAAAAAAAATAAAAAAGGTGCAATATATTTGCTCCCAGGATACTACTAGAAGATCAGAGAGTTGAATCACAGCCTTGTGTTTAGTTCCTGAAGTGTTTCAGGTCAAAAGAACTCTAGCAGCCTATCAACCCATTTTCAACTTGTTTATACCAGGTTATCTCTGAAAAATCTCTTCTCTATTCAGTTCTTGTTCAAAAAGACTCCTAAATAATGATTCAAGCTCAGTTTGAGGAGGAACACCATGACCATCTGAACTGGTTTTCCATTCAAACTCTCATTCAATTTCATCTTCTCCCTCACATGCTGCAGGACCTTTATTAACTAACCAAATAGACTTTAAGTTGTTGAACAAACATGAGGTTTCAAGTATCATAAAAGATAAATCAAGTGCTAGAAACCAGAGCATTCAATAATTTTTGCAAGAACACATTAGAAAAAACAATGCACTTACTTGTTTTTCTTTCCCGTGTGTTTTTTTTTTCACGAACTGTCTGTTTCACTGTTCATAGAAATTTGCTTATCAACTTTGATTCTAGTTAGAACAATTTGTCTAAAATTTGACTAACCTTTTTACATCTGCAGTGTCAACCACCCCTATTTTTCTTACAGTTCAAACATTATAAAAGATACTAGCATGTGTTATCTAATTTCCTGATCTTTCTCATTGTGACATCCTGTAATAGTTGCAAAATCATCACTAAATACCAACATGATGATGCCATTTATTGCTTTACAGTTTGTTAACTTGGTGGTACAAAAAACATTTCCAAAAAATATATTTACATATAAAACTAAAGAGCAGTCACAGGAGTGTAGAATTTTAAAGTAACACAAGACCTTACAAAGAGCATTGAGTCCAACATCTGCATTTTACAGATGAGAAAAATGAATAGGAAGTGTAAATGACTGGTTCAAGATCTTTCAACGGTCTTTAAAATATTCTTTATTGTATCCAAGAAAGTTACAGCAGCATCTCAACATAGCCCAGCTCACTCCTCAGTTTCAGTATCTGCCCATGCCTAAGATTTAATCCATCATTAGATCTTACTCATTTCACCTATTGATATCTCCCAAATCTGTCTCTTTTTTCCATTTTTAACATCACTATTATATTTTAGATCATCATTGACTTCAAGATAACATCCACACTGCTTGCCTTGGTAAGAGCCTTTTGTGGACGTAACCCTGTCAATCTCTCAACTT
Organism: Pongo abelii; assembly: GCF_028885655.2. Classification (NCBI taxonomy): domain Eukaryota; kingdom Metazoa; phylum Chordata; class Mammalia; order Primates; family Hominidae; genus Pongo; species Pongo abelii. The sequence continues at coordinate 68,561,557 of NC_071998.2, read as the reverse complement.
TTACGTCTTCACCTCCCCCTTTCATTCTATACCCCAAAAAATAATTAACTACTTATAGTTCTTTGAGTAGGCCATGCTCTTTCTCATTTTAGTTCCTTGTACTTGTTTTTTCAACATACAGTTGCATCATCATCTTCTTTCATCCATTTATTGTTTTGATCTTAGCTGAGATATCTCTACCCTTCAACCTATTCTCATTTGAGGCCCCTTTTATGTATTCTCATGGCACCCGTATTTTTCCCTCTTACGGTCTTCAGGACAGTGTATTGTAATGATCAGGTAGCTTATCAGATCTACATTTAGACAAGGACAGATTGTATCTTGTGAGTTGTGATGCCTTCAGAATCTAACCTAACCAAAAAAAGTAGATATTCAATAAAGAATAATAGCAACTACATCAATAATAATAGCTAATTTTTATTATTTATTTCCCGTGTTAGACACTGTGGGAAAATTGCTACCTGCGTTATCAGTACTGCTTTCATGATGGTTAATTTTATGCGTATATTTGGCTAAGCCATGGTGCCCAAATATTTGGTCAAACACATCTGAATGTTGCTGGAAGGTATTCTTTAGATGACATTAACATTTAAATCAGTAGACTTTGAGTAACAAACGTGGGTTCACCTCTACAACATGTGTTGGCCTCATCTACAGTTGAAGGCCTTAGGAAAAAGACTGATCTACCCCTAGGTAGAACTGCAACATCAGTTCTTCCATGAGTCTCCAGCCAGCTGGACTACCCTGTAGAGCTTGGACTTTTCCAGCCCCATGATCATGAGAGTCAATTCCCTAACATAAATCTCTGTCTGTCTCTCTCTGCCTCTCTCTATGTCCTCTCACTCTCTCTTTTCATGTGTATATACACACACACTACATACATACATTCTTTTGATTCTCTAGAGAAATCTAATATACATTTCAATAGCCCTATGATAAAGATAATATTATTGTTTTCATTTAGAAATGTGAAAACAGAGCCACAAATAGGTCAATAATTTAACTTTCCAAGGTCATTTATCTAGTGTGTGGAGAAACCAAGACTTGAATCAAAGTCTATTTGACCATAAAATTAATGATCTCATCTACAGTAAGCTAGGAATAAATGAATTATTAAATGAATGAATCAAACACTAAATGATACTGGCTAATTCTTCATGTCAACTTCATAAGTAGTTAAAAGTAATATTTCTAAATGCTGTAATGATTCACAATCTTCTATCCAAAATATATCTACAAAAAATAATCTAGTCACTCAGTCTGTTGTTTTACTGATGAGAAAACTGAGGCACACTGTTGCTATCCAGTTAGTGAGTTTCTTGAGAGTTATAAAATCCAGGTCTCTTGAGGGTCAATACTAGACTCTTTCTATTCTAGTATTGAATAGAATCACGACCTCTTGCATAATAACATTTGGTCATCAACTCCAATTTTCTATGAGAAATCGATGATGTAAGCAAATGTTCCTGGAGCAGGATCCTGGGACCACCACGCTGCTCAAATCCAGGGAGCACCATTTCTTCTCTTCTCTCCAGAAACTACCAAACCAGAGCTCTAATACATGAGAATTCCAACATAGCCAAGGCATCCCTCAAACCACAGTATGGTTTAACATCTGGGGCAAAATAATGTCATAAAAAGGAAGAAACTTCACAATACCAAATTAGACTCACGAATTCTTCAGCCACAGTTGATAGCTTCCCTTGTTCATTTTCCACAGACCTTAGAACGGAACTCTAAAATTTTATCCATCACAAAGGCTTTTCATCTTTTGTTGACCATTAGGGTAATGGTGCTTAATGGTGCCTGTGACATTTTCAGTCTTCAAAAAATATATACTCTGAATATTTATTCAACAAATGCCTATTCAGAAATGATGGCTAAGACTATTTGACTGATGGAGATTTCAGTACAGCAGGTAGTTTCACCTTAACTCCCCAAATATGTTTTTTCTCTCACAGCCATCAATATGAGTGCCTTAAAGCTGCCCAAATATTAAAGAGAGCTCATGAAGATATGCCAGGAGGGGCATCTTCCCTGCCTTCTAGAAAAACATGTTGCAATATTTTCTTCCTTGGTTATTCATTACAGTGTTCATTTCTATAGTATAATGAGATCTCAGGTCTTTGTGTTTAAGAGATAGTGCATGAAGAAAATCAGACTATGTATTGTAGACTATATATTATTCTAACATGTAGACTAATTTACATGACTTGTTTTTGCCCCAATAACAATGTTATTAAGTAAAAAAAAAAAAAAAAAAAAAAAAAAAGAGATAATGTAAGTGTGGTGGGAACAATAAGATGCAGTTACAAGAAGAGGAATACTGATAGCAGTTTAAACTCTCTGGGAAGAGAAACAGGAACTATCTCAGGGGAAATTTTATCTTTCCTTTAGAAAGATGCTTCCATGTTTCTGTTGGTGGTGAAAGAGAGGGCCCAGACTAGCAGGGATGGAGATATTGCATAAAAAGGAGGCTCAATTCCTCTCCATGATAACATAATAGTGAAATCCAGATGGGCCCTTGGTACTTTGAGAGAAATAATTGGGGCAAAGGCTCACAACAGAAATGATTGGTTCCCAGCCTGAGTAACATGGCAAAAGCCCATCTCTATGCAAAAATACAAAGATTAGCCAGGTGTGGTTGTGCCCACCTGTAGTCCTAGCTACTCAGGAGGCTGAGGTGGGAGGATTGCTTGAGCCCAGGAAGTCAAGGTTGCAGTGAACCATGATCGTGCGACTGCACTCCAGCCTGGGTGACAGAGCAAGACCCTGAAAAAAAAGAAGAAAGAAAGAAAGAAAGAGAGAAAGAGAAAGAAAGGAAGGAAGGAAGGAGAAAGAAAGAAAAGAAAGAAAGAAAAAGAAAGAAAGAAAGAAAGAAAGAAAGAAAGAAAGAAAGAAAAGAGGGAGGGAAAGAAGGAAGGAAAGAAAGAAAGGAAAAAAGAAAGAAAGAAAGAAAAAGAAAGAAAGGAGGAAGAACAAATGATAGTTCCCAACACATAGCCAACCTAGCAGTTGACAGAGATATGAAAAGTGGCAGCCTGAAAGAGATTCTCTCTGTCAGAGAAGGGCAAGGATTTTAAGACCAGTGATGTCCACTCTCCACTGTTGGTTGTTTCTTATCCTGAGGTACAATTCATTTCCATTATCCCTACTCTTAATAAAACCTGAAGCACACAGAGTATTGTGATAGTTGTGCTTCAGGGCCTGATGGAGAGGGAATGAAAGAACATGGAAACACAGAGCTGCCCAGAAGCAAGCAGAGGGCATGAAGGGGAGGCCAGAACATCCGCTCAGAAGGAAATGTGAGTGTATCACCCTGCTAATCACTCTCCAGAATTCACAGGAGGTGTGGGACATTTCACCATTACCCAGGAGAGCTCAAGTATAACCAAGGGTTACTTGAGCTGCCTGGAGACCTTGAGGACTTTCTATCTAGATAACACAAAGTATCAGTTAAGATGGATGTATTAGTTCATTCTCACACTGCTATAAAGACATACCTGAGACTGGGTAATTTACAGAGAAAAGAGGTTTAACTGACTCACAGTTCCACAGGCTGTACAGGAAGCATGGCTGGGGAGGCCTCAGGAAACTTACAATCAGGGCAGAAGGCAAAGAGGAACTAGGCATGGTCTTCACATGGCAAGAGCAAGAGAGAGAAAGTGAAGGGGGAGGTGCTGCACAACTTTCTTTTCTTTTCTGTTCTTTTTTTTTTTTTTTGAGATGGAGTCACGCACTGTCACCTGAGCTGGAGTTCAATGGCACGATCTCGGCTCACTGCAACCTCCATCTCCCAGGTTCAAGTGATTCTCCTGCCTCAACCTCCCAAGTAGCTGGGATTACAGGTGCCCGCCACCACACCTGGCTAATTTTTTGTGTTTTTAGTAGAGACAGAGTTTCATTATGTTGGCCAGGCTGGTCTCAAACTCTTGACCTGGTGATCTGCCCGCCACAGCCTCCCAAAGTGCTGGGATTACAAGCATGAACCACCACGCCCAGCCACAACTTTCAAACCACCATATCTCATGATAACTCTACCGCGAGAACAGAAAGGGGGAACTCCACCCCCATGATTCAATCACCTCTCACCAAGCCCCTCCATCAACACTGAGAATTCTGATTCAACATGAGATTTAGGGTGGGGACAAAGAGACAAATTGTATCAATGATATTGTAATTTAAGGCAGAATTCTGGGTAATTAACTTGTCTCACTCCACAGCAGTGAAAAAAAAATCCTTCCACTGTGAAATAGAGAAATGGGGAGACTCGCAGAGAGAGACAGCTAGGGAGACAGACTATTCCCTCTTGGGGAGCTAGGGTGTCTCTCTTGCCACAGGCGAAACAGGGATTCCTTTCTGCCCATGGCCCTCACTTTCTGCTTAATAACCAGAAAACTTCTCATTTTTCTCTCCTGTAAGAGGATAATAATACCTACAGTGCAAGATTGTTGAAAGAATTAGAGCTAAAATACCTTTCATAACGTTTGGTACAAACAGATACTCAATGAGTGCTATCTATTGTATTTTCTAGTAGCATTTTTAAATAAAATAATAAAAATAGCAGTCTGGCCTTCTGAGCATGAAGAGAGCTGGAGGAATAAGAAAAATCTTTCTTTGCTTGTTTCTGGAGCCTCTTTTTGTCCTTTGGGACAATTAAGGAAAATAACAAAGAAAGGGATGGGGTGGAGGGGAGGCACTCTAGAGTATTAGGTATAGTGAGTTTAGATTCTAGTTTCCAGGAGTTGCTGTGAAATACTTCTGTCCTGGGTTCACACCATCAGTCTCATATTCACTAGGACAGATCATCTCTGTTTACATAGGCATTATTCTTTTGTATTTCTGCTCTACTTCTCTCCTTGCTGGGGTTGCAATGCTGGCCAACATTTTCAATTAGCTTGAACAGCTATTAAAACTCATCCATTAAAATTCACTTCCCCACAGAGCTAAAGAATAATTTTCTGCATAAACCTCTTAGGGTTGTTACAAGGATCAAATTAAAGAAAGGGTGAAGAAGCCTTGTGCAGGCTGCTCTGCTGAGAGGGCAGAGAAGTAGAACATGGCCTTTAGAATCAGAACTCCTTTATTCAAAGCTTTCTGATTGCTTCCTTTGTACTCTATTCCTTGATTTTCTTGCTTAAAAATAATAATGATAACTACCATTTATTGGGTGGCTTCCATCCCATTGATTAAATTCTGACCATGCTATATGGGTCAGATATATCATTTGGCACTCACACTCTTCCTGAGAAGCATGGTTCTAATACTTTTTCAGGTTTACAAATGAAGAACTGATGGTCAGAGAGGTTAGATAACACTTAAAATCACATAGCTGTTAAGTGATACAGCCATGAGTCCAATTTGATTTGTTGGACTTCAAAAATCATGCTGCTTAGTATGCTGTTGTAAAGACCAAGTGAAATAATGTATGTGAAAGGCCATTTTAACCCACAAAGCTTTATGGCCTTGATAGCAATTATTATTCTAGTTGAAATGGCTTATCCTCAAGTGAAACAAGGTATTCAAAATCAGCCCTGCATAGGCAGAAGAAAGAAAATTCAAAATAAAAGGTCCTGTGCCTTAAGTTAGTTTACATAAAAAACAGAAGACTCTGACTTGCTGCAAGCAGGTACACTTTTTTAAAGTCATAGATTCATTATTATCCCATTGAATGAGTATTCACTGTGCCGCACACTGTATGAGATAGTGTAGGAAATGGGATCTAATTAGGAGAGAAGACAAGCAATACGAAAAAACACAGCAATATGCAAAACACAGCAAATTTTCATAACACAATGCTAAGGCACACACAGTGAGGCTGACTTTGGAGGATTAATAATCAATGATGTCTTATGGAAAATTCTGGAAGGTTTTGAACAAAGACAGCTCAGTGTGAGAAATTGTGGACAAGGCACTGGGCACACAAAATGACCCATGTCCCAACACCAGGAAGATGAAGGGAGGGAAGAAGGGAGCTGATATATAAGAGCAGCTAGGATGAGTTAAACACTGTAATGTTTACTTTATTTGTGTTGTCTCATATAGTCTTCATGAACACCCAGGAGGCAAATGTGTTCATTAATTCATCCATTTTCCTAACAATTATTTATTAATGTCTATTATATGCCAGGATTTGTGTGAGGTATCAAAATACATAAGATGAATAAGAAACAACTACAAGAAACAGCAAATCTAAACACATAAGATCTATTTTGATTTTCTCCATTTCCAGCGAGGAAATTGAGGCTCAGGGAAGTCATATAATTTGCCCAAGTTCACCCAATACTGTAAATTATTACCTGAACTAGGATTAGCACTGATGCTCACATCTTCATTTTCATGAACTTAATGTGAGCAATAACTTACGCCATGGTAAAAGGTGAGGTGCCTGCCACTTGCTTAATGGGGCGAAGTGTGAGGATTTGGCAACACTTGGTAGTGGTGAAAGAAGTCTTCCTTCCTTATTCTCAATAATTGTTCTCTGAAAGGTTACATAATGAAGAAGATATTTTTAAAAGTCTACTTCGTAACCTCAAGTACAACCTGGAAATGTTGCCTTCATATCATGGATCAAGTGAGTTAATATCACCAGACATCTGCTGTTTAAAATAAGGAAGCATTTGGTTTCTGTTTCTCAGAGAGGATCTAGAACGATATGGCTTTAGATTGACTAGACTCAGAGTAGTTTCCTGAACGGAATGAAAAACTTGTGATCGTGGGCTCTGTGGTGAAAAGAGTTCCACTGAATGCAAGTGACAGAAACTCATTTCGACATACATTAAGCAAAAAATGAAAGGTTATTTGCACACATACTGGGACATTAGAGGTGAATCCAAGGACTCAAGTAATGTTCTCAGGACTATTTTTCTCCCCTTCTCTAGTGGGCTTTAATTTCTCAATCTAATTTTACGCAGCAGGATTTCTCTAGAGTGGGGAAAATGGCTGCCAGCTTTCCTACGTTTTCATCATCACAGCTCTATCCACATATCAAATCTCAGGGAAGAACACTGATTGGCTATGCTAGGATCATATGCTTTCCCTTGGACCAATCACTATTATGCAAGCAATATAGCAACCATGATTGATCAGGCCTGGACATCATGCCCACCACTGTAACCATTGGTGATTGAGAGCCTCAACAAAATTTCATGGAAATCTTGTCCCAAAGAAGGAAATGATGAGAAGGAAAATGAACACAACAAAACAAAAAATCTATGATAAAATCTCTCTTCGAAATCCTGTGGCCTTTGAGGCTGGGTGCTGTGGCTCATGCCTGTAATCCCAGCACTTTGGGAGGTCGAGGCAGGCAGATCACGAGGTCAGGAGATCTAGACCATCCTGGCCAACATGGTGAAACCCCGTCTCTACTAAAAATACAAAAATTAGCTGGGCATGTGGCAAGCACCTGTAGTCCCAGCTACTCGGGAAGCTGAGGCAGGAGAATCACTTGAACCTGGGAGGCAGAGGTTGCAGTGACCCAAGATAGCGTCACTGCACTCCAACCTGGCGACAGAGTGAGACACCATCTCAAACAAACAAACAAACAAATAAACAAACAAAACGATGGCCTTTGAAAGTTTGATTTAGCTAAAAGTGAGAGAAAGACTTCAGTGACTTGACATTTACTGATTTTTTAAAATTTTGTAATGTTTATGAACTGTAGGAGGGAAACTACTATACAACTCAGGGGCACCATTCACATTATCTACAATTAGTTATATATTGACTAAAATGTGATTGGTGCCCCCTGAAGTTACGCAGTGTGATGGACCTGAACTAGAACAAAGTGATTAGAAATGGGTCCAATTGATGTTCAAAATTTTGTTTAGCTGATTGCATATACATATAAACTAAACATGCTATTTGTAGCTTTAGTGCATCTGATTGGTTGTTGACAACAGTGTTTACATCCTGAGAGAGCAGAAGAACAAACTGTTGCATAAATTGCTGTCAAGTCTGAGTTATTCTAGCAGCAGAGTTATTTATTGACTATAAAAAAATCTTACTATTTCTATCTGGCTGTCTGCTTGATGAAACATATTTCCAAATAAAATGTAAGCAGAGGAAAATCCCTTTTGTTCCACCTAAAAAACATCATTGGCTTCTAGAACATAAATGCTATGCTCACATGTAAACCTGCTCCAAGGGATGCTTCTGAAGAAGGTTATTAAATAGCTTTAGCTTTAGAAGAACAATTAGGGTGGCCATTAGTTTTCAATATTTCAAGCACAAATTTTTTAAATAGCATCAATCTCAAAGCAATGTAGAAACTACCCATTTTCTTGAAGTTTGTCTCAATCAATGATGTTTAAAATAGTTAAAAAAATAAATTTCATTGAACATGAATTAAGTCTTAAATCAAATGGTTTGCAGGACATGAAGAACTTTTATCCATTTAATAACTTGCTAAGATGAGACTATGATTTACTTGGTAAAAAAAATTATAGCCCACGAATCACTGGGTTACCATTCGTAAATTATTATTGACTGTGTTATGATAGTGTTTTACAGAAGAAAAATATCGTGACTTTCACAGTAAAGTAAGCATTACAATAAGAATGACAATTTGTTCATGAAAACTAGTAGTGGAATTGAAAAGGGCCTCTGGGGCAATTGAGTTTCTCCCCAAATTTGTTGACTGAATAGCTGCCATTGTTCTTCAGGGCTTTCTCAACAGGTGGCTGTCAGATCCAGGTCTGCCTGTTATTGGTGACAGCATTTCTTCAACATCAGCCAGCATCAGGCCCCATTATCTTGAACTCTTTATAAGCTTTCTTTCCTTCAGCATCAAAATTTCTTGCGTTAGTTCATAGTCTTTCTTGCTTTTATAGGAAATTCCAGATCTCTCTTTTTCTAAATCAAATTTGATCTGTTAATAACATATAGCATGTACCTATTTAGAATGTCATCTTACCCTTGCAGACTTTCAGTAAATATTTTATTATCAAAGTTTGCCCACAATTATTCCTATCCAAATCTGATTAATCGACTTGCTGAATGGTATTCACTATGAAAACTTGGTCCTGAATGTTGAGTCTTTAAAAAAAATATATTTGTCTAGTTATTTGCCCATTGATTCACCCCTGCATTCCCTCACACACCCTCAGAAATTGGCACACAAACTGCATATGCATAGCTTCTAGAGGCTTGGAGAAAGCATCAGTTAGAGCCTGCTCCCCAGAGCTGCCTTATGTTGTGGTGTAGATGCACATCAAGTTTAGAATCAAGAATGTTAGAGCTGAAAGTAACCAATGAAAAACTGAGGTCCAGAACTGTGACTGTGATGTGCCTGAGCCACGGCCACATTGAGTGAAACATGATGCACCTCACCTTCTAGGTTAGTGCTTTGTCTTTCTGCTCTCCTTGTTTTCCTGTGTGAATTTGATCTTGAAAATTAGCTATGTGTGAAGCAAGCCTAAATCAACACTCCTCTGTAAAATAGACAAGGTAAATTCAAGATTACTGTGGCTCGGCTCTTAAATTCTGTCATTTAACAATCAACATTTCTGTGAAGTAAATAATTACTCCTTAATTCATATTCTTTTTTTTTTTTTTTTTTTTTTTTGAGATGGAGTCTCGCTCTGTTGCCAGGCTGGAGTGAAGTGACGCGATCTCAGCTCCCTGCAACCTCCACTTCAAGCGATTCTCCTGCCTCAGCCTCCTGAGTAGCTGGGCACTACAGGCACGCTCCACCACACCCGGCTAATTTTTGTATTTTTACTAGAGACGGGGTTTCACTATGTTGGCCAGGATGGTCTAGATCTCCTGACCTCATGACATGATCCACCCACCTTGGCCTCCCAAAGTGCTGGGATTACAGTCATGAGCCATATATTCTTTTTTAAAAAATAGAATTTTAGTTTAGAATATCTTTCAATGTACTTAATTTTTGCAAAGATAGTACAGAGTTCTCATACACCCCACACCCAATTTCTCCTATTACTAACATTTTTTCCTGTGGTATATTTGTCACAATTAATAAACCAATATTGATATATTATTATTAATTTTATTTTCTTTTGTAACATTATAGTTTGGATTTACATTAAGGGAGATGTGCTATCATTTTTTGAAGAGAGTATGTAATCTTATCTGATATATTACGTGAAAATTATCAGCAAGTCATAATTATTTAATGTTATTCTTCATATTTCTGACTTCACGTCCTTTTTTCCAATGTACAAAGCTTTCATCTATTTGTTAATCAAATACTTATATTGTGTTTACTGTGTGTCAGACACTGTTCTAGGTCCTCTACAAACAGTAAGCATTTAATCCTCATAACATACCTACATATTATTGTCATCCTCAATTTGGAGATGGGAAACTGATTCTCAGAGAATTTAAGTAACTTGCTCAAAGTCACACAGTGCAATCTAGCTCCAGAGTCATGTTCTTCATCTCACATGTGCTCCTATGCTTCTTCTCTAGGGGACAGAATCCAGCCTTACCTTGTTTATTTCTATAACCCTTCGCCAACTCCTGCACCATAACTTGCAAGTGGTGTGGTAGATGTATCACTCTGCTCAGGCTGCTGAAACAGAATGCCACACACTGGGTAGCTTACACAACAGAAATGTACTTTCTCACAGTCTTAGAGGCTGGAAGTCCAAAATTAAGGTGCCAGCAGGGCTTGTTTCTGGGAAGACCATTTTTCCTGGCTTGGAGATGGCTGCCTCCTCTCTGTGTCCTCACAGGGCCTTTCCTCTGTGCATGATAACTCCTGATACCTCTTCCTGTTCTTGTAAAAATGCCAGTCCAAGGCTGGCCACGGAGGCTCATGCCTGTAATCCCAGCACTTTGGGAGGCCGAGGTGGGTGGATCACAAGGTCAGGAGTTTGAGACCAGCCTGTCCAACATAGTGAAACCCCATCTCTACTAAAAATACAAAAATTAGCTGGGCATAATGGCGCATGCCTGTAGTCCCAGCTACTCGGGTGGCTGAGGCAGGAGAATCGCTTGAACCCAGGAGGCAGAGGTTGTGGTGAGCTGAGATCGCACCACTGCACTCCAGCCTGGTCAACAGAGCAAAACTCCATCTCAAAAAGAAAAAAAAGAAAAAAAAGGCAGTCCTTTTGAATTAGGGCCCTACACTTGAGCTGTCATTCAACCTTAATTACCTCTTTAAAGACCCTATTTCCAAACAGTCACACTGAGGGTGAGGGTTTAGGGCTTTAACATATGGATTTTGGAGGTGGGAGATGGGGGTTGGAACATAATTCAGTCTATAAAAATAGGCAATCACAAATGTCTGCTAAATTGAATTTACGTTTTGAAGCAATGCACCCAATATCCAGTCAAGCAGGCAGTTTTTGTTGTTGTTGTTAATTTCTTTTGAGACAGGGTCTCACGCTGTCACCCAGAGTGAGGCATATATCACTATGCCCAGCTAATTGTTTTTTCTTTTTTACAGAAACAAGGTCTCCTTATGTTGCCAGGCTGGTCTCGAATTCCTGGGCTTAAACCGTCCTCCCACTTCGGCCTTCCAAACTGCTGTGATTACAGGCATGAGCCACTGTGCCCAGCCAGTTGTTTTTGTTTTTAATCACCTCAGATGCACATTTGCAGTAATATTACAGTTATATCCCAAGTCTTTTATTCTGCACACCATCATCTTCATAGTTTATCTCCTATTCTTTCCAAGTCATTTCCAATAAACAAGACATTTGCCATTGAAATTATTGTTACAACCATGCGCATTTATAATTTTTTCCTCATAAGCTTTTATAAACACATCATAGTGAGATCAAGGCAGTTAATTTATCATTATAAAAAAAATCGCTGGGTGCAGTGGTTCACGCCTGTACTCCCAGCACTTTGGGAAGCCAAGGCAGGTGCATCACCTGAGGTCGGGAGTTCAAGACCAGCCTGACCAATATGGTGAAACCTGGTCTCTACTAAAAATACAAAAATTAGCTGGGCTGTGGTTGTGCGCCCCTGTAATCCCAGCTACTTAGGAGGCTGAGGTGGGAGAATCGCTTGAACCTGGGAGGTGGAGGTTGCAGTGAGCAGAGATCACACCACTGCATTCCAGCCTGGGCAACTAAGGGAAACTCTGTCTCAAAAAAAAAAAAAATTATTATGCTGTCATTTAAAGCAATTCACTTTTGTATTTTAGATGCTAACTGATTATTTATTTACTTATTATCTTTAGGAGCCATCTTTAAATTTCAAAGGTAATGAATTGCAAACAATTCAGACAATACAGAAATATGTAAAATAAAATATGTCATCCTTCCTCATTGTCTCCATCCCATCCTTACCAAATTCTCTCCCCTGTTTTAACCACTATTAGCAATTAGGTGGCATTCTTCCAGATTTTTCTATGCATGCTATATAGATAGATAGATAGATAGATAGACAGATACATACATACATATAGTTTTGTTTTTAATCTTTTTTAAATGGTCATACTACACTTGTTGCTCTGCAGCTTTCTTTTATTAATCAATGATACATCAAAGCAATGGTCCCTGTCATCCCATAAAGATCTGCAGAGCAGGTTATCTGAACCAGCCCTAAGCACATGTCTGTGGATTCCATTGACCACACATTTCTTTTCCAAACCAGAACATCAGGACCTGTAAGGGAGGTAAAAAATTCTTAGAGATTAAGGTCCCTGCAAACTGAAAATAAAATCAAATTTGTTGCTTTATCCTGCTCCCCAACACCTCTTCCAAATTTTTCATGTATTTAATTATTTGTGGCTTATGCATATATGTGTGTATTTAAGTTTCACTTGCTTCACAAATGATTTTTATGAAGCTTATTCTCACTTATCATGGAAAGCAGATTCCAGAGCAATTCCACCTTAAGCACTGTGTACTGCCACAGAAGGAGGTGCAATACAGAGCAATAGGAACCAAAAAGCATTTAATTATCACAACAATATCCCTCTTAATTTGACTGCTGCACAGCTGTCAAAGAAATTGCCTAGAAAAATAGGAAACAAATTTAGTGTAGATAGAAAGCTGAAAGGCATGAACAGATCAGGGCATCTCTTTTCTGCTTAACAGCAAGACAATGAGTCATTAGAAGCAATAACCAGCCAGTTCTCTCTCTTTTTTCCTGCCTGATGCTCACAAACCCTCTTTCTTGTGGAAATGCAGATGTAAGGCAAATTCACGGAAGAGGAACTGATGAATAGAAATGAAAGTGGCAGCCTCCAAAAAGCAGAATACTGCCATCAACTTTGGAGTAGATGGTTATGGATTAGCAAATTGTATAGCTTGTTAAGTTCTATGAATCTGCTCCAAGGTGGTGATATCAAGCCATCCACACTCTTTTGAACGATTCTTCCGCTCTGTCAGGGGTGTATTGTGCTCTTAGACCTTGTTTTTTCTTTTACTTCTACTGCAGTTCCTCTTCCCTTGTAAGTTTCCACAAAGTTCAACGTTCTGCTAGAGTCTGTGTGCTTCAACCCCACTCCATCTGATGGAGGTATCTCTCTTTTCCAAATTCATAGCATAAGTTACGTATACCAAGCACTTGCCAAATATGTAAGCATTTTTGACATATATAGTTGTCTTGTAATGGGATTTAATTTTTACCAGTTTTACTTAATTCCCTAACTATGATATAAACTTTCTTAAAGCTTTGCACTGTGTGTTTTAGAAACTTCTGATCGTTTCCAGCAGGCTTCCTCGAGGACCAGCTCAAAAAGTATATTTTCTGTGAAGGCTTGCTCAAGCAGTATGGAGAGATTCATGGCTTCCCATTTCACCAGTGTGAACTTGAACAGTCCTTCTGAAGTCGGAAATGAGAAATAATTGTATTTTTCTTAAATGCTTAAAGACGTCAAAGTTTAAAGTAGGCAAAGTAGAATGATTCTTGGCCACAATTTAAGGCTAACACCTAGTGAAAGCATGTCGTAAATGACAAATTCTGATTTAATGGGCAGCTAGTCAATGAAACACAGAGGCTTGCAGACTTGGAAGCGGGAGGTAAAGATAGAACCAATGTGTTCCATTGGCACACAGGTGGCATCCACTAAAAGAAGATCCTGCTATTTATCTTAGGACCATGTTTCCATGAACAGCAGTCCACTTACAATTAGACACCATGATCTAGTTGGGCCATATCTCAGCTAATGCAGTAGAATTTTCTCCTTCCTATTTCTTCATGGTACATAAATATATGAGCTTAGAAATGGCCACACACACACGTACACTTGCGTACTTACACACATACATATATATATTCTAAATGGTCATTCTGTAACTTAATCAAATTGAGATTGAGTTTCTGTGATAATACCGCCTTTCTCCCCTCAAAGCATATTTGTTCAACCGCTAAGTACAGTAAGTCATTTTCTCCCATTGCTTGACAATTTACCTTGTTTGATTACAAAATTTCAATGATTTTCTTTTATCTCTGAAAATATGAACAATTTTATAGCTTTTTAATATACAGCTTTCATGTAGAGTAATTCATGTAGAGTAATTCTCTATATATCATAGGCACACTAAGATAAAAGAAAGCATCCTAGATCATTTACCCTCTAAATCATGGTTTGTTTTTGTTTTGTTTTGAGACGGAGTCTCGCTCTGTTGCTCAAGCTGGAGTGCAGTGGTGTGATCTCAGCTCACTGCAACCTCTGCCTCCTGGATTCAAGCGATTCTCCTGCCTCAGCCTCCCATGTAGCTGGGACTACAGGCATGTGCCACCACACCTGGCTAATTTTTGTATTTGTAGTAGAGACGGGGTTTCTCCATGTTGTCTAGGCTAGTCTCGAACTCCTGACCTCAGGTGATCTGCCTGCCTCGGCCTCCCAAAGTGCTAGGATTAGAGGTGTGAGCCACGGCACCCAGCATTAAATCATGTTTTTTAAAACTTCTTGTTTAGAACAAATCACAAAAAAAAAGCAAGTGTCCCTTCTCTGAGAGCATACTGCTGAATTACACATTGAATTATAGTTCACAGGATTTAGTAGATCCTCAGTATTCAAGAATGTTAATATTTGTGGTTCTAAATACTTACAAGCTTTGGGAGGCCGGGGGGGCGGGGGCGGTGGTCACCTGGGGTCAGGAGTCCAAGACCAGCCTGGTCAACCTGGTGAAACCCCATCTCTACTAAAAATACAAAAATTAGCCGGGCGTGGTGGCTCACACCTATAATCCCAGCTTCTTGGGAGGCTGAGGCAGGAGGATCTCTTGAACCTGGCAGGCAGAGGTTGCAGTGAGCCGAGATGGCACCATTGCACTCTAGCCTGGGTGACAGAGTGAGAATCCATCTCAAACAAACAAACAAACAAAAACTTACAAGCAACCCTGAACCCTGAAAGTCTGTGACCTGTAACTATTTATCATTTTATCTGACACACAATTTTGACTTTTGAGAGTTATGAGCCTGGCATCCAGAATCAAATCATTTAGGTAATCAGTGAGATTAACCAATGCTCAGCACTGTTGTTTCAACATGACCTCATGGTTTTCTACTTATTACAATTGCCCTCTGTGATGATTCCTATTAAGTAGGTGTCTTAGTTCATTCTGGCTGCTATAAAAAAAAAAAATCCCATAGACTCGTAGCTTATAAAGAACAGAAATTTATTTCTTACAGTTCTAGAGGCTGAGAAGTCCAACATCAAGGCGGTGGCAGACTCAGTGTCTGGTGAGGGCCCTCTTCCTGGTTCATAGATGGCCATGTTTTTGCTGTGTCCTCACATGGTGGAAGGGGCAAGGGCTCTCTCTGGTGTCTCTTTTATAAGGGCACTAATCCCATTTATGAGGGCTCCACTCTTCATGTAATCACTTCCCAAAGGCCTCATCTCCTAATACTATCCCACCAGGGATTAGGCCTTACTTGTGAATTTAGAGGAACACAAACATTCAATCTAGAGCAGTGGAATAATAATACTTCCAAAGTCTAGGACATCTTAAATTCCAAGGCTCTCTTATTTCTCTTGTTATTGGAAGGTAAGTTTCTGCAGTGTAAACATATTAGGCTTTAGCGCTATGGTAACCCCTGGTGCTTAGCACACTGCCTGGAATATACATGTTAGAAAACTAACCGCAGCCTCCAAAAGACACACAGTGGTGCTCACATGCACATTTGTGTGCACACGCACTCCCACATAATCTGTATATAATAGAACCATGATTTCAAAATAAGCTGCTCTTTTGGAATCTATGTGCCTCTGCTTTATTACACTAGGATGGACTATTGAGAATTGATTTAATATTGCCAGGTATGATCATTTGCATTGCTTAGCATGTTATAGGGCAGTGGTTCTCAAATGTAGCTGTATGTTAGCACTACCTAGGAAGTTTTATAAAAATCAGGTGTTAGGCTCTACCCCAGATCAAATAGTCAGTTTCTCTGGGGACAGGACCCAGACATTAGTATTTTTAATGCTTTCCAGGTGATTCCAGTACGCTGCCAACATTGATCACTACTGTAGTAGAGATTCTGTCATAACATGTGGAAAGAAACATAAAGGCAACATCTGGTGTGCTGGAAAGAATGCTGAAGAGAACTTGGATCTAAGCTCCAACTCTACTTACAAGCTGCACGACATTAGGCAGTGATCCAGCTGCCTGCTCCAGTGTAAAAACTACCCCCAAAATCAGTAAAGTAAAACAACAACCATCTCATTATGTTCAGAAATCCCATGGTTAGGAAATCAAATAGTTCACTGTAGGCATGGCTTGTCTCTGCTCCAGAATATCTGAGGTCTTGGTTGGGAAAACTTAAATAGCTGGGACTGGAATCATCTGGAGGCTTCATCACTTATTTGTTGGCTACTTGGGCTGGGACTCAACTGGGACTGTGTACTGGTTCCTCAATGGCTTGGGCTTCCTTATGGCATGGCAGCCTCAGGATAACTGGACTTTCTACACGGCAGCTCAGGGCTTCAAAAGTGAGTACTATTTCTTTCTTTCCTTCCTTCCTTCCTTCCCTCCTTCTTCCCTCCCTCCCTCTCTTTCTTCTTTCCTCTTTTTCCCTTCTCTCTCTCTCTTTCATTTTTTATTTTTTTGACAAGGTCTTGCTCTGTCACCCAGGCACAATCACGGCTCACTGCAACTTCAAACTCCCGGGCTCAAGTGATCCTCTCATTTCAGCCTCCTAAGAAGCTGGGACCACAGGTGCACACCACCACACCCAGGTAATTTTTTGTTATTATTATTTTTTGTAGAGATGAGGTCTCATTGCATTGCCCAGGCTGGTCTCCAACTCCTGCACTCAAACAGTCCTCCTGCCTTGGCCTCCCAAAGTGCTGAGATTACAGGCAAAAGCCAGTATGCCTAGCCCAAAAGTGAGTATTTTAATCAAGGTAGAAGCTGAATGGCCTTCTACAACTCAGCCTTGGAAGTCACATAGCATCACTTCCAGGATAACCTATTGATGAAAGCAATAAAATGCCTGCCCAGATGCAAATAAGGGGGACATAGAACTCACTCCTGGATGGCAAGAGTGTCAAAGAATTTTTTACCGTGTTTTAATATTTCCACAGATAGGTTACACTCTGCCTCAGATTACCTCTGGTATTAGTTATCTATTGCTGCAAAACAAATTGCCACAAATTTACACATTTGTTAAATGTTTACTAAACAATACACATTTATTATTGTGTAGTTTCTTTGGGTCATGAATCTAGGCAGGACTTAGATGGCTTCTGTACTTCCGGGTCTCCCACAAGCTGTAATCAAGTATTTGGCTGGGCTGTAGTCATCTCAAGGTTTCAATGGAGAAGGATCCACTTCTATGCTCACATGGTTGTTGGTAGCATTCAGTTCCTTGTCATGTGGGCCTCCCCCACATGGTAGCTTGCTTCCTGCAAGAATGCATGCTAAGAAGCAATGAAGAGAATCTGCTTCTACGATACAAAGCACAGTTTTTTCTAATCTAATCATCAAAGGGACATCCAATCACCTTTGCTATATTCTATTCATTAGGTATAAGTCCCTAGGCCCAGCCCACACTCAAGGGGACAGAATTACACAAGGACATAAATGCCAAAAAGTGGGCATCCCTGGGGGGACAATCTGAGAAGTTGACATGCCAAACCCCTCTATAAAATGCAATATTAACCCTGGGCCTGCCCAACTCATGGGGTTTTTCTAAGAATCCAGTAAGCTGGTATGTTTGACAGTGTTTTACAACACGTGTGTCACTATAGAAAAGTGAGTATTTTTCAACAGAGAATAGATTGTGACTGTCTCACATCAGCCTTTCATCCGAGAGGGAGGGAGTCTCTCAATGTGAACTGGCACATTCAAAGAGTGGGAAGGGGATTTAAGTTCTTTTTTAATCAGTGATTTCTGTGTGATTTACTTATAGTTACCTAACATTGTTCAAATAAAGAATATGACTTCTTATCCCCAGGAGAAATGGAATTTGTTTTTTATTAAAAGCATTTACTAATGCTAAGATCCATCATATCTTGTGCATTTCCAAAGCAAACTTAGAAAAAGGTCAATGTAAATGTTCCTATGAATCAAATTCTAACATGTTCACACCCTATAAAGGCCAATCTGGAGATAAAACTGCTGAGAAATTCTTGTTTTAAGAAGTGGTCCTTTCTAGTTCTTAAGCTAGAGAGAATTTCTGAGGTCCAGAAAATATTGACTAGTATGTTTATGTGTGTGTACCTATTTTTAAAAAGTAAATAAATGCTCCACTTTTTTTTAACCTAATAGCTCTATTTGCAGATGTCAAATACCATTAATAAAATGTTATACAGTGTATAAACTGAAGTCTTAAAAGTCAATCTTTAAAATTTTTTTTTCTTGAGATGGAGTCTTACTCTGTTACCCAGGGTGGAATGCAGTGGCGCAATCTCGGCTCACTACAACTTCTGCCTCTCAGATTCAACAGATTCTTCTGCCTCAGCCTCCCAAATAGCTGGGATTACAGGCATGCGCCACCATGCCCCACTGATTTTTGTATTTTTAGTAGAGATGGGGTTTCACCATGTTGACCAGGCTGGTCTCGAACTCCTGACCTCAGGTGATCCGCCCACCTTGGCCTCTGAAAGGGCTGGGATTACAAGCGTGAGCCATCATGCCTGGCCTAAAAATTTTTTTAAGTGAAAATCAGTGATGATAAGGTATAAAAACAAAGTTATGCATTGAGATACACCATGTGATTCTAATTTTTTACAAAAAGTAGATATAACTTCTATCTATACATAGGCAAGATAGACACCAAAATGCTAAAAGTGATTCTCTCTAAATACTATAAGGTGTTGGAATATTTTTATTTTATTCTCTTTGTCTTTTTGTGAGTTTTCTACAAGAAACATTTTTATTTTTATAGAGACAGAAAAGCTATAAAAAATTAAATGGAAAAGAGCCTATACATTTCCAATTCTAAAGTAATCGCGTCTGGTCAGGGCAGTATGGTTACAGAAGGATGCAGTTTCCCCATGGTGATGGGAAGAGGAGTAGGCTCTAGGCCCAGGCCACTCCTACCCTCCAGAAGGCCTGGAGGACCCTGGCTGTACCCTTGGGATGCTTCTCAGCACCAATTAGAGACCTGTGCAGGCAAACCAGAGCTAGTAAAACTGAAAAATACCACCCCCGTCCATTTGTTGGTTCTGATTTGGAAGTAGACTTCTGAAAGCACTATCACGGAAAGAACTACCTCTTGAGCCACTTCTGGCTAATACTTAAAATTTTGAGTTGCATTCATTTCAAACATCTCTGAAGTTGAAAACGGATAAGATAAGTTTACCCCAGGTGGCTGCTGTTCCTTCTCTAGTGTCTATAGTGATAAGGTGATTTGTTTCACATCTGCTCCCAAATCAGGCCACAGCAAAGCCTAGCCCGCTCTTAAGATTACTCCTTGCTACTGTATGGCAACTGTCCTGCTAATTTTGTTTCTCCAAAGCACAGCTCTAGATTTGAGAGGTGAGAGAGCAGAATGTGTCTGCTTCATAGAACAGGATCAACTGTCTCTCAACACCAATGGGCTGTTCTCCACCAGAGATATCTCTCCCAGGCCTTGACTCTCCACCACATTAGTCATTCTCCTCTTTCTTCTCAGCTGCCCTAGTGCAACCCCAAAATGTCTATTTATTGTTTCATATAAAGCAGTGGCACCCCCAACTACCTCCCTCCCCTAGCAGCACCCCTGAGTCTAAATTGGTTTTCAGGCCCACACTCACACATTCGAAAACATTGTAAAATAGCAAGAGTCACTTGCTCTCTGTCCCCATCCTTAGCCATACAAAGAACCCGGAATAGCTTTGAAATTAGTGGGGCATCCGTTTATTTAATTCACTTTGGGTTTTTGTTGGCTTGCTTGAGATTTTTTTCACCCCAATAATGTATATACCTGGATCAAATTTGTACACAGAGCTCCCATCCCATCCTGACCAAGAATAGATCCCAATGGTGAGGGTTTCTCATCATTGTATAAGCTTTGCTTTCTTCCCATTGCACAAGGTCTTTCTGACATATGGCTAATAAGTCAAAAAACTTTAAATAATAATAATTACAACAAGTATTTTTTGAGCAGTTACAATGTGCTAGGAATTCTGCTAATCCTGAAAACAGCCCTAGAAGTTAGATGTTACTACTTTGGGTTTCCACGTGAGGAAAATGAGAACAGAGAAGTCAATGGACTTTCAAAACCACAGAGATTCAGTAAGAAAACTTGAATCCCAGATTGTCTAGCCTCAAAGCCATCACTCTTCTATGACATCAGATTTAATTAAAAGCAATTATGGGATTGAGGGTCCAAATTGAATTCCTTTCTTCCTCCCAACGACATCTTACTGAGAGGATGTGAACCTTGTCCCTAAACGTTTCTACAGTTAATTAAACCAGTAGAACTCCACTCTTGGTGCATAGAAAATTATCCTATGGGTTCAGTCACCAGCATGAACCCTGTACCACATCAATTAATTACCATGAGATCCTGCTCTGCACAGCAGTGTGGAATCCTGCGTTAAACTCTAGAGCTGGATTCAAGATTATTCCTTCAGGGATAACAGCTTAGGATACTCAGTTAAGCCACGTGCACCTTGAGTTCCTCATCTGTAAAGCCAGGTTTCTGGATAATGTCTAAGAACTCTAGTTGGTCTTCATTTTGTGCATATCATTTGCATAATAAGTAGTTTTTCATTCTGTTTCCAAAGATCATTGTTGTGAGAGGATTCTATGTACCCCTGGGGACTTCACAAGAAAGAAATACTTTCAATTTAAAACCCAGCAAGATTATATTGAGCGGTCCCCTTCCAATGGGACAGGACAATAAAGAAAACAAGGAGTTCAGGGCACTGTTCACAACAGTTAAAACACTAAATGTGTTAGATTGAACTATATTATATTGCTGATAGTCAGCCATTTTTTATTTACAAAAGCAGCAATTTCATATAGCTCAACCTAATAGTGAGATAATCATATCAATACTGATAATCATAATAGCTTATGTTTGCTGAGGACTTACCATCTTCTAGACTGTGCTGTGAGGATGAATTCCAGCAAGACTGAAATCGCCCTGACTTGTTTTACTGAAATAGGAAATATACTTGCACAATGCTAATGCCTACCCCAGGCATGAGTTGTTTTTGGTTTTTTTTTTAACTATGGGTCTGAGGAATTTGGAGCATGGCTTGTCAGCATTGTTTATTGCTAATAATGAGATAAGTTATTTGTATTTAATCTTGGTGAGATACCCACCCCATCCCGCTCACCACCACTGTATTAGTCCATTTTCACACTGCTATAAAGACATACCGAGACTGAGTAATTTGTTTATTTATTTATTTATATTATACTTTAAGTTCTAGGGTATATGTGCACAACGTGCAGGTTTGTTACATATGTATACATGTGCCATATTTGTGTGCTGCACCTTAACTCATCATTTACATTAGGTATTTCTCCTAATGCTATCCCTCCCCCATCACCCCAACCCCATGACAGGCCCCAGTGTGTGATGTTCCCCACCCTGGGTCCAAGTGTTCTCATTGTTCAATTCCCACCTGTGAGTGAGAACATGTGGTATTTGGTTTTCTGTCCTTGCGATCGTTTGCTGAGAATGATGGTTTCCAGCTTCATCCATGTCCCTCCAAAGGACATGAACTCATCCTTTTTTATGGCTGTATAGTATTCTATGGTGTATATATGCCACATTTCCTTAATCCAGTCTATCATTGATGGATATTTGGGTTGGTTCCAAGTCTTTGCTATTGTGAATAGTGCCGCAATAAACATACATGTGCATGTGTCTTTATAGTAGCATGATTTATAATCCTTTGGGTATATATCCAGTAATGGGATGGCTGGGTCAAATGGTATTTCTAGTTCCAGATCCTTGAGGAATCACCACACTGTCTTCCACAACAGTTGAACTAGTTTACATCCCACCAATGGTGTAAAAGCATTCCTATTTCCTGACTTTTTAATGATCGCCATTCTAACTGGTATGAGATGGTATCTCATTGTGGTTTTGATTTACATTTCTCTGGTGACCTGTGAGGATGAGCATTTTCTCATGTGTCTTTTGGCTGCATAAATGTCTTCTTTTGAAAAATGTCTCTTCATATCCTTTGTCCACTTTTTGATGGGGTTGTTTGATTTTTTCTTGTAAATTTGTTTACGTTATTTGTAGATTCTGGATATTAGCCCTTTGTCAGATGAGTAGATTGCAAAAATTTTCTCCCATTCTGTAGGTTGCCTGTTCACTCTGATGGTAGTTTCTTTTGCTGTGAAGAAACTCTTTAATTTAATTAGATCCCATTTGTCTATTTCGGCTTTTGTTGCCATTGCTTTTGGTGTTTTAGTTATGAAGTCCTTGCCCATGCCTATGTCATGTATGGTATTGCCTAGGTTTTCTTCTAGGGTTTTTATGGTTTTTAGGTCTTACATTTAAGTCTTTAATCCATCTTGAATTAATTTTTGTATAAGGTGTAAGGAAGGGATCCAGTTTCAGCTTTCTACATATGGCTAGCCAGTTTTCTCAGCACCATTTATTAAATGGGGAAACCTTTCCCCATTTCTTGTTTTTGTTAGGTTTGTCAAAGATCAGATGGTTGTAGGTGTGTGGTGTTATTTCTGAGGGCTCTGTTCTGTTCCATTGGTCTATATCTCTGTTTTGGTAGCAGTACCATGCTGTTTTGGTTACTGTAGCATTGTAGTGTAGTTTGAAGTCAGGTAGCATGATGCCCTTGGCAATGCAGGCTCTTTTTTGGTTCCATATGAACTTTAAAGTTGCTTTTTCCATTTCTGTGAAGAAAGTCATTGGTAGTTTGATGGGGATGGCATTGAATCTATAAATTACCTTGGGCAGTATGGCCATTTTCACAATATTGATTCTTCCTATCCATGAGCATAGAATGTTCTTCCATTTGTTTGTGTCCTCTTTTATTTCTTTGAGCAGAAGTTTGTAGTTCTCCTTGAAGAGGTCCTTCACATCCCTTGTAAGTTGGATTCCTAGGTATTTTATTCTCTTTGAAGCAATTGTGAATGGGAATTCACTCATGATTTGGCTCTCTGTTTGTCTGTTATTGGTGTGTAGGAACGCTTGTGATTTTTGCACACTGATTTTGTACCTGAGACTTTGCTGAAGTTGCTTATCAGCTTGAGGAGATTTTGGGCTGAGACGATGGGGTTCTCTAAATATATAATCATGTCATCTGCAAACAGGACAATTTGACTTCCTCTTTTCCTAATTGAATACTGTTTATTTCTTTTTCTTGCCTGAATGCCCTGGCCAGAACTTCCAACACTATGTTGAATAGGAGCAGTGAGAGATGGTTTCCCTGTCTTGTGCTAGTTTTCAAAGGGAATGCTTCCAGTTTTTGCCCATTCAGTATGATATTGGCTGAGGGTTTGTCATAAATAGCTCTTATTATTTTGAGATATGTTCCATCAATACCTAGTTTATAGAGAGTGATATCCCCTTTATCATTTTTATTGCATCTATTTGATTCTTCTCTCTTTTCTTCTTTCTTAGTCTTGCTAGCTGTCTATCAATTTGCTGTTCTTTTCAAAAACCTCTTTTCTTCTTTCTTAGTCTTGCTAGCTGTCTATCAATTTGCTGTTCTTTTCAAAAACCCAGCTCCTGGATTCATTGATTTTTTGAAGGGTTTTTTGTGTCTGTATCTCCTTCAGTTCTGCTTTTATCTTAGTTATTTCTTGCCTTCTGCTAGCTTTTGAATTTGTTTGCTCTTGATTCTCTAGTTCTTTTAATTGTGATGTTATAGTGTCGATTTTAGATCTTTCCTGCTTTTTCCTGTGGGCATTTAGTGCTATAAATTTCTCTCTACACACTGCTTTAAATGTGTACCAGAGAGTCTGGTATGTTGTGTCTTTGTTCTCATTGGTTTCAAAGAACATCTTTATTTCTGCCTTCATTTCGTTATTTACCCAGTAGTCATTCAGGAGCAGATTGTTCATTTTCCATGTAGTTGTGTGGTTTTGAGTGAGCTTCTTCATCCTGAGTTCTAATTTGATTGCACTGTGGTCTGAGAAACAGTTTGTTGTGATTTCTGTTCTTTTACATTTGCTGAGGAGTGCTTTACTTCCAACTATGTGGTCAATTTTGGAATAAGTGTGATGTGGTGCTGAGAAGAATATATATTCTGTTGATTTGCGGTGGAGAGTTCTGTAGATATCTATTAGGTCTGCTTGGTGCAGATTTGAGTTCAAGTCCTGGATATCCTTGTTAATTTTCTGTCTCATTGACCTGTCTTAATATTGACAGTGGGGTGTTAAAGTCTCCCAATATTATTGTGTGGTAGTCTAACTCTCTTTGTAGGTCTCTAAGAACCTGCTTTATGAATCTGGGTGCTCCTGTATTGGGTGCATATAGATTTAGGATAGTTAGCTCTTCTTGTTGAATTGATTCCTTTACCATTATGTAATGGCCTTCTTTCTCTTTTGATGTTTGTTGGTTTAAAGTCTGTTAAATCAGAGACCAGGATTGCAACCCCTGCTTTTTTTTTTTTTTTTTTTTTTGCTTTCCATTTGCGTGGTGAATGTTCCTCCATCCCTTTATTTTGAGCCTATGTGTGTCTTCACCTGTGAGATGGGTCTGCTTAATACAGCACACTGATGGGTCTTGACTCTATCCAATTTGCCAGTGTGTGTCTTTTAATTGAGGCATTTAGCCTGTTTACATTTAAGGTTAAAATTGTTATGTGTGAATTTGATCCTGTCATTATGATGTTAGCTGGTTATTTTGCCCATTAGTTGATGCAGTTTCTTCCTAGCGTTGATGGTCTTTAAAATTTGGCATGTTTTTGCAGTGGCTGGTACCGGTTGTTTCTTTCCATGTTTAGTGCTTCCTTCAGGAGCTCTTGTAAGGCAGGCCTGGTGGTGACAAAATCTCTCAGCATTTGCTTGTCTCTAAAGTATTTTATTTCTCCTTCACTTATGAAGCTTAGTTTGGCTGGATATGAGATTCTTGGTTGAAAATTCTTTTCTTTAAGAATGTTGAATATTGGCCCCCACTCTTTTCTAACTTGTAGAGTTTCTGCTGAGAGATCAGCTGTTAGTCTGATGGGCTTCCCTTCGTCAGTAACTCGATCTTTCTCTCTGGCTGCCCTTAACACTTTTTCCTTCATTTCAACTTTGGTGAATCTGACAATTATGTGTCTTGGGGTTGCTCTTCTCAAGAAGTATCTTTGTGGTGTTCTCTGTATTTCCTGAATTTGAATGTTGTCCTGCCTTGCTAGCTTGGGGAAGTTCTCCTAGATAATATCCTGAAGAGTGTTTTCCAGCTTGGTTCCATTCTCCCCATCACTTTCAGGTACACTAATCAAACGTAGATTTGGTCTTTTCACATAGTCGCATATTTCTTGGAGGCTTTGTTCATTTCTTTTCACTCTTTTTTCTCTAAACTTCTCTTCTTGCTTCATTTCATTCATTTGATCTTCAATCACTGATACCCTTTCTTCCACTTGATTGAATTGGCTACTGAAGCTTGTGCATGCATCATTTTCTCGTGCCATAGTTTTCAGCTCCATCAGGTCATTTAAGGTCTTCTCTACACTGTTTATTCTAGTTAGCCATTCATCTAATCTGTTTTCAAGGTTTTTAGCTTCTTTGAGATGGGTTCGGACATCTTCCTTTAGCTTGGAGAAGTTTGTTATTACTGATCTTCTGAAGCCTGCTTCTGTCAACTCATCAAACTCATTCTCCATCCAGTTTTGTTCCATTGCTGGCGAGGAGCTGTGATCCTTTGGAGGAGAAGAGGTGCTCTGGTTTTTAGAATTTTCAGCTTTTCTGCTCTGGTTTCTTCCCATCATTGTGGTTTTATCTACCTTTGGTCTTTGATGATGGTGACCTACAGATGGGGTTTTGGTGTGGATGTCCTTTTTGTTGATGTTGATTCTGTTTGTTAGTTTTCCTTCTAACAGTTCCCTCAGCTGCAGGTCTGTTGGAGTTTGCTGGAGGTCCACTCCAGACCCTGTTTGCCTGGGTATCACCAGCGGAGGCTACAGAACAGCAAATATGGCTGCCTGATCCTTCCTCTAGAAGCTTCATCTCAGAGGGGTACCGGCTGTATGAGGTGTCAGTCAGCCCCTACTGGGAGGTGTCTCCCAGTTAGGCTACATGGGGGTCAGGGACCCACTTGAGGAGGCAGACTGTCTGTTCTCAGAGCTCAAACACTGTGCTGGGAGAACCACTGCTGTCTTCAGAGCTGTCAGACAGGGATGTTTAAGTCTGCAGAAGTTTCTGCTGCCTTTTGTTCAGCTATGCCCTGCCCGCAGAGGTGGAGTGTACAGAGGCAGGCAGGCCTCCTTGAGCTGTGGTGGACTCCACCCAGTTCGAGCTTCCTGACCACTTTGTCTGCCTACTGAAGCCTTAGCAATGGCAGACACCATTCCCCCAGCCAGGCTGCCACCTTGCAGTTTGATCTCGGACTGCTGCACTAGCAGTGAGCAAGGCTCCATGGGCATGGACCCGCTCAGCCAGGCCCAGGATATAAACTCCTGGTGTGCCATTTGCTAAGACCTTTGGAAAAGCACTGTATTTAGGTGGCAGTGTCCTGATTTTCCCGGTACAGTCTGTCATGGCTTCCCTTGGCTAGGAAAGGGAAATCCCCTGACCTCTTGCACTTCCTGGGTGAGGCAATGCCCCGCCCTGCTTTGGCTTGTCCTCTGTGGGCTGCACCCACTGTCCAGTGAGTCCCATTGAGATGAAACTGGTACCTCAGTTGGAAATGCAGAAATCACCCATCCTCTGTGTTGATCATGCTGGGAGCTGCAGACCAGAGCTGTTCCTATTTGGCTATCTAGAGACTGAGTAATTTATAAAGGAAAGAGGTTTAATTGACTCACAGTTCTGAGGAGCCCTCAGGAAACTTACAATCACAGTGGAAGGGGAAGCAGGCACCTTCTTCACAAGGTGGTAGGAGAGGGAGAGCCAAAGGAGAAGAACCCTGTATAAAACAATCAGACCTCATGAGAACTCACTCACTATCATGAGAAAAGCATGAGGAAAACCGTCCCCATGATCCAGTCACCTCCTTCCAGGTCCCTTCCTCAACATGCAGGGATTACAGTTCAAGATGAGATTTGGGTGGGGACACAGAGCCAAACAATATCAGCCACCCAAGAGGGCTTTGCTGTTGAATTGCTTAGTAGCAAACAAAACAAAACAAAACAAAACAAAAGCCTAAGTGAACAGCAGGGTATAAGAAGCCCCTGCCAGAACTCCATTTTGGTGTTCCTGTCCTCAGGGTGTTTTGTGCACATGCTAATTATTCCTAATCAAAGAGAGAAAGAGCCTACCTTGGCTTTCATGGAGGGAGGTCAGGAGCTGACACCTGGCCTCTCCAAACCCCTCTGTGAGGTAGCCTTTGGTTGTAATGCATATCTTCAATGCTGTTGCTAATGTTGTATTCTTCTATTGCAATACACTGTATATGTGCAAGCATGGTCATTTTTGGTCCTATGAGTCTTTTTCAGCAATTGAACCTCTCTGCTTACCACAATTAGTACATATACACTTTACATACTGATCTCTTAGTCCTCACAAAATCTCCTGAGATAGGCACTCATTATCTCCATTTTATGAGGAGAAACCTGAGACAAAAAGTGGTTCAATGACTTTTCCAAGACCATATTACGAATAAAGAATAAAGCCAGGATTTTATCCCAGGCAGTGTATATTCTTCAGAGGAGGTGAAGCCAACAAAGAAGAGGGACTAAGAAAACAAAACTTTAGAAATAAATATAAGAAGAAGAAAGAAAACAAAACTTTTGTGGGGAAAATGACTATAAATAAATATAAAGGTACAATAAGATGAATGGAGAAAGAAAAAAATTAATTGATCAAAGTGAAGGGAATGAAAGAAAAATAAGTGACTACAGATTTTTGTAGTATATATTATAGTTAGAATGATGACAAGAAAATAATAATAATAATGTTTCATGTGTAACAGCCATCTCCCATTTTGGGAACTGGGAACTGTGTCCATTCCTGTTGCTATAGCAAAATACCACAGACTGGGTAATTTACAAATCATATAAATTTATTTCTTATGGTTCTGGAGGCTGGGAAGTCCAAGACCAAGGCACTGATAGGTTCGGTGTCTGTCTGATGAGGGCCTGTTCTATCAATGATGTCTTTTCATGGCAGCATCCCCACATGGCAGAAGGGGGAACAGCAAAAGGGACAAGCACTGCATCTTCACATGGCAGAAGGAGTGGAAAGGCAAAAGGGCCTACCTAGTTCCCTCGAGCCCTTTTATAAGGCACTAATCCCTCATGAGGGCAGAGCCATTAGGACCTAATCACCTCCTAATGGCCCCACCTCTTAATATCATCATCTTGGGGTTCAACTTCCAGAACATGAATTTTAGAGGAACACATACATTCAAATCGTAGCAGCCACTATCATAAACATACAATACAGAGCCTATTTTCACTTAACACTTTCCATCCTAATGCACACCAACTCATGGCTCCTAATTACAAGCTCTTGTGACTTTGCCCAAGGACTTCCTCTGGCTTCAGGAGCCTGTCTCACCCACAGGGTGAGCCAAAGTGCCAGGAGTTGATGTCCCTAGAAGCAGCCCTCAATCAAAACCAAAAGTGAGAATGACTACCCCAGCACTCACACCTCTAAGGTACATGTTATACAATATTTCCCAGAATTCCCCAGTGGTTGGAGCTGGGGGTACTGGGGAGACACTGTCACAAGATACAAAATTTTAGCTAGACAGAAGGAATAAATCCAAAAGATCTATTGTATATCATAGTGACTACAGTTAACATATTGTATCCTTGAAACATGCTGAGAATAAATATTAAGTGTTCTTACTCAAAAAATAATTGTAAGCATGTGATGTAATACATAGGTTATTTAGTGGTTCCACAGTGTATACATATTTTAAAACATCATGTGGTATATTGTAAATATATGGAATTTTTTTTTTTTGAGACTGAGTTTCGCTCTTGTCACCCAGGCTGGAGTGCAATGGCTCAATCTCAGCTCACTGCAACCTCTGCCTCCTGGGTTCAAGCGACTCTCCTGCCTCAGCTTCCCAGGTAGCTGGGATTACAGGTGCCTGCCACCATGCCCAGCTAATTATAGTATTTTTAGTAGAGACAGGGTTTCACCATGTTGGCCAGGCTGGTCTCAAACTGCTGACCTCAGATGATCCACCTGCCTCGGCCTCCCAAAGTGCTGGGATTACAGGCATGAGCCACTGCACCCAGCCATATATGCAATTTTTATTAGTCAGGTTTTTTAAAAATTTTTTTTAAAATTTTTGTTAAAATTATACTTTAAGTTTTAGGGTACATGTGCACAACGTGCAGGTTAGTTACATATGTACACATGTGCCATGCTGGTGTGCTGCACCCAGTAACTCGTCATTTAACATTAGGTA
Source organism: Pongo abelii (assembly GCF_028885655.2). Taxonomy (NCBI): domain Eukaryota; kingdom Metazoa; phylum Chordata; class Mammalia; order Primates; family Hominidae; genus Pongo; species Pongo abelii. The sequence continues at coordinate 68,531,761 of NC_071998.2, read as the reverse complement.
TATCTCCTAATGCTATCCCTCCCCCCTCTCCCCACCCCACAACAGGCCCCAGTGTGTGATGTTTCCCTTCCCGTATCCATGTGTTCCCATTGTTCAATTCCCACCTATGAGTGAGAACATGTGGTGTTTGGTTTTTTGTCCTTGCGATAGTTTGCTGAGAATGATGGTTTCCAGCTTCATCCATGTCCATACAAAGGACATGAACTCATCATTTTTTATGGCTGCATAGTATTCCATGGTATATGTGCCACATTTTCTTAATCCAGTCTATCATTGTTGGATATTTGGCTTGGTTCCAAGTCTTTGCTATTGTGAATAGTGCCACAATAAACATACGTGTGCATGTGTCTTTATAGCAGCATGATTTATAGTCCTTTGGGTATATACCCAGTAATGGGATTGCTGGGTCAAATGGTATTTCTAGTTCTAGATCCCTGAGGAATTGCCACACTGACTTCCACAATGGTTGAACTAGTTTACAGTCCCACCAACAGTGGAAAAGTATTCCTATTTCTCCACATCCTCTCCAGCACCTGTTGTTTCCTGACTTTTTAATGATCACCATTGTAACTGGTGTGAGATGGTATCTCATTGTGGTTTTGATTTGCATTTCTCTGATGGCCAGTGATGATGAGCATTTTTTCATGTGTCTTTTGGCTGCATAAATGTTTTCTTTTGAGAAGTGTCTGTTCATATCCTTCACCCACTTTTTGATAGGGTTGTTTGTTTTTTTCTTGTAAATTTGTTGGAGTTCATTGTAGATTCTGGATATTAACCCTTTGTCAGATGAGTAGATTGCAAAAATTTTCTCCCATTCTGTGGGTTGCCTCTTCACTCTGATGGTAGTTTCTCTTGCCAAGCAGAAGCTCTTTAGTCCTTGCTCATGCCTATGTCCTGAATGGTATTGCCTAGGTTTTCTTCTAGGGTTTTTATGGTTTTAGGTCTAACATTTAAGTCTTTAATCCATCTTGAATTAATTTTTGTATAAGGTGTAAGGAAGGGATCCAGTTTCAGCTTTCTACATATGGCTAGCTAGTTTTCCCAGTACCATTTATTAAATAGGGAATCCTTTCCCCATTTCTTGTTTTTGTCAGTTTTGTCAAAGATCAGATGGTTGTAGATATGCGGCATTATTTCTGAGGGCTCGTGTTCTGTTCTGTTCTGTTCTGTTCTGTTCTGTTCTGTTCCATTGTTCTATATCTCTGTTTTGGTACCAGTATCATGCTGTTTTGGTTACTGCAGCCTTGTAGTATAGTTTGAAGTCAGGTAGCGTGATGCCTCCAGCTTTGTTCCTTTGGCTTAGGATTGACTTGGCGATGCGGGCTCTTTTTTTGTTCCATATGAAATTTAAAGTAGTTTTTTCCAATTCTGTGAAGAAAGTCATTGGTAGCTTGATGGGGATGGCATTGAATCTATAAATTACCTTGGGCAGTATGGCCATTTTCACGATGTTGATTCTTCCTACCCATGAGCATGGAATGTTCTTCCATTTGTTTGTATCCTCTTTTATTTCATTGAGCAGTGGTTTGTAGTTCTCCTTGAAGAGGTCCTTCACGTCCCTTGTAAGTTGGATTCCTAGATATTTTATTCTCTTTGAAGCAATTGTGAATAGGAGTTCATTCATGATTTGGCTCTCTGTTTGTCTGTTATTGGTGGATAAGAATGCTTGTGATTTTTGAACATTGATTTTGTATCCTGAGACTTTGCTGAAGTTGCCTATCAGCTTAAGGAGATTTTGGGCTGAGACGATGGGGTTTTCTAGATATACAATCATGTCATCTGCAAACAGGGACAATTTGACTTCCTCTTTTCCTAATTGAATATCCTTTATTTCCTTCTCCTGCCTGATTGCCCTGGCCAGAATTTCCAACAGTATGTTGAACAGGAGTGGTGAGAGAGGGCATCCCTGTCTTGTGCCAGTTTTCAAAGGGAATGCTTCCAGTTTTTGCCCATTCAGTGTGATATTGGCTGTGGGTTTGTCATAGATAGCTCTTATTATTTTGAGATATGTCCCATCAATACCTAATTTATCAAGAGTTTTTAGCATGAAGGTTGTTGAATTTTGTCAAAGGCCTTTTCTGCATCTATTGAGATAATCATATGGTTTTTGTCATTGGTTCTGTTTATATGCTGGATTATGTTTATTGATTTGCATATGATGAACCAGCCTTGCATTCCAGGGATGAAGCCCACTTGATCATGGTGGATAGGCTTTTTGATGTGCTGCTGGATTTGGTTTGCCAGTATTTTATTGAGGATTTTTGCATCAATGTTCATCAGGGATATTGGTCTAAAATTCTCTTTTTTTGTTGTGTCTCTGCCAGGCTTTGGTATCAGGATGATGCTGGCCTCATAAAATGAGTTAGGGAGGATTCCCTCTTTTTCTATTGATTGGAATAGTTTCGGAAGGAATGGTACCAGCTCCTCCTTGTACCTCTGGTAGAATTCGGCTGTGAATCCATCTGGTCCTGGACTTTTTTTGTTTGGTAAGCTATTAATTATTGCCTCAATTTCAGAGCCTGTTATTAGTCTATTCAGAGACTCAACTTCTTCCTGGTTTAGTCTTGGGGGAGTGTATGTGTTGAGGAATTTATCCATTTCTTCTAGATTTTCTAGTTTATTTGCATAGAGGTGTTTATAGTATTCTCTGATGGTAGTTTGTATTTCTGTGGGATCAGTGGTGATATCCCCTTTATCATTTTTTATTGCATCTATTTGATTCTTCTCTCTTTTCTTCTTTATTAGTCTTGCTAGTGGTCTATCAATTTTGTTGTTGTTTTCAAAAAAACCAGCTCCTGGATTCATTGATTTTTTGATGGGTTTTTTGTGTCTCTATTTCCCTCAGTTCTGCTCTGATCTTAGTTATTTCTTGCCTTCTGCTAGCTTTTGAATGTGTTTGCTCTTGCTTCTCTAGTTCTTTTAATTGTGATGTTAGGGTGTCGATTTTAGATCTTTCCTGCTTTCTCTTGTGGGCATTGAGTGCTATAAATTTCCCTCTACACACTGCTTTGAATGTGTCCCAGAGATTCTGGTATGTTGTGTCTTTGTTCTCGTTGGTTTCAAAGAACATGTTTATTTCTGCCTTCATTTCTTTATGTACCCAGTAGTCATTCAGGAGCAGGTTGTTCAGTTTCCATGTAGTTGAGCGGTTTTGAGTGAGTTTCTTAATCCTGAGTTCTAATTTGATTGCACTGTGGTCTGAGAGACAGTTTGTTATAATTTCTGATCTTTTACATTTGCTGAGGAGTGCTTTACTTCCAACTATGTGGTCAATTTTGTAATAAGTGCAGTGTGGTGCTGAGAAGAATGTATATTCTGTTGATTTGGGGTGGAGAGTTCTGTAGATGTCTATTAGGTCTGCTTGGTGCAGAGCTGAGTTCAACTCCTGGATATCCTTGTTAACTTTCTGTCTCATTGATCTGTCTAATGTTGACAGTGGGGTGTTAAAGTCTCCCATTATTATTGTGTGGGAGTCTAAGTCTCTTTCTAGGTCTCTAAGGACTTGCTTTATGAACCTGGATGCTCCTGGATTGGGTGCATATATATTTAGGATAGTTAGCTCTTCTTGTTGAATTGATCCCTTTACCATTATGTAATGGCCTTATTTATCTCTTTTGATCTTTGTTGGTTTAAAGTCTGTTTTATCAGAGAGTACGATTGCAACTTCTGCTTTCTTTGTTTTCCTTTTGCTTGGTAGATCTTCCTCCATCCCTTTATTTTGAGCCTATGTGTGTCTCTGCATGTGAGGTGAGTCTCCTGAATACAGCACAATGATGGGTCTTGACTCTTTATCCAATTTGCCATCTGTGTCATTTAATTGGGGCATTTAGCCCATTTACATTAAAGGTTAATATTGTTATGTGTGAATTTGATCTTGTCATTATGATGTTAGCTGGTTATTTTGCCCGTTAATTGATGCAGTTTCTTCATACTATTAAAGGTCTTTACAATTTGGCATGTTTTTGCAGTGGCTGGTACCAGTTGTTCCTTTCCATGTTTAGTGGACCCATCTTCTGCGTCACTCATGCTGGGAGCTGTAGAATGGAGCTGTTCCTATTTGGCCATCTTGGCTCTATCCCTAGTCAGTTTTTTAAAAAAGGAATCCCCCAGTGAGATTTCACATCAGATGGCCGCAGTGCAACCAGTTACATAGTCTGCCTTTTTTTTTTTTTTTTTTTTTTTTTGCTTCCTTCCCTTAACTGTCTCACTTTCTCACTCCCTTACTGATGGATCCTGGAATCACCTCAAAGAGACTACCTGAAATCACATCCCATGACAGCACTTTTTCTGGGAGACAAAAACCTAAAATAGAAAACTAAAGGAACAAAGCACTCCTACCAATGGGTGTGGCAAAACGTTTCTAAAGCACTGGCCTAGAGAAGGGATACTTAGCAAAAGTTTGCTTTAAAGTTTGAAAAGTATATTCAGCACTAAATAGATGCTCCCCCAACTGACATGGCTGCCTATTGCAGCCAGTAGTCCTCTATTTTGCAGCCACGTCAGTTGCCTTGGATTATGTCATCTGTGGTGATTGAGGTTGCAGCCATTAGGTTACGCTGTCCATGTGGCTTGACTAATGTAAAGGGATCCAAATCCCAGGCCATTGCTGTCTGGTTAAATTTTTCTTTTTAATCAAAAATTGTTCTGAAACAAAAGACAAAGACCAGCAAAGGAAATAAGATAACAAACAGTTATGTGGGTTTTTGTGACAGGAAGAGGGCAAGAGAAAAGTGTCTTTGAAAGGAAGATTCAAAGCATGATTCATATCTCTAAGCTAAGTAGATGATGCAGCTCCTGGCAAATGACTTCCATTTAGGACAACTCCACGAATGTTTGCTGAGTGAGTGAGTGAATGGATGAGGGGATGTGTGAATTCATAAATAAGTGAATGGATGTTTGCTCTGCCAAAGAAATCCTCTTATTGCCCATTCCTGAAAGATGAAGAGAGGAAGAAAGAACATGGTTACTTTCACAGTTAAAGTCATGTAGGAGGCTTTATGAGTATCTCAGTGCAGGGTGGAGTTGAAAGCTCTCTCTCATCTTGATAAGGCCAGGGTCAATGTTCACAGAGAATAGAGCCAAACTTTTGAAAATTAAAAAAAAGTTGAAAGTGTAAACCTGACTAGACATGGGAACAGGTTGTAAGAAAACCTTGAGAAATGAGTGGTGCATGACTTCAGATGTTCTAGAGGAAACTTTATGGACTTCTGGACAGTGAACAGCTGTAGCTGGAGAAATAATCTTTTTGATCCTCTGATCCACGCATAGAGAAACCGGCCTCACAGATTACAATTAAAATAGTCTTTATCCCCCAACCTAAACTATTTCTCTCCAACTTTCCTCCCTCCCTGCTTCCCGCCCAGCTTCCTTCTTTCCCTCTCCACTTCCTTCCGCCTTTTGTTCCAGTTCCCCTCCTACTATCCCCCCTCCTTTCTTCCTTCCTTCCTGCAAATAGTTGAATTACAGTTAAGAAAAATGACTGTTGACTTAAGTGAGATGTCAAAAGAAGAAGAAACCAGGCATTAGAGAGGAGCAGTAGATCAGGAAAGAACAATTTGTAGAAAAGTCATTTGAGGGGATCATCAAATAAAAGTTCTAAATGGAAGACCGAGGAAGGGAATTGCAGAAGGAAGTGCTGAGTGTGCGAAGGAATGGAGGAGCTGTCCAGGGCACAGGCTCCTCCACGTGGTGAGAGTAAACGATGAGCGTGGGTAGGCACAGAGGATGATGTCAGAGAGTTGACAGGAGCCAGATTTTAAAAAGGCTCACGCCTGACACCATCAATAGCTGTTCCCAAATGTGAACAACTCCTGACCTACACCCCACCAAATTCCCTTGTAAGTGTACAAACACATGGACTGGCACACCCTTGTTTCAATATGACCTATACAAATTCATATACTATTCCTGATGTCAGGGCACCTTGGACTATACCATCTATGGTGATTGAGGCTGCAGCCATTAGGTGAGCTGTCCATGTAGCTTAACTAATGTAAAAGGATCCACATCCCAGACTATGACCCAGCAGTGCCCCTCGGGTAACATGTTTATATGTAGGGGAGGAAGGGCCGTGGAATGTCTCTCCACTGGGGATGGGGTTGGCCTTTTGATCCATCTATTGTCCCTTGTAATTTCTGGCAATGACTTCAAAGATCAGCAGCTCAGTCAATGGAAGGATTTTATACAGGAATTTGATGTAATCAGATTTGCATTCTAGACAGAAAATTTAAGACAGTTGAGAGAACAGCAACTTTAGTTTAATTTACGCTCAGACTTTAGAACTGAATCCTCTTGTAAGATGTGACTTCTTAATCCTTACAACCACAACAAGAAAGAAAAAAATATCTTAGCATGCATTAAAGGTACAGAGGTTTAATATTAATGAAACCAAATAAACACTTTGGAGCTCCCCACCTGTTCGCCATCAACACACGGGAATTGATAGTCATCTTAAAGCTAGCCTGGCATGACCACTCGGACATATGGACTTTCTTTTTCTTCCTGCTTTGATGTTAGCTCAGTAGTTCTCAAACTTTCATGTTTAGTTAGATTGTATATGCAAAACCATATATGCTGTGCTAGGTGGGAAATGTTTGAGTCATTTTGACTCTTTGAGACCTTTGTATTACATACTCTCTAGCCTCTCCACCTAAGTTTAAGATTCTCATCTCTAGTCTTGAGCAATGGTCCAGGAAAGAGATAAGAAGAGCAGAACTCAAGGCAATGGCTGCAGGAATGTGAAAAACATCTATTCAGGAAACTGGAGCTTTGCTTCCTAACTCTGTCTCCTGCTCTCTGGTCTCATCAATCCCACTTCTTGCTTTTGACCTACATTCCCTGTGCCTTTACTCTGCCCCACACTTCCTAGTTGTTAGGTTAGATTATGAGCCCTGATGTGGATTGACGTTCATTTCTCTCTCCTTTCTCTCTGGAAACCCAGTGCCTATGGCAAATTCCTGACCTCAGAGGGTTGACTCATCTCACACAGATTAAACTAAACTGGAATGGATCTCCCACAATGAGTATAATCTTTTTAAAATTTATTTTCCAATTTCCTCATAGATGAGCTGGGCATAATAATAATACAGACTTCATGGGTGTCAAAGGATTAAACTGGGTAATGAAAAGTAAAATTTTCAGCATACTAACCAGATAATAAATTCTCAATACATCTTAGCTACTTCTTCTGCCCTAATGTCTAGGAGTTTTTACAGAATAATACACTTATTATTTTTTATTTAAAATTTTTATAGATACATAATAGTCACACTGCACTTATCTTTAAGTTTATGCAGAAGAGTAATATTTTCAGACAATGAGTATAGATACACTTATGTTGACTTCTGCCTTGATATTCTGCCAAAATTTGCTCTTTGGCTCTGGTTTCAATCTTTGCCTTTGGAAAGCTAAAAAGCTGATTGCTCTTTTCACTCTCATTCCTCATATTTTTAAAGTTGTCAATGACCAATGATCATATATTCAGGTACTTCACCATCACACATAACCAGCATAACAACTTCAGTTATGCCAATAAGACCTACCACTCAGATTTTTTTATGACTATCTAAATATTTTCTTTCATTCAACATGTAACTTAAAGTGAAAATTACCCTTATGTGCTTTATATATTGGAGTTTTTTTAGTTGAAATAAATGCATATTTATTACAGCAAGTTAACATGCTATGAGAATTAAAGACAACTGTTAATGTCACTAAAATTATATACAAAAGCACAAAACAATTTTTAAATACTTAGATGAACAGGAATATAGATTGATGCTTAAGAATATTAAGAGAGGAAAATAGCTGGAAACATTCAAGAAGAGTATCATACTTTTTGAGCCAATATATCTTATAAAAATTTAAATAATAAAGAGCATATTATTCAAGATTAGATTAGACCATAATTCTAATATCTGCAAAATTGTTTGATATACTTTTGTTTATAACTTTACAGAAAATAACTTTAAGTTATTACATTCTTAAATTCTTAAGAATTTGATGTAATCCGATCCATTTTCATTTGGGCCATGAATATATACAGGGAGATTCTTGCTTATGAATTCTTCTCATCTTATAGGGGAAACTAAAAGTAGAATACTGACTTTACACTTCAACATTTCACAGATAGGAATATTTTTAAATTATATATAATAACACCTATGATGAGCCAACTTTAATTCCAGAGGTAATAAAGAATATAAAGAAGGCCGGGCATGAGTGGTTCACGCCTGTAATCCCAGCACTTTGGGAGGCCAAGGCAGGTGGATCACCTGAGGTCAGGAGTTTGAGACTAGCCTGGCCAACACGGTGAAACCCCATCTCTACTAAAAATACAAAGCCAGATGTGGTGGCGGGCACCTATAATCCCAGCTACTTGGGAAGCTGAGGCAGGAGAATCACTTGAACCCAGGAGGTAGAGGTTGCAGTGAGCCAAGATCGTGCCATTGCACTCAGCCTGGGCAACAAGAGTGAAACTCCATCTCAAAAAACAAAAAAGAATATTAAGAAGAGAAGAAAGCAACAGAGAAAATGCCTATTTACAGACCCCACATAGTGAATGGCACTACTAGTATTGTATAGTGTATAACCTGTGCAACTGTATATGGTGGTCATATACATTCAGAGTCAAAAATGCAGACTAGTGACAGGCTGGCAGTGCTGAGAAACTTTCATTCATACACTGTAATGTCAAACATTTTGATTACTAAGATTGTTTAAAACAAAATTTTCATAATAATGACTTTTAAGTTAATATTCTTGGATTTATTTTCAGAGGCCAGAGGTTCATCCTGAAATATGATTGCTGTCCTCAGCAGAATATCTATTTTACCCCATGGCCATTTGGCAATTAGCCAAAATGTGTATTCAGCATACCTCTAACTACACGAGGATTTATTTTCTGTACTCTTTTTCTTGTTACCATGATGATAATCATACTTCATCTTAATGCAATACACATGTGCAAAAATGTGATTCTGTATTTTTCTCCATTCAAACTGAGCCCAGCTCATATGAGCTTTGATTACTTCTAATAGAAGAAAAGGTAATCTGACAAATTCAAAGCAAACACAACTCCTTCTAGGTTAAAATTTCAGCTTCTTCCAAGAAAGTGATTAGTCCAGTTGCAGGCTTCTACACTCTCTCCTCTCCTTTTCTTCCTAGGAAAGATCTGAGATCTAGAGTACCATTTGGCAATGCTCAGGACTAGCCAATTGTCAACACTAGGACTCAGGGTTGCCCAGTCATCTCATATAATGAGAGAAGGTGGAGATCTAGAATTTTATATAAAAATGCTTGTGGCTGGGCGCAGTGGCTCACACCTGTAATCCCAGCACTTTGGGAGGCTGAGGCAGGTAGATCACCTGAGGTCAGGAGTTCGAGACCAGCCTGACCAATATGGTGAAACCCTGTCTCTACTAAAAATACAAAAATTAGCCGGGTGTTGTAGTGTGTGCCTGTAGTCCCAGCTATTCGGGAGGCTGAGACAGGAGACTGCTTGAACCTGGGAGGCAGAGGTTTCAGTGAGCCAAGATCGTGCCATTGCACTGCAGCCTGGGCAACAGAGCGAGACTCCGTCTCAAAACAAAACAAAACAAAAAAACAAAACTTGCATTTGTAATTCTGGATCAGTTTCTGCTCCAGCTCTGTGTCGGGAGGCTGGCTTTTAGGGATGGCATCAATGGACTTCTTTGCCTCCTGGCTTCCTGTTGGGCTCCTCCTGTGGGAGTCATCAGTCATGGGTCATGCAAGGGTAGAGGACACTGAAGCAGGACCCTCTCTGCAAGGCATTGGATTAGACTGGGCTGGCTATGACTGTCTCCTCTACCAAAGGCTTCTGTCCAAAGCCCTTCTAGACATGGAGGTTGTGACTGCTCTTGGCAGTTACAAGCACCAAAGTGTTTTTGCCATACTTTGTTGTCTTCTCTGAACTCTGTTCATACCTTTAGGAAAAGCTTGTTTGAGAGTGTCATCTGTTTCCTACCAAAACCCAGATTGATTCATAGACTACTTAATATTTTCTCTTTTTTTTCAACTCTATGGGTCAAAGAAAACATAAAAAACTGGGTGGGCCAAGTAAAACCATGTCTATAGATCAGATTTAGCCCATGGATTATAAATATTTTATTTAGAGCACCTCCTAAGATATATTCTTGCCTTAAAAATTAATCTGAATTCAATCAGAATGTAAATCTACCTTCAAGTTTAGGGGAAATAAGAGAGATAGAGGAAGGAATTGAGTGACATTATCCGGAATATGGGACATTGCTCTACAGGGCAAATGACTCAGCTTCTCCAACAAACCCAGGACATGGGAAAAGGAAAGCTGGGCAAGAATAAACTATAGAATAAAAGAAATTTCAGTGACAAAACTACCAAAATCAACATATGATTCTTGTTTGGATCTGAACCAATGCCTTTGAGATTATCATGGAATTTTAATATAAACTTAGTGTAGCATAACATTAAATATCATTGTTAATTCTTCACACTTACTTATTAATTAGAGATACTTCATAAAGTACCAGCTAAAGATGCATGATGAAGACTATGAAATGCCTGATGTCTGCAGTGAACTTTAAAATACCCCAGCAAGAATAATAGATGAATAAGTATGCACAAGATAAATGAAAGAAGAATGGCAGAATTGTGACAATTGTTGAAGTGAGGTGATGATACATGGGGGTTGTCATTTTCTTCTCCCTACTATTCTGAGTGTTTGAAAAATTTCAAAATAAAATGTTTTTGGAAATGGGAAACAAAGATTTATTTGTTTGTACTCAAGCAAAATTCTGCTAGAGAACAATGTCATAATCCACACTTTGTGCCAGCTTTCGCTCTTTCTAAGAAAGGTCCCTATGGGCCCCACAGCTCAGGGAAGCCTCTCCTCCTTCCATGCAGCTTCCATTCAAAATTTGCTTGCTCAATTCTGATGTCCCATATCATATTCTTTTGCTTGCTACCTTGGTTTCACTTCTCTGCCCAACTCACTGAACTGACCTTTCTCTCTGTCTGGCTTGATGCTGGGCTTATCCCTAGATATTGGGTCTTCCTACACCTTGACCTCTACTATTTGGGGCAGGAGTTGGAAAATACCATGTAACCTAAGAGGCTATCAAGTTAGCAAGAGGCCATCAAGTCTTTTCTTTCTGGGATGATGGAATTCCTATGTAAGACTTCCACATCGATTTTTATGACACATTCATTTTCTTGTATTAGTGTGCAAAAATCAGTATCATCTTCGTTTTATAATTGGAAAAATGAGAAATATAGGAAAAAATAATAAAAAGCTTGACTGAAGACAACAAATAAATCTTTGGAAATGTTGATACTATAAGTCAAGATGCTTTAACCATCAGGCATTATTTATAATCCAATTTTAAAAATCAGTAAAAGCCCAGATCTACGCCTTAAGGCCACTTACTGCCCAGTAAAATTTAAAGCTGCGCAGTTTTATGCACACACATGCATACACACACACACATGCACGCACACACACACATGCATGCACACACAGATGCATGCACACACACACACACACACACACATCTTTTACCCTCCCTTCTAGTTCAAGTAGCCTTTTTAAGGATATATTTTTACTCTTTGAAATATATCATTTTAAAATTATCTATGCATAGGTCATGTTATTTGTAAAATATTATTTCCACAAAGGCAACCTGATATGGTCTGGCTCTGTGTTCCCACCCAAATCTCATGTCAAATTGTAAACCCCAATGTTGGGGGAGGAACATGGTGGGTTGGATCATGGGAGCAAATTTCCCCCTTGCTGTTCTCATGATAGTGAGTTCTCACAAGATCTGGTTCTTTGAAAGTGTGTAGAACTTCCCCTCCCAGCCCCGACTGCTGGCCATGTGAAGATGTGCCTGCTTCCTTTTTGCCTTCTGCCGTGATTGTAAGTTTCGTGGGGCCTCCCCAAAAGTGGAAGCCTGTACAGCTCTTGGAACGGTGAGTCAATTTAACCTCTTTTCTTTATAGATTACTAAGTCTCAGGTAGTTCTTTATAGCAATGTGAGAATGAACTAATACAGAAAATTGGTACCAGGAGAGTGGGGCATTGCTATAAAGATACTTGAAAATCTGGAAGCAGCTTTGGAACTGGGTAATGAGCAGAGGTTGGAACAGTTTGGAGGGCTCAGAAGAAGACAGGAAGATAAGAGAAAGTTTGGAACTTCCTAGAGACTTGTTGTATGTTTGTGACTATTAACCCAAAATATCTGACATGGGTCCCAGTCAATTTAGAAGGTTTATTTTGCCAAAGTTAAGGACGCTCCTGTGACACAGCCTCAGGAAGTCCTGATGACATGTGTCCAAGGTTGTCAGAGCACAGCTTGGTTGTATACATTTTAGGGAGACATGAGACATTAATCAATATATGTAATATATACACTGGTTTGGGCCAGAAAGGCAGGACAACTCAAAGTTGGGAGGGGAGTTCCAGGACATAGGTAGATAAGAGACAAACAGTTGCATTGTTTTGAGTTTCTGATTAGCCTTTCCAAAGGAAGCAATCAGATATGCATTTATCTCAGTGATCAGAGAGATGACTTTAAATAGAATGGGAGGCAGGTCTGCCCTAAGCAGTTTCCAGCTTGACTTTTGCCTTTAGCTTAGTGATTTTGGGGTCCCAAGATTTACTCTCCTTTCACATGACCAAAATGCTGATAGTGATATGGACAGTGAAGTCCAGGCTGAGGAGGTCTCAGATGGAGATGAGGAACTTATTAGGAACTGGAGTGAAGGTCACTCTTTACTATGCTTTAGCAAACAGACTGGCTGCATTGTGCCCCTGCTCTAGAGATCTCTGGAACTTTGAACTTCAGATGATTGAGGGTATCTGGCAGAAGAAATGTCTAAGTAGCAAAGCATTCAAGATGTGGCCTGGCTCCTTCTAACAAGTAAGCTCATGTGTGTTCAAAGAGATTATCTGAAACTGGAACTTATATTTAAAAGAGAAGCAGAGCATAAAAGTTTGGAAAATTTGCCGCCTGACCATGTTGTAGAAAAGAAAAATCCATTTTCTGAGGAGGAATTCAAGCCAGCTGCAGAAATTTGCATAAGTAAAGAGGAGCTGAATGTTAATAGCCACGACAATGGGGAAAATGCCTCCAAGGCATTTCAGAGACCTTTGTGGCAGCTCCTCCCATTACAGGTCTGGAGGCCTAGGAGGGATGAATGGTTTTGTGCATCTGGTCCAAGGTATAGCTCAAGCTATGGCTTCAGAGGGTGCAAGACCCAAGACTTGCTGGCTTCCATGTGGTGTTAAGCCTGTGGGCAGAGGGCAAGAGTTGAGGCTTAGGGGCCTCTGCCTAGATTTCAGAGCATGTATGAAAATGCCTTGATGTCCAAGCAGAAGTCTGCTGCAGGGGCAGAGTCCTTATGGAGAACCTCTGCTAGGGCAGCATGAAGGGAGCATGTAGGGGAATATGCTCTCTGGATTTAGTCATGCTTTGCCACGTTACTATATTTGATGATACTCTACAAAAGTCTTTTAACTTGGGTCAGAAGAATTCAAGCTTTGGTTTTGCTGATTAGCAAGTATGAAATAGCCCATGCCTGTGACATGACCTTATGCATGTTCTTTGACCAATTTTTCTTAGTTTCTACATCTATAAAATGCAAGTATAATATAATATGCCAAACATTTAGTTAAAATACAAAAGGTGTTTGGCACATTGGAAACACTCTCCTGTGTAATTCTCAGCTATTATTATATATATATGAGTTAGTCTTTTCTTTGAATCTCATTTTTCATCATGGCAATGAAGACAACACCTCCTTTACTTGTTAAGAACTAAATGAAATAACACATAGGAAAGTATGCCATAAACTATATGTGCTCTGAAAATGTGGGTTATCATTTTGATCACATGCCAAGATTCATGCCCAAACATGTCTTTGACAGTATTTTCTGTCTGAGGAAAGAGAGATACAGAAATTGAGAAGGAGGATTTTTTAACCAAACACTCAAAACACCTTTTGTAAACTAAGCCTAAAAAATGACCAGCCATATTGTCTCTTTAGTGATGAGTGCTTCTAAAGCAATGCCTTGCTGGAAGATACATATATATAAATATATATATATATACACACATACAAGGGAGATGGGGACTGGTTTTGGTGGGGAAGGGTTGAGTTGGTCTGTCTGAGTCAAAGAGTTTACAGAGGAAATAAGTGAGCCCATTGATAACATCAACATGTGCTTTGAGTATGTACATTAAACATGACTCTTTCAATTGCAAGTGGCACAAGCCTACGTAGCTCAAATTGGCTTCAACAAAAGGAATTTTTATTGGCTTATGTAACTGAAAAAGGCTAGGGTTAGCTTATCTGTAAGCATGACTAAATCAAGAGAGAATTGTTTCCCCAAGGAAAATCAGCAATCTGGGCACCAGAAGATTGATGAACAAACACTGGAGAACCAAAGCAATATACGTCCATGACAATAAGAATTCCAGAAATGGTTTAGAATGAGAACAGTGGAAATTATACTCTATCAATATATTTGATGGACACCTGATATTTAAGTCTTGAAGCCATATCAAAGTTCTCATAGAGGACATAGATTCCATGATGATATCATTGGGCCAATTTTTATTTTAGAAGACACAAATATTCTCAGGATAATAAGTACAAATTGACTAGTATGAGACTTGGTGCATCATTACAGAATAGTATATTATCTTCCTTTCTCACCCTCTTCTATGCTCACTGGAAACAGATTTACTCTAAAAAAAATCGATGAGAATACTTTTGGTTACAAGCATCAGAAAACCAACATGGCTAAAGATAATTGTGCCACAGCTCCCAAAAATTTTCATCTCCCCAACTCAAGGGGCCATTTCAGTCCCGAAATGGAAATTTCAGCCCCTATTGCAAATGATCAGGGAAGCCTTTGACTGGCTCTGTATGTACAGAAGCTAACAACAATCCACCAAGCAGTGATGGCCAGGGAGACTGGGTCACATGCTATGAAAATGACGTACATGCCCACCTTTAGGCCTCTGAGTGGAAAAGAGCAGATATATTCAGAGAAGTGGAAATCATTGTGAGAAGGAAACACACACAAAAGTGTCTGTGGGAGGCTATTTTTAAATGCTAATGAGAGACTCCTCTAATGAGGCCCTGTCACTTTAATACTTTGGACATATCAATGGATTCAAAACAGGGGCTGGCAAGGATACCATCAGCATTTCTCCTCCATTTAGCTATGGAAATCTTCAGGCTGTGAATTGGCCTGGGAGAGTTAGCAATCTGCCATATCCAGGAAGGCAGCCAATTCACTGGTCAAAGGCAACTGAATGCCAAAGAGCCAGAGAAACAACACGACAAGGGAAAACGTAGCATTGTATCCAGGGGACCTGTAAATACTCCATCTGCTGTACACAGGAACTCTTTTACTGCAGTGACCAATCTTATAAACTAGAAATAGATGACAAAAAACCTTTTTTTACCTAGTAAAGGGCAAAATAATATAAAAACAAATGGAAAACAAAAGCAAATCACCTCCTTTCCTAAGTCCTGGCTTTTTAAAAAATGAACTTTTTGTTTTAGAATAGTTTTAGATGGATGAAGCTGGAAACCATCATTCTCAGCAAACTAACACAGGAACAGAAAATTAAACACCGCATGTTCTCACTCATAAGTGGGAGTTGAACGATGAGAACACATGGACACAGGGAGGGGAACATCACACACCGGGGCCTGTCACGGGATGGGAGCTAGGGGAGGGATAGCATTAGGAGAAATACCTAATGTAGATGACAGGTTGATGGTGCAGCAAACCACCATGGCACGTGTATACCTATGTAACAAAACTGCACATTCTGCACATGTACCCCAGAACTTAAAGTATAATAAAAAAAATTTAACTTCAAAAATAAAAAAGAATCGTTTAAATGTACAGAAAAGTTGAAAAATAATAGATAATTTTCATGTACTCCATATCTAGTTTCTCTTATTGTTAATGTCTTACATTAGGATGCTATGTACTGAATGAAGTCCATATTTTATTCACATTTCCTTAGTTTTTATTTCATGTTCTTTGTCTTAGGATCCCACCAAGGATACCACATTACATTTACTTGTTATATTTTCTTAGGGTTTCCAAGACTGACAGTTTTTCCAACTTTCCTTATTTTTGATGACTTTGACAGTCTTGAGAAGTTCTGGTCACAGATGATGTAGGATGTCTATTTTGTGGTTTGTCTGATGTTTTTCTCATGGCTAAAATGAGGTTAGGTTTTGGGAGAGGAAGACCACAGAGGTAATGTACCATTCTTATCACATCATATCAAGGGTTCATACTCTCAACATGGCTTATCACTCATGATATGAAAGTTGTTCATATGGCTGAAATAGTGTCTGTCAGGTGTCTCTACTGTAAAGTTACTCTTTTTTGCCTCTTTTTTCTTCACTTTTTGGAAGGATGTCATTCTGTGCAGCCTATACTAAAGGGATGGAGAATTAAGCTATCCTTTCTTGAAGGGGCAGTATCTACATAAATTATTGGGAATTCTTCTGTACGAGAGATTTAATTATTCTCCTTATTTGTTTATTCATTCATTCAAACATTTATTTTGATGAGTATGGACTCCTGGGTATTTATTTTATAGTCTGGGTTGGATTGTGTAATAATCCAACACTACCTTATTTATTTTGTTGGACAAATTGTTCCAACCTTGGCTATTGGGAGTTCTTTCAGTTGGCTTCTACGTTCCTTTGACATACCCCCATCATTTTGCTGTTGTTTTTGGTACTTCCTTACTTTCCGGCCCTGCAAGATGCTCCAGGCTTATCTTGTATATTCTCTGCCCCAGCCCTAGAATCAGTAATTTGTACAAGGAGCCCTGGTTATTGCAAAATGGTATTGGAAACCAAGACCTGGGTAGTAGATGTGCTTGTTGCTATTGAGTTGTTATTTCTAGGCCCTTCAAGTGAACAGAGCTTGAAAATACATATGTGTGTCCTAACTTGTGTATACACACATACCTATAGTTACTTCTATATTTATCCATCTGTATGTTATACTAAGCTAAATGTGAGTTCATGCTGATGTCTTCAACTCTAATTCAATACCATATGGTTTATTCTAGCCTCCTCTGTGTGAGATGCCTACCTACCACTATTTATTATTCATTTACTTATTGTTTAATCCCAGGTTTGCATTTGAAAATTAAAAATAAATAAATATACACTCAGATGGGAGATGAATATTGGCCCAAATAGACCTCAGAAAAGTCTGTCCTGAGGAAGTTTATTTGTTCTCTCATTCTTATTGCTTAATCTGAAATTTTCACAGTTCTTTTTTCTTTTTTTTTTTTTTTGAGATGGAGTCTTGCTCTGTCACCCAGGCTCGAGTGCAGTGGCACGATCTCGGCTCACTGTAACCTCCGCCTCCTGGGTTCAAGTGATTCTCCTGCCTCAGCCTCCTGAGTAGCTGGGATTATAGGCACACACCACCATGCCTGGCTAATTTTTGTATTTTTAGTAGAGATGGAGTTTTGCCATGTTAGTCAGGCTGGTCCTGAACTCCTCACCTCAGGAGGCCCTCCTCGGCCTCCCAAAATGCTAGGATTACAGGCATGAGTGAAGGCACTTGGCCAGAAATTTTCATAATTCTTGACCTCCCAAAATGTGTTGTGGAAACAAATGCTTAATCAGAGGGCAACTGGTTATCTGATGACACTCAGTTTTTAATTGGAATAGAGTTGAAATTGAGCATACTTACTTCTTTATTTGTTTTGTTTTGTTTGTTGCTGTTGTTGTTTTGAGACATGGTCTTGCTCTGTCACCCAGGCTGAAGTGCAGTGGTATGATCATGGCTCAGTGCAGCCTCAATGTCTTGGATTCAAGCAATCCTCCCACCTCAGCCTCCTGGGTAGCTGGTACTATAGACACACACCACCACAGCTAATTTTTGTATTTTGTATTTTTATTTTTGGTAGAGATGGAGTTTCACCATGTTGCCCATGGTAGTCTTGAACTCCTGGGATCAAGTGATCCACCTGCCTCAGCCTCACAAAATGCTGGGATTACAGGCATGAGCCACCGTGAACAGCCCACATTTACTTCTAATTGGACCTTATAGGGCAGCCAGGAAATCAGTAAATGTGCATTCTAGAGATATCTTTGTCACTACTTATATGACTATGATAGTCACTTTACCTGTCTAGGCCTTAGTTTTTCCATCTGTAATTCATTCACTTAACAGACATTTATTAGGTGACTATTCTCAGTCATTAACTGTGTAAGAAGCTCTGCAGAGAAATGTAATGGAAGGCCCAGTAAGGTGGCACTTAAAAGGTTTAAGCTAGGAAATTGCCATTTGAATCTTGTTAGCAAAAATATTGAAGAAATAATGTCCCAAGAACCCAGCAATTTCACTTCAAGGTATCTGCCCTAGAGAAGCTCTTCAAGGACATCCACTGCAGAATTGGTTGCAAGAGAAAAAAAAATTAAAACAACATAATTATTTATTTTTAAAGTACCAGATAAACAGACATTTAACTGTGCAGTAGAATACTATACAGGAGGTAAAATGAATAAAATATATAGATATATATGAACATGGCTATATCTTAAAAACATAAAATTGAAAGGAAAAAACCATTTTCAGAACAATACATACAGCACAATGGTATTTCTGTAAATGGTAAAACACGTAGAACACCACTATAGATGGTTTATGAAATCATACATTTGTCATAAAAGTATAAAACTCTGGATAGGGAGAATACAGATCAAGTCCAGCTCAGTGGTTACCTCTGGGGAGAGAAGAGAATGAATTCAGGAAAGAGAACAGAGGGGTTCTCACTAGCTCTGTAAAAAGGTATATATTAAAAAGATTAAAAGTTCAGAATAATATAGAATTAGATGTTGATAGTTGTTAATTC
This sequence comes from Pongo abelii, assembly GCF_028885655.2. NCBI lineage: Eukaryota > Metazoa > Chordata > Mammalia > Primates > Hominidae > Pongo > Pongo abelii. The sequence goes on along the minus strand of NC_071998.2, from coordinate 68,512,847 downwards.
CAGGTTGTGCAGGTACATGTATATTTAACGCTGTCCTCTACACTTTATTCATTTGCTATGTTGAAATATTATTTTCCAAAAAGTGGCATACAGTTTGCATCAAGCAATGGGAATTCAAGTCACCATGGAGACAATTTTTTTGTGGACATCTGAGGTCAGCCGTGAAGATCATCTCATTGTCCCTTCATCTCAAGAAGTGCCCATTTTCTGCCACCTGTTTGGCTCCTCTCTCTGGACTCTCCTATCTGCTCCCTCTTCCTCAAGACCTAAAAACAAATTTCTCTCCCTTTTTCTTTTTTTATTATACTTTAAGTTCTAGAGTACATGTGCACAACATGCAGGTTTGTTACATAGGTATACATGTGCCATGTTGGTTTGCTGCACCCATCAACTCATCATTTACATTAGGTACTTCTCCTAATACTATCCCTCCCTCAGTCCCCCACCCCTTGACAGGCCCCAGTGTGTTATGTTCCCCGCCCTGTGTCCATGTGTTCTCATAGTTCAACTCCCACCTATGAGTGAGAACATGCGGTGTTTGGTTTTCTGTCCTTGTGACAGTTTGCTGAGAATGAGAGTTTCCAGCTTCATCCATGTCCCTACAAAGGACATGAACTCAGCCTTTTTTTATGGCTGCATAGTATTCCATGGTGTCTATGTGCCACATTTTCTTAATCTCATCTATCACTGATAGACATTTGGGTTGGTTCCAAGTCTTTGCTATTGTGAATAGTGCCACAATAAACATACATGTGCATGTGTCTTTGTAGTAGAATGATTTATAATCTTCTGGGTACATACCCAGTAATGGGATTGCTGGGTCAAATGGTATTTCTAGTTTTAACTCCTTGAGGAATCGCCACACTGTCTTCCACAACAGTTGAACTAATTTACACTCCCACCAACAGTGTAAAAGCTTTCCTATTTCTCCACATCCTCTCCAGCATCTGTTGTTTCCTGACTTTTTAATGATCATCGTTCTAACTGGCGTGAGATGGTATGTCATTGTGGTTTTGATTTGCATTTCTCTGATGACCAGTGATGATGAGCATTTTTTCATGTGTCTGTTGGCTGCATAAATGTCTTCTTTTGAGAAGTGTCTGTTCATATACTTTGCCCAATTTTTGATGGGGTTGTTTTTCTCTTGTAACTTTAAGTTCTTTGTAGATTCTGGATATTAGCCCTTTGTCAGATGGGTAGAGTGCAAAAATTTTCTCCCATTCTGTAGGCTGCCTGTTCACTCTGCTGATAGTTTCTTTTGCCGTGCAGAAGCTCTTTAGTTTAATTAGATCCCATTTGTGTATTTTGGCTTTTGTTGCAATTGCTTTTGGTGCTTTAGTCATGAAATCTTTGACTATGCCTATGTCCTGAATGGTATTGCCTAGGTTTTCCTCTAGGGTTTTTATGGTTTTAGGTCTTACATTTAAGCCTTTAATCCATCTTGAGTTAATTTTTGTATAAGGTGTAAGGAAGGGATCCAGTTTCAGCTTTCTCCGTATGGCTAGCCAGCTTTCCCAGCACCATTTATTAAATAGGGAATCCTTTCTCCATTTCTTGTTTTTGTCAGGTTTGTCAAAGATCAGATGGTGGTAGATGTGTGGTGTTATTTCTGAGGGCTCTGTTCTGTTCCATTGGTCTATATATCTGTTTTGGTACCAGTACCATGCTGTTTTGGTTACTATAGCCTTGTAGTATAGTTTGAAGTCAGGTAGTGTGACGCCTCCAGCTTTGTTTTTGTGTTTAGGATTGTCTTGGCAATGCAGGCTCTTTTTTGGTTCCATATGAAATTTAAATTAGTTTTTTTCCAGGTCTGTGAAGAAAGTCATTGGTAGCTTGATGAGGATGGCATTGAATCTATAAATTGCCTTGGGCAGTATGGCCATTTTCACAATATTGATTCTTCCTATCCATGAGCATGGAATGTTCTTCCATTTGTTTGTGTCCTCTTTTATTTCTTTGAGCAGTGGTTTGTAGTTCTCCTTGAAGAGGTCCTTCACATCCCTTGTAAGTTGTATTCCTAGGTATTTTATTCTCTTGTAGCAATTGCGAGTGGGAGTTTACTCATGATTTGGCTCTCTGTATGTTATTGGTGTATAGGAATGCTTGATTTTTGCACATTGATTTTGTATCCTGAGAGTTTGCTGAAGTTGCTTATTAGCCTAAGGAAATTTTGGGCTGAGACGATGGGGTTTTCTAAATATACAATCATGACATCTGCAAACAGAGACAATTTGACTTCCTCTTTTTCCTAAATGAATACCCTTTATTTCTTTCTCTTGCCTGATTGCCCTGGCCAGAACTTCCCACACTATGTTGAACAGGAGTGGTGAGAGAGGGCATCCTTGTCTCGTGCTGATTTTCAAAGGTAATGCTTCCAGTTTTTGCTCATTCAATATGATATTGGCAGTGGGTTTGTCATAAATAGCTCTTAATATTTTGAGATACATACCATGAATACCTAGTTATTGAGTTTTTAGCATGAAAGGGCTGTTGAATTTTGTCATAGGCCTTTTCTGCATCTATTGTGATAATCATGTAGTTTTTGTCATTGGTTCTGTTTATGTGATGGATTACGTTTATTGATTTGTGTATGTTGAATGAGCCTTGCATCTGAGGGATGAAGCCGACTTGATCTTGGTGGATAAGCTTTTTGATGTGCTGCTGGATTCGGTTTGCCAGTATTTTATTGAGGATTTTTGCATCAATGTTCATCAGGGATATTGGTCTAAAATTCTCTTTTTCTGTTGTGTGTCTGCCAGGCTTTGGTATCAGGATGATGCTGGCCTCATAAAATGAGTTAGGGAGGATTCCCTCTTTTTCTATTGATTGGAATAGCTTCAGAAGGAATGGTACCAGCCCCTCTTTGTACCTCTGGTAGAATTCGGCTGTGAATCTATCTGGTCCTGGACTTTTTTTGATTGGTAGGCTATTAATTATTGCCTCAATTTCAGAGCCTGTTATTGGTCTATTCAGAGATTCAACTTCTTCCTGGTTTAGTCTTGAGAGGGTGTATGTGTCCAGGAATTTATCCATTTCTTCTAGATTTTCTAGTTTATTTCCATAGAGATGTTTATAGTATTCTCTGATGGTAGTTTGTATTTCTGTGGGATTGGTGGTGATATTCCCTTTATCATTTTTTATTGCATCTATATGATTCTTCTCTCTTTTCTTCTTTATTAGTCTTGCTAGTGGTCTATCAATTTTGTCGATCTTTTCAAAAGACCAGCTCCTGGATTCATTGATTTTTTGAAGGGTTTTTTGTGTCTCTATCTTCCTTCAGTTCTGCTCTGATCTTAGTTATTTCTTGCCTTCTGCTAGCTTCTGAATTTGTTTGCTCTTGCTTCTCTAGTTCTTTTAATTGTGATGTTACGCTGTCGATTTTAGATCTTTCCTGCTTTCTCTTGTGGGCATTTAGTGCTATAAATTTCCCTCTACACACTGCTGTAAATGTGTCCCAGAGATTCTGGTACATTGTGGCTTTGTTCTCATTGGTTTCAAATAACATCTTTATTTCTGCCTTCATTTCGTTATTTACCCAGTAGTCATTCAGGAGCAGGTTGTTCAGTTTCCATGTAGTTGTGTGATTTTGAATGAATTTCTTCATCCTGAGTTCTAATTTGATTGCACTGTGGTCTGAGAGACAGTTTGTTGTGATTTCCGTTCTTTTACATTTGCTGAGGAGTGTTTTACTTCCAATTATGTAGTCAACTTTAGAATAACCATGATGTGGTGCTGAGAAGAATGTATATTTTGTTGATTTGGGGTGGGGAGTTCTGTAGATGTCTATTAGGTCTGCTTGATGCAGAGCTGAGTTCAAGTCCTGGATATCCTTGTAAACCTTTGTCTCATTGATCTGTCTAATATTGACAGTGGGGTGTTAAAGTCTCCCATTATTATTGTGTGGGAGTCTAGGTCTCTTTGTAGGTCTCTAAGGACTTGCTTCATGAATCTGGATGCTCCTGTATTGGGTGCATATATATTTAGGATAGTTAGCTCTTCTTGTTGAATTGATCCCTTTACCATTATGTAATGGCCTTGTTTGTCTCTTTTGATCTTTGTTGGTTTAAAGTCTGTTTTATCAGAGAGTATGATTGCAACCTCTGCTTTCTTTGTTTGCCATTTGCTTGGTAGATCTTCCTCCATCCCTTTATTTTGAGCCTATGTGTGTCTCTGCATGTGAGATGAGTCTCCTGAATACAGCACACTGATGGGTCTTGACTCTTTATCCAATTTGCCATCTGTGTCATTTAATTGGGGCATTTAGCCCATTTACATTAAAGGTTAATATTGTTATGTGTGAATTTGATCTTGTCATTATGATGTTAGCTGGTTATTTTGCCCATTAATTGATGCAGTTTCTTCATAGCATTGAAGGTCTTTACAATTTGGCATGTTTTTGCAGTGGCTAGTACCAGTTGTTCCTTTCCATATTTAAGTGCTTCCTTCAGGAGCTCTTGTGAGGCACACTTGGTGGTGACAGAATCTCTCAGCATTTGCTTGTCTGTAAAGGATTTTATTTCTCCTTCACTTATGAAGCTTAGTTTGGCTGGATATGAAATTCTGCGTTGAAAATTTTTTTCTTTAAGAATGTTGAATATTGGCCCCCACTCTCTTCTGGCTTGTAGGGTTTCTGCTGAGAGATCCACTGTGAGTCTGATGGGCTTCCCTTTGTGGGTAACTCGACCTTTCTCTCTGGCTGCCCTTAACATTTTTTCCTTAATTTCAACCTTGGTGAATCTGACAATTATGTGTCTTGGGGTTGCTCTTCTCAAGGAGTATCTTTGTGATGTTCTCTGTATTTCCTGAATTTGAATGTTGGCCTGCTTTGCTAGGTTGGGGAAGTTCTCCTAGATAATATCCTGAAGAGTGTTTTCTAACTTGGTTCCATTCTCCCTATCACTTTCAGGTACACCAATCAAATGTAGATTTGGTCTTTTCACATAGTCCCATATTTCTTGGATGCTTTGTTTCTTTTCACTCTTTTTTCTCTAATCTTGTCTGCTTGCTTTATTTCATTAATTTGATCTTTAATCACTGGTATCCTTTCTTCCACTTGACCAAATCGGCTACTGAAGCTTGTGAATGCATCACAAAGTTCTCATGCTGTGGTTTTCAGCTCCATCAGATCATTTAAAGTCTTCTCTACACTGTTTATTCTAGTTAGCTATTTGTCTATCCTTTTTTCAAGGTTTTTAGCTTCCTTGTGATGGGTTAGAACATGCTCCTTTAGCTCGGAGAAGTTTGTTATTACTGACCTTCTGAAGCCTACTTCTGTCAACTTGTCAAATTCATTCTCTGTCCAGTTTTGTTCCATTGCTGCCAAGGAGCTGCAATCCTTTGGAGGAGAAGAGGCTCTCTGGTTTTTGGAATTTTTCGCTTTTCTGCTCAGGTTTCTTCCCATCTTTGTGGTTTTATCTACCTTTGGTCTCTGATATTGGTGAACTACAGATGGGGTTTTGGTGTGGACGTCCTTTTTGTTGATGTTGATGCTATTCCTGTTTGTTAGTTTTCCTTCTAACAGTCAGGACCCTCAGTTGCAGGTCTGTTGGAGTTTGCTGGAGGTCCACTACAGACCCTGTTTCCCTGGGTATCACCAGTGGAGGCTACAGAGCAGCAAATATTGTAGAACAGCAAATATGGCTGCCTGATCCTTCCTCTGGAAGTTTTGTCCCAGAGGGGCACCCACCTGTATGAGGTGTCTGTTGGCCCCTACTGGGAGGTGTCTCCCAGTCAGGCTACATGGGGGTCAGGGACCCACTTGAGGAGGCAGTCTGTCTGTTCTCAGAACTTGAACACCATGCTGGGAGAACCACTGCTCTCTTCAGAGTTGTCAGACAGGGATGTTTAAGTCTGCAGAAATTCCTGCTGCCTTTTGTTCAGCTATGCCCTGCCCACTGAGGTGGAGTCTGTAGAGCCAGTAGGCCTTGCTGAGCTGTGATGGGCTTAGCCCAGTTAGAGCTTCCTGGCTGCTTTGTTTACCTACTCAAGCCTCAGCAATGGCAGACCCCCTTCCCCCGCCGGGCTACAGCCTTGCAGGTCGATCTCAGACTGCTGCACTAGCAGTGAGCAAGGCTCTGTGGGTGTGGGACCCACTGAGCCAGGCACAGGAGGGAATCCCCTGGTCTGCTGGTTGCGAAGACTATGGGAAAAATGCAGTATTTGGGCAGGAATGTACCATTTCTCCAGATACAGTCTGTCACGGCTTCCCTTGGCTAGGAAACGGAAATCCCCTGACCCCTTGCACTTCCCGAGTGAGGTGATGCCCCACCCTGCTTTGGCTCACCCTCCATGGGCTGTACCCACTGTCCAACCAGTCAGAGATGAACCAGGTACCTCAGTTGGAAATGCAGAAATCACCTGTCTTCTGCATCAATCTCACTGGGAGCTGCAGACCAGAGCTGTTTCTATTTGGCCGTCTTCTCTCTCCCTTTTTCATGCCCTGCAATTCAGCCATCTCCTCTGTACCCTTGACCCTAGCTCTCAGTGTCTCGCCATTAACCCAACAGATTATCATCAGATTTTTTTCCATGACAATTTTCCTCCTATGAGGAATTTTGATCCAAACTGTGAAATAATAAAAATTTCACCAGCCTTGCATTTGCATAAGAAAATTCACCAGAAGGAGCACTTTTTAATACGTAGGTGTGTGTACAGTCACTGTTCTGGAGGAAGGAAATATCCAGAACTGTTCTGCCATAGCAAGTGCTCCAGGTGGCAGCTCATAAAGAGAGGGAGCTGTGGTAGCCAGGATGAGGCACTACCCAGTCCTTCTCAAGGAAAGACTTGCTGCTCAGCTTCTGAGAGTGCTGTTGTCAGTGTTTTGCTGTCAGCTCCTTCAGAGACTGCATCAGCCATAAAAAGCCACCTCACCCAAGGTCATAGCCTTTCTGAGGGAGTTCTCACCCACTGACTGATAATGGCAAGTGTATAAAGGCCTGGTCATTTGGCCGAATGTGGAACATTACTTATGACCCATTTAATCTCTAGAGCTCCCAGGAAGTCAGCTGAGGCTGTTGTCAGGCTGGCATTTTAGTTTCACCTTTTTCCCACACCCAATCCTGCTTCCTTATCTCCTATCCACAGGTATTGGTCCCAGAGGAACTCTAATAAGCATCTTGCACACTAAGCTCCATCAGGTACCTTCCTCTCTTTCCTCCATACTCACTAGTTATGGAGTGCATTGGTCAGCTATTGCTGCACTAATGTTGAGTAACAAACAACACCAAACATCTCAGTGGCATATAACAACAGACATTTACTTATTGTCATCAGTCTGGAGATCAATTTGCCTTTGCTAGGATTGTTGATCTTCATTGTGTTTAGCTGTACTTGGTTCCAGGCCACAGTTAAGTTTCAAGTCCACTTCACTGATCTTTCATTCTAAAAGCTAACCTAAAGGAGTAACAGCTACTTAGGACATGTCCCTATGAATGGATGGCATAGCTGATGGAGGAGTCATAAGATGTCAGCTCAGGCTGGGTGTGGTGGCTCACACCTGTAATCCCAGCACTTTGGGAGGCCAAGCCAGGAGGATCACTTGAGGTCAGGAGTTAGAGACTAGCCTGGCCAACATGGCAAAATCCCATCTCAACTAAAAATACAAAAATTGGCTGGGCATGGTGGCGTGTGCCTGTAGTCCCAGCTACCTGGGAGGCTGAGTCAGGAGAATCACTTGAACCTGGCAGACAGAGGTTGCAGTGACCTGTGGCACTACACTCCAGCCTGGGCAACAGAGAAAGACTCTATCTCAAATAAAAAAAAAAAAACCTCAGCTCAGAGCTGAAACTGTCACTACTACTTTTGTTCCATTGGCCAAAACAAGTTATGGCCAAGCTCACCATCCTTAAGGATAGGGAGATATACTCCATACACAGCAAAGGAGGGCAGGAACAAAGGACTCTGAGCAAAGAATGCTGTCTACCACAAGGAGCCTGAGAGATGGGCAGATTTTCCTAAAACCAAGGAGCTTTCTGGGAAAAGAAGGGTTGCGAGTCAGGCTTCTTTACCTGGAGATTCAGAATTACTAAAGCACTATTGGAATGAACTTAGATGGTCCTAACGAAGGCCAGGTGCAAGAAGGGGCAAAAAGCCCCCTTATATAAAAGACCATAAGAATAGAAATAGATGAGATTAGTGGAAGCTAATTCTATGTACATATTTGGCTACTACTAGAACACTTCCTGAACATCTTGGGGGGAATGATTCTTTCTATGTGTATAAACTGTCCCTAAATTAGCTTTCACATTGGGAATCCCAGCCCATCTTCTGCATCCCAGCACCTGTGGAGAACCAGGCAAGGCTAGTGTGATTAATGGTGATGTGGGCATCATGTACCCTCAGTGACACCACTGGGCAATGAAAAGACCCATGGAGATCTGGCTGATTTTCCCTTTCTACTTTTTGAGGCAAAAGTAAGCTAAATTGTCCCTTTAGCATAGTAAGCACCACAACCCTAGAGTCTTTGGCCTTAGCATGAAGTACTTGGGGAGCAAAGACACGCTTGCAAAACAGGAGAGTTTCCTTCTCAGAGGGGTTACAATGTAAAGAGTCTAAATTATTTTGCCTGCCAAGTACAAAGAAGCAAGTCATATTGATTAGGTTAAAATAAGTAAGACATTATTCCTGCCCTCTAGTATTTTACAGTCTTTATAGAAAATAAGAGTGCAAGTATATATATGTAGCATCTCTTCCAGCTCTACAATTCTATAATCTTAAGATATGCTGCATCATCTCTGTATAATACTTGTTTAGCAGGCCAAATGTGTGGCGGAGTGCCAAATTTAACAAGCTGTTTCATGCCAATGTCAGCACTCCCCACAGGATAAAGATTAGAGTATCTACTGATCTAAAACATCAACTACCTTATTGCAACATCAAACAGCAAGCTGGAAGACTTGCCAACTTCTATGAGAAAGTACCTGACATTTCAAAATGTATAGCTCTGGGCAAGGCTGAATCCAAGGACTGACATCTAATGGGATTAATTGCTCTTATGACAGTAGACAAGTCCCTGTTTTACTCTATCGACTAAATTAGTATTTTAACACCAGAAAAAGAGATGTGTGAAAACAAAAGCAATATTATTATCAGTCCTCTGCTTCTTGGCATTGTCAATGCTCACTCAGCCAAGCCCCAGGCAGTCCCTGAGTCATTTGGGAGCACAACAGTGAATTCACTACAATCTCCATCCATATCAACAGTGGGCCCATGAGCTACTGTGTTTGGTCTACAGAAAGGTCTGACTTTCCATTACTTTTATTACTTGATTCCACTCTAGGAATCTGAGGGGACTTGGGTCTTAGGCTTAAGTCCACGCCATTTGCTTGGTGCCCAGCTCTGTCCAGCTTCCTTTCTTCAAAAGTTAGCTCCAACTGTCATAGTTCCAGGTGATGAATAATATTCTGCTGAAATTCAGAAGCTTCATGAGCCCATGTATCTTTGAGTAACAGTGCTGCCAGGATGCCCCTTCTGTAATATTCTTCTACTACCTGAGCAGATCCCTTGGAGGGAGAAAGTCTGAATCAATACTGAATTAGCCACATCACTCTTGACCCTTCTATCCAATAATAGGGGCAAATAGTATGAATAGCAGAGTCCTTCCTAGTCTCAGGGCCAATACTGAAGTCCCAGCATGCTTCCAAGCAAACCCATTCAAGTTGGGAAAACCATATCTGCATGTGTCTTCACAAAGAATAATAAATATACTCATGTTAAATAAATACAATACTATTGGCATCTTATTTTTTCTTTTTCCTAATGCTGTGTTATCATCAGAAATGACAGAACTCTTAAGGTTTATGCACGTGACTGTTTTTGCCCCTGGATTCTACTGAAACATTTATTAGAATCTTGAGAAGTTAGATCCCCAAATTGCATATGGATTATTTATTAGGATGGTGAAATTATTTAATCAAAATGTAAAAATGTAAAAATGATGAGACTTGGGACTCTTACTGAATCAGTGATCAAATTACTGTTACATAATATGAAAATGATCTGCTTGAAAATTTCTAGAGGTTGCTGTCAGGCACTTCACGCAGCATGAAGTAACCAAGGGGTAACTGTGGAAATGAATATTTCAAAAGCAGAACTGTGGCTGGGAACAATGACCTTTGTTTTGGTTAACAAATATATTTTTTCAGGATAATATTTTAATCTATTTTTTCTGTGTTTCAAAAATGAGCCAATAGCTGAGCACAGTGGCTCACACCTATAATCCCAGCACTTCAGGAGGCTGACACAGGGGGATCACTTGAGGTCGGGAGTTCAAGACCAGCCTGACCAACATGGTGAAGCCCCACTTCTACCAAAAATACAGTAATTAGCCGAGCATGGTGGTGGGTGCCTGTAGTCCCAGCTACTTGGGAGGCTGAGGCAGAAGAATCACTTGAGCCCAGGAGATGGAGGATGCAGTGAGCCAAGATTGCAGCCACTGCACTCCAGACTGGGTGACAGACTGAGACTCTGTCTAAAAAAAAAAAAAAAAAAAAAAGAGCTAATATTGATATAGTATTATTAACTAAAGTCCATAGCTTACATTAGGGCTCATTCTTTGCATTGCACATTTTGTGGGTTTTGACAAATGTATAATGACATGTTTCTCCAACCTTACAGTATCATACAGAAAATTACATTAACCTAAAAATGCCCTGTGCTCCACCTATTCATCCCTCCCTTCCTCCCCTGAACCCCTAGCAGCCACTGATCTTTTTACTGTCTCCATGATACTGACTTTTCTGGAATGCCATATACTTGGAATCATATAGTACGTAGCCTTTACAGGTTGGCTTCTTTCACTTAACAATATGCATTTAAATTTCCTTCATGTCTTTTCATGGCTTCATAGCTCATTTCTTCTTAGTACTGAATAATATTCTATTGTCTGGAGGTAGCAGAGTTTGTTTACCCATTCACCTGCTGAAGGACATCTTGCTCACTTCCAAGTTCTGGCAATTATGAACAAGGCTGCTATAAACAGTCATGTGCCGGTTTTTGTGTGTACGTAACTTCTCAACTCATTTGGATAAATACCAAGGAGAGCAATTGCTGGATATAGTAAAGACTATTGTTAGTTTGAGTTAGTTTTGTAAGAAACTGCCAAGCTGTCTTCCAAAGTGACTGGACCATTTTGCGTTCACACCAGCAATGAATTAGAGTTTCTATTACTCCACATCCTCGCCAGCATTTGGCATTGTCAGCATTCTGGATTTTGGCCGTTCTAATAGGTGTGTATCATCTCATTGTTTTATTTTGTGTTTTTCTGATGACATAGGATATGGAGCATCATTTCGTATGCTTGTTTGCATCTGTATATCTTCTTTGGTAAGGTGTCTGTTCAGATCTTTTGCCTAGAGTTCTCTTTTTGCTTATTCTTAAGAGTTCTTTATATATTTTTGGATACCAGTCCTTTATCAGATATGTGTTTTGTAAATGTTTTCTCTCAATTTGTGGTTCTTCTCTTCTCTTCTCTTCTTCTTCTTCTCTCTCTCTCTTTTTGAGACGAAGTCTCGCCCTGTCGCCCAGGCTGGGGTGCAGTGGCATGATCTCAGCTCACGCAACCTCTGCCTCCTGGGTTCAACTGATTCTTGTGTCTCAGCCTCCCAAGTAGCTGGGATTACAGATATGCGCCACCAAGCCCGGCTAATTTTTTGTATTTTTAGTAGAGACGGGGTTTCACCATGTTGGCCAGGCTGGTCTCAAACTCCCGACCTCAGGTGATCCACCCTCCTTGGCCTCCCAAAGAGCTGGGATTACAGGTGTGAGCCACTGCACCTGGCCTGTGGTGTTTGTCTTTTCATCTCTCAACAGTGTCTTCTTCAGAGCAGAAGTTTTTAATTTTAGTGAAGTCCAATTTTTTTTTATGGACCGCACTTTTGGTGTTGTATCTAAAAAATAATCACCAAACCTAATAAGGCCACTTAGATTTTCTAATAAATGTCTTTTTATTGTGATAAAATATACATGAATGGTTACCATTTTAACCATTCTTAAATGTACAGTTCTATAGCATTAAGTGCATTCACCTTGTTGTGCATCTAATAAATGTTTTTGGGTTTTTTTTTTTTTTTTTTTTTTGAGACGGAGTCTCACTCTGTCACCCAGGCTGGAGTGCAGTGGCATGATCTTGGCTCACTGCAACTTCTGCCTCCTGGGTTCAAGCGATTCTCTGCCTCAGCCTCCTGAGTAGCTGGGACTACAGGCGCGTGCCACCACGCCCAGCTAATTTTTTGTATTTTTAGTAGAGACAGGTTTCACCATGTTAGCCAGGGTGGTCTCAATCTCCTGACCTCGTGATCCGCCTGCCTTGGCCTCCCAAAGTGCTGGGATTACAGGCGTGAGCCACCATGCCCGGACAAATATATTTTTAAAAATTTATTCGGGGGGGTGGGTGTGGTGGCTCTCGCCTGTAATCCCAGCACTTTGGGAGGCCGAGATGGGTGGATCACTTGAGGTCAGGAGTTCGAGACCAGCCTGGCCAACATGGCCAAATCCTTTCTCTACTAAAAATACAAAAATTAACTGGGTGTGGTGGTGTGCGCCTGTAATCCCAGCTACTTGGGAGGCTGAGGCAGGAGAATTGTTTGAACCCAGGAGGCAGAGGTTGCAGTGAGCCTAGATCGCACCACTGCACACCAGCCTGGGTGACAGAGTGGGACTCCATCTCAAAAAAAAAAAAATTATTTGGGTATTTTTCAAATTTCAAAAGTAAAATGGTTTTATTTTGAAAATAAAAATACAGATAAGCAAAAAATATAAAGTAAAAATCACCCACAATCCCCCTCCTGAGAAATACAGCTGCTGATATTTGATGCACAGCCATCTAAGCACATGTATGTACTCCTATTATGTATATGTGTATATACAAATTTTTAGAACATAATTAGGATCATTCTTTCACATCATTTGACACCTACTTTTTCATTTAACAAAGAATTTTATCTGACATTACTTTTTCCACTATCATTAGGTATTTTTTATCTGGCATGATAATTCATGGTTACTTCATATTCCATCATATGGATATGGTATAATGTATTTAGCCTGTTCTCTAATATTTAACTCCTGGGTTGTTTCCATATTTTGTGTAATCTGTTTTAATTGTGATAAACACTCCATAAATAAATATTTGTTCACATCCTGATTATATCCTTCAGATAAATTTCTAGAAATGTCATTGGTAGGTCAATGGATATGTGTATTTTTCAGGCTTTATTTTTCTGTTGCCAAATTTCTCTCCAGAAAAGGAATGCCAATTTATAAGACAAGAGCATGCCCATTTCTTCATACTATCACTAATGCTTGACAATTAATTTAAAACGAAAAATAAATCTCCACCAAAGAATATGAATTGATACAGTTTGCAAGATGAGAATAGGAGAACGGGAGATTATATCCAGGAACCGAGAGATCAAAATTAAAATAATCATCTACTAAAAAAACCAAAAACATGGAAGAAATTAAAAACCTCAGCTGAGAATATGCAAAATAAGAACTATCCCCTTTAAATAACGTATTTTTAAGGAAAGCCTTACTGCATCAGTCTGTTAAATGTACTCAATTTTTAATTTCTTGGCTATAATTAGCCCATATTTTTAAATCTCCAATGTTTTAAGCTGTATCTTTTTCAACAAACCACTGAGCCATTAAAGTACAGAGCCATGAGAAATGTTAGTGCCTTTTGAACTTGTTGATGCTCCTAACTACAACATTTTCAATGAATTGGGCATACGGGTGTGACACATAAAACAAGATTTCATTGTCTCCAATTTTGCAACAATTACTATGAGATGGCTGTATCATCATTTTCAGTCCCTGCTTGAGAATAAATGATGCCAGAATTGTTTTTCTAGTATGAACAATATTTGTTACATGAAGATACAATGTCACCAAAGTAAATTATAAAGTATAAGACTTTCTACTTTTGGTCAAATTAACTCAATTGACCATTGACAAGTAGAAAAAGGCCTCTGAGGGCATTTTTTCCCTTTTAAAGACTTCCTAAGATTTGCAAGAAATTCATCACAAAAGTTTTTCTGGAAATACATGTGTATTTCTTCAAATTTTTAATAAATGTCAAATATTTCATTTATATCATATACATCTTCTTTTGAAAGGATAAAATTTATAAACAGTTCTTATAGCTGAGCAAGAAAGGGAATAAAACATTTTAAAGAACAAAGTACATTTCTAGGGCTCTTCATTTTCTCACACTTTGTTAAAACAGGCAAACACTTATTACTTGGCTCACAGTTATTTAAATGATCCCATGCAGACAGAAATTGAACCACATACTTACTCTGGTCAAGCAGTTCACCACAATCTATTCAAGAAAAAAGTGTAGTGTTGACCACGAAGCCTGTTTTCATAACCCTAACATTTTGCAAATCAGTTAAGAAGCTTGACCTGTAGACTGTATACTGTTAATTAGCCAAAATACAACCCATGTTGGAGAATGTTTATAGCTCATACTTTCTGCTGGCACTGACATGACATTTGCATGGTGCTATAGTAAAATAAATAATTTCTGCAGAATGTACTTGATTCTTCCCGTCCCCTCTCTTTAGACTGGATGAACTACATTTAAGTTAGAAATCTCTTCATTTAGAAAAGCTTATTATGGAGAGAAAAGCCACAAGCTTCTTTCTTGTTAACATGAATGTGAAACCAGTATTTTTCTGAAACTTCCTAAGATCCTCCAAATTTGAACTATGTTTAAAATAAATGCCTTGGTAAGTGAGCACTTACTTTCTCTTGTCATTTTGCTGGTATGACTGCATAATTGCTGAAGGTCAGGAGCTGCACCCTGCACAGTCCCAGGAGCACAGCAGATGCCCTACAAATACTTGGGCATTATAAAGTGCCCAAGAAGCCCCTCCAGAAATGAAGAGTCTGTGGTTTTGTCATTGTCACCAGGAAGAGATGACAGGGTGGCTTTTTACTTACCTTACTTAAAACTAGATTTCCCAAATTCGTCTGAGATAAACATGCCTTTTGATATCATTCAGTTGTTTGACATTATTACATATTTGAAGGCAGACAAATGCTTTTATCCCCCAGGAGAGCTAAATTATAATAACCCTGCTTGGGGAGTGTCAGTTTGCCAACAAGTATCTAAAAGTACGAGTTTGAAGAAGAGGTAAGGTGACCACCCTAACAGCCAGGGCATGCTTAGAATTCCTTGGATTCAGTCATGAGCTCAAGGTGCCACTGCTGTGGAGCTTCTGTAATGACATCATGCCACAGAATCAGCCCTGTCATGTCCATGCTCCTCCTTCTCAAGCTCTCAGTTGGAACAGGACTCCCACTCTGCTGAAAATTAAGCCCCACCAGAATTTCCAGAGAAATAGAAGTTTGGACTCCAGGTAAGCTATAGTTAAATGCCTTGAATTTTCTCCCCTTTACAGCATCTCCTCTTTAGAATTTAGCATTTGTCATTACCTGGGAGCCACTGCTAATGCTCATGGAAATTCCCATTTCTCATTTCTCCCATTTCCAGTCCCATGGTCCATTGAAGTTAAGCATGGCCATGTGACTTGCTTTGGCCAAGGAAATGTGAGTGAAAGTGAATGCATCCCTTCCAACTAGAGCATTTAAGTGTTGGTGCTGCACTATCCAGTCCTCTCTTTGCCCTCTGCCTCAACTGTAGATGATGTAGATCATTAACCTGGGATTCCAGGGTGAGGACAATGTGGTTTGGAGCCCTTCTGTGACATGCGGTGGCCAGGCAGCGGAGGAAGAAGTACAATTTTGTTGGAAGCCATTTAGATTTCAGGATTATTTATTACTGCAGCATAGCCCAGCCCAATCTAACTGATATGCCTCCCCCTAACTGAGATTTGTGCTCCAGGTCATTTCTTCATTTACGTAAGCCCCAAGTCAGCACTTTTTCTCATTCGGTAAGAGGGGTCCCAGGCCTGAACCTGTTTCCTTGCTTCCGTGTCTAACTCTAGCCACTTCCTGTTTGTACAGGCTGGCTCCCTGCTTCTGAACTCTAGCCTCAGCTAACCCTATGGATGATTTTATGTATAATTCGTGTCTACCTATTCCCTCCAGAGTACTCATTCTGGATTCCGCCCAGCCGGCTCCTTCCTTTTGCTAGGGCAATGCTACCTTTATTTAAGCTCCTGTTCCCTCCCATAGCCCTGTATGGTCACAGCTCCTGCTGTGCCCAGGGGATGCTGAATCTGATCACAGCTATGCCTTTATGCTCAGTCCTGCAGCTGGAACGGCTCCCGCAATGCACACCTAGTGTCCTTCAGTGGTTGTAGGTCTGGGCCTTGGCTTCCTCTGCTGTTTGCCCTGTGCTACCAGGTGGCATTTCTTCCAGAGTAAACACCATAAGCGCGGCAGCGGCCAGGCGGGAGGAATGAGACATGAAGACCAACACAGCAGGCTGTGGCAGATGGTAAGAATCAAGGAGTTTGTTTAAGATGAAGAAACAGGACTATGCCCTCTGTTTTGGTAAATTTCCAGTTTTGAAATAAATCTATAAAAGTATTCTATATTATGATGAGAATCCTCTGTCCTACTCTTTACAGTTCTGACTGGAATATCAATTCGGGGTTGCTCACAAAGATTTAAGACAAGGGTCTGGGTGCAGTGGTTCATGCCTGTAATACCAACACTTTGGAAAGTTGAGCCAAGAAGGTGACTTGAGCCTGGGTGTTTGAGGCCACCCTGGACAACACAGTGAAACTCCACCTCTACAAAAACTAAAAGTAAAATCTAGCTGGGCACGGCATATACCTATAGTCCCAGCTACTCTGGAGGCTGAGGTGGGAGGATAGCCTGAGCCTGGGAGGCCAAGGCTGCACTGAGCTGTAATCGAGCCACTGCACTCCAACCTGTGTGAGGAAGCAAGACCCTGTCTCAAAAAAAAGATTTACGACAAAGGATGTTCATGATAGTGTGTGCTACTTATAATAGTGAGAAGAGGAAGGGCACGGTGGCTCACATCCCAGCACTTTGGGAGGCCAAGGCGGGCAGACCACCTGAGGTTGGGAGTTTGAGACCAGCCTGACCAACATGATGAAACCCTGTCTCTACTAAAAATACAAAATTAGCCAGGCGTGGTGGTGCATGCATGCCTGTAATCCCAGCTACTCGGGAGGCTGAGGCAGGAGAATCGCTTGAACCTGGGAGGCAGAGGTTGAAGTGAGCCAAGATCACGCTATTGCACTCCAGCCTGGGCAACAAGAGCGAAACTCCATCTCAAAAAAAAAGTGAGAAGAATAAGTCAAGGTGCACCAAAGGGAGAAAGGTAAATATAGATTATTAAATGCTCATATGATGAAATAACATCATGTTATAAAATATGGATAGATAAGAAAAAAATGTTAGATTACTGAGTAAAAAGAGCAGAAATTCAAAATATGTATTTAATTATATTTTTAAAAATTCATGTTTACTTTGTAAGCATAGAACAAGATAGACAAGTGATATATATATAGCAAAATACTGACCATGATGGTCTTCAGTGTATTTTATTTCCTCCTTAATACTTTCCATATTTCCCAAATTTTGTGTAATTAGCATGTGCCATTTCTAATCAGAAAATCCTGTTATGCAGTATGATAAGAAATATGGTATTTACTTTGGATATGGTCTCCACTATTATGCTGAGACTTATTCCCTGTCTGCCTTTCCTTTACAACCGAGTATCATCAGATTTTCTAACAGGTTCCTTTCCTTTTTTTTTTTTTTGGTCTTGCTCCACTTTTCACAAGAAAATTTTTAAAAATTATTACATACTAACAATTACCATACAGAATAAAATATGGAGAGTTCCAGAAATGTTTTTCTGGGGTTGCATTTTATATCCTGGAAGCAACATCAATACTTTTGAAACTTCATGGTTTTTTTAAAAAAACTCACTTACGAGTAAAGTTTTGGAAGAATATATCCATTTGGGTTTGGTATTTTTTTAGTCCAGAAAAGTCTTTATTTGGAGAATAAACAAAAGGTGAGGACCAGGCACGGTGGCTTATGACTGTAATCCCAGCACTTTGGGAGTCAGAGGTGGGTGGATCACTTGAGGTCAGGAGTTCGAGACCAGCCTGGCCAACATGGTGAAGCCCTGTCTCTGTTAAAAATACAAAAATTAGCCGGGCATGGTGGCACATGCCTGTAGTCTCAGTTACTCAGGAGGCTGAGGCAGGAGAGTCCTGAATCCCTTGAACCCAGGAGGTGGAGGCTGCCATGAGCCGAGATCGCACCACTGCACACCAGCCTGGGCAACAGAGTGAGATTTCGTCTCAAAAAAAAAAAATTATAAATGTTTAATATTGAACAAATCTAAAGTCTTTGGAAACTTGTTTTAAGTCAATCCAGAACTGGTAATTACTAAGCTGACCGTGCTTGCAAAGGGAAGAAAAGAATTGTCAAGCACAGGTCCTTCTGCCAGCTTCCTCCAAATAGCACATAGGGCCATTTGGTGCCCAGTGCAGGTATGGCCCGTCTCCAGCTCCCACGACCAATTCAGGACTGGCTGACTCCAGCCCTGTTTTCTGGGGATCAGCATCAGATTCATTGTGATGAATCTCAACTCTGAGGTAGTACACCAGATTTGGCCCCTACTTGTGAGTTCTATTTTGCTAACCTGCCTTGAACTTAATCTCCTAAGGAATTTGGCTTGTCCCAGGAAATAGAGCCAGGTTCCAACCTTTTTGTCTTGTGGCCAACCTTTTTTTTTTTTTTTTTTTTGAGACAGAGTCTCGCTCTGTTGCCCAGGCTGGAGTGCCGTGGCACAATCTCAGCTCACTGCAAGCTCTGCCTCCCAGGTTCACGCCATTCTCCTGCCTCAGCCTCCCGAGTAGCTGGGACAGCAGGTGCCTGCCACCATGTCTGGTTAATTTTTTGTATTTTTAGTAGAGACAGGGCTTCACCGTGTTAACCAGGATAGTCTCGATCTCCTGACCTCGTGATCCGCCCGCCTTGGATTCCCAAAGTGCTGAGATTACAGGCGTGAGCCACCACGCCCGGCCATGCTCAACTTTCTTGATACTACTTGAGTCCTTCCAATCACAGACTTCTTCCTCTTCCTATGTTCTGACCTGTTATAAAATGGGTGAGTACATATATGAATAAAATGACTTTATACATGCATGAATAAAAAGAATGAATGGGGTTATTCAAGCTGTAAGCTCATATGATTGTAATTCTTACACACTGTGTAATACTGAACTGCCATGGGCAGAGTCTACAGGAGGATCTATCTTGTTAGGCCTCAGTGGGCAAACTAGCATGATCCCTGACTCCTGTTGAACTCTCTCCCATTATCTTGATACTAAATCTACGGGGTCCTAGTAATCCCATAGTTAGGTCAAGGAGTTTGAAGTTCCTTTGCAAAGAAATGTCTATTTTAGTCTAAGCTGACAAATGTGGCCTGAGAATAAATAACATTAAATCATTTGAATATGCTGCATTGGGGAGACACAAGTTATTTCCATTTTACCAATATTCAGCCTTCTATATAGTCAGGGCACCAACCTCCTGCAGATCAACCCGACATTGAGGTATTTCTCATGGAGAAGAGAAGAGAATGATCCTGGAATCCTCAGATAACCTTTCTTTTTCTACTCCTGCCTTGAAGAAGTTTAGAATCTGTAGTCCTGGAATTGCAGTTAGTGGAATTGGCAGCCTTGCACCCATCCCTGCAGAAAGATGTACACTGAAATAAATACCTTTGGCACAATGACATGGCTTAGATGGCATTTCAGAGCTAACAACAGGCATCTGAGCAATCTGCCATCTCATTGACATTCCACCACATGCCTCGAAATTCTTCAGGCAGGCCCTACTAAAAAATCTTGCAAGACATGTACTTCAGGTAAATTCTAACCATAATTTAGGTGCATTTGAGTGATTCCAGATTTTCAGATATTCATCACTTGGCAGGACAAAACGTCCAGAAGAAATGGTGTGTGATGACTTTTAAAAGACTTGAACAGTGAACGGTCAGAAAGAGTTCCCAGGAAATTGCTTTACTCTTACTTAATCCAGCTCTTAGTTTTTAAAATTAATTCAAATGTACTATATTTGAAGATTTCCCCTACAAGTACAATAGTAGCAAATGCACAGCATGTAACCTGTGACATAACAAGATAGATATTAAAGAGGACTCTATATCTTCCTGGGGAGCAATTTTTCCCCCAAGTAATTGGTAACATCCTTTTCTTGATCTCTGCAAGATGTCACCATTGAGGTTTAATTTTCACGAAGCTGAGCACTTTTCTTGAATTCCCTGTGAATGAATGAAAGGGAAGGTGTAGCCAGTAGAATTTTTATTTGCTTTGGGCAAGCTACACTCCTAGATGCAAAGAGTTAAAAGGGTATATGGGGCATCTGCAGAATAAAGTTTTGGAAATGCCTGCAGAACAAGCTCAAGGTGTTCCTAAACTATAGGGTCTCGTGGATTTGTGTTAAAAGAAAGCCTGGAATATCTCGGATTGTACTGTCAAGCAGACTTTTCACTGAATTATGGGTTTTATTAGAACTCCCCAAAATAAAGAGCAGCTCATGCTTTAGACTTCCAGCTTTTAAAAACTCAGCTTTAGACATATGGTTTACTATTTAGTTATAATAAAATCCTGGTTACAATGATTTGTAGATAGACACATAGATTTATAAAAGTCTCTGAAATTATTAAAGCCGCAGAGTAGTTTATAATGATGGAAAAACCTCCCAAAATTAGTTAGAAAAAAATCACAAGCATTTTGACACAAACCCATTCATAATTTTACAATCAGTATTTGTGTTTTAGCAAAGATGCGGGAATGAGACTTTTTATGTGTTGCTGGTGGGTATAAATTGCTACCAACTTTCTGGAGAACAACTGGCACTATATACCAAAAGCCTTAAAAAAGTGCATGTTCTTTGGCCCAATAATTCTACTCTGTGGAATTTATTCTAGGGACATGAAGATACACACACAGATTGATATACAAGTATTGTTCATTGCAGCATCATTCATAATGAAAAAGAATTGGAAACAACATAAATGTCTAGCAATACAGTATTGTTTGAACAGATTATTATAAATTCAAACAATGGAACATCAAGCAGGCACTAAAATAATCTTGGAAGCATATTTAATAAATAAAAAAAATCATGGGAAGAACAAAGGACTAAATGCATAAATATTTACTATAAAAGTACCACAATACTCGAAACAAATATCTATCAATAATGCACTGGTTGGGCCCAGAAGGTTGAGGCTTGAGCCCAGGGGTTCGAGGCTACAGTGAGCTACAATTGCGCCACTGCACTCCAGCCTAGGAAAAACAGCAAGACCTTGTGTTAATAATAATAATAATAATAATATTTATATAATATATAATAATTAATAATAATAATTAATAATAATAATTAATAATAATATTATAATTATTATTATAATTAATTATATTAATATTAATTATATTATAATTAATAATAATAATATAATAATAATTAATAATTATTATTATTTCTTAACCATGGACTGGTTAAGAAATTGTGGGGAATCTGTAATAGAATACTATGCAGTGTCAAAAAGAATGTATATGATATGGACCCATCTCTGATACATTGTGAGTAGGAACAGTAAATTACGGAATAGGTTGTATAGTATGCAACCATTTGTGTAACTAAAAGATATATTTATATCTATCTATGCACAGGAATTTCTGGAAGTCTGCCAAAGAAACTAGTCACACTGGCTGCCTCTGGGGAAGTGAGAGGTGGGTTGGGGGTGGGAGGGAGACTTACTTCTTGTGTAAAATTGAAAAAAAAAAAGGAAGAAAATAATGCAGAGGGGGAAAGCACATAAAAAATGTCTCAAGATCTAATGGGACAGCAGGTGGGGAAGGGGAGCTAGCTTGGTTCCAGTGAGCAGAGCCTAGTACTGGCCTAGTCCTAAACGGGAAGGCCTTTACTTCCCTGAGTGTGTAATTATGGCTACATCATCTGCTTCCTGGCTGAGGCGTGCACATGTAATTAGTTTTATTGCTGTAACTCAGTTGTTCTTAATCTTGCTTGCATATTGGAATACCTGGAGGCATAAAAAAATACTAAAAACATACCAAGCTCTACCCCAGACCAATTAAATCCAAATATCTGGGGTAAGAATCTGGCGTCCAGTATGGTTTAAAGGCTCCCCAGGTGATGCTAATGTGCAGCCAGGGGTCAGAACCATTGTTTTAATCTGGGGCCTTGATTTGATTGAAATTGCAAATGCTCCTACAAGGGCAGTGTAATTTATTATCAGTAAGTTACGGACTTCCTGAGAATAGGTAAATGATTAAGTGAACATTGATCTTTTCAAAAAGATGAATACAAATGTTGAGGTCAGGAAAGCTGGAGACCAAGGAAGGGGCATCAGGAAAAGAAAATTCAGAGTGAGATAACCCATGTCCTAGTCTGACGTCTGGCACTTCTTTTTATTTTTATTTTTTTCAAGACAAGGTCTCACTCTGTCACCCAGGCTGGAGTGCAGTGGTGTGATCTCAGCTCCCTGCAGCCTTGACCTCTCAAGTTCAAGCAATCCTCTCCTCTCAGCCTCCCGAGGAGTTGGGACTATAGGCACACGCCGCCATGCCTGGCTGATTTAAATTTTTTTTTTTTTTTGTAGAGATGAGGTCTATGTTTCCCAGGCTGATCTCAAACTCCTGGGCTCAAGGGATCCTCTCACCTCAGCCTCCCAAAGTGCTGCGATTACAGTGTGAGCCACCACACCTAGCCTCTGCCACTTCTTGGCTGCATGGCCTATATCAATTTATAGACCCTCTAGGTGTGATCCTCTGTGGCAACCGGATTAGTGCAGAGGTTTTGAAAATGGCCTCAGAGAAGAGGAAAGAGGAAAGACATGGGGATTCCATGTCACCTTTACCCTTTTATAGACTGGCTTTTCAGGAGGCTTTATTTTTAATAAATGATTGCCAGATTAAAAAAAATTCCCAAATAACACAGCCTCTGACATCTCTTTAGTCTAAGATCTTTGCTTCTTAACGTAAGCCAAATAGTGAGCCTAAATGTAATGCTTTCTGTATTTTTCTCATCATTTTCTTTTGAGTGTTAGAGAGACTGTGGAAACTTCTACTGCTTTCATTTGGACAGCCAATGGCTTTTCAACCCAGTTATTTTGTTCTAGTTCCACAGGCAGCAATAATATATATTTTTAAGCTGTAAAGAATAAATAACTCCCCACTGCTCATTCCTTCCCTAGAGTGAGAAGTTCTCCAGTTTGTAGGCCTACTCATGCATGACTTCTATACCAGAGCTGGGACTGGGTAAGGCATTTGCCTTGGGTGCAAAATTTAAGTGGCATCAACAATCTCAGTAATCAGGATAGGTAACATTTTAATGCAATACTTTAAAAATCTATATTAATGGAAAAACCCCATGATGAACAAATAATCAACATTTTATTTATTTATTTTTTTGAGACAGGGTCTCTACCTGCCCAGGCTGGAGGCACGATCTCGGCTCTCTGCAACTTCTGCCTCCTAGGCTCAAGCAATCCTACTGCCTCAGGCTCCAGAGTAGCTGGGACTACAGACATGTGCCACTACGCCTGGCTAATTTTTAAATTTTCTGTAGAGACAGGGTTTCACTATGTTGCCCAGGCTGGTCTTGAACTCTTAGGCTCACGTGATCCACCCACCTCAGCCTCCCAACATGCTGGCATTACAGGAGTGAGCCACCATGCCCAGCCCAGCATTTTAAATAGAGACAAGATCACTAACAGTTCTGTGCCATAACAGACAAAGCCTAAGCCAAAAAAAAAAAAAAAAAATCCTCACTCATCTCATCTTCTTCCAGGCCCTATTCCATATTGTCCAATGCACTCACCTCAAATCTAACGCTTAGGAATTTGTACAAGAATGGAAAGCTGGAAAACATTAACAAGTTTGGAAGAAGTATTTGGAAATTTTGTGGCTCAAATAGATTTTGGTAGGCCTAAGAGATAGAAAAGGACAAGAGAAAAAATAAAGCAATAAAGAACACTTTAATATCTAAATTTGTGGTTAGGAGAGGATATTTCATATTTATCTTAAAAGCAATTACCTTTTTTAACATCTTGATAAAATTCAGAATGGGAGGTTGAAAAATTTACAAGGATAATAACAAATTGAAAAAATTCATATTAAGACCATTTCAATAATTGAGAAGGCAGAACAGGCACTTTAACTACTTATGTGTTTTCCATCACCAAGTGCTGTGTTTCATTAACTTATCACACACTGAGCAATTAACAATTCTGACTATATATCTTGTCAAGATCTTCAATGTATAACCTGCATGTGGTCTGAAATGAATTGGTGGTAGGAATATCAACTCTCCTATAAAGTTGATTTAGGTGGAATTCATATAGGCTTCCATCTGGGTTTTGAACAAAAATACTGCTTCCCAACTTTCTGAATACTCTAGTGATGGCTAATTTTCCTTGGTGAACTCATTGGAGGCAAGATTTTGAAGCACAGGGTGGAAGAATATTTTACAGAGGGAGCCAAGCTTTGGTGCACACCATCTGGCTAAGAAAAAAAAAAAAAAAAGAGAGAGACTGTCATGTGGTCAACATGTGGCTTCTTTTACTGGAAGATCTAATTTTCATTCATTTAACAAATGTTTATTAAGCATCTATTATACTCCTGGCATTGTTCCAGGTGCTGGATTCAGAAGTGAACAAAACAGACAAAAATCTTAGCCTTATTGAGCTTTACATGACAAATCATCAAAAGGAAATGAACGTAATTGGTTCATTTGCTTATTCATTCATCCAACATTAGCTTCTCTGGCTGAAACACTATTCTACTCAGCTTAAAATGAGCTCCCATCTGACAAGCCTTTTAGAGTCTTCCAGTCTACCGGGACTTTGGTGGCCTTCAAACTGTAAAGTACAGTGCTTCCCTTAATATTGCTAACCCTGGATAAGCACAAGATAGATACATTTGATTGGAATCAGAGTATTACCCGGGTACATTTTCTGAGCTTGGTAAAGGAAAGATGTCACTGAGGTACTATGCTTCATTTAGATTCTAGAATATCTGCTATATGATTTGTAATGTGGGTATTTTCTCTTTTAGAAGATGTGCTTCGTGCCTAGTTTTTCATCTTCAACATGTTGGCCCTGCTCTTCAACTGGACAGTTCCAATTAAGAATCTCAGTTTTTCTGCTGTTATAAGAATGTTCCTGTAGGTGGCGCCATTTGCAGCGCTCAGCGTCTCCCTGGGTCGGCTTCTTTTTCTTCCCCATGAGCAAGTCCACTTTATTACTTGGCCAGACAGCTCTTTCCCAGCTCTTGTAGGATCTGCAATGCTCTTCAGGCTGATTTCTAAAAGGTCTTCTGGGTGACCAACGTGTGCTTCCTCATACTCTGGGTTAATTTGAATGGCAGCTTAGGGAACTGCTTCTCTTGAACTTTGCTAGCAATCCATTTTCCATACTGTATGTTAGCAAGGAGTGCCTCTCATTTTGTATTGTTTATTCTTTGAAGCACATGGCCTGTCTGACCAAACAGATTATAAAGCCTTTAAGGGCTTTGTATGCCTCAGGCATCTGGCATAATACACTGCCTGGGACAGGCAGTCTGCAAGTGTGTGTTTGTTGATGATGTAGGTGGTAGCATTCGTTTGTTTATTCATTATTTACTGAGTAGCTGTTCTAGGCTAGGCTCTCTTTCTCGTGCCTTGAAAACAGTTATGAAAAACATGGTCCCTGCTCTCAAGAAGCTCCTAATTCAGAGGGGGAGGGGGCAGAGAGAAAGAGAACACTAGAGAATGACAGTAGTATGGTGCATATGAAGCAGCCATGCTAAGTGACTGGGAATAAGAGAGGTACTGTATATTGCCTGTGTCTAATGACCTCTATGGGCCTTTCCTTCCCCAGGAGGGAGATCCTTTTAGAAGAGCATGGCCTTTTCATTCTTTGACTGCAGAACCACTCCTTAAGACTAAACTATGCCTTTTACTGTTTTTCTTTTCCAGTCCCCAAAGGACAGGGTGATATGATTGTGGGGTTGGAGATCCATCTCAGGATACCATAGAAAAGGTGACAGTCCTCCTATTTTTCTCTGAAGTTCAGTGTTCCTTGGGTATTGCAATTTGCTTTTCAGCTCATTAGTAATTGTCCTTGAATTCTCAAAATGGTTTATCACCTTACTGTCTGTGTGGGGTGACTTGGAATTACTGATTTACTTTAAGGTGATGTAGGTACCTATTTATTGAAAATCTTTTCATTCTTTAACATGCATCTCAATGCCCCTTTTCCTGCCATATCTTTTCCAGTTCTCCCCTTCCTTTTTATACCTTTACATTGTTACTTCCACCCCAAATTTTATACAAATTGATTTTAGTCTTTTATTATAGCTGCTTAGAGCCTCATTATAAGACTATAAGCCTATGGAGGGTAAGGACTGTATTTTATTCATTTTAGTATCTCTCTTATCCTGCAC
This sequence comes from Pongo abelii, assembly GCF_028885655.2. Classification (NCBI taxonomy): domain Eukaryota; kingdom Metazoa; phylum Chordata; class Mammalia; order Primates; family Hominidae; genus Pongo; species Pongo abelii. The sequence continues at coordinate 68,486,415 of NC_071998.2, read as the reverse complement.
CTTCACCTGTTATTTACACATAGTAGGCAATGAATAAATGCTTGTTGACTGAATTAACTGGGATTTTGTAACATAATCCCTGCTTAGTTGCATGTTTTAGAGTATGTGCTTGTAGAACATGGTCAACTATCAGTTGTTTCTGCATGAGTTTTATTTGTTTGACTTAGTCTCTAGGAATATTTGCTTGGCAAATGCTCTCCAGATAATATGAAAAGGTTTTTGGATAGATCTGGGCTCAGACTTGGAATTTCTTTTCCTCTTTCCTTCTTGACACCCATATATGGCTTTATCACTGTAGAGTGTTGGTTTTTCTTACTTCCTGATTTCTCCCCAATACTTGAAACATTCTCCTATTGATTCATTGCATCCGTTCAAGTATCTAAGTTGCCAGGGAGTGTTCGTGATGCTGGGGGGATACAGGGGTGACAAAACAGACTCTGACTGTATCTACATCCTGCTGAAACAGATGAATTCATCAAATAATAGGACAATTCAGTCAAAACATATTACCTGATAGCCTGATGGCTCATTTTAAAAGACATTTTTAAAAGTCTCAGAGGATCCCTGGGTAGATAACCAGAGACTTTAAGCTTTCTGTCATTTGGTTTTCCAGTGTTCTGTGTCTCTCCAAAGCTCATATACATACATATATTCGGAGGATGCAAACTTAAAATTTTTTCTCCTGAAGCCACTTTCTATTTTTGCATACTGAATTTCAATCTTTAATTTCTTTAGTCACTTGATTTTAAATTTTAATTTCATAGCAAGTCTAGCTGTTCTCTGTAGGCATTCACATAAAAGGGTTGAGGTTTGCCCTCTCTGCTCTCCAGGGCAAGGTGAAATTTAATTATTTTCTAGGTTTTAAACAGAGAACCTAAAATATACATTTTATATCTTGACTTGCTTGATTTAAATCGTGGTTTAGAGTGTGTGTATGTGTGTGAAAGGGTGGAGTAATGGCACATGAAAGAAAGAAGGAAGTTACACACCTGTTGTCTAAGAACCCTATATGAGTTCTTGATCTGTAGCAAAAGCAAAGTCATGACCGTACCTTACACTCTGGATCAGCAGGTTGCACCAGGGGCACTTCGGAGCACACATGAAACGTGAAAAAGTGGTTCTCTTCATAAAAGACAATTTTCTTTGAAGCCCTCAGTTTCCTTTAAGGCAGGAAGCAATGAGTTTCACCTCCTGGGCCTGATTGAACAAGATTATTTTCGTGCGCTATTTATCAGTAGACGATCACAATGAAATGTGCATACGACAGTTTACTGCCTCACTCACATATTGCAAATCAAAAAAACTAGAATGCCATTTTGCTGGGGCCACCTTAGTTTCTCTTCTATTGCATTCTTTCTTTTCCTTTTATTCCACATTATTTTACATTTTCCCGTAAGTCATCCATAATTCAATCTCAGTCTAGAAGGGTAAATTCGATTAATCGGCGGCTAAACATCGCGTGTCTTGTCAGAAACAAAAGAACTTGTAAAACAAAAACAAAAACAACTTAAAAAAAAACAAAAACCAACAACCACCAAAAAAACAAAGGCATGAAAAGTTGGAACCTATCGGGAGGCTCTTGGAAACTTGGGCAGCTTCCTTTCTCTGCTCAGGATTTAGATTTGTATCTCACGTTACTTTGCGAACAGCTTCGCCTGTGAATCTCCCCCTACACCTCAGGGCTCCGGTGCCAATTCCTTCCCTTCCCCAGTAGCCCCACAGAGTATAGAGGAGCTTATTTTCTAAGACTGCACCGGTGTCAGAGGTGACGTGAGAGTTTCTAACCGAATGGCGTTTTAGAAATAGGAACGGGAAACACAGAAGTGGCTGAGGAGCGACCCCGTGGAGCAGACAGGCACAGCCCGGGAGCGGCGGACGCCAGCGCCGGCGCCGCAGGGAGCGCGTGCGGGGCTCCGCGGGGCCGCCTCCCGCGACTTCAGCAGGGGCCGCGGCCGCGCTCCCGGGCCGGTGGGCTGAGGCAGGCAGAGGCCGCCATATTCCTGCCTCACCACGCCCGGCCGGACGGCAGCCGCAGGTCGGCTGCGGCCCTGGCACGCAACGGCGGCCGCCGGCTCGGGCTGCGCGTCGGCGGCCGCGTCCGGCCCCGACTTCGGCCGGGGGCTGCCGTGACTGCTGCGCCCGCGGGCTCTGCCGAGGGTGCGGGAGCAGTAGGCGTCCGCAGAGCCCGCGGGGGCCGGCCCAGCCCGGGAGCCGCGCGGGCGAGGCGAGAGCCGCACTGGGAGGCGCGCCGCGGCGGCCGCGAGCCCAGGAAAGCCTTCTAGGAGGGGCCGGGCGGCACCGCCTCCTGGCTCCCTCCTCCCGCGCCCGTCCCCTCCGCCTCCTCCCCCTCCTCCTTTCGCCGCCGCCTCCTCCCTCCCGGATCTGTGCTCCAGTTCAGAGAAAGAAGAAAATGTGTGTGTGTGGCGAGGGGGAGGGCGCGCACTGAGCAGCCGCTCCGCGCCTGGCAATCGGGGCAGGGGGTGGGCGTCTGGCGGGGGCGGGGGCGGGGGCGGGGGCGGAGGCGGAGGAGCGCGCGGTTGCCGGGCGGGCCGGGAACCGGGTCTGCGCGCGAGCCGGGCGGTGGGCGCGGACAGGGCCGAGGGCACCCGGGAGCCGTGTCAGGCGGCGGCGAGGAGCGGGCGCGCCGGGCGCGTGGAGCCGTCGGCGGCCGCTCGCTGCGGGGACACCCCGGTGGATGAGCTCTCGCCGCCAGGCGCACGGCGTAGGGGAGCCTCGCAGGCGGCGGCGGCGGCGGCGGCGGCTCGGGGGGCGAGGCGGACCGCCTGTTCCCGGGGAAGGAGGCGCGGGCGTCTGAGCGAGGCCGGGCGCGGCGGCCTTCTCTCACGCGCCCCCCGAGCCAGCGCCCGCCTCCCGCGCCCGCCTCGCTTCTCCCGTCGGCCCAGACCATCCGCTCCCACCGCGCCCCCGGCCCACCTGGTGGCCCCGGCCCTGGCCGCCGCCCCCGCGGCGGTTCCCGGAGCTCGTCCCGGACGCGCGCCCGGGCGGCGGGGGCTAGGCGGCCACCGCTGCCTCGGGGGAGCGAGGGCGGGAGGGTGTCTGTGCGCGCTGTGAGCAGGGGGTGCCGGCGGGGCTGCAGCGGAGGCACTTTGGAAGAATGACTCTGGAGTCCATCATGGCGTGCTGCCTGAGCGAGGAGGCCAAGGAAGCTCGGCGGATCAACGACGAGATCGAGCGGCAGCTCCGCAGGGACAAGCGGGACGCCCGCCGGGAGCTCAAGCTGCTGCTGCTCGGTGAGTACCGTCCGGGGCCCCGCCGGGCCTCTGCGCCCCTAGCCCACCATCCTTGGCCCTGCAGGGCAGCTGCCTTCGGCGCCCCCCGCCCCTCGGCGCCCGCGGTTCGCCCCTAGCCTCCCGGGCGCGCCCCCGGCCACTGCCTTCACCCGCGCGGGCGCGCGGGCGCGTTACACACAGACACACACACACACACACACACACACCGACACACACACGCAGCACAGGGGTCGGGGCTGCCCTGCCCGGTGCCTTGGCTTGTTCCTTTTCGTGTCCCTGAGGGCTGTGCCTTATCTGCTGTGCATCTGCTAAATGGCAGATCACCCCGGCCAGAGGCGCGGGGGTGGAAAGGTGGGCAGAGGGGTTGAACTTCCAGTGTCGTGGCCGCGGCACCCCATGGGGTGGTGGCGTGGGGAGCCGTGTGTGTGGCCCAGCGGGTGGCGAGCGGAGCCGGGGCACATTGGGGGATGGCCTGCGGTGGGGTGGCCGGTGTGCATCCATTAGCAGTGCCCTATGGGGTCAGGAGGGAATGGGGTAACGGTGGGCAGATTCGCAACTGGATTCCCGGAGCACTCATGGTGAGGAAGCCAAGTGGTTGGCCCTCCAAGGAAAGGGCCTGTGTATTGGGGGCCAGGCGGGAGGGCAAGCCCAAATGTGTCACACAAGTGCTCTTCTCTAGCCACCAGACCATCGAAAGGAGGGAGCCTAGAAGAGTTTCTTGGCCAGTGGATGGTGACAGGCGTTATTCTCGTCTGCACCATTCCTTCTAGATAAAGATGAGGGTAGGGGAGCATTGTGCTGTGCGGTTGTTGACAGCGACCGGTATCTTTTGTTTAATGAGGCAACCTAGATGTAGGCCTCAATTCACAATAGTTACTACCGAAAAGCAGTGCAGTCTCTCAGTTACTCTCTTGGCAACAAATAGAAACCTTTTGTTTAAAACAGATAGCATTTTAATATCTTTGGAATCTGGGCTAGAAGGAAAAACGGGAAGCATACAGGAAAAATTTCCCTCTAGTCTTGAAAAAAAAATTCTGCTTTAACACTAAGTTAGCAAGAAAATGCCATTTCTCAAATAGAAATTTATTGATGATTGTCTCTGAGGATGTTCAGAATCAAGCGATCAGGGTTCATATACAAGCCACAGTGACAGAACCTTGAGCTATTGTGGCAGGAAGAGCAAACAGCTTTGCAGTAACAGGCCTGAAAAATGTCTGCACTTGTGTTCTGGATATTTGCATGTATAATAAATGTGTTTCTCAAACATTTCTGTAAGAAAAGAATATTGTACTGTCAGTTGGTGTTTGTGAGAAGCATGCATTTTCTTTCTTATCTTGAGCATTCCATTTGCTGGCTCAAGGAACCAATTGCCTTTGGGAATGAACTGCTTATGTACTGGATCGTTTACAAGCAGGAACAAAATATACTGATCACACACATAGTTACTAATAGTTAATTCACATGACATGCTTTCTTTATGTCTTCATTTTGAAACTCAATTAGATAAATGTGCACATGTTTATAAAGAACAGAAGGCAAAGCACTGGATGAAAGAGGTGGGCTTAGGGGAATGAAGCCAGGGAGGAGGCAAACTGCAATTGGAAAGTAAAGATTTTTTTTTTTTTTAATTTCTCGTTTTGAGCTACTTCTAATGGCTGAAAACAGGCAGTTGAATGTTTTCTGAGTTCTCAAGGTTGAGAAGAAAATAAAGAACAAAAGAAAAGAAATATATAGAGTGTTTAAGTGTATGATTAAGGGGAAACGCATGTGTTTTAGAGAGACTTGTTTTAAGAATTGTGTTTTTTTTTTCTTTTATTGCCCTGTTGACAGTCTTTGTTTCTGTTTAACTGTGAACTGGGCAGTTGAGGTCTCTCTAGCCAACCTTATTTGCCTGAAAAGTGACAGCTCTGAGTTTCCCAGCAGCTAAGAGCTAAACCCCAGGGGAACTTTCTCAGTGGGCCTAGGTTTGAATGTCTAAGGGAAATACACTTACATGGATGCTTAATTCCATACTGTGTATTTAAATAACACTGTGCTTTTAAAAATGAACTTGGAGATAATTTTCTGAGAAAAAGTGTAAACCAATTTTACTGCTAAAGTGGTGGTAGTGTGGAGAGAACTTTTTTTCCTCTTATTAGCGAAACATCATGCAAGAATTGCTGCTGCTTCATGTTCTTGGTATGTTGCTTTTGCAACATGAATACTACAATACTTACACTATTTCTATAGTAATATACGCTAAATGTGGATTTGTGTGTGCGTGTATGTGTATGAGTGTGATTTCAGGAGTTTTTGAATCCAGGACGGTTGATTTCAACAAGGAAGATATTAGGGAGGGATTTCATTTGAGGAATTCCTGATTTACTGCTTTGATGAGTAGACTGAATGTTCTGGTTCCTTCTATCATTTAAACAAACCTATCTAGAGGAGATTATAAGATGTATCCATTCACAGTTTAAAGATCTACTAATATTTTTAACTAGTTTATGGAGGAATAACTATTTTGAAATGAAAATCAATATAAAATTGTTTTCAAAGTAAATTTTAGTTCAAGGCTTGATAGCATTTTAATGGAAGAGGATTTGTTTGACAGGGATAAAAGTGGGTACCCTTGCATTTGCTCATATAATTATTTACTTTTGTATATTAATAATATGGAGACATTTAAAAAGGCAAGTAGTGGGTACCTGACTAGATGAAAGTATGGCAGTAAAATTTGGGCTATTTTGATTTATATTCGACAGCTATGCCAGTCTTCCAAATTTATTCCATATGCTTATATATTATATATTTTTATTTTAACTTTAGAAACGTGAACCCAGAAATCTACCACTATAAGAATATTACATTAAATTTTGAATTATTTTCTTGTTGTCTTTTAACTTATTCATTCTTTGAATTCATTTATATTAGTGTTTGACACTCAAAACTTACTCTTTGTATTCTATGTAGATATACAAGAGCATACTTCATTTTAACTTGGTTAATGTTTTTATATATTTTGTAGGTATAAAGCACATATTTTCTTTAATTGATTAATTTTCGTGAATATTCACTAAATATTTCTGTTGGTGGTACATAGGTAACCTCATTTAATATAATTTGTAAGTCTGTGTAATACAAGTGGCCTTGAATGCCTGCTTCATGTTACATATAGTTATCCTGAAATTTTTTTCAGTTCCTAGAAGAAACATTTTTTTCCTGTTAACCTGTTCTTATTTTACATGTTTTTGAAGTCTTTTACTCTTTAGATCTTAATTATCAAATACGAAGGTTTAGTAAACTCCTTTATTGATTGAATTATCACTATTGAAACAGGCAAAGTTTAGGCCAGTCTTTTTTTTTTTTTTGAAATGGAGTTTTGCTCTTGTTGCCCAGGCTGGAGTGCAATGGGGCGACCTCACTTCACTGCAACCTCCGCCTCCCAGGTACAAGCGATTCTCCTGTCTCAGCCTCCCAAGTAGCTTGGATTACAGGCATGTGCCACCACGCCTGGCTATTTTTTTTGCATTTAGTAGAGCTGGGGTTTCACCATGTTAGTCAGGCTGGTCGCGACAGGCCAGTCTTAAATGGAAGACCTTAAATGGTCTTGGTCTTCTGAACTGAATTTTATATATGAGCATAGATTTTCTTCCTGTTGTACACTGCAAACGTATGAGAGTAGGGGTTGTGTCTGTTTTGCTCGCTATTAAATCCCAGCTTCAAGCACAGTATCTAACTCGTAGAATGCTCTCAATAAATATTGGCTGAGTAAATGAATTTATTTATTACCCTCCTGCTGGAAATTAGACCAGACAATAATGAATAAATGTATAGAAACATAGGAATATATAATGTTTTTATCTGTGGCAGATAAAATCAGGATCTTAAAAAAATTGTGTGTAACTCTTTGATCCAATTGATTATAAATGCATTCCAGGATAGGAAGTGTTAATGTAAGATGTTGCATCACACATTGAACCAGTGTATTACAGTTCTGTACTGGATGCATTTGAGAATGGTAACAGTCATGCTTAAAGTATGAAAGTTTAAAGAAAAGAAAAGCCATTCTATATTTTTATTACTTTTTATTGTGTAGAGGCTAGTTTAACCCTCTCATCTTTTTACCATACATTTTTCTCCATGGTACAGGGCTCAGTGAATTTTTAATACTCTGTAAGAGCACAGGTGATGACTAAATGGGTGTTTGTGATTGACTTATACAATAACATGAGGAAAACCACCATAATTAAATACAGAATTTCAGGAATTGCAGTTAGAACATTTTTAATATGAAGGATATGCATTTGTACTGAAAGCTATACAGTTTTAGACCAAGAAGGGGCTTGGAAGGCTGGAAATGCTGTAGCCAATTTAAGCTGTATGGGGAGTTAATTTCTACACATCTGCAAAAGAGCACGCTTCCCACTACTCCTCAGTAGAGTTCCCTGGAGTGGGTATGTTGATTGCCTGAATTAACCTAGAGGTCAGTGCCATCTAGGATGGTGACTCAGAACCATTGAATGAAAGCCTTGGTTTAACCTCAATAACAGCAGCTCCCTAGAAATAGCAAAATATGGTGTTTATGAGACTGCTTTAAGGACCAACAGGTTTTATTTTTTGCTACTCTTTTAGCTTCCAAGTGTTGAATATGTTTCTGAATGTCAGGATTTATTTGGATATAGTTCCCTTTTTTTGTTGTTGTTGAAACAAAGTACTTATAGTTTATATCAGAAGAACAAAGTGGGAACATCCCTCATAAAAATCAAAACTGTGGCTCTGACTGTATAACAAAGCCTTTGGAGTAAGATTTTTGCATTGAACTATGTAGATTCATTGTCTGGATCTCCATATAATGTCCCATCGTTACCCCTATATGCTATTTCTTCATATGGCAAATCTGGCACAAATTAAAACCCTGCTGAACAGTGAAAATATTGCAGGTTTATCTATTCACATATTTTAAAGTAAGTTTAGAAAGGAGAACCAGAAGACTAATTTAGTAGCCATTTTAATATAAATAAATTTGATAGAATCTTTTTCATTAAAAAAGAAAACCATCTCAGCTCTACTTTAGGAGAAATGGCTTATGTTCAGTTTTCAGAAGTGCGTATTAAAAACAGTTATGATTTTTATTACCCATGAATTTTTTAGGACCTGAAACAGCCTTTGCAGTTGTGAGGCTGCATGCTATGCTAAACTTAGCAGAAAAAAGGAACAGATTTTTCTTTATGATCCAGGCACACTTACACTTGAAAAGAAATTACCAAGATTCTCTAAGGAAGGTTTTGATTCCAGCATTCATATTAATTTTTCTTTAAGGGGAGTTATTCGTTCTGTTAATATTAGTAGAAATGTTGATTGGATGTTGTAGAGGGAAAATAGGGAGCTCAAAGGGTACATCTTGGAAGAGAGAGAAGCCATTTTATAAGGAGGTTAGGATTGCTTTCTCCCTGAGAAGGTGGAGGGAATCTGTTTCCTCTGTATTGGGTTGAGGAAAATACAAGTATGTGAAGCAACAAATTTAAAAGTCAAATTTCCTGGTTGGAGCGGGAGGCAGTCACATTTTTCAAAGGAAAACTTTTGTAATGCTTTTAAGTTATGTTACGATCTCTGCAGACTTAATCCTAGTGAAGTGTGAAATAGCAATAGAAGGTAAAATGTGCGATTGTTGGTAATTAAATCTGTGGCGATAACTGACTACAGTAAACCGTGAACGTTTACTCTTGTTCTGCCGAATGGAGTAACATTAAAGAAAGAGCTGCTCTCAGACCCAAACACTGTTTTGTGTGAATAGCTGTTACTAATAAAATTATAGGAAGTTGTTCAACAATCACCTTTGATTTGTTACATTACCGATATGTAAAAATCTGTCTGATTTCTCATCTAACATGTAGTAAAAAGGACCTAGGCATACTGATGAAATGAGTTAACACATCTTAGGTGGTCATGAATTTGGGCTTTACAAACAAAAATAAACGTCCATGTTGCAGTGCCGAGAATCCCAAATTGGATTAACTATACAGCTCTGTTGTTAACCTTTATACATAGCCATAATCAGTGCAGAATATTTTGTTAAAAGCCTTTATGGTGAATTTTAAAGAACAAAATTAGTATTATTTAAAAATCAAATTATGAAGATATCTCAAATCCATTTTTTCAACATATACTTGTCAGTTATTAAAAAATATTTCCTCTAATTTTTTTTTTAACCAGGCATAACTTAAGAAGGAACAGTTTCATGCAGAATGCTAGTCAAATGAACAAATATGAGCACCTACTATGTGCCAAATAATGTGCTGTGTGAGATGCTCCTTATGTCTTATTTGCCAACAGGAAAGACTGAGCACTTTGCACAGTTCTTGTATTGTAGCTGATGTCCTCGTACTGACATGCCCTTCTGACTTTTATCCTTCCTGGCTTTGGCTTTTCCATTGGGTCTTCATACACAGAAAGAGACAGAATAATCTGAAGGCCATTGTAGGAGCTTCCTGGGGATCACAGGACTGGGGAATGCAGATGATCTTGAGAATCTGAACTCTGCCTTTGAAACGTATCATTTTTTGCCTTTATGCATGAGAAACTGCTTATGACCACTTACCTTGTGTTTCTAAGTGGATTGGAAGCTCTGTGAAGGCAAAGATCCTTGCTCTTATATTTTTATCTCAATTCCCGATGATTCTATTATCAGTAACTAGGGATGTGTGTGGAAAGCTGGATTCCAAAAAGAATGGAGGGTAATCGGAGGAAGTGAATTTAAATTCCCTGCTTTCTTCTAATAGGCATCATCCATATGTTCTCCATTTTCCACTCCTCTTTGCTGTTTTGTGGGCCACCGGGGGCACAGTGAAAGGAATTCTGTTTTAAAGATGGAACAGTTTTTGCCTTCTTGCCTTCCTCTCATTTGTTCTCTTGGGACAACGTTTCAGTTGAACATTCTCATATTGTTTCCAGTTAAAAGCCAATAGCAGTTGATCCAGCTGTTCCAATGGAAAGCTGTTAAACACACAAGTTCTTTGAAATTTGACAATCCGTGCACCTTTATTACAGGATTAATCATGGATTGTGAACAATATGTCTGCTTTAGAAATAAAGTAGTTGTTTTCAAGTAATGGATTGTGGTGCAGTTGGGAATGAAAATATTACTAATGCCATTATAGTGTGTGTGTGTATATGTACACACACATATACAATATGTGTGTATATACATACATAATTGACCCACAAATTAAAGAAAAAGACATCTAGCCAGACTTTTTGGCTCTGTTACCGGAAGCGAACAGTGATGTTTAGACACATAGTTACATGTATTTCTAGGAGATAGCCTCATTTTTTTTCCCTTTGGAAAACTAAAATCATGAATTAATTGTGCTTTCCAAGAATTTTTTTTTTTTTGATCAGCATCACTTGCTAAAAAATAGAAATAGAATTTTTTTTGTTTCTTTTTTATGTTGAAAATTTTTTTTCATTTTTATTGTTTCTTTTCTACATTTTCTTTTACTGTAGGGGCAACAGGGTGATTGGTGAGATCTTCTACCACCATATATTTACTGGTAACTGCAGGCATCTAGTTGCTTCTAAAGAGGAATGCTTCTGTGATTTACCCAGTCACTTTTCAGTCTATCAGTGATTTCTGTAGCCCCCCTACCCATCCCTTCCATGTGAATACCACCCACCCATTTAATTCCTCATCACATCTTTCTTAAACAGATGCTAAAGAGGTTCCTCAGATTCTCTGACTTGCACATTTCCTTACGATTTAGAGAACTTCCAAGTTGGTGCTTCTGTGAGACATCATGTGGCTGTGAGCTGGTGAGAGGGGAAATTGGGTGCTTTAATACATTCAAAGGAAGGAATTTGTGAGTGTGTGTTTAGGCGATGATTAACTTTGTTTTGCAATACTTACTCTGGTCTGTAAAGCAAAAATAAATTGTTACTAAACACAATGTAAAATTCTCCTTCCTTTTCCAGAGGGCAGGGACTTGAGATTGGTTCATGATTACCAGCAGAGTTAGTGAGCCAGTGCTGGATAATCTATCACGGGCCAGTGGGTTTCAGAATCGGATGCAGTGCGTATGCTGGAAGGGGAGAAGGTGCTGTAGGCATGTGTAGGCATCTTCCTCACTTAATGATTTGGAAACCCTCTTCTCAGTGACTTGCAAGCCTTAACATCTTTTTCTGATTGTATTTCCATACAGATAGTTAAGGGTGATGGCGATAGCAGTGGCCTTTACTTTTGTTATACCCAATCAGCCTGAGTACATTTTTGTGGTGGGTTTGTTTTGATATTTTCTTGCCATGTGAATTGATATTTAGGACCTGCGCTTTGCAGAGCTCCTTCATTATAGTATGCGTTCTTTCTGCAGATGGCAAATGCAATTTTCCTCTTGTCCTAGAGAGATGACCCATTTCCTGTGACTTGTTCTAATAATACAAGATGACTTTAATTTTTGTTCAGTTTGCCTTTAAAAGATTGCCAGGTTTAACTCTCTTGTCTCTGTAACTCTTGTGATATATTTTTGAGCATTGGTAAGATATGCAATAATTTAGAAACAATGGCAGACTAATTTTGTGAAAGTTTTTTATTTTTTATTTTTGGCTAAATAAGCACCTTTTATGGCTGTGCATTTTGGATTTGTTACATATATCTTTTCTAAAATCTGTGACTGAAAGTGGGGTAAAGTATTCCTGCCCTGCTTACTTAATCTTTTTTTCCCACATAACTAACCTCAGGGTATTTTGATCGTTTGCTTTTTCTATAAAAACCTGTAGAATGAAGAGATTGCACCAGATGATCTCTAAGGACCATTTGAACTTTGAATCTTTTTCTCCTTTCCCTTTGCAGCTTTGGCGTCTTGGCCACTTTCTGCCCAAAATCACCCCTGGATGAGGGGTCTGAGCTTGCTGCCTTCTCCAGCGGTGACGGGCTGTACCAGGAGGCATTGCCAGATCTGGTGGGCTCCTTCGGACTGGCCTGGCTCTTCTCTTTGACCTCTGTAATAACTCTGAGTGCCCTGCAGTGGGGAGCACTTTGAGGGGGGCCTGTGAATGAAGCCTTAGCGAGTCTGTCCAGAGCTCCCCTAGTGCCGCCTGGCATGCTGCTGATAGTTGCAATGTCTTCACAAGAAATGGTATCAGAAACCTCCTGTCATATCAGCATGGGTCTCTTGCTTCCTGCAGGAAGGGCGATATCCTGGGAGGCACAGAGGTGGAGCCCGAGAGACGCACTGTTCCAGCGCTGCTCGGCTCAGGACTGGGTCTTTTCTTCCGTACCCTCAAGCAGCTTCCTTTGACTTACTACTTCTTTTTGTTTGTTTTTTCTTCATTGGGCTTTAAGCGTTGCTTCTCTTTAGTGTATGTGTGACTGAAGCCAAACACAACATTGCTTTCCCTTTGCCTGCAAATAATCCTGTTGCCCAAGCCCATCTCTGCCATTTTCAGTGACAGCTGGCTGGCCAGTGAGCCTGAGCACTGGGAATGCCCAGCAGGGCACATCTAGGGGGCTGCTTTATATTTGGAGCTAGCAGGTCTCTTTTCTAGGGCTTTCCAGGAAAGATTTAGAATTAAACATTGGATGGATCTTGTGTGTTCATTTCTTTTTCCATCACTGTGCCTTTATTTTCTTGGGGCTTTCATTAAAACCAGAAAAACAGATAATGGTAGAAACATCTATAGCATGCATACAAAGAAGTAAAAGTAAAAGATTTTTATAATTTTTTGCTTTAAAATATATCTAATGCCATGGCCTCTGAGCCATTCTCAGTTGGTATGACCATGATCAGAGAAACCTTAAGAAATCAGCTTTGCCAGGCGTGGTGGTTCATGCGTGTAATCCCAGCACTTTGGGAAGCCAAGGCAGGCAGATTGCTTGAGCCCAAGAGTTCGAGACCAGCCTGGGCGACATGGTGAGACCTGGTCTCTACCAAAAATACAAAAATTAGCTGGGCGTGGGTGCCCATGCCTGTGGTCCCAGTTACTTAGGAGCCCAGGTGGCCAAGGCTGCAGTGAGTTGTGATCGTGCCACTGCACTCCAGCTTAGGTAACAGAGTGAGACCTTGTCTCAAAAAAAACAAAAAAAAAAGCAGCTTCCTGTGTCCCTCATTTACATTCTGGACAAAGACTCTGTGGCCAAAGAAAGAGCAGCTGGACTCTCATGCTAGTTCTGGAGAAACTAAGGAAAGCTTAATTCCACTGGAGGTGCCAGGCAGGCAGTTGGCATTCCTAGGCCCACTTTACTCCTGGCCCAGGGCCTTCTCCTCATCAACTTATCAGCATTGGGCTTCCTTACCTTGACCTCACATTTGCAGTTGAATGAGTGCCAGGGAAAGGAACAGACATAGGGTAAAGTAGAGTAATAGGGAGTCCCGAGGGGCTTGGAAGGGCAGAGGGTGTTGCTGCCAATAGGGGTAGCACCATTGTGTCTTTGCTGGGCTCTGGAGAGAAGGAGAGAAGAGCAAAGGAGAGGTGCCTCATGCCTTGGATTGATGTTCTCAATCAGGAAGAGCCAGACCAATGCTGCCTCTTCTGGCCGCCTCCACCATCCTACCACGTGTTTTCATCCTCATTGTCACATCCACTGTGCCCTTCCTCACCCAGATGGTGGGTTGGGAGTTGAGCAAGTAAGTGTAGACGCCTTGGTGGAATGGGAGTAGTTTGTGTTGCATGTACTCATTCCTGTCCTTTTGTTCCCAGAGGTGGTTAAATAGGTGAGCATAAAACTCTCATGAAGCTGTATCCCGAGAAAAACCGTTGACAGAGTGTAAAGAAAATTTGCAACATGTTTCCTCCATATTTTTTTTTTTTTCTGTCAGCTGTTTCAGGTGATAGAAATGCATCTATTACTGTTTTGAGAACTCTGCTAATCCTGTGATGTGTTATGAGATGTCTCTTGAGACATCCTTGCTCATGAAATCTGCTTTTGCTTGGCTTGCATCTCCTATAGTAAAATGGCTCTCAGTTGCCCACGGCAATAAATAAATAAGCAATAGCATAAGATATTCTTGCCAGGTAGATTAATGCAAAGTGGAGGCATGTAATGTAGAAATAACACCTTTTAGCTGAGAAAAGGCACCTATCAATTGGATGTATTCTCTTGTGTCTTTTTCATGTTCTGGGCCATTACATCCAAGCCTAAGAGCAGACTTTTTCCCTAGGATTTTTAAAGGTTCTTAAAGTCTCTTTCTTTTCTTTCTTTTTTTTTTTTGAGACGGAGTCTCACTCTGTCACCCAGGCTGGAGTGCAGTGGCGCGATCTCGGCTCACTGCACCCTCTGCCTCCCAGGTTCAAGTGATTCTCCTTCCTCAGCCTCCCAAGTAGCTGGGATTACAGGCGCCTGCCACCATGCCTGGCTAATTTTTTGTGTTTTTAGTAGAGACAGGGTTTCACCATGTTGGTCAGGCTCGTCTCAAACTCCTGAGCTCAGGTGATCCACTCGTCTCGGCCTCCCAAAGTGTTGGGATTATAGGCGTGAGCCACCGCACCTGGCCTAAAGGTTCCTAATGTCTCTTTCTAATTATGACTGACATTCAAAATGAAGCTGCATATGTTTTGGTTAATTTGAATAATTTTTAATAATTTGAGATAAAAACTCGGTAATGCAGAAACAAAAGGTACTTGAAATGAACCTTTATATTTTTATTTATCAATTACTTCCTAATGGTCCAAGAATTAATGAATTGGCAAGCACTATCTCCTATTAGAGTCAAGTTTGGCTCTGACATGGAGTCTGGAGGTGGAAGGTTCTTGCTGTCTTCCAGAGCTAACGAATGGGTGTCCTCTGCACATTCTACCTTCTCCTATTTTGCCGTGGGTTACCATCTAAGATGTTATCCAGATCACGTTAGAAACGATTACAAATTTTGGGCACATATCACTTCTTGTAGTAATGAGTCCCATGCATTTTCTCATCTTATATGGGAGAAAATACCTGTATGTTGCTTTATCATTTTCAGAGAAACAGTTTGTGTTTCCTTATCCAATACATCTTGGTAAAGAGTAGCATTTTAATGGAGGAAATTATAGGACTTCATCAATATTTCTTTAGGGAAATCCTGAAAATCACTAGCTCTGTCCTTTGTGAAACGTATTTTTTGTAGGGCTTTCTACTCTAGGCCATGCTTATTATGAGAACAGATTCTTCTGCAGCGGGTGGGAGGATGTTTCTAAACCCCTAGAGTCTACCTATGAATTGCTACTCAAATTACGACGTATCCATCTCAGAATTAATTAATGTGTTGTGCATCCCTAGTCCTTAATTGTTGGTTGACACAATGATTTCTATTAAAAATATTCTTTATGTTTTATACTATAATGTATCCTTAAGCAGTATGCTGTGGCCTGAATTTACGTTGTCTTTTATTCTCTTTTTGGAATGAAATAAGAGCACTTGAGATACTGTGTTTTGGTGGTTTGGTTGTTTGTAAAATAGTAAAAAAAAAAGTTTGGTAAGGAGAAAAGCTATTGTGCTTAATAGACAGTCCAAGTTTGAGTTGAGAAGAAATGTTTATTTTCTTCCACTTAAGAATGTTCTGACATTCTTAAGAAATACATTATGTTGTTTTCATGCTAGTCTTTGAAAGAATGACAACCCACATTCTGTTATTTAATTACATTATTTTTTATAGCCTGTTTTTCAGTGATTTTGGAATTTTACGAATAATGCAAGTTTTTTTGCACAAAATTTAATACAGTGTTTTAAAATGTATTCATAAATTTATCAAAAATATACCAGTCTAAACTAAGAACCGTGCTCTCTTTTTGCACATTCCTTTATAGTCTGTTTTATTTTTCTGTTTTTTACATAGATGTGATCATACTGTACAATTTAACATTAGATTGTAAGCATTTTTTTATGTGGCTGTGTAGACTTCATATTAACATTTGAAAAGACTATAAGATTCTTTTGAGAGGACGTATATTGTTTACTTGTTTACTCTTTTTTTTTTTTTTTTGTACATTTAGGTTTCTCCCAATGATTTCATTTTAAAAATAATGCTGTGATGAAGTTCTTGGTGGAGATAGCTTTTTAAAACATGCACACACATAATTTTGTTAGAATAGATTCATGGAAATGTTATTTCTAGGTCTGAGGATATGAAAAATTTTACAACCTTGGTTATACACACCCAAAACATATTCTGAAATGATTATATACAGTTTGCAGCATCATGAACAATATTATTAGAATATCAGTAAGTTAGGAGGCAAAAATGGTACATAGTTCTAAACTTTGCATTGATCATTAGTGAGAATGATCGTTTCCCCATGTTTGTTTCTAGTTGAATTGCTTATTTTGTGAATTGTTTCTTCATTTCCTTTGCCTGTTTTTGAACTCCAAACCTACAAATGAAATTAGCCTTTTGTCATTTTTATTGCCAAAAACTTAACCCCTGTCTGTTGTTTTCCTTTTGTTTTGCATTATTTGATACAGAAGTTTTTAGTTACTATCAAGCCAAAACTGTTGATCTTTTGCTATTCTGTTTTAAAATAAAAATCATGATCTGCTTTAGATATTCCATGAAAGCTAGATTTACTGCCATTGTTATGGGCAAAACTAGGTTGAATGTAGTGTGTTATACATCACTGATGTATGGTTCTTTTTCTTTCAAAATGAAGATGAAATGTACATACAAGTTTCAGTGTCACAGATGACACAGCATAAGCTGTTCTATGTGTAATTGGATTTTTTTATTCAGTAATATGTAGGATGTCTTGCCATGTTAATATAAATCTTTTGGATCATATTTATGGCTTTTTAGTGTTTCCTCTGTGCATTTTGAATCATACAGTGGTGTGATGCAGCTAGTTTGTACCTGCTCACGAAAGCCAGTTTTGTACATTTTTTTGTCTCAACTCTACATTTAATGACTGAACTTTGGTAGCTTGAAATCAGACACGTTGCTAGGGTTTACACCACAGAAATTGGCAGATATAGATTAGGGCTTACTCTTATCTCTGGAAGAACTAATTGTTAAATATCAGCACAGTACCGTTTTTACCTGATACCTTTTAATGAATATTTACTTTGATTCTGTTAAGAAAATGTTATAATCAGTGCTACAGTGAACATTGTTGGGTATTTTTGCACGCTGTATGATTCTTTTCATGCACATTTTTTAGAGTTTGATTATCAGCCGTTTTGGTCCGTAACATAACATAACGTAACGTAACACAACATATAACAGGTTTAGCTGTCCTTGGATTATGTCAATTCATTGTTGTGTTTATTTGCATTTTATTGAATCAATATTCATTTTACAGTTTTTATTTTCTAAAATGCTTACAAACTATACTAACAAAATTACAAAATATGCCTACAAAAATAATTAACAGATGCCTGAACTTATCATTTGAATTAGATTTTCTATCACTTTTAGCTTTCACTTTATTTCTGTATTTCTTTTTTTTTTTTTGAGACAGAGTCTTGCTCTGTCACCCAGGCCGGAGTGCAGTAGCGTGATCTCGGCTCACTGCAACCTCCGCCTCCCGGGTTCAATCAATTCTTCTGCCTCAGCCATCCCGAGTAGCTGGGACTACAGTAGCTGGGATGCCTGGCTAATTTTTTGTATTTTTAGTAGAGATAGGGCTTCACTGTGTTAGCCGGGATGGTCTCGATCTCCTGGCCTCGTGATCCGCCCACCTTGGCCTCCCAAAGTGCTGGGATTACAGGTGTGAGCCACTGTGCCTGGCCTAATTTATATATTTCTAAAACTTTGATGGTTTTCTTTATGGAAGGATGGAGTGCCCTAGGACAAATGTCTCCAAGGGGGAAAAGAACAGAACTGATAAGATTATATGATAGGTTTGGCTATATGCAGAATTGTTCTGAAGCGCAACAGTTTTAAATGGTGATGAAGTCCAGTTTATCTATAAGAATTGCTTCTGCTTTTTGGTCCCATATGGAAGAAAACATTGGAAAAATCCAAGGTCACAAAAATTTACCTCTCTTTTCTACTAAGAGTTTTGTAGTTTTAGGTCTTACACTTTGAGTTGATTTTTGTATGTGGTGGGATGTGGGGTTTCAACATAATCCTTTGCGTGTGAGTATCCAGTTGTCCCAGCACCATTTGTTGAAAAAAACGTATTCTTTTCTCATTGAGTTGTCTTGACATTCTTGTTAATTAATTTTTCTTATCTTCATTACTTTTTTCTTGCAGTTTTTCTAGGTTTTTTACTTTTTCTTGAATTAAAATTCTTAGATTATTTTAAAAAATACTTTCTCAATTTGAATTAGTAGTGTTTAAGGCTTTGTGTTTTATTACATGTCCCTATGTAGCATTCTTATCCTTTTACAGATATTCTAAAATTACAATTTTTATTTTTGTTTTTGAACCAAGATTGTTTAATATAGTTTAAATTTTTCAAGTGGTTGTGGTTTTTTTTCAACCTTAGTTATATATTCTGAGGTCATTTTGATAGAATGTGGTCTGTACTGTTTCTACTTTTTGGAATTTATTGTAGTCTAATATATATAGTCAATTTTTGTTTTATGGGTACATAAAATGCATATATGTGTATGTCTTAAAACCATAAATATATGTGTATTATTTAATTTTATGACTGATATTTGCTGCTAATCTGCTTCCTTATATTGTGTGTGAATCTGCCAAGTACTGAGAATTCTGCAGAAGTCTTCCATGACGCTGGTGTTTGTGGCAATTTCTCCTATTCCAGAAATTTTGCTCTATGTAAGTACAGTTATGTGTTGCTTAACAATGGGGATACCTTCTGAGAAATTTGTGGCCAGATGATGTTGTTATTGTGTGAGCCTTGTAGAGTGTACTTACACAAATCTAGATTGTATAGCCTGCAACACACATATAGGCTATGTGGTAAAGCCTATTGTTCCTAGGCTGCAAACCTGTAGAGCATGTTATTGTACTGAACACTGTGGGCTTTTGTAGCACAGTGGTATTTGTGTATCCAAACATATCTTAACATAGAAAAGGTTCAGTAATAAAAGATAAAATACAGTACACATAGAGCGCACTTACCATGAATGGAGCTTGCAGGCTGGAAATTGCTCTGGGTGTCAGTGAGTGGTGAGTGAATGTGAGGGTCTAGGACATGACTGTACACTTTTGTACAACTGGCAGCTCGGTAGGTTTGTTACACAAGTATTACCACAAACGTGAGTAATGTGTTGCATTATGATAGCTACGATGTCACTAGGCGATAGGAATTTTTCAGCTCCATTATAATCTTGTGGGACCACAGTTGTTTACGTGGTCTATTGTTGACTGAAACATTGTTAATGTGGTGTATGACTGTACTCTTTTATGAGGTACCTAAAAAATGTCCATGAGAATTAAAATTTTGTCATTACTGCATTACCTTTTATGTAAGTTAATGCTATTATACCTTGAACTCAGCATCGTTGAGTATTAATATTGTTCTGTTGTTTGCATTTACTTGATGTATGTGTCTCATTTATTTTCAACTATTCTTTGTTTTTGCTACCCTCACAAGTTTGTTTTGTTTTGTTTTGAGACGGAGTTTGGCTCTGTCGCCCAGGCTGGAGTGCAGTGGCGCTATCTCGGCTCGCTGCAACCTCTGCTTCCCGGGTTCAAGCAATTCTCCTGCCTCAGCCTCCTAAGTA
Organism: Pongo abelii; assembly: GCF_028885655.2. Lineage (NCBI taxonomy): Eukaryota > Metazoa > Chordata > Mammalia > Primates > Hominidae > Pongo > Pongo abelii. Next base: position 68,466,588 of record NC_071998.2, on the reverse strand, counting down.
GCTGGGATTATAGGCGTGCGCCACCACGCCCAGCTAATTTTTGTATGTTTAGTAGGGGGGTTTCACCATGTTGGTCAGGCTGGTCTTGTGATCTGCCCGCCTCGGCCTCCCAAAGTGTTGGAATTACAGGAGTGAGCCACCACGCCCGGCCTAAAGTTTTTGTTTTTTTAAACCTCAGCCTGAGTGAGTCTTTTCCTAAAATAGTTGAGTTTATTCTTGTTACACTTGATATATGATGAATAATGTTAGGGTGTACTGGCATCTGATTTCTGTTTTCTGATTCTTTCTTGATTTCTTGCAGCTACCCCAATCCTCCTCCATTATTTCCTTTTCTCTTTCTCACTCCTTTGGGATTTGTATTGGGTTTGTTGTGCTTTCCACACTGATAATTTGAAAGGTATGTACTCTGCTTTTAATTTTACTATCGGTAGCCTTTATAACTTTTAGTAGTCATATTCAATTTATGTTTCTCAGTTTATCATCTTCAGAGATCAAATGGTATTATATGTCCCTCCCCTTTATGGGAGGGAAATTTTTTTCACCTATACCAGGGATCATCAGCAAACTTTAAGGGTTAGGTAGTAAACATTTTTGGCTTTTGGGCTATATGGCTTCTATTACAACGACTCAATTCTGCCACAAACAGTTTGTTAATAAATGAGTATGGCTATTTTCAAATACTATTTTATTTACAAAAACAAACAGAAGCAGGATTTGGCATTCTGGCAGGTATTTGCCAACCTCTGATTACTCCATTTTCTGCTTTTTGTGTTATTTTATTTGTGTGTATTAACTTTTTTGTTCCCGTCTGTTATAGACAAATTAGCAATACCAGACTTAGAATGGTTCTCTAAATCTTCATGGTTAGTAATAACATCAACACATTTTATTTTATATATTTATTTTCTTAATAGTCTTCTCAGAGGCAACATTGGATATATCAAATGATAAAAGTCTTGTAAGAAATGAGAACACATGGACACAGGAAGGGGAACATCACACACTAGGGCCTGTTGTGGGGTCGGGGGAGGGGGGAGGGATAGCATTAGGAGATATATCTAATGTTAAATAACGAGTTAATGGGTGCAGCACACTAACATGGTACATGTATACATATGGAACTAACCTGCACGTTGTGCACATGTACCCTAAAACTTAAAGTATAATAAAAAAAAAAAGTCTTGTAAATAAAACATAAAATTGTCAATGGCTAAGGGCATCTTTCTGAAGTCTAGGATTTATTGATGGTTATTAAAAGGCTAAGCATAAAATTGAAATTACCTTAATGTGAATATAATATGGGTATTTGTGTCAGATGGAAGGAGAAGTGTTTACGGTGTTCAGATCACTTCCAGGTTCATTGCTCTAACTTACATATGCTTTATTCTGTTCTTCCTCCTGATTACAGATTCCTAGTGATTCACCTATATCTACCGTCTTAATCCTGAAGTAGTTTGCTCTTCTTTCCGCTTACGCCCCCTTTCTTCACTGTCTTTTGTTCATCTCTGCTAGCATCAAGTTAATATTTGATCTTGCAGCCAATGTGATCTTTAATGTTTTGAAAGTGATTCTGTAGTAGTTTCTCAAATTTCATACCTAGAGTTTATTTTCACACTTTCTAAAACTCTTAGCCCTTTGATTTCATATTGAATATCAGGGATGATCACAGGGAATCATTATAATTAAACCTAAGGAACCTCATTTAAGTGTATTGTCATTTATCGCTTATTTATTCTGTTTTCTTTGAGAAATTGTGTACATATATGTATATATATATATATTTGTGTCTGCAATTAAGATGCATATTTAGCATTAGTTCTATGTTTAAATGCTTATCACCAAATATTTCTTATCTCAATTATATGCTTTTATTTATTTTTATTCATCTATGAGTTGGCTAGATTATACCTTCAGATAGGTTTTTAAATGATGGGTCCATGGGTGATATATTTCCTGAATTCTTGGGTATTTGAAAATGCCTTTCCGAGGCCCGGTGAGGTGGTTTACACCTGTAATCCCAGCACTTTGGGAGGCCGAGGCGGGTGGATTACAAGGTCAGGAGTTCGAGACCAATCTGGCCAACATGGTGAAACTCTGTCTCTATGGTGCGCACCTGTAATCCCAGCTACTTGGGAGGCTAAGGCAGGAGAATCACTTGAACCCGGGAGGTGGAGGTTGCAGTGAGCTGAGATTGTACCATTGTACTCCAGCCTGGGTGACAAGGCGAGACTCCGTCTCAAAAAAAAAAAAAAAAAAAAGAAAATGCCTTTCTGTGGCATGCATGTATTAATAACAACTTGCATGGGTATAGAATTCTTGGATTAGACCTCTTTTTTACCTACCTTGCTTGCCACGTAGTAGATTTTTCTCCATTGTTTCCCAGCAGATAGATTTGATAAGTCTGTGGCCAGTCTGAATATTTTTTCTTCGTGATTTGCTTTTTTAAAAATTTGGTTGTTTCTATAACATGAAAGCTTAACAGTGTACCCAGGTTATGCTTCAGTGTTTTATAATTTTTGTTATTTATCTTGAAGCACTGAACCCACTCCATCTCTATAATATCCTTTCATTTCAAGGATCTTCCCCATTTTATCATTGAATTTTTTTTAATATTCCACAGGAATTGTTTTTCTTCTTTAGGTACACCAATCATTCATAATTGAATTTTTGTTGTTTCTCTGCCAAAGCTGTTAGCTTCCCTCTAATTGCTGTATCTCTCCATTATTTGTGTGGTTTGCCCAAATCTCTTGTCTGCAATGCTGATTTGGCACTGTTTGGAATATAAATGTCAAGTGCCAGTAAGTAGGTGTTAAATGAATGAAGTACCTGCTATCTCTTTGATGCTTCAGATTCATTTTTAAGTTCTGCAGTATTGTTGTTTTTTCTCCTTATTTCCTTTCTTAGCTCTGACAATTTTTGTTTCACCTTATTTTTAGAATGTCCTATTTCAACAATGCACATTTTGTTACATTTTCTTGATACAGTGCAAAGCAATTATAGTCCATTTTTTTCTTCTGTTTTCTAGAGTAAACCTTTCAAAGCATTCTCTTCATTTTTCTTTTGCATGTCCTTTGCCTTGTCTTCATTTGTGCTTAGGAATGTTCCAAATTTTGTCTGGCCCTAGTATTTGTCCAAAAATAGGGTGGGTGGAATCTCATTGACTTCCTTCCCTATTTGTCTTGGGTCTGTTTGTATCTTTCCTTTAGCACTTGAGCTGGAGGACTGGAAGATGATGGTATATATTCTATTTTTAGCTGTTCAGTTGTCTGAGTAGAGTGGTAAGGAGGGCTCTCTGGCAGTGGCTACTATGAACTTTGCTTCATCTCACAACTGATTCTGTTCGTTCCTTCTTTTTTGAGTGAGCCAGCCACTTTGATGAGAAGTCATTCAGAATGGAGCCTTGCTGTTTTTGGGATTTTCTTGCTGTGCATCTATAGGGTCTTTTTCTCTGCGTTTCTAGACCACTTTGCAAAGTAGTCTTGCTTTTAGCCCTCAACTTTTCCAGTAAATATGTCAGGTCAGAGGGGAAAACAGATCTGTTGGCTATGTTGTTCCTCTTTAGCCCCTTCATGGCTAGAATAGGTAGGAATGTGAGTTCTAATTAGACATTACATGTTCCTTGAAGTTGGGGGACATAAGGGAGTCTTTGAGAATCTTTGCCACTTATTTCCCTCAACATTATACTGTTTTTACAAGCAGAAGAGCTGTGTGTAGTCTCAGCCGCTTCTGTTTGGTCTATTTGTATTACTTCTGATTGATAGATCCGTTGCTATTATTAATGTAGATAAGGTTTTTCTTTCTACATTTTTTTTCTTCTTGTTCATCTTGAGGGATAGAAAGGAAGTTGCTGTTTTTAGGGGGCTGCCATCTTTCCAGGAAGTGTGCTTTATGAGTCTTGATGACTGTAATTAACACATGTGAAGTCTTTCATAGGGAGTTATAATTATAGAATCTCAGTTAAGAATATGCTTTAAAGTCCAAGCATGCACCCCATACTTGAGTGGCCTCTGTAACATCCCCAATTTGTCGTTAAGTCTGTTCACCTCTACATTCAGTGATGAGAACATTATCCCCCAATTAATTCCATCTTCAGTCATCTATGTTTATTAGAAATCTTTCATTGAGCTGAAATCTGTCCTATAACTAGCTTCAGATTCTATTCCTGGGGAACACGGAGAGACTGGAACCCACTGGAACACATCTGTTTCTCCCAGTAATTGAAGTTGGCCTCATGACACCCTTGGGGATGGCTTTCTTCCTTTTATGAACCATCATTTCTCATAAAGCAGGAATGAAATCTTGTTCCTTAATATCCTGATTGTTCTCATCTTTTAAAAATTACCTGTAATGAAACCCAGCACTTGATGTGTGCCTTGATGAAGTCAGAGTAGATAATTCTGTCTTTCCTCCCTGACATTCGTGTGACTCTAGAAATCTTTGTCTTTTTGTCTAAATAAATCATCCCAACAATTACAGCAATTTTAGTGCAAAGGGCACTCAATAACTGTCTCTACTAGTACCAGTTCATGTTCGTTTCATTTTTCTTGATACAGCATTGCACTGCTAGTCCTGTTTTTGATCTGTGGTCATCTGTGATGTGTACATAGTCTTCTGCATTTTTCCTTTTCCCTTTATCATGTATTTGCATGGAATTTTTTTCGATTCTGAGAGTTTTTACTCCTATTGAATTTCATCCTAATTCTGGGAACATCCTTCCAAGATCAGATTCATTTAAATTTTATTCCCAATTTCTAGCATTTGTAATTCTGCCCTGTTCATTCTCTAAAGGAAAGTAGAGGGACCTGTTACAATAAGATTTGTAGTTACATCAGGGAGAAACAACTATTTTTGTTAATACTGTCAGTGAAGATAGGGAAGTTTTTAGATTTCAAGACAGGTTGCCATGGTCTGTCATTCTGTATTTCCAGTTGATTCCAAGTCTTTATTACTTTGTTGTTTACTTACTTAATGGGCATGAAGCCAACAATAGGCTACCCACATTTGACTTCACCACTTGTGTTGGTATAAAAGGGAATAGAGAAATCAAGAGAGAGGGACGTCTGCTCTTCCTTGACTATGGCACACTCTCCTGTCGTAGGAGGAAATCAGATTGGCCTTCTGGAGTGGGCTTCTTACATGTCACAGCTGTGGTTGTGGTGGTGGTGGTGGTGGTGGCAGATGAGGGGGTGGCACCCCTGGCAGTGCACATTGTTGGTGAACTGTTTTAATCTCTCCCGATAACCTGAAGTTTAGATTGCCAACCAGTTGATAATAGCCATTATTGTTAAAGAGAGAAGGAGTATTTTCTTTTTCCTTGTTTTCTGTGAATATTAATTTCCATGTAGAAGAAAAAGAATATTTAGGAAAAGCAAACTTCATTTGGTACCTATTTACTTTACAGCCAAATTGATTTAATCTCCCTTTACCCTCCTCCTAAGGCAAGTGGTTCTTAAAGAGAGAAAGCCAACTTAGAAATCTGTATACTTTATTTGACAGTATGCCCACATTTTTAGCAGTAACATTAGCTAGTGTCAATGTTTAAATTTCTCCTTTAAGAAATTCGATAGTTGGCTGGGCGCAGTGGCTCATGCCTGTAATCCCAACACTTTGGGAGGCCGAGGCGGGCGGATCACGAGGTCAAGAAATCTAGACCATCCTGGCTAACACGGTGAAACCCTGTCTCTACTAAAATACAAAAAATTAGCTGGCTGTTGTGGCATGTGCCTGTAGTCCCAGCTACTTGAGAGGCTGAGGCGGGAGAATCGCTTGAACCTGGGAGGCGGAGGTTGCGGTGAGCTGAGATCATGCCACTGTACTCCAGCCTGGGCAACAGAGCGAGACTCCATCTCAAAAAATAAAATAATATAAAATAAAAGAAAAGAAATTCGATAGTTAAGTGAAAGTTGTATTATTCAGTGTATATGTATGATTATTTAATGTAAAATAAACTCAGTTTTTCCAGTTGGATGGTGAGGGTGGTAGCAGGGGAGGAGTTGGTAGTAAATAATTCTGGATATTCAGCAAGAAATTGAGGAGGGATCTTGCCCTCCCTCCTTTTATCCCATTCCCTTGCTCCCATTTCTTAATTGAGTCTGGCCTGAGCCCATGTGGCTGGCCAGCACAGGTGAAAGGCCCTTCTTCACAGCAGATGTATGATGATTCCTGGACAGTGGTCAGGATAATTGCCTTTTTGTGGAACTTTTAACAGAAAAGGTGACTGAAGGTTTGAGCACGTCCCCTTTACAGGGGCCATCTTTCCCCCACCTGTGTGGATGTACATGGGTCTTCCAATGGCTCAGACAACACACCTGAGTGTCCTTGAGTCTCACCTTATTGTGAGTGTTGCTTGTAAGCAGTGTTGTCACTAAATTTATTTCTACTTTAATTTGGTAATTTACCAGAATATCTTCTTTTCTAGCCTCGATGATTATAGCTCGTTGAAATGCCTGAAGTCATTTTTGTTTTCTTCTCTCTCACTCATGAGAATTATTCCAAAAAAAATTTTGGCCTTCACACCAGTGTTTAAAAATTGTTCTGTACCTAGGTTTACAGTGGGGTTACGTCGTCTTAAATCTAGTTAAGGTTAACAAGATATATATTCTTTTCTGGAGAGTTCAGTCTTGGAAGCCAACCTGAGTTTTTAAAATGTGCTGACTGCATGTGGATAAATTACAGCCCTGTTCCCAGATGTGTGGGATCTCACAAGATAGGGATTGGATGGAGGAGTATCCCTGATTTGTCAAAGTGCTAGTCTAAGAGAGCTGCCTTTGTTGTAAGTATGCTGCTTGTGTAATTTCAATGATCAAGATTCCCTTTGAGAAAAAATGTGGTTGTACTGACATTTACTTTGAGCAAATGAAGCATAATTCATATCTGTTGAAATTGAAATTAATAATGCATGGCTATGGCTATGTGAGTACTTTTTTCAACCTTTGTATGTTCTTGCATATAAATTTTTAGAACCCGTGGTAAATCAGATGGTGCAGAGGCTGTTTGATTTTTTTTTTTCTTCCTTGTTTTCTAGTGGGTGGCTTGCTTGAGCAAGGGAATGCAGTGCGTAAGTTTATCAGCATTAGAATCTGTGTTTATGAAATTATATCACTTATTAAAAATTAAATATTTTAGTCAAGGTTTTTACGTGTCCTTTGCAAAAAAAAAAAAAAAGCTTTTAGATTGCTCTTTATTTGTTCTTTCCCAGCTGAAAATGAAAGATAAGGGACAAATATTAGTATCAATTCTTTTATTTGCATGCCTTTTCTCTAATGGTTGTTCCTTGCCTTTTAGTCCTTGTGTAATGAATACGTTAGAGGCAAATGTCACCTATCTTGAAACCATAAAGACTTAGTTTCTGTACTACTGCTTTTTAGGTACAAGTGCAGTCTGGCTTCTGAATGTAGAACCAGTCATCAGAATAGCCCTGGATTGCACAGCGGGAAGAATCTGCATTGGCGAAGTACTCTGGTGAAGCTGAACAATTCCAGGTTGCAAAGAGTACTTGGTTCATCTCTCATTTTCATGAGGACTAACATCACACACAATGCTAAACCTCACTAGCAGAGAACTGAAATGAACTCCTGACAGGCCAAGAAATGCATCCAGTAACCTCGTGTGATCTTTTACCCCATCAAGCCAAGGCCATATCTCTGAGGTTAAGAAAATTGTGCATTACATTGCAAAATCTTCTATTTGTGAGTTAGAAGTCTCAAACTCGACTTTGTTACGTTTAGACAGTTCTAAGCACACATATGAAAACAGCTCAATTTCCATCATAACTTTGTAGTAAATTTCCAAAAGGCATATTTCAGGAGACCTTAAGATAAGCATTGTTTCTGAAAGCATGATCAAATGAAGGAAATGAAGGAATAAACACTATCCTAGTTTGAATGATGCTTGGAAAGGTTTTAGTCCTGGGATTTCAGATGATTTATTTTTTTTGGTAATGCCGGTTAGGCATATGCTGAGAACAGTGGGGAAAGCAACAGTAGGTTTACTTCTTATTGCCTGGTAGAGTATTTTTCTCTAAGATTTTTTGGTGTGTGTGTACAAGACAGTGTTTTTGGTTGGTCCTATGTCTCAGTTGAAGACAGTCCTACTGAATTGAGATCTTATGGGGCAGGGGGCAGTATATTTCTTTTTTATTGACCTAATTGCAGCCAGATAGAAATAGGTAATTATATTTCTTATCACACACATAATGGATTTGTTTTATATGGTGTTATTCTCTGAAATTAACTGACAGATTAGAACAAATTGCATGTGTATCTCACATACCCAACCTGCACTAACTCCCTCAAATTCCTATTTATGACAGTTTACCTCTGGGAATTAGCTAGGGCGTTTAAATCAATAGCATTATTAGAACTCACTTTCTAGGAATCCATTTGTGACCCCATACAGGAAAGAGTTAACATAGTAAGCCTGCGTGCAATAACTTAAGACATTTCATGTTTATTTTCAAAACTGGTTGTTGGCAGCATTAAATGTGACCCCACTTGGAGAGGACCCATGGAAGCTTGTGTCTAGTTTTTTCCAGACTTCATCCCATACCCTTTTCGGTTTGCCGATTTTGCATTTTGCTTTCTTGTAATACATTGTAGCCATGATACAACTATATGCTGAGACGGGTGAGTCTTCCAGGTGAATCATTGAGCCTGGGGAGTAGTCTTGGGGACGCCTAACACATACCCATCATCAACTGCTGAAGGCCTCTACTTGGGTAAGGTGGAGTGCTCTGGGCTAGAGTATTGGCACTGCAACCTTGACCCATGCACTACTGCACCAAGTTTGTTGGGAGGATCACATGGGATGGTGTTGGTAAAAGTTCCTTGAAAACACCAGATCACTATCCAGATGCACACTGATATATCAGATTATTATTTTGCTTCTTCCGTGATATGTTTTGATAACTGCTGTAAGACATTATTATGCACACATAGAACGCTCAGTTATTTACCCTTTGGTTAGTATTGGGCCTCCTTCTTCCCATGAGGCAAGGCAAACTCCCGCTTCCCCAGACAATGGGGAGCACTCTAGACACTAATTCCCCACCCTTCCTACATTTTTCACATTGCTCTCAGGTTACTTTTCTTAACCCATGTTAATTACAGTTGGGTGGGTACAGTGGCTCATGCCTGTAATCCCAGCACTTTGGGAGGCCAAGGCGGGCAGATTGCTTGAGCCCAGGAGTTCAAGACCAGCCTGGGCAACATGAAGAACACCATCTCTACAAATAATACAAAAATTAGCTGGGTGTGGTGGTGCACACCTGTGGTCCCAGCTACATGGTATGTGGGAGGATCGCTTGAGCCCATGAGGTGAGGGCTGCAGTGAGTCATGATCGCCCCACTGCACTCCAGCCTGGGTGATAGAGCAAGAGCCTGTCTCAGAAAAAGAGAAAAATTGTAGTTTTGTCATCTGTCCAAACCATTAATTACTTTGCATTCATTGTGAAATAAAGGCCAGATATCTTTATCTGTCAGTCAAGTTTGTCTGATCCCACCCCCTCTTCTAGCCTTATTCCTTACTGCTTGCCTTCAGGTATTTGACACTTTGGCCAAACTAGGGCACTAACCCTTTTCCTTCCCCTCCTCAGATATTTGTTGCTTTCCTGTCTTCTCTCCCACCCCTAGAATGCTTTTTCCTCCACTGCTCTCTGCAAATCCTACCATGTTTCAAAACCCATGTTAAATGGTGCCTCTTTCTCATTGTCTTTTCTGATCCCTCTAGTGGTCAAAGTTTCTGTTGACTCCTATGACATTTTATGTTTGTTTATGTCTGAGTTTTTTTGATATGTGCAGGAGGTATTGGTGTGCAAGTGATGAAGTGAGATAGCTAAGGGAAGGCAGCCAATAAAGGTGCATTATTAAACCACTAATGGCAATGGGCAGTTGGAGGTCAAGCCTGGGGAGAAGCTCTGGGAGATGATGTCATGCAGGACTTCTCAAACTTTCATGTTCATGAGAATCTCCTGGGGACCTTGTTAAAATGCAGGTTCAGACTCAGGTCTGGGGTGAGACCTGAGAGTCTGAATTTCTCATGAGCACCTGGTGATAATGATGCTGTTGGCATGGGTCCAGAGACCCCACTTTGGAGAACGGTGATGCTGTAAAGTTGTCCCACCTGAAGAGTAAGGTAGCTGGAGCATTTGACTTAATTAATTTTTTTTTTTTTTTTTTGAGACAGAGTCTTACTCTGTCGCCCAGGCTGGAATGCAGTGGCTCAGTCATAGCCAACTGGAGTATTTATATACCAACTTTGAATGGTCATTAGTTGGGGGCTGTCAATTCCTGCCACCTTTGGCTTCTCAGGTGGCCATCCCTACCTTGGAGAAAAGTCCTCAGGCAGAGAGGTGCAGATAACCTGTAGTTGGAGGTCAGCTTTGGGTGGCTTGGGCAAATTCAGCCCCATCTTGTAATTGTGATGATTTATACACATTTGTTCCTCCATAGCAACCTATCAGATCCCTGAAGGCAGGATATGTAATTTGTCTTGTGTTCTAATAGCATTTAGCGCATATTATGCTTTTGTGTTTGCTCAATGAGTGAGTTGATTGTTGGTACTTTCCACTTTGGCAAAGTGTTACAAGTGCAGTTTATGGTGCAGTTCAGACTCCAGCTTTTTTTTTTTTTTTTTTTTTTTTTTAAGACAGTCTTGCTCTAAAGCCCAGACTGGAGTGCAATGACGCTATCTAGGCTGACTGTAACCTCTGCCTCCCCGGTTCAAGTGATTCTCGTGCCTCAACCTCCCCAGTAGCTGGGATTACAGGCGTGCATTACCACACCCAGTTGATTTTTTGTATTTTTAGTAAAGAAGGGGTTTCGCCATGTTGCCCAGGCTGGTCTTGAACTCCAGGTCTCAAATGATCTGCCCACCTCGGCCTCCCAAAATGCTGGGATTACAGGTGTGAGCGACTGTGTCCAGCCGCAGCTTGTCATTTTTAGTCTCAGTGTCTAAGATAAAGATTCTATAACACAAAAGCCTTCTTCCTGGTTCGTCATCTCTGAAGGTGTCAGTGGCCTTGTCATCACTGGTCAGTGCTAACAGGTACAAGAGAGAAGAATACTATGGAAGACAGCAAAAATTACCCCTTCAAGGACTTCTGGGTTCTGTTTATTTTTAAGATGAAGATAGAGAATACGGCTCAAGAGAAAGAATTCTGGTGAGAAACTTTGGAGATAGCTAGTGCTCTCTCATCTAATTTTCCCTCTTGAGGGCACTTTTCATTCCTTGAGGGATTTCTGTTCTTTCTTTTTTCTTTTTGGACGTGCTCCTTTATATTTGGATGGATTTCCCATAATATAGACACAAATTTGGTTTTGAATTATAAGGCTAAAACAAATCTTTTAACTTGGTTGCTAAATTTCCTCTGCATTATCAAAGCTCTTTTTATTTTGAATACCGTTTTCCAAATTCAATTTTTTCTTTGACTCATAAAATCTAGTGTTTTGAAAACTTCTTATATGGAGCTTTCTATTGATTTTTAATATGAAATAACTACTATGTATTTATTTGAGACCTTCTGTGTATCTCGTTCTGTACTAGATGCTATGGTAGACTGAAAGGAAATGTGACATTTTCTACCAGCCCTCAAGAATTAGTCATTTAGGTGGGGAGAAAAGGTAGTTGATATGATGATGGAAAACCAATTGTAAGTATTAAGGGATATTCAGTGACAGTTGGATGTCTTTGATTTTTTTCCATTCAGTCCTAATTTCATGTATTCCTTCATGCTATCATATTGTATAAGTTGTGGGTTCAGATTCCTAGTTGAAAAGATGCAGTCCCTGTCAGATGTAGAAATTTACCTGCGGGTAAGATTGTGGGTCAGTGTGGTTAGGGAATATCACAGAGAATGTACAGTTTTTTAGGTCATCCTTTGAAAAGTCAGCTGACTTAGAAAAGGCCACGTGGAGATCAAGGACCTTGTAGACATTGTTTGGCTCTGTACCCAAGGGCTGGTTTGGTGTCTGGAGGGGCCCTGAAGTTAATGGGAGAGGCCACTGTCTGCTAGTAAAACTAGCAACCAGATGAGAATTCTTGATTCTTTTTCAGCACATCTTTCTTGTGGTTATGTGTCTCTGTGTGGGGGTGTGTTCTTCTCTTTGTGTCTGTAAATATTTTAAATATTAATTTCACAATCCTCTTGACTTTGACTCCTTTCAATCTTTGACAACTGGTATAATCTCTGTGTATAGATTCTTTCTGTGAGGTGGCTTAGGGGAGTAAATGATAAGGGGGTTATTTCTCAGTTAGTTCACTTGGGGAGGAAATGTGTCTTCCTCTGATTAATTCACATCACTTAACTGAATAATATTATGTGGAATGCTTGACTGCTAATGTCAAAGGAATGCAAAGAAAAAAGTGCATATCACAGAAAAATGGTATCAAGTTTTTTCATTAATGGCCTTATATTGACAAATCTTTATCTTCTGGGTAAAGCTACAACCTTTTTACTTTATGATGCCCTTTCACAAGTGTGACTTCATTTGAAATAGAAAATTGTGATGAAATAAGCATACAGTCCTCATCTAGAGTGACCTGGAGAGGCTATATGAGCTTGTAAGTAGAATCCTCTTAGAACTTGTGTAGTAGAATACTCCTAGTTGAAATCTTAGTCCTATTACTTATCAATCTTGGAATGTTGGTTAAATTTAAGGCCTTGAAACACAGCTTCTTTATTTGTACACTAAGGAAAATAATACCTTCTTTTATGGGTTGTAAAAAATAAGACAGTGAGGCTGAACTCATGAGAGGGTCTCAGTAAATGTTCCTTCTCCTCTGATCTGAGATTCTAAGTACTAGAATCTGAGGCCAGAGGAAATCGGTGTTTCAACTTAGTCCATGACTTCTTTAAAAAAAAAAAAAAGTACAAAGAAGTATGAAACTTCAGAGTAACATTTATTTTTATAATTCTGCTGACTGAGAGTATCCTGTGATCATTGGTAGAATCTGTACTTATTAAATGCATTCTAATGATCCCCCATTTGGGGATATATCTTGGTGCTGTAGCCAAACTTAAAGGCACTACTTTCTATTTCTTTTTTTTTTTTTTGAGATGGAGTCTCGCTCTGTCACCCAGGCTGGAGTGTGCAGTGGCGCGATCTCAGCTTACTGCAGCCCCTGCCTCCCAGGTTCAAGCAATCCTCCCACCTCAGCCTCCTGAGTAGCTGGGATTACAGGCATGCACTACCACACCTGGCAATTTTTTTTTGTATTTTTAGTAGAGACGGGGTTTCATCATGTCGGCCAGGCTCGTCTCTAACTCCTGACCTCAAGTGATCTGCCTGCCTCGACCTCCCAGAGTGTTAGGGTTTACAGGCGTGAGCCACCGTACCCAGCCTTTCTGTTTCTTACCAAAACCCAAGGCCCTTAGTTCCTTGTTTTATAGAAGTTGTTGTCAAGACAGAAATGCCTTTGTTTAATTTCTTTATTTGCTGTCTTCTGTCAGATTTGCGTGCTGCTCTGATAACCAGCTAGTCACAAGGTTACTGCAAAGTTATGTTTTTGATTTTTAATCTTGTGTTTATTGTGATTGGTTGGTGCATTTGTTCTGTTTGGTTATTAAATATTTTGAATCTCACTGGGGATTACATACTTTTAAACATTTTTTTTCTGTGAGGGTTTTTGGATGTGCCTTTTAAGAGAAAAGGTTATTTTAGTAAGTTCTACCAAATTAAAAGATGAATAGTAAGAACTTGCTAGTATCCTGTTTATGGCTGAATCTGAGCAAGCATTTACAGTTATTTTCTAAAATAATCTTGAGTTAACGTTAATGGAACTATGTATTATTAGTCCCACACTGGAAAGCTAATTATCGGTATGTAATCTTAGCAGAATTATTATGCTTGTTGGTGTAATCCGTGTCAGCAAGGTGACACATTATAATTATGTATTCATTTTCCACTTACTTTTCTCATCTTCTGCATGTATCATCAGACAAGCTTTCTTTATTACAGATGTGGTTATTTTAGGGGGCAACCACTTTCACTTGAATTGACATAAAAACCATCCCTCATCTCTGGGCCACATGGTCTTTCCTGAGACATAAACGTGATGTAGCATCTGCCACATAATCTTTCTTAATGATATGTGTGTAGACACCTGAAAGCTCCTTTTGTTTCTGTGTCTGAACTGTTAGGTCATCAGCCTACTTACCAGAGGACTGATGTGTTTCTTCAGGTTCTGCTGGCATAACATTTGGGGCCTATTTTTCACCGCTCTGCATTTGATTTCCCTATAGTTTTCAATTCAGAAGAAAAAATTGAATTTTTGATGCTAATTACCCTCTTTTTAATTCTATCATTTGTAATTTAAGATGATATATTAGATTTTGGACATTTATAGTTTATGTTCTCTAATATTTTAACCTTTATTAGATGGTTTTCTAAAACAAGTGTCTCGTACAAGTAAATTTCTCTTTTAATGTGTGGTTTTAGTACTTTCTAAGCATATTAACTTCATATTTTCTTAAGTTATGATCTAAAACTGATAAGAAATTAACCTGTTTTGGCTCAAGGAAGCCTAGATACTCCCTAAATGTTACCCTAACTTAGAGCTTTAATAACATTTTTTCCTACTAGGGAACTAACACTGTTATAGGAAGTTGTTCTTTCCTCATTTTTATTGGCCTCCAGTTTTCCATATTTGGTGATTTTTGGCAGGGTAATGTATGAAATTTGATTTTAGTGTTGGCTTAGAGATTCAGTAAGAACAAATCATATCTTTGTTAATCCTGTTCATCCATGTATCGTCAGCTCCTAGCACAGTCCTAGGCCCAGCATAGATGGTCAGTAAATGTTTGTTGAAATAAGTAGCTTCCCAGAGGCTTGCTTGAATCTTTCCCTGGTCCAGTCACCTGGGAAGAGAATGAGATCTTTATACTGATTTTATCTTAGGAGGCCTAATTCCTTAGTTCTTGTGCAGATCGGCATTATGTAATCTTTCCACTATTAGATAACATTTTCTGTGACAGCTGACTCCTTTGGGTGACTGAATTTCTCTATCAGCTTTTAAAGTACTGAGTTTGGGTTTAGAAGAATGTAGAAACATTTGCCCATCAAGCCTAAAGAGATTGTTTAGCAGAAGAGAGGGGAAGTATTTAAATAATAAAAATTTGCTTTCTATTTCAGATTCTTCTTAGCCCTCCAGGCTGGCCATAACTTCCCGGATGGAGTAAATTCTTTTGTTAGATGACTAGAATTGAATCGTGTAAGCCAAAATTATTTTGCATGCTGATTCTGTTTGCATTTTAGAAGAGAGGATAATTCTAAACATTTATAGGTAATCTATAGTTAGGCCAGATTGACCCTCTATTATTACAAATTCAACTTTTTCTTTAAGTCTTTTTTTTTGAGACAGAGTTTCGCTCTTGTTGCCCAGGCTGGAGTGCAGTGGCGTGATCTCGGCTCTCTGCAGCCTCTGCCTCCTGGGTTCAAGTGATTCTCCTGCCTCAGCCTCACGAAGTAGCTGGGATTACAGGTGCCCGCCACCACACCTGGCTAAATTTTTTGTAGTTTTAGTAGAGACGGGGTTTCACCATGCTGGCCAGGCTGGTCTTGAACTCCTGACCTCAGGTGATCTGCCCGCCTTGGCCTCCTAAAGTGCTGGGATTATATGCTTGAGCCACCATGCCCGGCCCTTTTAAGTCTTATTGCAGTGGTTATTAAATACAGTTAGTAAATACATTTGTCTTTGGTTTCACATAGTATAAAAAAATATTAATAGTTTTATTCATCAGTAGTTCTGTGAGCCTCATTAATATTCTGGTTTATTTTATGTTATGTAGTGTGTACTTTTTGTTCATAGATATTGAAGCAATGGGAAATAATTTCTGAGTAACTACATGCATCAGGTAATTTGAAGACTTATTGATAATGGAAGTGGTATATGTGTACCTTTTATAAAATCAGATTCAACTGTTTGCAGTGACAGTCCAGATGTGAAGTAAAATGGAACATAGAGAACAGGGATGTTGTTACCTTTTTCTTGCATAAGAACTGGAGTATAGATTTAGGAAGAATTGAGGAGTGCTGTTCAGCATTAGGCAATGGTTTATGCAGTTCATTTTTGGGTATTTCATAGAAACCATATTCTCACTTCAAATCTGTTTGAAAAAGTAGGTATCATATAAATAACATTTTTAAAAATGCTGCAGACAAAAAAGGCAGCATGAGAGGTGCCGTTGCCCTATGTCTCCTCATTTGTTGTCTGCTCTTGCGGGTGAACTGTGAGTGTATCCTGGTCAGTTAGTGGGAACGCCTGAGGCGGACTTCAACAGGAAGCCAAGCAGCTTGACCCTGCCCTTCCTGCATATGGGCATTGGAGGGCTTGGTGCTCTGGTCCTGGGCCCTCGCCAGCGTGTTGTGTACGTGCGCGTGCGTGTGTGTGTGTGTGTGTGTGTATGAGAGGTGGGGAAGAAAGGAGGAGGAGAGAGAGCAGTTGGTGAATTGATTCTGCTGTCTGTTGTCAGTGCCTTCAGTTAAGGAAATATAGCAGTTCTTTCTTTCCGCCAGCTCCTTGGCCCAAGGCACCTGATGTGGCTCATCCTCTTTCTGATGAAGTCACTAACCATATTTATTAGTAGTGTAATGATCATTTACATGAAACTCTGCAAAACTCTCTTGAGATGCCCTTTGGGATGAGACACAGTGGTGCCTAGGGACTGCCCTTGCCCTCCGGGTGCCTGTGATTAATGGCTTGGAACGATTACACTGGGAATCTGGGTCTCCAGGGAGGATCTAGGCCAATTCCAGCCTTGAGCTGCAGACTGCTTCTTCAGGTCCTACATTTATTGATGTGGCGGAGCAGCCTCCTGCTTGGGGCCCTTGTACAGAGAATCAGGCTGGCGTGGCTCTTGACCACAGGAAGGGGATCCCGTTCTGAGCACCTCACCTGACTTATTGGCACCTGTACCTGACTTTACTTGCACCTGTAGCTTACCTGCTAAGGTGCAGATACCAAGCCCTGATGGGGAAAAAGCACAGCAGCATCAGGTAGAAAGCAAGAAGCAATTGGAGACAGAGAATTCGATGGCAGAGGAAATTGGAGCTGGAGGTCACAGAGCAGCAGTTAAGCCCTGAAAAATCTCTGGAGATATGAGAGTGGGTGGGAGGGCAGGCATGCTGATTGAATGTAGGAGGGGGCTGAAGGCTTTCTAATTGACATTTTATAGAAAAGGGTGACTGTAAAATATGGAGGCCTTGAGGATACTCATAGAAGTTACCTCCATGTTACTGTTAAAATGCTTGCTGGGGCAGCTCACAAATGACATTTTAGGATGAATGAAGTATGATGGCTAAAGCTATGGGTGTGCGCATCACCTAGCCTGGGTTTGAATCTTGACTTCAACATTGTTTTCTCTGTGATAAAAGATAAAAGTCACTTTCCAAGCTCAGCTGCCTTATCTGTAAAATGGGAGATAAATCACAGTGATTGTTACAAAGAATAAATGAGATAATACATAGTGAATATTTTGCACAGGGCCTAGGAGTAGTAAATACTCAGTAAAAGCTAGCTGTTGTTGATCTTTAATGCTATGTATGACTGACTAATGTCCGTAGAAGGGAAGAACCAGTAACAATTGTGGCAGATACTGCTTATTTGCTAGTTTAATGAGATCAGAACAGTGTAGACTTCAGCCTGGATCCTGTGAAATACAAGGGTTACAAAATTAAATTTTATGTGTGTAAGCAAAGAAAAAGACATCTTAAAATCTTAATTTGTCTGACTATTGCATTTTT
Source organism: Pongo abelii (assembly GCF_028885655.2). Taxonomy (NCBI): domain Eukaryota; kingdom Metazoa; phylum Chordata; class Mammalia; order Primates; family Hominidae; genus Pongo; species Pongo abelii. The sequence continues at coordinate 68,448,850 of NC_071998.2, read as the reverse complement.
TTTTCTTTCTTTTTTTCTTTTTTTTTTTTTTTGAGACGGAGTCTCGCTCTGTTGTCCGGGCTGGAATGCAGTGGCGCAATCTCAGCTCATTGCAAGTTCCACCTCCTGGGTTCAAATGATTATTCTGCCTCAGCCTCCTGAGTACGTGGGATTACAGGCCTGTGCCACCATGCCTGGCTAATTTCTGTATTTTTTGTAGGGATAGGGTTTCACCATGTTGATCAGGCTGGTCTCGAATTCCTGACCTCGTGATCTGCCCGCCTTGGCCTCCCAAAGTGCTGGGATTACAGACGTGAGCCACCGTGCCTAGCCAATTGCATATTTTTGATAGCTGGGTATAAATGACTTCAGTGACAATATTTGTGCTTGTCATCAAGTTTGTAGTGAAAAACAGTGCATTTTTGCTTATACTACACTCCCATCAAGTTTTAAACTCATCAAAAGATGAAATTAAATAAAATAAAGCTCTAAGCCACCTCTAGCCTCAGTTAATTCAAGATAAGTAGGTAGAAAGTGGTCCTGGGGACAGCAAAGCATTTTTAGGTGTATGTTGAGGAGCTTTCCTGTCCTGACCATTGGCAGTTCTGCAGCCTCCCAAGCCCTGTGTACTCTGCTCCTCTGAATGGTGCCGTTTTGTATGGGTTCCTGATTCTGTGGTGATAGAGGAATTGCTAGAAGTGAATAAGGGGACACCCCTCCTTTATAAGTAAGTTCTTTCTATACGCAGTCTTCTTTCTATGTGCAAATAGAGTGTATGGCAAAGACTTGGCTTCATGTATTCCTTAGTTTTTTACTTCCAGGAAATTTAATTTATCAAGTTGTGTCTTCTAAATGAAAACAAATTTTCATTTTATGAAACTGAAGTGTCTAATGAATTCTAAAAATGAAAATTCTCTGTAGCCTGACAAGTTTAGACCTTTATATAAGAATGTTATGTTGGGTCAGGCGTGGTCATGCTTGTAATCCCAGCACCTTGGGAGGCTGAGATGGGAAGATTGCTTGAGCCAGGAGTTTGAGACCAGCCTAGGCAACATAGTGAGACCCCATTTCTACAAAAAGTTTAAAAAAAAATTAGCCGAGTAGTTAGCTCCCAGCTACATGGGAGGCTAAGGTGGAAGGGTCACTTGAGTCCAGGAGTTTGAGGCTGCAGTGAGCTATGATCCCACCACTGCACTCAAGCCTGGGCAACAGGACACCCTGTCTGGAAGAAAAAAATATATATATGTTAATAAGCTTCTGTCCTCACCCTCTCACCTTAATATTCTACCCTGAATTGCTGAAGATTTTTTTTGATGCCTTTCCTCATCCTCTTTCCTCACCTCTACCCCCAGTTGTACCAATTGTAATTTTTGGTCATTAATACTCTTTGGATTGTAAAAATTAAGAGAAGTAGTGTAAGACAGTGGTTAAGAGTGTGGACCTTACAGTCATAGAACCAAAGTTTGAATGTGAGTTTGCCATTTAATAGCTGTAGCATCTTTGAGGCTGCAAGGCTTCTCTTTGCCCCAATTTCTTCATCTGTAAATGGGGGTATTATTAATAATAGTGCTATCTCATACATTCATATATGTAGAGTATGTAGAGTACTTAGAATTTGTTTGGCACATGGTAAGGATTATGATAATGTTAACTTCAATTTTAGAACATTGTAATAGGGTAATATGAGCTGCTATAGCACACATAGCCCATATATCAGTGACTTAATTCACTAGGTTATTTCTCACTTTGTAAAGTCTAAAATGGATATTCTCGATAGGTAGGTGCTTACCAACCCAAGTGACACTTTTTATTATTAAGATGTTAGAATATCTACGTAGAAAGTGGAGAAACTTAAGCTAATCCTAGCATTAGTCATATATGGCCCATATTTAGGCCTAGAACAAAAAAGCTGCTAATAAAGACTTATAATATAGGAATGTTTTGAATTTTCAAGTAGAGGTTTAGGCTTTATAGGAGGTAACTAATTATTTTTAACAGGGCGAATGAAATAAAAAGCTCAGAGGCAGCAAAACATAGAAGTAACTCACGCTAGATAGGAAGGGAAAATTGGTTCATATTAAGCACAGGGAGAAAGAAGACCTTTGAGTGTGGAGCGTTGTTAGTGATTGAGGTGGATCGTAAGTGAATACAGCAGTAGGAGTTGCTGAAAGTTAAATTAATATGGCTGCCGGAAACCAGTAACACACCATGAAATGGATGAATCTGAGATACTAGTAACCCAGTAGGAAGGATGGATAAAGTGTACCACGAAGTTCTGAAGGAATAGTAACAGATTCATAAAGCAAATAGAACGATAGGGCTAATTAAAGAACATTCACATATTCCTGGTATCAAAAAATAACTATAGATATATCTTGTTTGTTTAAAACACACGTGGCTAGATGAGGTGGCTCACGCTCGTTATCCCAGCACTTCGGGAGGCCAAGTTGGGAGGATCACTTGAGCCCAAGAGTTAGAGAGCAGCCTGGACAACATAGCGACACCCCATCTCCACAAAACATTTTAAAAGAATTAGCTTGGCAAAAAAAATTAGCTGGGCATGGTGATGGTGCACCTGTAGTCCCAGCTACTCTGGAGGCTGAGGTGGGAGGATCACTTGAACCCAGGAGATCAAAGCTGCAGTGAGCTATGATCGTGCCACTACACTCCAGCCTGGGCAACAGAGTAAGACCCTGTCTCAGAAACAAACAGACAAACAAAAAACCCAAAGCCCCTCAATATATTTGGGTTTACAAAGCAGCTTCAGTAAGGGAAAATTCTGAAATGGTTTTTCATTTCTTAAGGATTTTGCTGTAGATTTTTTTATACCTGACTAGTTAAAACATGATTTTATTACCTATTTTAGCTATAAATCATTTCAAAATGATATTTTACAGTTATATGTTCATATATTTAAAGTAGTCTTGAAATGTCATTTTTTATTTTTCCTTTTGGAAGATTTCAAGCAATATTATGAGTACCTTTATAATAAATTATAATTTAGCTGCACCTTTTTTTTTTCTTCCCCTGAGATGGAGTCTTGCTCTGTTGCCCAGGCTGGAGTGCAGTGGCCCGATCTTGGCTCACTGAAACCTCTGCCTCCCGGGTTTAAGCAATTCTCCTGCCTCAGCCTCCGGAGTAGCTGGGATTACAGGCACGTGTCACCACGCCTGGCTAATTTTTTTTTGTATTTTTGGTAGAGACAGGGTTTCACCATTGTTGACCAGGCTGGTCTTGAACTTCTGACCTCATGATCTGCCTGCCTCAGCCTCCCAAGATGTTGGGATTACAGTCGTGAGCCACCGCGCCTGGCCTATCTGCACTTTTATATTCTTTTTTCTCCTTAGGTCAGTACACATAAATCAATAATGTGTTTATATTCCATTTGTTTGCTTTGCTTTGCTTATACTGAAGACAAATGCTGAAATATCTGATATAGTCTATATATATTATATATCAACTGTTAATATTTTCTGACAGCTAATTAAAAAATTGAATACCAAAGCATATTTCTCCATTAGAGAGAAGGCATACCATAAATTTTGTGGTTTAGACCTTTAGAGCCTATTTAGAGCTGAATGAAGTTGACTTGCACTGAATTTAATTAGTTTCTAATCCAAAACAAAGGCACTGTGTTTTATATATAAGGTTACCATTAAGATAGATATTTTAGCTAACAATATTGGAATGTGTTTTGTAGAGGATAGGGAGTGTTCTGATATTAGAATAGAAAAATAATAAAAATTAATTCCTCCTAAAATCTGCATCTTTCCTTTTTTTTTTTTTTTTTTTTTTTGAGATGGAGTCTTGCTGCTATTGTGCAGGCTGGAGAATAGTGGCGTCATCTCGGCTCACTGCAACCTCCACCTCCCAGGTTTGAGCAATTCTTCTTCCTCAGCCTCCCAAGTAGCTGGGATTACTGGCGTGTACCACCACCCTTGGCTAATTTTTGTATTTTTAGTAGAGAAGGGGTTTTGTCATGTTGGCCAGGCTGGTCTCAAACTCTTGACCTCAGGTGATCCACCCGCCTTCAGCCTCCCAAAGTGCTAGGATTACAGGCGTGAGCCACCATGCCTGGACATCATTCCTCTTTTGTTTCAAATCTGCTAGCTTTTCAGAAATTATGTAGAAAAACTAAGTTATTTCATACCTTTTATAGAGATTACTTGGATCAAGAATTTTCTGTCTTTATTTTTGAGAAAATTTTTTTTTTATACTTTTGGGTCTTTAGAGAGATCCCTGTCCTTCTGTTTCTCAAAAGTCCAAGAAGGTTTAAAAAATTAAAAAAATAAATTTCACTGTTTTGTGTTCATCCTTTTCAGAATAAAAATCCTGCATATAAGGCATTATAACATTTGGTGACTTTAATCTTTCCAGTCTACGGTTAACTTGCAAGTGATGTAAATGCCAAAAGTTGAATCGAAAACTTTTCTGTTATGGAAATTAAGGTAATTGACTAGCCAATTTTAAATGTTTCTTGCATGGTTCCACTTACAGGGAAATGACAGAAAAATGCGAAGAGAGAGGTAAAACAAGAGGGAACACTCTTAAACACTGCTGGTGGGAAGGTGAACTAGTACAACCACTATGGAAAACAGTATGGAGATTTCGTAGAGAACTAAAACTAGAACTACCATTCGATCCAGCAGTCACACTACTGGGTGTCTACCCAGAGGAAGAGAAGTCACTGTATCAAAAAGATGCATGCACATGCATGTTTATAGCCGCACAATTTGCAATTGCAAAAATATGGAACCAGCCTTGATGCCCATTAGCTAACAAGTGGATAAAGAAAATGTGGCATATATACACCGTGGAATACTACTCTGCCATAAAATGGAACAAAGTAATGGCCTTTGCAGCAACTTGGATGGAGCTGGAGGCCATTATTCTAAGTGAAGTAACTCAGGAATGGAAAACTAAATATCATATGTTCTCACTTTTAAGTGGGAACTAAGCTGTGAGGATACAAAGACATAAGAATTATATAATGGACTTAGGGGACTTGGAGGGAAGCATGGGACGGGGGTGAGGGATAAAAGACTGCATTTTGGGTATGGTGTACACTGCTTGGGTGATGGGTGCACCAAAATCTCAGAAATCACCTCTAAAGAACTTACCTACATCACCACAAACCATCTGTACCCCCAAAACTATTGAAATTAAAAAAAGATTTTTAAGAAGGAGGGAGGGGAATACTGAAAGGAGTTGAAAAGGGAGTGAGCAGGACCGTGGAGATGTGGAGGTAGAATATTAGAAAAGACAATCTCATAGTCTTCCTGTTTCCTGGTGTGGGTTAGCATACTGGTTCTAATTAAGGACTGTGATATTTATTGTTGAAATGTGACCAACATTAGGCCTTTTCTGGTATTTGTGGCCATTCCACGGTGGTTTCTATCTCTTAAATACATTCTGTGTGCTAAGGTGAAGAACATCACTGAAAGGACACTAATAAAGCGGAAAGGTCAACTGATAGTGTTGGATCAGTTTAGTTTGAAGTTACCACACGAGCCGTCTGAACATCTAAATTCCTTTTAAACTCACCTGCTTTGCTTTGAAGGATTCTCTGAGTGAACAAATGATATGTCAATTGTAAATGGCAAATACGCTCAAACTGGTATAGGAACAGTTTTGTCACTAAGGTTTATTGTTTCACTTTGTGCACCTTCTGTCATGCATACTTGAAAGCAATTGCTCTAGTTGGAGTATATAGGTCGCCTTGAAATCCGAAGTTAATGTGACCCTATTAAATACATTTCGAGGGAATTTTATTTGGCATTGAGATAAGTGACTCCAGTAGAGATTTTCTTTTGTATGTATAAATAAGGTCAACACAGAGTTACACAAGGAATGCATTCTTAGGTCATGTGTGTATGAGAGGGCAGGCAAATAAACATCTCCTTGTTTGCTGAGAGGGAGAAATTGCTGCTTATTGGCTTACCATAACTACACTCTACTTTCATGGAACCATTTTGTAGGAAAGCAGTCTAATGAAATGGTTAGGCCAAATTTTCGATTCCAACACCCTTTTATACTTATGCTATTGTCTCTGATAAAACATTAGATTCACATACATGTATGTATACACATACATATATTCAAATATGCACACATATCCACCCCACAGGGTTCTTGAGATACTAATGGAGGGTAAAGTGTGAAAAACCTGGAGCCTTTGACAAGAACTCTGGAAAAGGCTTAAAAGAGGTTGGATGTTGTGGCTCATGCCTGTAATCCCAGCACTTGGAGAGGCTGAGGCATGAGGATCACTTGAGCTAAGGAGTTCAGGACTCCTCCAGGCAACATAGTGAGACCTGTCTCTACAAAAAAAGTTTTAAAAATTAATGGGCCATAATGGCATGCTCATTTGGTGGCCCAGCTACTTAGGAGGCTAAGGCAGGAAGATTGAACCCAGGAGTTCAAGGTTGCTGTTGTTGTGCCACCGCACTCCAGCCTGGGCGACAGAGTGAGAGCATGTCTCTAAAAAATTAAAGAAATAATAAAATGAAAGATCAATTTTCAACAAGAATCCTCCAATTCCATGAAGCACTGAATACCTACAGAATGAAAGCACAGCTCAGAGGTTGCAATAAATCTTTCCAACCTTCTTCTTATCAGAATACTATGGGCTTATGTAGTCATGGAGTTTTCTTTAGCTTTTGTAAATAACTGCCAAACCAGAGTAGATGTAAGTTTAATAAAAATGAAGATACTAGTTTTTGGAAATCTCAGACTTTAGTCAGTTCATTTATGAAATTTAAAAGTGATTTTTCAGAAGGGAGTATATATTACACTTATGATGAAAAGGAGTAAATAAAAGGGGAAAGGTCATCTGTTTATTCATTTGTGCAAATGTGATGTCATTTATCAAAATAAATTTTTAGCTGTAATACTAGATTAAAATAAAATTAATAATCATCTATGAAACAGTGTTTCAGCAGGCTGCTAGTAGCAGAAACACCCAATTCTAATTGGTTTCAGCAAGAAGAAAATGCATTCCTTCATGTATGGAGCAGTCCAGTGGTAGGGAAGGCTCCAGATGTCAGCTCAGGGCCCTGGCTGCAGCCTCTTTGGGATTCTGTTGCCTTAGGCCCTTAGCAAGCCCACCACAGGGCTTCCAACTCCACAGCCATATGCAGCCAGACTAGAGACAAAAAGGTCTCTCTCTTGCAGTGTTTTCTTCTTGGGAGCAAGGAAAACTTCCCCAAAGCCCTTCTAACAGGTTCCCAATATCACATGGCCACCTCCAATATCAGTTCTTCCCAGAGTCTCACAGTCAGAACTGCTTCACAGGCTCAGTTCAGTCACTAGGGAATTTGGACTTGCAGCAAAGGTCCAATTCAGGATTCAAGATTCAAGTCTGAACTGAGGGCAGGGCCACCATCCCTTGATGCACGTGAGGGGATGGGTGCCCTAACTGATTTGGGCCTTTGCTGGCAAATGTTCAATGGAGAGGGGATGTTGGGTAGGCAGCCAGAGGTACTTGCTTTTATAAACAGAAAATGACGGATGAGAATGGGTTTTTGAAAAGATCATAAAATGTCAAATAAAACATTTGGTTTTCAAGATTTTTAAAAAATATACTTCATTTCTGTAAAGAGAATGTTGCTAATAAGAACTAAAGAAAATTTTACTAAAAAAAAGTTTTGCCGGCAGAGAATTTATTTAAAAAAATAAACAAAACAGTTATCCAGGAATTTTTATGTCATCTCTGGCATAGGGCTTGAATTGAACAGCGTTTTATCTTTAGGAATAATGGAGTTCTAAGTCCATAGCTGACACTCTTCTCTGATCATCTTAGGAGTTACTGCCATCCTTACTAAATCTTATGAAGTAATAGTCTGATGAAATATGAGTATTTAGACTTACATTAGCTTTCAAAAAAGTCCCCAGTATTTGAAGAGGGTACTTCCTGTGGCTGGTTTGGCAATTGAGATTAGTAAATTAGGAAGATGCTACTGTCTTCATTGACCTTTTATAACATGTGTTTGACAAAGCCTTGAGTCTTCTATAATAACAACAATGGTAATAGCCATTCTTTATTTGTCACTTGCACACACTGCCAGGCCCTATGCTTCACAGGTAGTATGTTAATCATATATTTATTTATTTTAAGGGGAAAACCTAATATGTACCGTGCTTCCTATCCCATAAGTGGTGCAAGATGAGATTTGGAATCAGATCTGTCTGTCCCCTGAATCCTGTTTTCGATATACTTCTTCAAAAGAAGAAAGATGAGAAAACAGCAATTATGTGCTCCATTGATGGAAGATACCAGATCAAATCCTTTGGCAGATTAATCAACATGATCCTACATCCTTTTAGGTTGCAGTGTAGGACCCAACCTGTACTATTTCCAGTGTAGCAAGTACTAAAGGAAGTTCTGGTGTCCAGCCATTTTCCTGGTATTCTTTCTGCAGCAGTCAGTTATCCTGCTAAAGCAGAAAGCAACTGTGTTATTCCTGTGTGGAGAACCTTCTATCTCTCTCTGAGTTGAAGCTAAAATGTTAGAGGGCCTGCTGGCCTTGTACTTTCTCTTACTGTTTCCTTCCATTCTCTGACATCATCTCCTTCTACTCCTCTCTTTATTGACTCCACTCTCTGCTCTGTCCTCCTTGCTGTTCTTTGAACCTACTAACCTCTTTTCTGTCTCAGGGACTTTGACCTTGAGGTGCGACTGTCTGGATTGCTTTCCCCACCAGGAATCAGCATAGCTCATTCCCGCCTCTCTTTTCAGCCTTGACTTAAGTTGTCTCAGTGAGGACTTCCTGACCACAACACCACCCCCCAACTCATGGGATACTCTAACTTCTTCTTTTCTTCCTAGGTGTTTTTAGTATTTTCTTTCTTTTTTAGAGATGGGGGTCTCACTGTGCTGCCCACGCTGGACTTGAATGCCTGGGCTTAAGTGATCCTCCTGCCTCAGCCACCCAAATAGCTGGGACTGCAGATGGATGCCACTGTGCCCAGCTGTTTTCCATATTTTATATACTGTACATTTATTTTCCGAATACTAGAAGCTCCCTGAGAAATTTTGTCTATATTGTGTATTGCTAGATCCTAAGTACCTAGAACGGGACCTGGTACGATGTTGCTTAGTAAATATTGCTGACCGGATGAATGAGTGAATGACTCATGCATAGATTAGAACTCTGGCTGTGATCAAGCAGGTGGACTGCCGAGAGATATTCACAAGGACATAGTGTTACTTAATTGCAAAACCATTTAGATGCTTCTATTAGATTAGTGGTGTCCAGTCCTTTTCTGTCATCAAAAGAGTGAATCAGAGTGTCTGGTTTTATTCAGCATATGTTACTCTGATATGCCTTAGAACATGGGAATTATATGTAATTCTCAACTGCGAGGATTTTTTTTTTCGGTCTAACTGACTCCTACCATTTCAGAAGTCCTTGAAAGCAAGCACCCAGAGGCTTTCATGTGCCCAATGACTCTGCAGACCCAAAGAGATACTCAAGATAATATTGACACTTTTATAGTCTGCATGGTGCTGCTTGCAGATGATAAGCCTACATGCCATAAAGCAGAACTTCATATGGAATTAGTATTGTTTTTGCTTTCCCAACAGCATGACGACGGGCAAAGAAAAGAAAAGGAAGAACAAGTGGCCCTCAAATGCCAGACCAGACTGAAGGTGCATGTAGTGATGGTAGTAACCAGTTTGCACCTTTAATACCTTGAATTGTTTCCATCACTTAGGAACCATTTCTTTCATATGTATGATATGCAGGTGCTGTGCTAAGCATTATCAATATAGTGATAAATAAAAGAATAAAATCTTTATCCTCATGGAGCTTCCAAACAAGTAGAGAACAGTTACTAATACACACATATGTAAATAATTTAAAAACCCTTATCAAAACTCTGAAGAAAAGGTTAAAAAAAAAAAAAAAAAAGGGCCAGGCGCCATGGCTCACTCTTGTAATCCCAGCACTTTGGGAGGCCAAGGTGAGAAGATTGTTTGAGTCCAGGAGTTCGAGACCAGCTTGGGCAACATAGTGAGACCCTCATCTCTACAAAAATAAAAAAAATTAGCTGGACGTGTTGATGCACACCTGTAGTCCCAGCTACTTGGGAAGCTGAGGAGGAAGGATCATTTGAGCCCAGTTATGTCGAGCCTACAGTGAGCTTTTATCGCGCTGCTGCACTCTAGCCTGGGCAACAGAACGAGACCCTGTCTCAAAACAAAGAAACAGAAACTCAACAGGCACTGCGAGAAAGATGGTAGGAGGAACCAGGGTAGACCTCTCTTAGAAACTGATGCTTTAGGTTTGAGCTTTGATTAGGTTTGAGAGTTGCTGCTTTTATAGAGATTATTTTGGTTTCATTAGCAATAGTCACAGTTAGCCTCAAATGTCAAATCCGAATCTCTGGACCAGGGTGCACAATAGTGTGAAGCTCAGTAAGATTCAAAGGTTACTTAGAAAGAGAATGGCTGTTTCTGTTAGGCTAATAGTGTTGCTTAGAGCAACAGGATTCTGTTGGATGGGAAATCTGTCTGTAAACAGCAGGTATGAGCCGGATATCTTGCAGCAGCTATGTGGCAAGGGAAAGGTGGTGGTGGCTATAATCTGCATGGCTGGAGAATAAGTAAATATTGATATGGGACTTTATGGCAATGCTAGGACATTCTAGGAAGAAGCAGCAACAGTAGAGGTGGATGGTACTTTCTAGTTAGGATATCTTTCTGACTGCTTCGAATATTAAGGTCATATACAGTCAAACTGTCCAGAAAAAGGAAAAAAAAGTCTTTGTGTCCAGAAGATCAAAGTTCATTTAAATTTGAATGACAGCTAGTTTTAAAAAATCATACTTAGGCCAGGTACGGTGGCTTATGCCTGTAATCCCACCACTTTGGGAGGCTGAAGTGGGTGGATCACCTGAGGTCAGGAGTTCGAGACCAGCCTGACCAACACGGTGAAGCCCCATCTCTACTAAAAATCCAAAAAATTAGCCGGGCGTGGTGGTGCATGCCTGTAATCCCAGCTACTCAGGAGGCTGAGGCAGGAGAATCACTTGAACCCGGGAGGTGGAGAGGTTGCAGTGAGCCGAGATCACGCCACTGCACTCCAGCCTGAGCCACAGAGCAAGACTCTGTCTCAAAAAAAATAAAAATAGAAAAATAAAAAATTGTACTAATCTAAAAACACATAATCAGTTACTATGTTTTAAGCTCTGAAGCTTAACACATTGTACTTCGTTAGGGTATGTAATATTTAAATGACATACAACTATCCTCTACTTGGGGAATAGGAATTTCTGCAACAATGACTGCTCACAATTAATGTCTTCAGTCTCTTCCATTATATGATGTGATGTGGATCTCTGTAAAAGGAAAACCAAAACAAAACAAAACTCTACAAACTCTTTTGTTTGTTTGTTTTTCTGAGACGGAGTCTCTCTCTGTCGCCCAGGTTGGAGTGCAGTGGCGAGATCTCAGCTCACTGCAAGCTCCGCCTCCTGGGTTCATGCCATTCTTCTGCCTCAGCCTCCCAGCCTGTAGCTGGAACTACAGGCACCTGCCACCATACCCGGCTAATTTTTTGTATTTTTAGTAGAGACGGGGTTTCACCATGTTAGCCAGGATGGTCTCGATCTCCTCACTTTGTGATCTGCCTGCCTTGGCCTCCCAAAGTGCTGGGATTACAGGTGTGAGCCACCGTGCCTGGCCCACAAACTCTTTTGAAAACCATGTAGGAGGAACTGGTGTATGTCCATGCCATAAAATTGCCATTTCCTTGCCATAGTATCAGGATCCTCATAGTAGTCCATTTTGATTTTATAATTTTCTGCTTTCTCCTCTCAGCTCTTAAATACCTGAATAGATGTTGGAGGATTGCTCCATTCTTCACTCGGGAGCCTGGTCCCTTTGTCAGTTATAATAAGTGAATCAGGGAGTTTCTCTCTCTGGCTCTGCTCTGTGCATTGTAAAGCAGAGTTTCTCAAAATGTGGAATGAACCCCTGCATTAGAGCACCTGCACTGAATCCCTGGGGATACTTCTCTTAAAACTGCAGGTTTCTGGTTGTATAATGTTCTATGAAGGGAATTTTTTAAAAGATAATGTTTGAAAAAGATACTTCAAGACAATAAGGAGCGATTTGTTTGTAAGAGTTCCACAGAAATAAAAAATTATGCGAATTCATACTTTTGGGAATCTTATCTTTTCCAAGGACTTTGTTAACTATTTCATCAACTCTAAGGTAGTTAAGAATAAACACAGTTAAACAGGTACTTCAGGCTGGATGTGGTGGCTCACACCTGTAATCCCAGCACTTTGGGAGGCCGAATTGCTTGAGTCCAGGAGTTCGAGACCAGCCTGGGCAACATGGCAAGACCCCATCTCTACAAAGAATACAAAAAATTAGCCACATGGTGGTGCATGCCAGTAGTCCCAGCTACTCAGGAGGCTGAGGTGGGAGGATCACTTGAGCCCAGGAGGTCGAGGCTGCAGTGAGCCGAGATCATGCCACTGCACTCCAGCTTGGGTGACAGTGAGGCCCTGTCTCAAAAAAAAAAAAAAAGCAAAAAAAATCCCAGAAATGTACGTACTTCAACTAAAATTCAAAAACTTTCTGCTTGTGCCCTACCTGCCTAGATGACTAACTTCATCTAGGTGATTTTTTTTTTTTCTCTCCAAAATTCTACTTGCATATGCAGCAAAAGTCCAGGATGACTTTCGAGGAGAGAGAGAGAGAGTCTTTGAATAAAAGCACAAAGTGTTAGATCTTTTATTTCTGTATCCCTCAGTTCTGAGCAAAATGCCCACACAGTAGGATCTCAGTAAATCTTCCTGTCTCTTGGAGTGGACTTCCTTTAGGATACAGCAAGTTCTGACTGTGACTTCCTAGGAAAGAGTCCTCCCCACTCAAAGAGTGGAATAGAGTCAGTGGTCATTTCAGTCACTAAATTCTCCTGCTGGTGATGCCAAAGCCAAGATCTGCTCACTAGATCACTAGATCTGCTAGTGATGCTGATTTTAAGTGCATAGATACTTTGCTGTGTTTCCACAAAATGCCCGAAAATGAGCTGCTAAGCCAAACTCTGTGCCACAGTAAGGGGAACCTTCAAAGAAAGAGGCAAAAGGCACATACACCAACTATGAGGAATAAGGAATACACCAACCTTGAAAGAAAGAAGCAAAAGACACATACACCAACTATGAGGAATAAGGCAAATGGCTCTTTGAAGAGGCTCAAGGCCATACCAGTCCTCTCAGTTCCAGAGGGGAGGGGCCCAGAGGAGTCATCTCCCAGCAGGGTGAGAACCAAAAGGTTGGTGAGGTACTGAGGCTACCCATGGAGGAATTTGGGAGGGAATAAACACCTACGTCCACACAAGTCCTTTAGAAGATTTTTAGCAGCAAGAGCTGGCCACTAATAGGTCAGCCCTCTTATCTAAAATGATGCAGTTGCTTTCTATGAAAGTATGATTTTGATGTTCAGCACTCCACAGATAAATACTATGTAAATGTTATCACCATGCATGAGTTCATACTGTTGCATAGAACTAGCTGGCAAGTGAGAAACAAAGTGCCAGTTTCTATGTAGGCAGTGTTTCCACAGTTACTTCAGCCCTTTCTACCCCAGTACAGCAGAATTCTGGGTAGTGTAAATAATTGATGAATTCAAGCATTGGTACATTTTATAGGGGCCAGTTAGAGACCCATGTAGGTATTTTCTCTGTTATGCTTCTTCTAAAAAAATTTTTATCTTGTTAATACTGGTTTTGACTTTTTTATTTTTTTATTTTTATTTTTTTATTATTATACTTCAAGTTCTAGTGTACATGTGCACAACGTGCATTTTTGTTACATATGTATACATGTGCCATGTTGGTGTGCTGCACCCATTAACTTCATTTACATTAGGTATATCTCCTAATGCTATCCCTCCCCCCCTCTCCCCACTCCACGACAGGCCCTGGTGTGTGATGTTCCCCTTCCTGTGGTTTTGACTTTTTTTTTTTTTTTTTTAAAAAAAACGTAGAATCAAAAGTTGGATACAGGTAGAGGATTCATTAATGAGAATGCATCTTTCACTACTGTGCAATGAATGTTTGATGGCATTTTTATTCCCCTGAAATGTTCAGGTGCTGTAAATACTTCTGAAGAAGCTTTTCAGTGAGTTCACATTACTTCTCAGAATAGGCTAATGTTTGTTTGTATCATACTTCTAAGATAGGACAGTGGTCTCCCCGTCCCCCATGTCGTATGTCTCTCTCAAATCTGACAACCCCGTGAAAAGGTGTAGAAGAGATTCTCTGTGTGGAAAATTCCTATGAGGTTTTAGAAGCCTATAACATTATTCCCGTAATTGATTGGTCTTTAACTTGCCATTCTTAAGTAAGAGGATTCAATTAAAAAAAAAAATTTTTTTTAACTTTGCCAACATCAGTGATAAGTGTTTCTCTAATTTGTTTTCAACTGCGTGTCAGGAGTGGAATTTGAGCCCACACCTCCCTACAAAGACCAGAATCATTTCTTTTTTATAAAACTCTGAGAATAGTGATACTGCTTTGCCAAAAATGAAAAGACTTTCTGTAAGCACATAGACAAACATGAGTGGGTATGAAATGCTTACCAGTAATGGTAGTCATAGGTTGTATAATCTTTCTGTGCTAAGAGTTAACAGTAGGTTGGGTAGTCATTGGCCTGGGATGGCTTGATGTGACCCAGCTTCCAGGTAGGAACCTGAATCAGATACCAAGAGACTTTTCTACTTCAGGAACCTAAACACAACAGAGCACCCTCCTCAAATCTATCAAGTCAGTTAATTGTTAAATTCATAATTCCACAGTTTGTAATCACTCTTATGGATGGTTAGGCAGTTCTCTAGCCATATAGAAGTGATACAGAATTCCAATCAAGGTAAAATTGAGCAGCAGAGTGAAAATGCAAAAGCTTTCTAGTTTTTATTCTATATGGGAAAATGAGTTCTGGAGCTGCAGAGAACACCTGGTTAATGAGTTCTTGAGACATGTCTAATAGCTTTTCTCTAAGGCTAGGGACATGAGAAATAATCATGAAATTTGAGAGAAAGGAGATTTAAGATAAGGTTGTCAAAAGGGATAAGTATTTTAAAGCCACCTCAGCCCACTGGACTTTTGATTGCATGCAAAATAGAGTATACAGCCTGGGAGTGGACAGCCAGCTATGAACTTCCTGATTCACAGTGAACGTTATTTTTTGCCTCTGCATGCACCTCCCTCGCTCTGACTTGCCCTGCTGTGCCGTGGCCATCCATACCTTCTGCATGACTGGACTTTGCCTTCATCGTCTTCATGTGGCCTGTAGGGCACAGCCTCTTGCAAAGGAAGTGCTCAGAAGGTATATTTAGAAATGAATTTCCTAAACAGTTGAAAGTATCCTTCATAAACAAAAGGACTGATTATATTTTTTCCTCTCTTTTTTTTGATGATTAAAAGCATTTTAAATACTGTTTTTTTGTCTTGATTGATTAAAGGAAATACTATGTATGGCAGAATATTGGCAGTGAGTAGAAATACAAAGCAGGCTTAATATTGACTTTATGGAGAGATAGGGAAAGGACAATGAAATAATGAAAGTAAAGGCTTACATAATATTGTATACTAATGTAATTAAATAAGTGTGGAAAAATCCATGTATTTAAATGGGGGGTCTAAATCTAACACCTCACCACTCACTTTCTAATAGAAGCTATTTTTGTAAGTGTGTGGGAGTCTGGCAATATCCTTTCGGATAGAAATCACTGTAGGTTTAAATCACTGATATAGCATGGATTAAGCAGATGAAAGCAGTGAAGGAAGAGACTGTTTAGATTCCAGAGAATAAAATTCATAGAACTGTGAGAGGTGGAGCTTGAAATACTGCCACAGTTTTGAAGTTGTTTTAGTGACATCATGTTTCTATGCATGATTCTTACATATGTATCAAAGTGTGGGAGTATTCATCTTCCAGAATTCTAGAATTCATGATTTTGTAATCTAGCCTATCAAGTGATTCATATACAAAGCCTTTCTTTTTTCCTGAACTGTTGAATTCGGATAAATTGTGAATTGTGGATTTTTTTTAAACTAGTAAAGTGGTATCTTTTGGAATTGCTTCTTAATTGTCTATGGTAAGGCATAAGGCACGTTGCATGTTGCTTTTCAAAATATCTTGATATGATAAAGTACAGTTCAGAATTGTAATAAAAGGGGCTATTGTTTAATATCCCAGAGAGTTTAATTATAAAATAATTTTGTAGTAACATGATCTTTGACCAAATTTCCGTCTAGCATTATAGATCTTCATTTTGTATATTTTCTTTAGTTTTATGACAAGAATAATAATACTCATTCCCCTCTTTATATTTTCTTAGGACCTGAATAAGTACTACAGCTTGATGCTCAGCCCTCACTTACTATGGCCAATTCGAGAGACACTTGATACTGAAATGCAAGATCTGGTGTTACTCAGCACTGGTTTATGAGCACCAGGGGGCTATGCTTTTTGCTATACACACATCACGGTCTGCCTTCATAGTACCCCTGCAGAGGAGGTGGTATTGTGCCTGTTGTACAGGTTAAGAAACAAAGGTTCAGAAAACTTCAGTAACTCTTTCAAGGCTTGAGGTTACACCACAAAGAAAGTAGTTTATCCAGGATTTGAATTCAGCATTCTATTACCCCACAGCCATTGCTCTTTCTGTTGTGCAGCATTGCTTCTCTTATAACTTTGTCTATTTTCATAAATTAATTTGTCTCTAGGAACAAGCAGCTTTCTCTCTTCTAGATGTTATGACCTATTTTCTGTCTCATAACATGGCCAAGTACATAATTTGAGACTGTGTTTTTTATTGTTCGTCTTACGTTGTTTTTCAGCAAATAAACATTAACCAAAATCAGGTAGCCAAGATGCCAAATCATGTAGCAAACCTACACATAGGGGGAACAAAGAAAAACTGAACATGCTAAGTAAGCCATCTTTTCATCTAGCGTCTTAATTGTAAAGCATATGTTGCATGTTGCTTGTGAAAGTATGTTAGTATCATAAGATGCAGTTCAGAATTGTAATCAAAGAAGGGGCTATTTTTTAATCTTCCAGAGAGTTCAATCTCCCCCTCCTTGGGCATGCACCTTGGGGCTTTGGGACCTTAGAGGTTCTTTTTATTAGCTTAATTGTTTGGCTCAATAACTGTTCCCTTGTGCTTTCCTAGTAATGGGCACTTCCCTACTGGAAGGGGATGAACTCCAGATGGTATTGAGGTCGTATGAGTGTAGTTTTGATTGAAGAAAAGAACAACATGGACACAAATATTGGCCATGACAGGTAGATATCAAATAGTTCTTTCATATATTTATTTTTATTTTATTTTATTTTATTTATTTTATTTTTTGAGACAGAGTCTCGCTCTTGTTGCCCAGGCTGGAGTGCAATGGTGCGATCTCGGCTCACTGCAACCTCTACCTCCTGTGTTCAAGCGATTCTCCAGCCTTAGCGTCCCAAGTAGCTGGGATTACAGGCATCCGCCACCGTACCTGGTTAATTTTTGGATTTTTAGTAGAGACGGGGTTTCACCATGATGGTCTTGAACTCCTGACCTCAGGTGATCTGCCCACCTCGGCCTCCCAAAGCACTGGGATTACAGGCATGAGCCACCACCCAGCCGAATTTTTATTTTATTTTTTTGAGACAGAGTCTCACTCTGTCACCCAGGGTGGAGAGCAGTGGCACAATCTAGGCTCACTGCAACCTCTGCCTCCCAGTTTCAAGCGATTCTCGTGACTCAGTCTCCTCAGTAGCTGGGATTACAGGCCTGTGCCACCACGCCCGGCTGATTTTTGTGTTTCTAGTAGAGACATCGTTTTACCATGTTGTCCAGGCTGGTCTTGAACTCCTGACCGCAATTGATCCACTCGCCTCGCCTCCCAAAGTGCTGGGATTATAGGCGTGAGCCACTGTACCTGGCCCATTTTTTTAAAAAGTGAAAAAGCAAACTAAAGTGTGATAATAGTTTTGAACATTTAGTGGAGTGTAAGAAAAGAGAACCCATTTGACTCTGAGGTTCACTGATACAGGGTTCTATTTCCTTTTCTAGGAGTTGAGCATTGCTCTTGGTTTTGTGGGAGGTAATATTTACACAATCATACTGTTGTGGATGTAGCTAAATAGTTTATTGGTTAATCCCCACACAAGACAGGAATGATGTAATTATAACTACAGAGAGAAAACAATCACCAAGGTTTTAAAATCTAGCAATGCGAAGGGAGTGGAAGAGCAGACAGAAGCCTGAGGCTAGAAGGCAGGAAAAGAGGCAGGAGGGAGAGGGACCTCGATACTCATTTTCTTCTTTTACATGGTGGGATGTAGAGAAATACTGTGTAATACTGCTGAAACAGGAAACAGAGCTAACCAATTGAAGAACTAAAAATAGTATAATCAAGAAAACTAGAGACAAAATAGAGGTGAAGTAAGTGTGAATGAGTTAGATACGGGGGAGGCGGTAAGTCAGTAGATACTGTCTGAAGTTGACAAATCAGGGATAGAAGCCTTTCATTTAGTTAAGCTGATCACCATAGAAGGACTGTAAAAGCAATAATGGAAGGGAGTGGAAATGGGGAATATGGGCCCAGAGACACATACTTTCCACTTTTTACCATGCTTCTGTTTAGGAAAACTTACCTGCACATGTATTACTTTTCATATAATTTAAGAAAAAGGAAGAATTTCAGCAAATTGTAGATGAACAGTGTCAGGAATAATTTTCCACGCATACTATGACATTACTGTTATTACTAGGGTACCAGGGACTGCTGTTGCCACTGGTGGAGGGTTCTGGTTTCCAAAGAATCAGGACAAGGGGGTTAAGTTGGGGCAAGGTGACAAATAACTACACCCATGATCCCATTCAAGTATTCAACTGGTTTCATGGTTGGATCCTGATCAAAATATGGCAGAAGTCTTTAGATACAAGAAACATAAAGGAAAGAACCCCACTAGCCTTCTTCAAACTTGCAAAGTTAACAGGTTCCTTCTATAAGGGGCTGCTGGGGAAGCTCAGCACCCTGGCTAATGCTCCAGGGTTGCAGAACCCCGCTTCTTGTTCTGGGATGTCATGGCCATTCTGGAGAGTGCATGTCTGCGTTGCCTTTGTTTTCTCTGGTCTGAGGAGTGGCTGAGCTTCAGGGCACTGACTTCCTCCCAGGAACTTCCTGAAAGGGGAATTTCGACTTTGCTGTATGAACACTCTGAATGCCTGTGGGTTGAACAATGGTAGCTGCTGTTTTTTTTTTCAAGAGGGAGCTCAGTTTTGTTTTGACCTTGGGAAGTGTGGATAGTTGTGTTCACGGCGCCTCCAGGTGGGCGGTCAAGGAAGAAAGTCTTGGGGTAGGAGCCCTTGGAGAATGAGGGCTTGATTTTGCCATTTTTGCTTTTGGCCTTAATCTGTGTTGTTGTGGAGACAGCAGTACTGAGATGGGGTTAGGGTGGGGAATGGAGTGTGGAGAAGGGCCAGGGAAGAAGCTAACTAGAGAGTTAGTGCCAATAGCTGAAGGAAGCGCTCTGCCTTAGGAGGCTTTATAAATAGATGCCTTTATCCAGTGTGTCTCATTTTGCCTCTCTCAGGCCTAATTTCTAAATAATCCCATTTTTCAAGGTAAAGGAGATAAAAGGGGTACTCTGAGATTCTCCCAGCAGATGTGAAATCCTGCCTAATAATTGTAGCTGCAGATTTCTCTGTCAGGAATTGATTTGCTGTTAATGTAGTCTAGTGCTTGGTGCTTGCAAAGTCATATACCTTTGGGATTCAGGCAGGTAGTTTTAAACGAGTGACACTGGGTGGGACCTCTGGCCAACTAAAACCTTATGGCTCATTGAAGCTGTTGTTCAGCTTTGAATGTTGCCATGTATGGAGAGCAGGTTTTTAGGGTTGCCAGAGCTTCCAGTTTTTCCAGATAAATAAAGTATCTGCTTTTTATGTGAAATCTCTTGGATTTTAAATGTTGCCAACTAATTGAAAAGCTTAAAACTATTGTCTAGAATTAAAAAACAAGCCTGGACCGGGGCGTGTTGGCTCACGCCTGTAATCCCAGC
The DNA here is from genome assembly GCF_028885655.2 of Pongo abelii. Lineage (NCBI taxonomy): Eukaryota > Metazoa > Chordata > Mammalia > Primates > Hominidae > Pongo > Pongo abelii. The sequence goes on along the minus strand of NC_071998.2, from coordinate 68,428,798 downwards.
ACTTTGGGAGGCTGAGGTGGGTGGATCACGAGGTCAGGAGTTCGAGACCAGCCTGGCCAATATGGTGAAACCCCATCTCTGCTAAAAATACAAAAATTAGTCAGCGTGGCAGCACGTGCCTGTAATCCCAGCTACTTGGGAGGCTGAGGCAGGAGAATCACCTGAACCTGGGAGGCGGAGGTTGCAGTGAGTTGAGATCGTGCCACTGCACTCCAGGCTGGCCAACAGAGCGAGACTCTGTCTCAAAAAAAAAAAAAAAAAAACCAAAAAACAAAAACCAAGCCTGTTGGGTGGATAGTTTTTGGCTGCCAATTTTTACCACTGGTTAGGACTCTTAACACCTGACCCCAATTGTTCTTCAGCCTTGATTGTTGAAAATGAGCTGAACATTTACTGGGCACTTTACTTTGTGTTCTACCTTTTTCTAAAAGCATTTAAGGATGCTTTTGTTAAATATAAACTAATATAAATTAGAAGCAGGTAGAAGACAAAAAGTTAAAACAACTGCAGGATAGTAAATGGAATCAGAATGAAATGATACACATAATGTCAGTGGACCTCAAACTGGGCATGGAGCTTGCTAGCAACTGGCATAACATAGAAGCCTTATCAGTTATACCACTTGTAGTATCTTTAAAACAAACTGTTTAACAGTGACATGGCTCTTCCCGATGCCAGGATCAGAAGGACACCTCTTAGAAGGGTCTTCAGAAGAACACACTGAATCCTATGACTCTCATTGCAGTGAGAGCTTTATAGGATTGTTCTTCCTGTTGCTCTCCATTAAAAAGGCTGATAACGGGGCTGAGCGCGGTGGCTCACACCTATAATCCCAGCACTTTGGGAGGCTGAGGCGGGTGGATCACGAGGTCAAAAGATCGACCACCCTGGCCAACATGGTGAAACCCCGACTCTACTAAAATACAGAAATTAGCTGGGCATGGTGGTGTGCGCTTGTAATCCCAACTACTCGGGAAGCTGAGGCAGGAGAATTGCTTGAACCTGGGAGGCGGAGGTTGCAGTGAACCGAGATCGCGCCACTGCCCTCCAGCCTGCTGACAGAGCAAGACCTCGTCTCAAAAAAAAAAGGGCTGATAACGGTAAAAGTGTAGTTTGGGAAATGAGATACTAGCAATGGGACCTTGGGTAAGTTGCCCTATTTTTCTAAACCTGTTTCCTTATCTGTATAATGAAGATAATTATATTAATACAAAGCAACCACTCTCAAAGGACCATTGTGAGGCTTAGCTGGTACAGTTTGAATAAAGCACTTATTGCAGTTCTTGGTACCCAGTAAGCATTCTGTAAAAGTTGGCTGTGGTGAGTTAGAGAATTGCTAGCACTGAGAGCTTAGTTGTCAGAATGATTTAAATGTGACTGTCCAAGATTTATTTACGGCACTTAAATGTTTTCGTTTGCTGCAATACAATTTTTTATCCCACTTAATCCTGAGTCACCAAAAAAGTGTTGAGTTACTTATGTACAGAGGATTTTGCAAGGCTGTAGGGGATGGGCCCTGTAGGGAACTTGTATTTTGACTAACTAGGTAAAGACACAATACAAGACAGGGAGCACCAAGGGCGATCTGAGCAAGGCTGAGTCGATCCATTGAGGGGTTGTCACAGTGGGCTCATACCAAACTAAGACTTCACAGTGATCCACTTTATTATTTGGCAGGTAGAATTTTGTAGTTTGAATCATTCCAAACACTGTACAAGAATATTTCAAGCTATGCAACAAAGTAAAATGAGGATTTACCTGAGTATTTTGTATGACTCATTATAGGAGCAAGGTGAACAGCAGTAATCAGTCATGCTTTGCAGTTTGTATTAATTAAACCTTAGAACGTGGAGTAGTTAGGTTGAGCCATCTTTTGCATATTTTTTCATTACAGAGAGTGTTCTCAGCTGGCCTTGGGGCATGCAGAGAGATGGAGATCTGTGTGAGCAGCTACAGCACTAGGCAGCCTTGCATCCTGGGTGTTGAAAGTGCAGGCCATTATCCTCCCCTCTGACCTCCAAGATGTTAGGTGGCCTTTCTGTGCCTCAGTTTTATCATCTGTAAATTGGATATGATTGTACTAGTGCCTAGTACATAAGGAGTGCTGCAAAGATTACATGCGTGTCTTTAAAGTCCTTACAACAGTATCTCACACATAGTAAGCATGGCATGTGGTAGTTACTATCATTAGTCCCTCTTGGAGCAATGTATATTAAAATTTTAAAGACAGCTGTCTGGTCAGGATTGGACATGCAGCCTGTAGTTTCAGAACAGAATGCAGCTGACTGTGTACATGGGGATAACTTTATGATGCCCTGGACCTCATTAGCTCATGGCTGTGGAATGGATGGGGGCATCTGGAGGGTCCCTGTTTCAGACCCAGAAATTAAAAGCTCAGCCCCAGCCTCAGCTCCAGCTTACTTACTCTGTTGATATATGGCGAGTTCTTCAGTGTCTTAAAGTTTCTTTGTGCCTACAAAACAGGCTTAACCTTTCATTCTTGGTGTGTGCTGAATTTTCATAAGAAATTCAGGAATATAATGGTTGGATGAATGGGTTATATTTTAAAGATTCTATTAAAAATTAAAGGAGATGCAAATATAACAGCTAAATATTATTGCTTTGACTTCTAGGTTTTTGTAAGAATCTAAATATATAGTATTCACCATATGAGAAAATTAAGTTTTACTTTATTATATAATAACCCAATAAGGACTTTAGTTAATTGTTCAATTTAAAAAAAAAAATTTCCTGGAAATCTTTAAGATTGATCATGAAGACCCAGAAAATGACTTCATTGCCCCCTACTTTGAGTCTCACTCTGTCGCCCAGGCTGGAGTGCAGTGGCACAATCTCAGCCCACTGCAGCCTGTGCCTCCCACATTCAAGTGATTCTCCTGCCTCAGGCTCCCAAGTGGCTGAGATCATAGGCACACGCCACCATGCCTGGCTAATTTTTGTATTTTAAGTAGAGACAGGGTTTCATCATGTTGGCCAGGCAGGTCTTGAACTCCTGACTACAAGTGATCTGCCTGCTTCGGCCTCCCAAAGTGCTGGGATTACAGGTGTGAGCCACTGCACCCGGCCATTGCTTCCTATTTCTATGTTTCCCTCAAAGAATTGACTTGAATCTCAGTGTGGTTGTGAACTCTTCCTGATGAATTTCTGCTCCTTGTGCTGACAGCATTTTCCATACACGTTAGACCTGCTTTTTTGGGAGAGTTGCTCTGAAGTGAGTGGTTCACAGAAATGAGGGCATACACCAGCTGCGTGTAAAAATATGCCCCTGCCCTTACTGCTGCATATGCAGGGACAAGGATTGGGGAGCCTTGCAGTAGAGCCAGGTAGCTCAGCCTACTTGTGTCTGAAGATGTGGGGCTGATGTCATGAGTTCTGTTTAGGAGTAGTTCATTTCATGTTTTCCTTAAAGGATAATTTTTGGCCATTCTCACACATTTATTCTTCACATAAAATTTAGAATCATTTGTTAACCTCTAAAAAAAACCCCATTGGTTTTGAATGTGATCACACTAAACATATAGATTGATTTTGGGAAAATTTATACTTAAAAGTCCAGTAACGTGGTATGTCTTGCTTTTTTTTTTTTTCCTTTCTTTTTTAAATGTCTTCTCCTTTTTACTTCAGTAAAGGAATTTTTTTTTTTTTTGAGATGGAGTCTTGCTGTTGTCACCCAGGCTGGAGTACAATGGTACGATCTCGGCTCACTGCAAACTCCACCACCCAGCTTCCAGCAATTCTCCTGCCTCAACCTCTCGAGTAGCTGAGATTACAGGTGCCCACCACCACGCCCGGCTAATTTTTGTATTTTTAGTAGAGATGGGGTTTCACCATGTTGGCCAGGCTGGTCTCGAACTCCTGACCTCAGGTGATCCACCCACATCGGCCTCCCAAAGTGCTGTGATTACAGGCGTGAGCCACTGTGCCTGGATCTTGTCCTTTTATTTATATGGGTCCTACATTTCCTGTTAAATTTATTCCTAGATATTTTATATTTTGTTTCTGATTGTTGTAGTGAATAGACTGTTCTTAAATTGTATCTTGTAACTATTACTTACTTATTACGGAAAAGCTGTTGGGTTTTTCAAATTTATTAGTGGGCTTATGAAGCCCATTTACTGAATTGCCTCAAAATGGAACTGATGTTACTTGCATTTCTTTTGTGAACAAAAGAAAAAAAAACAGTATGAGAAACTTATATTTTAATTTTATTCTCTGTTAGACTCTACAGTGCATCCTGGGTCCCTCTTTTTACTGTTGTGTCCCTAGTACCTGCCTCAGGATTTGCCATGGTGCATGCATGATTAATATTTGTAGAATATTTCTTAACTTTCTTAATTCTATAATAGTTTTTTCCCTTGGGTTTTTTAAAGAAAAGCAATTATATCATCCCCAAATACTAATGATTTTGTTTCCAGTATTTTTTCATTTTAATTGTTATTATTTTGGCTAGAACTTTCCTTGTAATATTCAATGATAGTCACCCTGTTGCAGATGAGATTGTACATTTAGAAAACCCCATCATCTCAGCCCAAAATCTCCTTAAGCTGATAAGCAACTTCAGCAAAGTCTCAGGATACAAAATCAATGTGCAAAAATCACAAGCATTCCTATACGCCAATAACACACAGAGAGTCAAGTCATGAGTGAACTCCCATTCACAACTGCTACTAAGAGAATAAATACCTAGGAATACAACATACAACTTACAAGGGATATGAAGGACCTCTTCAAGGAGAGCTACAAACCACTTCTCAGGAATAAGAGAGGACACAAACAAATGGAAAAACATTCCATGCCCTGGCCAGAACTTCCAATACTATACTGAATAGGAGTGGTGAGAGAGGGCATTCTTGTCTTGTGCCAGTTTTCAAAGGTAATGCTTCCAGATTTTGCCCATTCAGTGTGATACTGGCGATGTGTCTGTCATAAATAGCTCTTATTATTTTGAGATACGTTCCATTGATACCTAGTTTATTGAGAGTTTTTAGCATGAAATGCTGTTGAATTTTGTCGAAGGCCTTTTCTGCATCTATTGAGATAATCATGTGTTTTTTGTCGTTGGTTCTGTTCATGTGATGGATTATGTTTATTGATTTGCATATGTTGAACCAGCCTTGCATCCCAGGGATGAAGCCGTCTTAATTGTGGTAGATAAGCTTTTTGATGTGCTGCTGGATTCGGTTTGCCAGTATTTTATTGAGGATTTTTGCATTGATGTTCATCAGGGATATTGGTCTAAAATTCTCTTTTTTTTGTTGTGTCTCTGCTAGGCTTTGGTATCAGGATGATGCTGGCCTCATAAAATGAGTTCGGGTGGATTCCCTCTTTTTCTGTTGATTGAAATAGTTTCAGAAGGAATGGTATCAGCTTCTCTTTGTACCTCTGGTAGAATTCGGCTGTGAATCCGTCTGGTCCTGGACTTCTTTTTGGTTGGTATGCTATTAATTATTGCCTCAATTTCAGAACCTGTTATTGGTCTATTCAAGGATTCAACTTCTTCCTGGTTTAGTCTTGGGAGGGTGTGTGTATCCAGGATTTTATCCATTTCTTTTAGACTTTCTAGTTTATTTGTGTAGAGGGGTTTATAGTATTCTCTGATGGTAGTTTGTATTTCTGTGGGATCGGTGGTGATATCCCCTTTATCATTTTTTATTGCGTCTATTTGATTCTTCTCTCTTTTCTTCTTTATTAGTGGTCTATTTTGTTGATCTTTTCAAAAAACCAGCTCTGGGATTCATTGATTTTTTTTGAAGGGTTTTTTATGTCTCTGTCTCCTTCAGTTCTGCTCTGATGTTAATTATTTCTTGTCTTCTGCTAGCTTTTGAATTTGTTTTCTCTTGATTCTATAGTTCTTTTAATTGTGATGTTACGGTGTTGATTTTAGATCTTTCCTGCTTTCTCTTGTGGGCATTTAGTGCTATAAATTTCCCGCTACACACTGCATTAAATGTGTCCCAGAGATTCTGGTACGCTGTGTCTTTGTTCTCATTGGTTTCAAAGAACATCTTTATTTCTGCCTTCAAATCTTAGTCTGTGTTTTTAAAGGTAATGTTTTAAGGATGAATAGGCAGAATGGGAAGAGGACTGCCCCTGCCTTCAACCCCAGGTTTTGATTATAGCCCACCCTACTGCCTTTGAAAAGCCCTAAGTGCCTCTCTTCCTGATGTGTGTGTGCAGTTGGGCCGTTGGTAACTTTTTGATAACACTGAATCAAGTTGGGAAGAAAACTTGTGTCCAGGGCAGATGTGATGCAGGTTTGCAATGTGGAACTGAGCATGAGCACGGGGCAGAGTAGAGACGAAGAGTTTGTGACTCAGTCAGTTTTTTGTTTTTTGTTTTTGTGGAGATGGAGTCTCGCTCTGTTGCCTAGGCTGGACTGCAGTGGCATAAATCTGGGCTCACTGCAACCTCCATCTCCCGGGTTCAAGCGATTCTCCTGTCTCAGCCTCCCAAGTAGCTGGGATTACAGGCGTGCACCACTGCAACTGGCTAATTTTTGTGTTTTTGGTAGAGACCGGGTTTCACCATGTTGGCCAGGCTGGTCTCAAACTCCTGACCTCAGGTGATCTGCCTGCCTCGGCCTCCCAGAGTGCTGGGATTACAGGCATGAGCCATCACTTTCATAACAAGGTTCAGATCTTTGGCTCATGAAGTTGCTCATGAAGAATTTGGTGGTGAGTTAGAGAAATGGGTACTGGTCTCTGTGTCTACGGAATGCATGCCTGAAACTAAGAAAACACTTTGCTCCTTTTGCCTTACATTTAGTAGGCATGCATTACATGCCTGATAGATATATGAATTTGATGCCTTCACATATTTAAAGAAAGAGCTGCCCCCAATTTCCTGGAAAATCCATAGTGTTGAACTGTTGATGTGGCTAGAAAGTAAAGCTGGGTTGTTTTCCAGTGCTCTTCAAACTACTGAAAATTTTGCTGTGCGATATTTAAAACTGTTAGTGTATTAGTAAAATTCGTAGTACGTACTTATATATAACATACATTAGTATAATCTGTATTATATATAGTGTAACCTCTCTTCCATCATCTACATTTTATGACTTTTTGTTTCTAAGTTGGCCTTAATTGTATTCTTCCATGTCAGGAAATGTTAAATTGGCTGTCGCATCAGGCTAAGTGTATAGGGAGGCAAGATCTTGGGGAGTAAACAAGCTAATTCCTGAGTTTAAATTGGAAACTTCGATGATTGCATTAACTTTCAGTCCAGCAAAAATTCTTAAATTGATGCTTTAGGGCACTGGATGGTAATTCGGGTGTGTTAGAAAATTACAGGGAATCACAGGAGTGTGAAATCATTAAGAAAACCACAGTTGTATTTACCACCTGCCAGGTGGAAAGGCCAGAGGGAGAATTGGGGTGTTGAATAAGACTGAATGGGCCGCTTGGCTGCATTATGAAGGAGTTACTGTATCTCCCTGGGTTAGCAATAACAGACCCGGGGGTGCATGCAGACCAACGGCAAACCTCAAAGAGTAAATATACTTTAATTTCTTCAGGGAGAAAGTGAAGTCCTACCGTGATTGGTTGAAAATATTTTTATCTGGAGTAAGCTCTTGGCTCTGCCATCACACCTCACTAGGGAGAAGAGCACTGTCCATTAAGATGCCCTCACCTGGGTGCACTTGCTGGTGGCATCACTTCCCCCAGACTCTCTGGGAGCAGAATCAACTTGCCACAGGAGGTGATTTCCCATAAAATCCCCATACTTAGGGGTTACTTAGCCAGTGAATGCTGGCTCTGGTATTCTCTCTGAGTTCCTCTTTAAGAGCGCTGGCATAATTGTGTCTCTGTTTTGGCAAACGGCACTGTCTTGCCTTTGGTTTGGTATACTTATGAAAATTAATTTGGAATGAAATGTAATTGAAGGCCATTTACATATGATGGCCAGATCTATTAGAACAGAGCAGTGTTGTGGATTGGGAAATGGAAAGCATTTGAGATAGTGTCTGGGAAATACATTCAATACATAGAATGTCACTGCCTTGTCTAATAGCCTAATTTAAATTACTTTTTTGCTTTGCTATTGCATTAGGTTGTTCCAGATAAACTTTGTAGTTCAAGAGGAAGGAAACTGTATGGTAAATAAACACTTAGGCATCCTGAAACATCTATTATCATTTGTATAAGAATTGGAAAACACTTAAAGGAAATCTTTAGTTTTGATTCCTCTAATGAAAAAAGAGGAATATAATTCACCTTTTGAATTTATTGGTTCATTTAGCCTGTAGGGATTTAATTTCATCTGAAGTGGTCCTAAAATATTTTATTCTAAGCAGACAACATCCTTGGTGTTTTTGTTTCTGCCTTTCTACCGTTTCAGTTCTTTATCTTTAAAAAAAAACTTGAGATATAATTTACATAATATAAAATTCACCATTTTAAGTATACTCAGTGGTTTTTTTAAGTATACTTATCACTGAATTATAAAGTGATTATAATGTATACAATTCAGTGGATAGTATACTCGCAGAGTTGTGCAACCATTACCACCATCTAATTGCAGAATATTCCTATCATCCCAAAGGGAAACCTAAACATTTTTTTTTGTTTATTATTATTATTTTTTTTAGATGGAGTTTCATTCTTGTTGCCCAGGCTGGAGTGCAATGGTATGATCTCGGTTCACTGCAACCTCCGCCTCCCAAGTTCAAGCGATTCTCCTGCCTCAGCCTCCCAAGTAGCGGGGATTACAGGCATGTGCCACCATGCCCGGCTAATTTTGTATTTTTAGTAGAGATGGGGTTTCACCATGTTGGCCAGGCTGGTTTCGAACTCCTGACTTCAGGTGATCCACCCGCCTCAGCCTCCCAAAGTGCTGGGATTACAGGAGAGAGCCACCGTGCCCAGCAGACCTGAACGTTTTAACAGTCACTCCCCATTCTTCCTTCCCCCACCCCTGATAACCACTAATCTACCTAATATGCCTATAGATTCGCCTATTTTGGACTTTTCAAATAAATGGAATCATATGTGGCATTTTGTGGCTGGCTTCCTTGAGTTACCATGATATTTTTAAGGGTTATCCATGTTGTAGTATGTGTCAGTACTTGAATTCCTTTTGTTGGTTTTCAGGTGGCTAAGGAGGGGAAACTGAGCACAAGAAGAGGGCACTTTGAGCACAGAGAAAGCTGGACCCGAAATCTACCAACAAGAGCAGAACCTAAATATTGATGGAGAGGGGCTGATTCTAGGCACAGCAGGTGGTGGAAGCCTAATAGTTGTGCAGGTGATTTTATAATGTTAAAAGCATTGAGTGGCCACAGTTGGATCTGACCTAGGGAACTGAATCCTTTCCTCCATGTGAGAGCTGTTGTCAGCCCAACAGGGATATACATGTACCTGGGACAGGGCAGCTTCCCATTCTGTAATAGTGGCATGATATCCTTTTCCTGAGATGCATTCAGGGTTAAAGAAGATAGTTCACCTACATGTTAGATTTCCCATGAAGATGAAAAGTCCAAGTTTTGAAAAGCAGAAGGAATTCTAAAAAGAACTGACAGACAAAAGCCCATGGGGAGAGTGATGAAATGAGTTTCTGAGAAAGACTGTGAAGAGGGAGTCAAAGCAGCAGCTGATGGACTGCCCGAACCTAGGGCAACGAAAGACCTGGGGCAGGAATTGACGTTGACTGTGGCAGAGGCAGTGGACCTGGTGGGCAGCCCAGAGGAAAAGGCCTTTGGCTTGCTGAGAAAGCTCTTCCAGACACTGAGCAAGAGCATGGTTTGTTGAAGAATGGAGAGGTCCACAGTCCATCTCCTGTGCCAAGGATTAGTATTTTATTTCAAGAAGCGATTTGGTAGTCACAGAGTGAATATTATTATTTTTCCACAAATTCATTACCTCTTTCCCCTCATGAGTATCTTAGCATTGAATTTCCTGACTTTATGATGAATAAACTTTGTTTTAGTGTCTATTAATGCTCTATTTACTTTCCCCTGGGTGAAGTTTTGGCTAGTAATAAGATTCTGTGTCTCTGCTGTAGTGAGGCATTGCTGTAGTAAGCCAGGTCTAAGAAAAATGAATTTTGTTCCTCTGGGGAAGCATAGTTACCTTAAAAAAGTTTAAAGTGTGGTTTTCAACTTAGTAAAATCCTATTATAAAGAAAAACGTATATAGCAAAAATTTTGCTTGTAGATAATACGATCCTAGTAAAATAGAATTTAGATTGTCTCTTATAGTTTGTTGTAATAACATTTTGTAATAACAGTTTTTTTGCGATGTAATTGATACTCAGTAAGCTGCACATATTTAATATGTAGAATTTGATGTTTTGTCACTTACATGTGTCTATGAAATCATCACCACCGTGAAGATAACGAATATATTCATCAAACCTGAAGGTTGCCTGTGCCTCTTTTTTATCCTCCCTCCCACCTACCTATCTCCCCCTCCAAACACTGATCTGATTCCTGTCACTGCAGACTTATTTGTATTTAGTTAAGTTTTACACCTCAGGGAACATACAGTTATGTCCACTTTTGCTTGCCTTTTTCCACTTAGTCGTTTTTAGATTCATTTATGTTGTTGTGTGTCAGTAGTTCGCTCCTTTTTGCTGAGACATATTTTGTTGTATGGCTGTACTACATTTTCTTTATCCATTCATCTACTGATGGACACTTGGATTGTTTCCAGTGTTTGGTTACGACAAATAAAGCTGCTGTGAACATTCGTGCATAGGTCATTGATAGATACGTGCGTTTTTTTAATTTTTTTCCTCGGAGTAAATCCAAGGACTGGAATGGCTGGAACACATTACCAGGGGTATGTTTTAGTTTTTAAGAAACTGCCAAGCTGTTTTCCAAAGTGATTTTTAATATTGTGCAGTGTGTGAGAATTCCATATCCTTGCTAGCACTTGGTATAGTCAGTCTTTTTAAAAAATGTTGCCATTTTAAATGGGTGTGAAGTATCTAATTGTGGTTTTAATTTGCCTAATGACTAATGTTGTTGAGTAGTTTCTCATGTGCTTTGCCATCTGTATAACTTTTTTGATAAAGTGTGAAACGTTTTACTGATTTTTTTCCTTTGGATTACTTGATTTCTTATTTTTTTGTGTATTAATATTTTCTGGATACAAGTCTGTATGTATGCTCTGCAAGTATTTTCTCCTTGTCTGTGGTTTGTCTTTTTATTCTTTCAGTGTCTTTTGACAAGCAGTTTTTAATTTTGATGAAATCCAATTTTGGTGTTAATTTGATGGATAGCTGAGTATGAGGGGCTGGTGGTTGTAGTTAATTTTAATTGTATGGGAAGTTGAATGATTTTTGAGGGTGAGGGGACAGGGTTGATTCATGAGGATTCTGTGGGTGTGGGTGCTTTATATAATTATGGGTGTTGATTGGTGGTAGTTGCTGGTTGAACATTGTTGGTGTTTATGTTGTGATTGAAATTACTCAGGGTAACAGGTTAGATAATTAAGAGTAAAGTAAAAAAGAGTGGAATAAAAAAAGAGGAAATAAAATTTAATTAGGCCTTTTTGAGTAGTTATAGTAATGGAGGCTGTGATCTGGGTTTGTGAAATTGTTTTTGGTATAGACTTTTCTAGTCACATTAGGTCTAATAGAAGTGATACCAGGCTTTGGCTTGTGGATAGGCTTGAGTGAAGGGTTGTACAGTGAATTGTAATTGAGTAAAAGCCCAGTATATTAGAGAAGTTGAGTATTTGTAATGAGTATTTTGTCTTAAGATTATTAGTTATAAAAATGAGTTCTGTAGTTTTAAATACAGGTGTCTGGTACTACCTATTTACCTCTAAGTACACGTCAGTGGTATTTCACACTTAATATGTTGTTTTCATTATTACTTAGTTTCTAATACTTTCTAATATCTATTTGATTTTTTTCTTATGTGTTACTTAGAAGTGGTTTTTCTTGTTGTTTTTGTTTTATTTTTAGTTTGCAGATATTTGGAGATTTTTCTAGATATCTTTCTGTTACTGATCTCTAATTCCATTGTAGTCTGAGACCATATTTTATATGACTCTTCTAAAATTTATTGAGACTGGTTTTATAGCCCAGAATATAGTTTATCTTGATAAGTGCTTCATGTGCACTTGAAAATAATGTTTTTCATTGTTGTTGGGAAAGCAGCCTATGTCACTTTGGTTAAGTGGTTAACAGGGTTGTTGAAGTCCTCTATATCTTTGATGTATTTCTCTCTACTTGGTCTATTGCTTTTCTCTCTACTTAATCTATTAAGTATTGAGAAAGGGGTATTAAAATCTCTGAGTATAATTGTAGACTTGTCTGTTTCTCTCTGCAGTTCTGTCATTGTTTGCTTCTCATATTTTGAAGCTTTGTTATTGGATACATAAACATTTAGGATTGTTATGTCCTTTTGATAAGTTAACCAGTTTATCATTATGAAATGATTGTTTTTATTTCTGATAGTATTATTTGCATTAAAATCTGTGTCTGTTATTAATATGAGATGACTTCAGAAATTTTGTGGAAAAATTGATTAAAAGATAAAAAGTATTAACTTCATTTCCCAACATAAGCCCCATCAAGTTCGAGACACTTTTGTAAGCAATGATACTAGCCATGTAGTCCATTCCTAAAGAACTGAGGGTCCTGATGATTTAACCATGTCAAGGCAGTCTTTTTTACATTATTAACTGTAGAAAAATGGGTGCCTTTTAAATATTTTTTTTAAGATTAGAAAACAAAAATAAGTCAGAAGAAGCCAAATCAGGACCATGAGGTGGATGCCTAATAATTTTCTGTAAAAATTCTCACAGAATTGTCCTTTTTTTGATGAGAGGGAATGAGTAGGAACATTGTTGTGGTGAAGCTTTCCCAGGCATTTTTCTGTTAAAGTTTTGACTAACTTTCTCAAACCACTCTCATAATAAGCAGGTGTTGGTGTTCTTTGGCCCTTCAGAAAGTCAGTGAGCAAAATGCCTTCAGTGTCCCCAAAACCTTTTGTTATGACCTTTGCTCTTGACCCTTCTGCTGCATTTGCTTTGACTTCCACCTCTTCGTAGCCATTGCTTTGATTGTGCTTTTTTTTCAGGATCGTCCTGGTAAGGCCATGTTTCATTTCTTGTTATAGTTCTTTAAAGAAATGCTTCAGGTTCTTGATCCTACTTGTTTAAAATTTCCACGGAAAGCTCCACTCTTGACTGTAGCTGACCTGGGCACCCACTGAGTGAAAAGTTTGCTAAACTTTAATTTTTCAGTCAGAATTATGTAAGTTGAACCAATTGAGATTTCTGTGGTGTTGATTGTTTCTACTGTTAATTGTCAGTGCTTTTCAATTAGGGCAAGATTAATTTTTTCCTCACAAATTGATGTGGATGGTCTGCTGTTGTGGGCCTTATCTTCAGCATCATTTCATCCCTTCTTAAAATGAGCTATCCACTTTATAAACTGCTGATTTCTTTGGGGCATTGTCCTCATAAACTTTTCGTAAAGCATCAGTGATTTCACCATTCTTCCACGTGAGTTTCACTATAAATTTGGCATTTGTTCTTGCTTCAATTTTAGCAGAATTCATGTTGCTCTGATAGTGGCGTTTTTCAAACCAGTATCTTCTTATTTTTAGTGCCTCAAACTAGATCCTGTTCAGATATGTTATAACAAGTCTGTATGAGTTTATTTTGGTACAAACATTTTTGAAATCCATGCATAGTTTTTTCATAATACACATTTTCCATGCACTTTTTTTTTTTTTTGAGACTAAGTTTCGCTATTGTTGCCCAGGCTGGAGTGCAATGGCGTGATCTTGGCTCACTGCAACCTCTGCCTCCCGGGTTCAAGCAATTCTGTTGCCTCCGCCTCCCAAGTAGCTGGGATTACAGGTGCCTGCCACCATACCCGGCTAACTTTTTGTATTTTTTAGTAGACACGGGGTTTCACCATGTTGACCAGGCTGGCCTCACACTCCTGACCTCAAGTGATCTGCCTGCCTCGGCCTCCCAAAGTTCTGGGATTACAGGTGTGAGTCTCTGTCCCTGGCCTTCCATGTACTTTTTGAAGACCTCTTGTATATATCCACCATAGTTTTCTTCTAATTAGTGTTAGCATGGTGTATCTTTTCCTCTTCTTTTATTTTTAAACCATTTTTATCTTCATATTGAAAGTGTTTTTTGTAAGCAGTAAATAGTTGTGTCTTTACATGTAAAGTGTCTTTTTCTCTCTGGCTGCTTTTAGGATTTTCTGTCTGTTACTGGTTTTCAGCAGGATGATTATGAACTGCCTCGTGTAGTTTTCTTTATGTTTCTTCTGCTTGATGTTTCTTGAGGGTCTTAGATCAATAGTGTTATAGTTTTCATTTGATTTGGAAGATTTTCAGATACTGTTTCTTCAAATATTTTTCCTTTTATGTTCCTACCTTTCTCTCTTCTCCTTCTAGTACTCAAATTCCGAGTATATTAGATAACTCGATTTTGTTCCACACTGAGACAGCTCGTTTTTTTCTGTCTTTTTTTCCCTTTGTGCTTCATTTTTGATAATTTCTATTTCTGTGTCATCAGGTTCACATATGTTTTCTTTTCAGTCTCATCTGCCCTTATTTCCATCTGTTGTATTTTTCATTTTAGATACTGTATTTTTAATTGCCAGAAGTTCATTTGGGACTTTAAAAATACATTCCTTTCTCTTTTCTTCATGTTTGTTTTCCTCTACATTCTTGAGGTGGTGGAACCTAACTAGTACTGCTTTTGTAAAAACATCCTTGTCTTCTGGGTCTAAATTTATTGAGTTTTCTTGGAGTTATGGGTCACCTTTTCCTGTTTCTTTATTTGCCTGATAGTTTTGGGTAAGATGCCAGACATTGTGAATCTTACATTGTTGATTGCTGGATATTTTGGATTCCTTTGAAAAGTGGTGGACTTTGTTCTGTCATGCAGCTGATTTACTTGGGATCACTTCAATAATTTTTAGTCTTGCTTTTAGGCTTTGTTAGGGTAAGTTTAGAGCAGCCTCTCTTTTATAGTTACTTAAACTTCACTATTATGTTGGTACCCTTATGAAAACTCACTGATTCCTTCTTTGTGGTGCAGTGAACCTGTGTGAACCTTGAGAATTGTTCAGACTATGTGTTCCCATGTTTCTTTCTCACCCCACTCACGTGTAGATCATTATTATTGAGCTTCAGGTTCAAGGGCACCCTTCTGTACATCTCAACAGCTAGCTTTCTCTCTGTTCAGCTCTCTCCTTTCCAGCATTCTGTCATGCACATTCTAGGATTCTAGGCCTTTCTCGATTCTGATCGCTGTTTTTTCAACCCAGTGAGAGCACTGGGTTCTTTTTGGGATCCTCCTTGCCATGTTGTTGTGTGGAAACTGAAGCTGTGTGGTTATGTGGAGGCAGTCCTAGGATTTACCTTATTTGTATCCCTGTGCTCCTTGTTGTCATGTGTTAAAACAATTGTGTATTTTATTTGACTTCCTGGGCTTTTCCCCCCATTTTATAAGTGAATGAGTATAAATTCAAAGTCTGGTAATATCCATTAGGTTCTAAAAGCATCTACTTTTGTTATTTTAATTTTAAATATAAAAGTGTTACCAGACATTACTTTTAAAGGAAAGAGTAAATGGCTAGAATTTGAACTGTTCTGTTTGTTGGAATCCAAACTATGTGTTTCAAATAATGAAATGTATTAAAGATATGTCATACAGGGAATGATCTCATATATTGTTTATGAAATGGTTGCTTGTACAAAGTGATTTCCAGGCCTCCTGTGCTCGTTAATATTTCATTTAAAAGATAGCCATGAAAAATACAGGAAAGGAAGTAAACTCTTAAGTTTCTTATTTTTCTGTTTATTCTAGTGCTAGTGAATAGATCATTTTTTTTAGGCTAAAGTGATACTTTAGGTTCTTTGTGGTTTTAATTTAGCTAGTTTTTCCCATCTTTTGTAAATGATATTTTGTATTGACTGTATTTTCTTATTTTCTGTATTATTGATGATCCAGCATTTGGGGCTTTGCTAATCCTGAAGACTCTGCCCTATCTGGGCTAGCTAATTCCTAGAGTTAACAAGTGACTCCCTGCAGCATGCCTTTCCTGTGCAAACCGATCAGTCCAGAGCACACACCCACCAGCCACCTCCTTTAGCTCTCAGAGATTGAGCTGGGATCTCTCTTCTGTAATATCACTCCAGGGCCAGGGGTAACAGGGCAACTAAGGGCAATCCCTACATACCACAGTCCGCTGAAAATATTCAAATTAGCCAATTCTAATTCTGCCTACCTTGCTTTGCCTGTTTCTTTCTGAAAAAACTACAATAAAGGCCCTGACCCATGCCTTCCCCTCACTTCCTCTGCCTCCTGACCCATTCTGGTGTCATGACCAACCAATATCAGTCCTTTTGTCAATTTCTTACTTTCTGAGGTGGCTGGAAGAGAAGGAAATAAAGAGAGCAGAAAAAAAGGCAATACAAAAATAAAACACAATAAAAGAAAGATGAGCAAGATGATTCTAGTGAGCATAGAATTAAAGCAAGTAGAATTAAAGTTTTCTTACCCCTAATAACAAAACTAAAGCTGTACCCATTCTCTTGGTTAAAGAGAATTATATGAATAAAAAAGAAAATAAATGGTGTTGAGTGAAGAGGCAAGGAATCCATTTATCATCCACTGTCATCCTTCTTTCAGAGGATAGAGGTAATATAGCAGGTCCAACTTAGCTTCCACAATTTAGGTTTTACAATTCAAGGGGCTGATGCATGGGTGGAACATGTAGGATTCCTAGAATTGTGGTGCCACCTTTTTGGGGGGGCCTGAATCTTGACATCCTTAGTTTCCAAAATTTTGCTGTAGAAAAACTGATTGGCATATAGATTTGTAGCAGTCGTTTGGAAAGGAGACTCTTCTGATTTTTTTATACTTTACTTTGAATAATGGTAAAATATTCAATATTGTGCAAGGTAGGAAGAGAAAAACTCAATGATTTTTAGCATATAGAGATAAAAATAATTGAAGGAATAAAACAGTGAACGAAATATACTGTGCTATAATGTTTTGATAAAAATATTCAAAACTGACTTGTTATTTCCTAAAAAACATACTTTCATGCAGATTGAAATTTGCAAATGATAGTTTAGAAAATGTATCTACAGAATTATTTCTATAAAATCCTGACTTGCAATGGCAGTCTGTTTTTATTTAAAGATTTATTTGTATTTTATGGAGATTTAGAATATCACACATTTACTACTTATAAATTTCACATTATCTCTAAGTATGAAGAATGAACTAAAACATATAAAAATAAAAGTTATATATGGAAACAGATGATTGCAAACTAATGATTCTTTAGATTAGAATACACCAGAAGAAAAGAAAATATTTTATCATAGACTGAAAGTTGCGATATGTAAATGAAGCAAGAGACTTTGGAATGACAGGACAATGTGAGTAGAACAGAAAAACTTTACAAGGTAAATTAATTATTTTAGGGAGAAATGGGTTCTCTTTAATGCATGAAGAATCACCTGGAAGCTTACTAAATATTGAACTCTGGGGCCCTCTCCCTGCGTGATTCTGATGGAGATGTTTATACACCACACCTTTCAAATGGACCACACCTTTGAAGAACAGTGATATTGAGGCTTATATGCACAATAAAATGCTCATTTCTTTCTTTATCTCCTTTTCAATGAATTGTCTTAGTACTAAGTATCATACTAATAACAGTTTGGGGTACCTCTGAGTTGGGAAAAGGGGAAAATCATGAAAGAATTGAGGAGTTTGCCAAGGGTTGCAAACTGCTAGTTTTGGGGTTGAAATCAGTCTGCAAATGTATTTTGTTTTGCATAGCTGGTGGTACCCCCCAACCCCCATTGCATTTGATTGGCCACAGTCTGTACTGCTCCCTGTTAACCTGCACTGCACCCATGGCTTCATGGATTTGCTTCACCTGCCTGGTTGTTAATGGCATTAAATTGTGGCTGACCATAGAGGACCTCAGTGACAGATATCTTGGCAAAGAAATGATGGCCCAGTTAAAATAATATATCCCTAACCTTAGCAAATAATTTAACCTAAACTGGTTTCTTGAAAAATATTTGTCAGTTTTATGTATAACAATTCTTACATTCTGTCAATTTTCTAACTTTCAAAGGAAGTCCTAAATTTTCCCATTAGTGAATAGGAGAGAGTAATTCACAATGTTGCAGAATATGAAAGTCATTTATTGTTATTTTAGCAGCGCATTTCATGGCTGGCAGCTATAGATGTACTTTTCTACTTCCTTTTTTTTTCTTTTCTGGTCAGTTGTTAAAACTAATCTTTATTCTGTTCGTGTTGGCAGTAGGATACAATGGAGACGCAGCCCATAACTGATCATGGAAAAAGTACGTCTATATGTAGAGTTTTAAGTTCCAGTCCTTGAAGGGATTTTGAGAAATAATGAAAAATAGAAAGCAAAGCCAGCATTTACTGATAATTTACGCCATTCCAGACACCAAACTGAACACAGTATTTGTGTTTTAACCCTCCCAACAGATTTATCAGTTAATAGCTACTCTACTATTCCTGTAGATGAGGAAACTAATGCTCAGAAATGTTAAGTAATTTGTCCACATTGCCTTTATAAAGGCAAAATTTGTCTTTTAAGAAACATTTGTAAAGGTGACCATAGATGAATAATATAGTATTTGATCTTGTAAGAAAAATGCCTGCCATTTAAAATGTGGCTTTTCTTTAAGTTGCCACACTATGTAAGTTGCCAGGAGATAGACATATCACATAGGCCACGTGGCCAGCAGAAATGATTAGTAGCGACAAGCACGTGCCTAAACATATCCTGCCCTCTCCCTTTCTGACTAGATTTGGCCTCTGCACTTCCACAGTTCCCTCCCTCCAGCAGGTGCAGAATGGCCTGTTCCTCCTTCATCCTATGATGCTAGTGGCCTTCATCCTATGATGCTAAATAAGATGGGCTCCCTTTTGCCTGTAGCCTCCTCCTTCCTTCCTTCTTCAGCTTGCAGATATATCTGACCTTTCTTTCACTCAAATTACTCATGAAATCCCATTGCCTCTGTGAATCTGACCTAGTTGGAAAAAACAAGCAAATTCCCCTTGCTTTTCTCCTGCTGTCGGAGCGTTCACTTCTCATCAGTTGCTTTCCATGCAAAGGTGATTCTGCACCTTCCTGTGTGTAGTGCAAAGTTACGTAATGAATGCCTCCAGGGATAAGGGCAAGCAAGAGCTGTAATTGATGTGGATATTATTATTAAGGGTTTTTTTGTTTTGTTTTGTTTTTGTTTTTGTTTTTTTGTTCTTTTTGAGACTGAGTCTTGCACTGTCACCTGGGCTGGAGTGAATGGCGCAATCTCGGCTCACTGCGACTTCCACCTCCCGGGTTCATGCAATTCTCCTGTCTCAGCCTCCTGAGTAGCTGGGATTACAGGCACACACCACCACACCTGGCTAATTTTTTTATTTTTAGTAGAGAAGGGGTTTCACTATGTTGGCCAGACTGGTCTCGAATTTCTGACCTTGTGACCACCTGCCTCGGCCTCCCCAAGTGCTAGGCTGACAGGCGTGAGCCACCACACCCAGCCTATTATTAAGTTTTTACATTGCCAGCATTTATTTCTATCATACTGTTCCCAGCTGTACTCTTAAATGAGGCTACTTTATTAGTTATCCTAAGTACTGCTTCAGAATATTCTTACATGGTCCCTTTGCTTGTCCATCAGGGTCACCTAGACACATTACTATTTCAAACCCCAAATAAATGATGCTTCCTTGAATTTGGCTTTTTGTATCATTCAGGTGTTATAGAACTCTCTCACCTGCTGTCTTTAAGTAAAGAGACAGTGTGTTCCTGGAGCCCCGCAGTGCACAGGAAGGGCTCTCATTCAATGTTGAGTACATATTGCATATGCAGAGGAAATGGTCCCCTCCATCTCCATGCCCCTACAGTTAGTTTACTCAAGTTCTCTTCCTTTAGCTGAGTTGGAAGCAGGTATTTTCCCTCCTCCGCCTTCCTGGGGCTCTGTACTCACCATTGAGGAGAGGCTATATATTAGAATTTGGAATGCTGAGAAGAGACTCGATGACTAAGGCAGTGCTAATCCAAGAGGGTTGCAGTGCCCCGGGATTCATGTTCCTTCCCATAGGATATATGGCTTTGAAAGTGAGGGATCCTATACTAAAAGGGTAATATTAGTCTTCTGGATTTGGAAGCCATTTTCCTAGCTCTTTCTGCATTCCAAGGACATGAAAAAGGAAGCTGGGCATTTGTAGTGAATAACAGGATCACAACAGGGTCATAACAAGATAGCTAGGAATCTTAAATTTGTACAAGTAATCAAGAATTGTTTTTCTAGTAGTTCCCTTCAAATTCCCTCTCTTTAGGGCCTATACATTTCAGCTTCAATTTTGGGGTCTAATTAGTATAAGATGAAATAATACTGAATTTCTATGTAAAATAGTAATATTACCTAACTTTATAAGGTTCTAGGGAGGGTTACACTAATTAACATACATAAAACACTTTAGAATAAGTCCTGGTAAATAGAAAGTGCTCAGTACGCATATTATTGCTATTACTATTTAATAACAAAAAAGACAATATTTCTTTAAAAAACTTCATAAAAAATGTTTCACATGTAGGGTTTTATTTATTATGTATGTGTCCTATTCATAGACCCACTAAGATAGCCAAGAAATTGCCATGGCAGGAATTGCCATCGGAAGAGAAACATCACCTCTTGGTCTTGAAATAAGTGATTCCTGGCATCAGTGTGTCAGACAGCTTTATGTGATAATGATTTTGGACAAACCTAATGCAGAAAGTCTGCTGAATATTTACTCAGAGTTACACTAGAAAACACTTGAAGTCCTGTAAATCTAAAGGTTTAGAGTTAATGTTCTTGTAAAGCTAAAGGTTTATAATAGCTATCAAAAGAGTTTAGATTAATTCATAAAATTAATCTACTAAGTGATTTCAAGTAGGCAAATTAAATACCTATTTTCATCTTTTCATATTTATACTAGTCAAATTTTAATGAATTGATTTGAGCTTTTTGAGAATTACTGAGCAAAATTCTTGGTTTACCAAATTTTGCATTAATAGAACTCTTAATGTTACTATCACTGAAATTTATTTTGCATAGGAGTAGACACAAGTTATAGCATTATGTATAAAAAGTGCTTAAATGCAGTTATATAACTTTCCTATTTTCTTTCATGATTTCACTAAGGAGTAAAGATTCTTGGCTGGGCGCAGTGGCTCACGCCTGTAATCTCAGCACTTTGGGAGGCCGAGGCAGGTGGATCACAAGGTCAGGAGTTCAAAACCAGCCTGGCCAAGATGGTGAAATCCCATCTGTCTTAAAAATACAAAAATTAGCTGGGCACGGTGGCAGGCGCCTGTAATCCCAGCTACTCGGGAGGCTGAGGCAGGAGAATTGCTTGAACTTGGGCGGCAGAGGTTGCAGTGAGCCAAGATCATGCCACTGTACTCCAGCCTGGGCAACAGAGTGAGACTCCATCTCAAAAAAACAAAAAAAAGATTCTTGAAAGCCTCCCCACTCCCACTTACCTTGGAGCAACTGCTGTGGAGTTTGAACATTCTTAGCTTTGCCAATGTAAAGTGTGTCATACGTGCATCTTAAACTACTTCAGGCTTATGATCTGGCCAGTTACTATTCGGTGGTTATGCAGGAGAGGCCTAGTTTAACAGAAATCATGCAGTGGTCAAGAACAAATTTAATGAAAATTGAACATGTTACCCAGAGTGCTAATATGGAATTTTCTCTGGTGACTACTATTGCCTTCCTCAGAAGGTTTTTGTTATTGTGTTGGTGGTTAACACAGGAATGACTGGTGACGTTTTGTCAGCTTAATAGGACCGTTGCAAGATTCAGGAGACCCTTTTGCCAGGCCATTAGCCAGCTCTGTGGATGTAGTCTGATCTCTTAATAGCTCTGTGCCTTAGCTTATGTCTTTAATAAATGAGGAATTCAGGTAGAGGATCTTGAAGACCTTTTGCAGCTCTGGAATCTCAATTTTGTGTCATTAAACTCTAACATTCTTTGAAATATAGCATGCTTTGTTGAGTGCTGATCTGAATTAATTAGGATTTGATGTTAAACTGGCCAGGAAATTATGAGGCATGGAGGAGGTGACACAGTGGGTGTGCCCAACAGCGTGACTCTTTGTATCATTCTCCTGTTTTATCAAGCATCAAGATGCTTCTGAAACACAAATCTAAAAATTGTAGTGCTCTCAGTTCTTCTCTTCCTTAAGCCCTACTATGGTGGCGCTGTGCCTAGGTTGACAATGTATTAGCACACCTTCTTTTGCTTTGACACTTACTATGTGAAAGGAAGATGACTTCCCCTTAACAGGAATTCTTTAACACCATTTGGCACATGGTTGAGCTGAACAAATTAGAAAGGAAAAATAGACCAAAATATTCCAGAGAGCATAGTCATCTAGTTACAGTGCCTCTTGCAGTGAAACTCAGCTGAATGCTGTGTACGTGATGGCATTACTTCCCAGTATCAAATGTGAGCAAAGGGTGAAATTGGACTTTTCAGGATCACATGATAAACAGAGATGATAAGGAAATGAAACAGTTTCCATGGTGGAGTTTCAAAGACATCTTAAACCTTTTTCTGGAAGAAAATATAATGTTTTTATGCCACTTGGTAAAGTGGGATACAAAATATTTGTGACTTGATTTTTTAATTTGATAGGAATAGATAATTAAATATTTGGTCAATGAAGGAAGATAACAGTGTTGGGGAGGAAAAATTTTAGGGGCCAAATTGTCTGTGCTGGCAGCAGGCAGAAGGCTGGGTCAGTCACCTGTGCAGAGTTCTTTGTAACTGTTACTTGGTTCTCATTGCCAGCAGCTGTATTTGATTTACTTCCTTAGTTTTGATAGCCACAACATTTATGATCTGTTCAAACACTGGCAGATTAAATACCATAAGAGGATTACTTAACAAAGCAGTCACAGATGAAGTATCTGTTCATATTCTGTTTTTGTGTTAAGAAAGAAGGCCTGCCGCTAGGTTTGGGTGTGCAGGGATTCACTGCCTGGTAGTGCCTTTTGGGAGACCTTCGCCGGGCCCTTGAAGCCATTTCTAATTCCGGCTCATCCCCTTCACATGTGTATGCTGCAGGGCTTGCCTTCATTAGATTTTGTTCTGGGAAAGGTCCAAGGGGAAAACACACCTCTCCTCCATGCAATTTTGTAATCCAGTTTACACCAACTTTTGGATATTGACTTAAAGACACTGAATGATTTTCAAAGCATACAAATCATTTTCTTTGTATCATAAACATGAAAATAACATAAACACCCAGAGATGATTTTGTTGAGAGACATGAACTAATTAGGGGTTCTTGCACTTAAATGCACTTTCAAATCATCTCAAGAACTTGTGTAAATAGACCTGGTCCTACATTTCCTGGGATGGGCTATGCTGAGGGCACCTTTCAGGTAGGCTGGGTGTAACTCCCAGACCAGCAGCAGCAGCAGCTTAGGAGCACTTGGCCTTACCTAACCTCTTGAGACCTCTGTTTCTCCACGTCCAAATTGTTAGCAATGATTTCCAGCTGTTAGGCTTCACAGAGATGCTGTATTTGGAACTGAACACAACATGATACTTTATTGGAGTGTATTATTTTATCAATAATGTAGCTTGAAAACAAGTTTTCTGTGTTTATTCAAACCTCTGTGTAGTGAATTAACAACAACAATTGCTGATGTTTATAGGATTCTCAAAAACATACTTAATATTTCCCCGCTTTCTTTTTTGGAAGTGTTTTTCATGTTTTCCCAGTTTGATTCTTGTCTTTTGATATGAGTCACTAGCATGAAACCTGATATTTTGTTTTGTTTATTATTTATTAGTGGGCTTCTTAGACATTTACCAATGAATAATTAAGCAATACAAGGAGTGAAACAGATGTTGGGTTTAGTAGTCAACTGACACCTTCTGATTTAGCATGGTAAACTGAATTTGGAAGATGCTAGATAAATGCCTAATGGCTATTTTGCATTGAAATTTAATAAATAAAGAGTAACTTTATGAAAGCTAAAACTTAAATTTTTCTACAATTCTTAATTTTTCTTCATTTCTTAACTGTTCTAAGGCAATCATTTGAAAACAAAATGTAATAAACTTAAGAATAAAGTTTGGAATAACAGCACAGTTGGATACTGCTAACGTACTTATTTACTTTTTTATTATTTGTGTCATCAATTTTTTTGTTATAGAATGACTAAAAGTTGGAAGATAGAATTGACAACTTCTTGTAAAACAAGTATTTTTTTTACTGTTTTAATATCAATTATAGATTTGACATATGCAGGGAAAAATTTTGAAAGTACAATTAAAAAGGTTTCTTCCATTTCTTCTCTGTTTTGTAGAACTGTTGGGTCATATTCCACTCCAGTGTAACTTTAGAACAACAACAGCAACAACGTTATTTTAAATATAAAAACTGAGTATATTTCCTGCTTCGAATCAACCCACCTTTGGGCATATTTTCTCACTTTGTTAAGTGGGTTAGAGAAATAGAAAATACAGATACTGCCTACACCTCAATTTCAGGCTTCCCAGGAAATGTTTTTTAAGAACAGGGAATTGAATATGAATTTTGCCTTTTTGCCCACTCATGATTATCCTACTGGTCATCAGAATGCCTTTCGGCTGAAGCTAGATGGAATGAGGGTAAGGAGCAGACATTCCCTGTAATTGAAGGCCTGAGATTCATGGGAATGAATGCTGTGTTCCACGTCCTAGGTCTGTGGACCTGCTTTGCGTCACATGCACTGATCCTAGGGACAGAGTGAATGTTGAACAAGCTTATTTAGGAAAATTTGAAATGTGAACTTTGAGATCATTCACATCTCTTGGATCTGATAACTCATCGAGATGACCCCCTTCACCACCTTCCCGCAAATGGAACAGAGAGAATCATAAGGTTGGGTGGTAGAAAGGCCTTGAAGCTCATCTATGCAGCCTCTCCTCCTTAAAGTAACTCCTTCTGTGGTGTTCTGGTTGAGGGACCTATTCCAACCATGGACTGAGAACAAATCAGACTTTACAAAAAGAGGTTGATCATATAGATGATTACATTTTTAGGTACACAGCTAAGTAAATAAACTATAAAGTTGACTAATTTGTCTTGTAAAAACAAACCAAATAAGTAAATAAACTATAAAGCTTGACTAATTTTCACAAATACCTGAGATATTTGTGAAAGATGAGTCCAAACGTATCTTTAGCAATGACTGATTTATTAAAATAAGTGAATGGGCTGGATGAAGTGGCTCACACCTGTAATCCCAGCACTTTGGGAGGCCAAGGCGGGCAGATCACTTGAGGCCAGGAGTTCAAGACCAGCCTGGCCAACATGGAGAAACCCCGTCTCTACTAAAAATAGAAAAATTAGCTGGGCATGGTGGCGTGAGCCTGTAATTCCAGCTACTAGGGAGGCTGAGGCAGGAGAATCGCTTGAACTCAGGAGGCAGAGGTTGCAGTGAGCCAAGATTACGCCACTGCACTCCAGCCTGGGTGACAGAGTGAGATTCTGTCTCAAAAAAAAAAAAAAAATTAACACTTGACTGTGTTCAGTATTCATATTTTATAAATGTGCCCTAAACAAAGTATACTGGGGTGAAGATACAGGATATACATCTTGGCCTCATAGTGTTTTTAATCTTATCTAAAGAATGTAGCTTTTTTTAAATTAAAAAGTTATTTTATAACCTTTTTAAATATATTATAGATGTTTTCAATGACAATATAGTATTTTTAGCAGCTCCGCAGTATTATGTTTTATAGATGTCTCTTATTTATTACATCAAGGCCCTATTTATTGATTGATATAGGTGTTTCTGGTTTCTACCTATTATTTTCTACCCTGTTTTATTCCCCCAGCCGTGAGAACATTGTAGTGATTATCCTTGTACCTGTGTTTTTTATACTAAATAACTGGTTTCTTTCATAAAAAGTGTTTAGTGAAAAACAAATGCTGTGTGTGCTCATTAAAATTTCAAATGGCACAGAAATAAATGAAATGAGAAGTGAAGCTTCCTTCCCCTTCCCAATTTCCTCCCTAGAGGTAACTACCTGTAAACATTTTCTTATTTATCAGTACAGACGTTTTTGTTTTTCATACATGAGAAAGCAGATATTGGAACTTTAGTAGATGGGCAATAGGGTGCAGAAATGAGCATGGGAAGGTAGCTGTATGCTGAATGGGGAAGGCTTGTGGGAGCAAACAGCTGCTGGTGTGTGTGGAGTTCAAGGATGGGACAAAAATGTGTTATAACCTGTTTTCCTGCATCAGGTAGTGACAGCCACGTAGTGTGGAGGCACAGAAGCAAATCAGGGAAGAGCCAGCACTAAGAAGTGAGCAAGCTTAATAACGTACTGCAGCTAGAAAATGAGTTACTTCCCCCAAATGGGAAATTCCCTTTGTAAGGAATTGAGAATTTGGTGATGAGTTTAGAGCTGACCAACACATGAATATGAGCTTAATGGAATAATTTCTAATTGCCTCCAGAGAAGCAGAGTTTCAGGAAGGGAACCTGGTAAGAACATTATAGTATGTAGTTTAACCCAGATATGATAAGTTTTTTGATCAGAGAAGAGTCAGGGTAAATAGTAAGGTTCATCTGTAAGAAATAAAGTACAGGAAGAGGGAATGGAGCTGGAGGAGGGGGGATTATGTGAGGGTTGTTTTACACCAGATGGGGCAAGACTTGGCTGCATGAATCGGGAATCTTTTTTGAGGATAGCTTCTTCCAAGGATTCAAGACAAAAACCAGATTGCAGGAAATTCGAGGGGGAATTGGAGAACAGGATTCTGAACCAAGGTGGAGCTTTCATTGAGTTAGAATATGAATAAAGATATGGGAAATATGGAAAAGTTTCCTGCCCACGAGGAGAATGTGCATGTGAATCTCTAATGTTTCCCTTTAAAAATAAAATGAAGCTCCCAGCTCTGGTAGACCTGGTGTTAGCCCCACGTCTTTTCCGGCAGACAGAGCAATAGGTCTTTCCCTTCCTCTAGCTCACCTATGCCAATTTTCCAGAGCTATCGGGGCGAGGTCTGAGATACTGGTTGTGGCTCCGCCCCAGCTGCTGCTGTTCCCTCATTACTCCAACCAAGGGCTTTGGGACTTGTGTGGCTGGCACCACTGCTCACTCGTGTTAGGGTCCATGCTAACCAAGTTCATATTTGCTAGGAGCACTCTCTCAGCCCCAGGAGTATTCCGAAGCCCCTGTCTCTCCCAAGAGATTCAGAATTTGAATTCTGCTTTGGTTCCCATTGTGGAATACTGCTGTGACAATCTGTCTCACTCCCCAGTGGCCTCTGAGCCTTGTGTTGCCACCACATTCATTTCTGCCCCTAAGGACTGAAGTTCCATCCTTGAACTTGCCTCTGCACCAGGGCTGAGCTATCTTTGCTTCTAGCCTCATGGCGTGTGGCTGTTGCTCTACGGCCTGGTGGTGTCCTGGGTTCACATACCAGTTTTGCCACTTAGTGTTTCTTTGGGTTCAGGCCAGGTATTTAACCTCTCAGTGTCAGTGTCCTCATTTTCTATTTTAATAATATGAACTTTCTGTCTGTTATCATAAGAAGGTGGCTGCTTCAGTAAATGCAAGGGAATTGATTGAACACAGGCCGCGAGGCATGTGTGAGATCCTCTTGGGGAGACCCCGGGGCACCTGAAAGGAGTTACAGTCCTGTGGGAGAAGTGGGCTGTCTGTATCAAGACATTGTGGGCAGAGGAACCGACACCAAGTTCCAATGTGACTCCCAAATGGAAAATATCTAGGGGCAGATGCTTCACACAGAGCTGTTGGTTCTTGGTCAAGTGTTTGTCTGTTCATGTCCTGAGGGTCCAGGTTCAGTGGCTGTAGGAATATTCATTTAAAAAGGATAATAAATCTAAACACTGCTAGGGAGGCTTCCCAGGCTGCAGAATCAGGAAAATAAAATTTACCTTGCAGGGTTATTTATAGGATGAATGGCATGATTTGGGCCTGACGAATAATGGATGTTCAGTCAACAGTAGCGGTCGTTCTTTCTGCTGTGCTCTGCCCACTTCTTAGGACCCTGTGTTAATTCTTGCATGCACAGGCCTAGTCTGCCCTCCTGGCTAGACCCCACAGTCATCTGCCCCCACTCTGTGTCCTCTTTCATCCATTTCCTCCTCCATCCCTACCTCTAGGTCCCCCACTTTCTGAGTAGTCCCGTGTCAGGCCTCAGTCTCCCTTTCTTTGCTGGAAAAGGGTAAAAGGCCATCTCTGGCTGATGAGTGCTAGCAGTTTGTGTCCTGTGTTGGGATAGTGAGCCTGCAGTCCAGTGAGGTTTCTGCGAGAAGCAAGATTTGGATGCAATTCTTCATCGGTTTAAAATGACTATAGTTTTAAATATTATCTATCTTTTACTATATTTAGGCCCTCTGAGGATTTAATATCGGTACTATTTTGTTAATTGTTTATACTATCTTATAAACATGTTAATTCACAAATGACATTTTATTCAAAAACATTAATTTATGCCGTTTTGAATTGTTCCTTTATATGATAGGTATAGGAGATATTCAGAAATAAATATTAATAACAATAGTTAACACCTATCTAACACTTTCTTGTGCCCCGTATTCTTCTAGCTACCTTCACACATGTTCATTCATTTAATCCTCAAGAACCACCCTATGAAGTAGGTGCTCCTATTTTCCTCTTTTTATGGGTGGTGGAAAAAGAGGCCCAGAGATTTTAAGTAAGTTGCTCTAGGTCCCACAGCTGTTAAGTAGCTGGGCTGTTAACAGAGGCCTTATGGCTCTGACACCTGTGCTCTGAGACCCGGCTGCTTCCATGGCGCCGAAGTGTTGGCATCATCTGGCCCCTGGTTAGACATGCAGAATCTCATGCTCCACCCCAGAACTGTGGAATCAGAATGTGTGTTTTAATAATATTCCCAGGACATTCGAATGCACAGTCAAGCTTCAGAAGCACTGTTCTAAACCATTCTGCCTACTTACTGTCTCTTCAGCCATGGGAATTTCATTGTCGTGGGGGAAATAAAGGGGCATATATGGGTAATAGCTGCCCTTCTGACATTTTGGTGAAACAGATTGAACACCAGTTGAGCTTTAGACATTTCAGATTCCTTCCCAGATAGCCTCGTGTTACACACTTCTGTTTCTTGTACCCACACGTGCATACACAGCCAGTCGCACATGGCTTTTGTGAAGTTTAGTAAATTTAGAGACAACATGGGATGGCACTGGCATAGGGTAGAGTCATGCTTGTGGTGTTTTGAAAACTTGTCCTCTCTTCATTTTAAGTTGGGGCCCTCCCCACAGCCTGTGCCCCTGGGAAGTACAGTCCAGCCCAGGGCTCACTGCTTGCCTCCTTGTGGAAATAGCCTGGATAGGCTGGTCCTCGCCCTTCCCCCTCATTCCAGTAAATAAATGTCTTTCTCGTTACATAAGTAATTATAATCCAAATGTAATCACATAATAGACATAGAAGGAGCAGCCAGCCGGCCTCTGGGGAGTTGGCCAACTTAAAGGACAAGAATGAGGGAGGTTTTGCCCAGCAGAGAAGGATATTTGGGGAAAGGGAAGTAAAAAGCCTGAAGGTCTGAAAGAACATAGCTTGTTATTCGGGAGAAGTTGGGCATAGCCCGGAGAGGGCAAATGAGGCTTTATTGTGAATGGCTTTATTTGCCATAATATTAAGTTACAGAATTTATTTTGTGGCAGTTACTGCTAAGGGCTCTACCTGTATTTTTTGCAGACAAACCTTGTGAGTTAGGCATCATTATCTTCATTTTGCAGGTGAAGAAAGTGACAGGTTCCTTAACTTGCTGAAAGCTACCTAGCTAGCTAGTGGTGGTACCTGAATCTGAGACCCTGGGCTTTAACCCATGTGTTACTGTTGATCAGTATAGCAACTGCTTTAAGGCATCATAAATATACTGTTACTGTGTAAAATAAAGACTGCAGTTAACAACAATACAGAGAAGGTTTTATTTTATTTTATTTTTGTCTTATTCTGCATTGCCTATTTGAAGAGACTGGTTTTTCCAGCAGTCAGTGGTGGAGCACATGACTGCTGGGTCATACGCCCAGGTTTTGCACGTTGGTTTGTGGGGTGCAGGCACTGACTGACTAGTGCTAAGACGTAACGTGCTTTTATGGAGTTTCCTTTGCCTGGGTGTTTTTGGGGTTTTTGGAAATGTGGAATCTTAAAAGGAAGAAAACACATTATTTATAGAGCTGGAAAATGTTCTGCTTATTCTCAATCCTTTATTGACATAGTGGTTACTCTGCTGTTTTGGTTGGCGGTGTGATTCTCTTAGTTTAAGCAAAAATTTGTTTTGTGAACAGGTAGGTTACTAATAAGGATATTTTACTCACCGTGAAATTCCTAGGAACCCTTTTTCTGGGCACATCAGACTTCACAAAATGTTTCTGTTTTTCTTTAGTTCCTGTTCCTTCTGTCTTCTTGCAGTATCCACTAGCAGCATGGTGGTTGTTCTGTAGGTAGTGATGTTACCACTTCACCATTTGGTCCTCTCTCCTCTGCGTCAGTTAACTTCCCATCTAATATTTTGTTCTGTGAACTATTCCAGGAATGATTATCAAGCTCTCATCCTCCACTTAAAGTAGGAAGGCATGCCACCATTTTCTGTTTAGGACTGAAGAAATGCCTGCAATTCAGGAAGTGTGGCAACCTTTTAAGTAGTGGGAAAGTTAGAGGATGTAAACTTGGGTGATTCGCATAACTTTAGTAGACCTCAGTTTCCTCATTTATAAACGAGCAGGCAGTCTAGAGCCTTTAGATGCGGCCTCTAAGGGTCCCTTGGATGAGGTGTAAAGTTCATGTTCTTAGGGAACTTCACCACAAGTACTTGGCTGCCTTTAATAGATCTTAACGCTCCTATAAATTTAACTATATTATCCCTTTTGCCCATTTATGATTTATTAATAGCTTTAATGAATTGTGAATGACAGTTTAATTAGATCATCCATGTATAATTAGGGCAACCGGGTTTTTTTTCCCTAAGAGGATATATTTTTCATCCGTGACTATGTAGCTTACCTCTAACCTAGGTAATTAAGCATTTTAAGGCATTTTCCAAAATAAGAAGGCTTTTTCTGTTTTCCTAATAAACACTTTATTGAAAAGCCACATGCATAAAATATGGAGGGCCGTTTTGGCCTAGGTTTTGCATGTAATCATAACCCAGACAGACACAACCTGAGGCAGTACATTTAGTTTAGTGGTAACAAAGCAGTGTGGAATTTAAGAAATCTGTCTCTCTCTTTTTTTTTTAAAACTACTTATTTTCTTACTTTTTGAGTAAAGCAACTTTATAGCTACTTCATATCTGTTTCGAGTGCTAAATTTTCAAAGCTGGCAAATAGATTTTTAAAGTGTTATCTCTTTTGGGAAGGTGCCACATTAAACACTTAAAGAAGAAAATCAGCCTTGTCTGATGGATGATCCCCAATTAATAGCCCAAGAACCAATTTGTATTTGGCTTTGTGATGTGTTTTTCTACTTACATTTGAGTATGGGTGTGCCTGATATTCTCGGAATTTGCAATACTTCAAACACATAAGGAAGTTGCACTGTGAAGACAGACTCAAGGAACTGGAAAGCTGACAGACCTTTGTGCTTCCCCAGCTGCCTTGCTGAATTCTCTGGGGTGGGCTGAGGCCCCTGGTGTTCTTGGATGGGACAGCCCACATGAGCAGAGTGGCTCTCCCTTGTTTCCTCTGCTCTCTTAGGATTTATATCGTTCCAGAACTAGCTGTTTCGTAAAGTATTTAGACTGTGAATACCTGAATTATTCAGATCTTCTTGTCACTCCAATCACAAACAGGTAATTATGGAATCACAGCTGCTTTAAAGAGGCAGTGTGTCATCTTGTGTTCATTGAATATTTTACTGTACTTTACACAGTTAATTTCACACTGTGCAAGCTAAGTTAGTGTCAAAGTGGCAGACCAGATTTCTCTTGCGTTACAATGAGTGACAGAGGTTGGAGCAATGCCTCAGTGGAAGAAATGGTGGTTCGCAGAGTTATGTGAGGGGTCCCATGAACTTCCACCTGCTCCCAAACATATTATCTACTGGGCCTGACCAGAGGGGCCTCAGAGGTTGCTGAATGGTAAGTTTGGTGGAGGAGGGAATAGGAATGGTTTGGTTTCTGGTCTAAAGAGGATATATGGGGTGAGGCGGCTTGATGGTGCAAGGATGATTGAGTGTTTTGAACGAATGGTTTAAGTGACAACCTGCATCTTGTATACACAGCTTCATAAAATAGCCTCTTATTGGTTGTTTGATGGAGCCAGGTGATCTGGTATGGCAGAAGATTTGTGAGCTCCACTGGAATAATTCTAAAATGCTTTTATTATAGTTTTTGATTATAAAGGTAATTTGTTTTCAAATGTACCAAATTTTTAAAATACAGAAAAGATTAAGAAAAAAAGTACTAGTATTGCCATTAGCCAGATATCCTATTGTTAATATTATATATGTATTCTCAATGAATCAGTAGATTTTGAACAGGTATCATTCATTCATACTGCCTGCCTGTTTTCTCCTCTAATATATGAGGAACGTATTTTCTCACTATTGAATGTTCTTCTAAAGCAGTATTCTGGTAGTTGCCTAACACCACATGGGACAATTTTAAAATAAGAAGTTAGTCACTGGCTAGGCACTGTGGCTCACGCCTGTAATCCCAGCACCTTGGGAGGCTGAGGTGGGTGGATCACCTGAGGTAGGGAGTTGGAGACCAGCCTGGCCATAATGGCAAAACCACATCTCTACTAAAAATACAAAAATTAGCCAGGCGTGGTGGTGTGTACCTGTAAATCCCAGCTACTTTTGGGAGGCTGAGGCAGGAGAATTGCTTGAACCCAGGAGGCAGAGGTTGCAGTGAGCCAAGATCACGCCACTGCACTCCAGCCTGGGCAACAGAGCAAGACTTCGTCTCAAAAAAAAAAAAAAAAAGTTACTTCCAGGATAAAGGTACTTCATTTTTTTTTCCAATTTGTGTAGTAGAGGAAATCAAGCTTTAATTAAGAGTGGTCTCACATGAATGTGCATACTAGAGATTTATATCATTATAGAAAGAGAAGACACTTTTGAGTTTATCCAGTCTGACTCTCTTGTAAATATGGGAGAATTGTGACCCATATTATTCCTGTGACTACTGAAAGTCAAACATTTTAATCGCAGAAAAGGGACTAACATTCCCAGTGTTCTTGCCTGTGTCATGTTACATTTGCAAATCTGATATAACATATTTTTCCTTTTCTCAAGACACGTTGAACATGTGTCAGTATATACTGTAGTTAATATCTCTAAGTTTCTTTTGTGGTTTGTAGCTTGGCTTTAAAATGATCTTGAGGCTCAAATTTGACTCAGGAACCACAACCCCTGAGGGGAGCCCTTTCCTTGGTTCCCTCGGTTAGAATAATCTTCAAATCTGTGTTGACCTGAGAGCTTTTGAGGTCAGAAATGGGTTCTTCAATGCCCAATACCTGCCTTGTGAGGTTATTAGTCTTATGTGCTAACTGGGACTAGTGGAACTTCTAAAAATAGTATTTTTTTTCATGGATTTTGTTTCTATCCATTAAGAAGTCATCATTCCCAGCCCATTTAATGATAAATGAAAACCAGAAAGGTAAATTCACTCATTTACAGTCACATAACCAGTTGGTTAATTATTGGATCCAAGTGCAGCACATTTGCAAGGATTGCAAAGATTGCTTAAAATTTAATTAATGCTTGTTAGAAATTTGTAAAATACAGACAAAAAGATAATATAACCTGTATTTTTACAAGCCAGACACAGCTATTGATCACATTTTGGTAGATTTCAAGTGTCTTTATTTTTAAAAGTTTTCTACACATGGATATTTGAAGGGGTGCAGTTGAGATAATTATGTATTACCCTTTTTTCTTTGATCCTCTACTGTGTTTAGGGTCCTGAGGTCAAGGACTATGAGGAATCTATGTAGTGGGGGTTGATTGATTTTCTGCTTTTTGGTGAGTTTCCCAGGAAATCTATTGGGAATGCCTTATTATTTTTTGTTTCCATTGATTAGGACAAGGGTTACTAATGTAAAGGCTGTGGTTTTCATCCAGCATGCCAGTTCTGTTTCTGCTCTGTCCAGCCAACCATTTTGCAAGTATATCACAGTACTCACAAAGCAGAGTGATGGATCACTGCAGAATTAAGAAAAACAACTCAACCCAAAACATGTTCTGCTAACGGCTCACTAGTAAAATCATTCCATTATATAATATTCAAATTCCTTCATATAATATTTGACCACTCTCTGACATTTTCTTGTATATTTTATCTCAGTTTTATCTTCACAAGGCTGGTCTTAGAGGAATTCCAAGTACAGCCCCAAACTACCTCACCTTCGACATCTTCTGACTTAAAGAACATGATCTTTTAACTCTATTACCAGTTCTGTTACATCTTTGACGTAAAGTCCTTGTAAGGGGATAGACCTTTTTTTTCTTCCAGTTTCTTAACAACTGTTTTATTTTTACAAAATATACCATTTTAATTTGTTAAATTGGGAAAATATAAGTTAGCAATAGG
This sequence comes from Pongo abelii, assembly GCF_028885655.2. Classification (NCBI taxonomy): domain Eukaryota; kingdom Metazoa; phylum Chordata; class Mammalia; order Primates; family Hominidae; genus Pongo; species Pongo abelii. Next base: position 68,394,182 of record NC_071998.2, on the reverse strand, counting down.
AAAAAGAGAAGTTACTCATCCTACCACGCAGAGATAATCACTTTCAACACTTTATTATAGATTTTTCTACCCTACCTCTTTCTATATAATATTGTGTGTGTGTGTGTGTGTGTGTATATGTAGGTGTGTATGTAAGTGCACATTTTCGAGAACTGGTATAAGGTTTACATATGAATTTGCAGTGCACTCTTTCCATTTGGCAATATATTATCAACAGTTTTATTTAGTTAAATGTAATAAAACATTGTTTCTCCTAGTTGTATAGTCTCCCATCATATGGATGGACCATCATTTATTTTACCCATTCCTTATTGTTGAATGTTTAGGTTTTGATTTTTTGATGTTTTTAATCAACTGTGAATACATATCCAATAGCTAATATTTGCAACATACATGAGGATTTCCTTGGGGAAAGTTGCTAAAAGTGGAATCACTGGAACAGAAATGTATACAATATTTTAAGATGTGGTAGCTGTTGGCCAGGCATGGTGGCTCACGCCTGTAATCCCAGCACTTTGGGAGGCCAAAGCAGGCGGATCATGAGGTCAGGAGATCGAGACCATCCTGGCTAACATGGTGAAACCCCGTCTCTACTAAAAATACAAAAAATTAGCCGGGCATGGTGGTGGGTGCCTGTAGTCCCAGCTACTCGGGAGGCTGTGGCAGGAGAATGGCGTGAACCCAGGAGGCGGAGCTTGTACTGAGCCAAGATTGTGCCACTGCATTCCAGCCTGGGTGACAGAGCAAGACTCTGTCTCAAAAAAAAAAAAAGATGGTAGCTATTGTTGAGTTTTTGCAGAAGGCTTTGTGGCTATTTGTATTTCTCACATTGGAGTATAGAATTCCAATTTTGCCTTAGATTTCCAAATCCTAAATATGAGCATTTAAAAACATCTTTGCCAGTTTAATACTTGAAAAATATTATGTCATTGCCATTTGAATTTGTTAATTCTTTTAATACTTGTGAGGCTAAATTATTTTTTAGTTGTTACTTTTTTTTCCAATTGCCCTTTTCTTTATTGAGAGATTAAAAAAAATGATTTGCAAAAAAATTTTTTTTTTTAATTTTTTTTTTTGAGATGGAGTCTCACTCTGTCGTCCAGGCTGGAGTGCAGTGGCGTGATCTCGGCTCACTGCAAGCTCCTCCTCCCGGGTTCACGCCATTCTCCTGCCTCAGCCTCCCCAGTTGCTGGGACTACAGGCGTCCGCCACCATGCCCGGCTAATTTTTTGTATTTTTAGTATAGACGGGGTTTCACCGTGTTAGCCAGGATGGTCTCGATCTCCTGACCTGGTGATCCGCCCGCCTGGGCCTCCCAAAGTACTGGGATTACAGGCGTGAGCCACCGCTCCCGGCCGACTTGCAAATTTTAAAATACATCACTATTAACTCTTTGTAGTATTTTGCAGATACTTTCTCCCAATGTGTTAGATCCTTTTTAAAATTTAATTTAATTTTTCTTTTTTAAGAGACGGGGTCTCTGTCACTCAGGCTGGAGTGCAGTGTTGTGATCTCTGCTCACTGCAGCCTTGACCTCCCAGGCTCAAGTGATCCTCTCCCCTCAGCCTTCCAAGTAGCTAGGACCACAGGTGCCCACCATGCCCAGCTAATTTTTGTATTTCTTTGTAGAGATGGGGCTTTGCTGTGTTACCCAAGCTGATCTCAAACTCCTGAGTTTAGGCAATCCACTTGCTTTGGCCTCCTAAAAGTGCTGGGACTACAGGTGTGAGCCACTGTGCCTAACCTAGGTCCTATTTTTAAAGAATTGTTTGTTATGGGAGTTCATACACTTTTATAATCTGTAACATGCACCGTAAGGGATATTAGGACTATGTACTACTACTAATATTCAGATTTTTTCCATGCCCTGTGTTCTTCACCTTTATAACTTCTCTTCAGCTTTTTAGATGCTCTTTTACAACCTTCTTCTATTCCAGAATACTTTTAATAGGATCATATATATGTCCCAGTTTGCCTAGGACTATTGTGGTTTACACATATTGTCTAGTATAATTTTTAATAGTACCCCTTTTACTCTTAGAAATGATCATTTTAGGATGATAAATTATATGATCACCCTAATCATTAAGTGTCAGGACATCAGCGAGTACGTAACTGTGAGGTAATCCAATCAGAACTACTTTCTTGGATTTGGTTAAAAAGGGGAGGGTGCAGAAATCAGGCTTGCCACACAGTCTTATATTCTTAATATGCAAAAGAGTTCAATGGCCATGTTTCAAAACACCCAACATATTATGATTATAAAATATTCTCTATATGGCATTATCTGTTTGATTCTTGCTAATTCTTGTTGGACAGAATAATTACTTACTCTAAAATTAGGTTGAAATCAAAGTTCCAGAATGAGTTTTTTCACCCAATTGATTATCTGTTATGGCTATTGACTTGTGGTTTGGATTTTTTCTGTTTTTTTCTTTGCTTTCTGTATTATTCATTTCTGGAGATGAATTGGGAGAGAAAAGGGGAGAACTTATTTAGTATTTTAGAATTATTCATGCTTTATACTATTTCAAGGTGGTGAAATTTATGAGTTTATAGTCAGCAATAGGTTGGGACATCAGCTGTACTCTTCAATTTTAGTAAAAATAAATGAGTTTTCAATAAGGTGACTGAAATATTCCTAGTGAGGTTTGAGTAAACATACTTAGTTCTTCATGCTGCAGGATCAGAATTTTCTTATCAAACTGAAGGCACATGACTCATGCGTAGCCATTGCATGCATTAATAGAATTTGGAAATTTACTTTTGGCCCAGTGGAGGCTCTGAGGTAGAGTTTCATGGCCATTGCCATAAAAGACTGTAAATGTGTGTATTTATTCAACATTTCTAGAACCTTCCTTGCCACTCATTCTGTATCCTTAGGAAGGTCATGGGGACACACCTGATATAGGAGAACAGTGGGAAAGAAGTGACACTGGAAGGTGGGATAAACTTGATTTGTACCCGTGTCTCTCCCAGGTCAGCCTGGGCAGACCCTCACACCCAGAGAACCCTCAAGGCTGCCCTCTTCTCCTTCATGCAGCCATTTGCTACATTGCGGAGGGGCAGGGGGCCCTCTCAGTCCCATCTGCCTAGTTCCACTGGTCCTCCCACCACATCTGAAACCTTCCATCAACCAGTATCCAGATGATTTTGTCTCCTGCTTTGAATATTCAGTTATGCATACTTAGCAGTGTTTCCCTTCCAAAGCCCCAGGAAGAAGCTTTCCAGAATTGCGCTTCTAGCCTGTACGCCCTGGAAATGCATTTGACAACGTAACACAGCTAAAAGTGGCCTATCAGCTTCACCCTTCACCAGTTTTCCTTCTGGACCTTCCAATAGTGCTAAAGGTGCTCCCATTTTCTCAGATTCCCAAGTTCAAGCCGTGCTTCTTTCTTGGTCTCCTCTTTCTCCCACTGCAGCACAGACTACAGCCACAACCTACCTGTTCTATCTTTTCAATATTAAGTCCTTCCTTCTTGCCCATTTTCACCACACAATTTCAGGCACTTACCTCCTGTGTGGGCCTTGCGGTAGCTTTCTTTGTTCCCATTTCTTTGTTGTGTTTCTTCCCTGTAAAATTGAACTGTTTGTGCCATGCCAGTGTCTTCATGAGTCCCATGATGAAGTTCTTACCTGCTCAGAACGTTTCAGTAACATCTCATAGGCTGTTGGATCAGATCCAGACTCTGTCATGTGTTACATAGAGAAAGAACAAAGCGGTTACATCAGAGCCCACATATAAATATATATAGTTTACCTTCTGAATCCATGGGCTGTGTGGATTCAACCAACCTCAGATGCAAAATACTTAAAAATAAGTAACAATAAAAATAACCTAAATAACAATACAGTATAACAACTATTTACATAGCATTTACATTGTGTTAGGTATTATAAGTAATGTAGAGATCATTTAAAGTATACAGGAGGATGTGTGTAGTTTGTATGCAGATGCTATACCATTTTATATATGGGGCCCCTAAGCATCTGCAGATTTTGGTATCCATGGTAGGTAGGGGTGAGGGTTGTCCTGGAACCAATCCCCTTGATACCAAGGGACAACTGTACTTGAAAGCCAAAACAAGAAGGAATGCATTTAGCAGCAAGCTTTTCTATCTTTTTTAAAATTTTATTTATTTATTTATTTTGAGACAGAGTTTCACTCTTGTTGCACAGACTGGAGTGCAATGGCGCGATCTCAGCTCACCGCAACCTCCGCCTCCCAGGTTCAAAGCATTCTCCTGCCTCAGCCTCCCGAGTAGCTGGGACTACAGGCATGCCCCACCACGTCTGGCTGATTTTGTATTTTTAGTAGAGACAGGGTTTCACCATGTTGGTCACACTGATTTCGAACTCCTGACCTCTGGTGATCCGCCTGCCTTGGCCTCCCAAAGTGCTGGGATTACAGGTGTGAGCCACTGCGCCCGGCCAAGCTTTTCTATCGAAGTAGTGTGATGTTTTGAGTAGTTAGGTATTTGACAACTCCTTAAAAGTCTCATTACCCAAATGGAAATGTTCTAAAATGGATTGTGGTGATGCTTGCACATATCTGTGTATATACTAAAAATCATTGAACTCTACATCTTATTTTATTTATTTATTTATTTATTTATTTATTTATTTTTGAGATGTAGTCTCTCTCTGTCTCCCAGGCTGGAATGCAGTGGCGCGATCTTGGCTCACTGCAACCTCCTCATCCTGGGTTCAAGCGATTCTCCTGCCTCAGCCTCCCAAGTAGCTGGGATTACAGGCATGCACCACCACGCCCAGATAATTTTTGTACTTTTAGTAGAGACGGGATTTCACTATATTGGCCAGCCTGGTCTCGAACTCGACCTCAAGTGATCTGCCCCTTTGGCCTCCCAAAGTGCTGGGATTATAGGTGTGAGGCACCGAGTCCAGCCAGAACTCTACATTTTAAATGGCTGAGTTGTAAGGTATATATGTGATATCAATAAAGCTGTTATTTAGAAAAAAATTAATTACCTGTACTTTATAAAATTCCTGTGGCACCTGTTATAGTACAAAACAAGCAATAAGTAATGACTTAATTGCCTCAGCAGTAATATTTATTAAGAAGAATATATGGAAAAGAAAGAAGAATACTTCATCATTGGAAATTTTCCCACCTCTATATTCTCAACACTAGTTTGTGGAAGATCTAGAATATTGTAGCAGTCATTCATTTAGTATGTAGTGTATTGACAGGCTCTAAAAAAAAGTTGATGGTGAGTATACTTGGGAAAGCCTTAAGTACACAACAGGACAAGAAAAGAATCATTCTAGGGTCAGCGTTAGGCTACAGCTTTTGGTTTTTGAAGCCCTGCCCCAACTCATGTGTGGGTGTGAGTGCGGGGGTATGGGTGTGATTTCACAAACTCCTGGAAATATCACCCAACTTAGTGATGCCTAGTGAGTCAATATTTTCTTTTTTTATTTGTTAAAGTGTTTTGCATTTAGTTGATTTAATTTCTGTTAACTTCCTTACTGGTTCAAGTAAGCAAGTACAGTCTATGTGAGGCACTGTTTTCACTAGATGCCTTAATGACTTTTTTATCTTTTCTATGATGGAACATTTCAGGGGGAAGGTTGCATATAAGACAATTGGTTTCTGATCTTTTTTTAAAAACTAAAACCATGTTTATTATGCTTCCTCCAATGTTATTTTTATGTATTATTGGGTCAGTGTATTAAAAATAACGTCTGAGTTTATACTGCTGTAATTCAGACAGCATTTGTTGGGTCATGAGGCCTAAACCAAGAACTAATCCAAGAGCCATACGTTATATCTTGGATTATGATGTCTCTTCCCCTTTAACTCTAGTTTTTGCTTCTTGGATCACTTCATGGGTTGTAGAACAAGAGGAGAGGCTCAGTTTAAATTAAGAGGCTAATTGGTTTCACTTCCTCGTTTTTCAGGCAAATGGTAGGAAGTCATCATATGTGCAGGCTTTACTAAACATTAATAAAATGCACCAATGTACTTTCTTTAATTTTACTTTCTCAAGGAGTAATTCTGGTTGTAAGAGTGTCCTTTCTTATTTCCTGCCTGCTTGTTATACATTTCAAGGTGTGATACTTCTGAGCAAATGTGATTTGCCTTCCCTTTGCAGGAAGAAGGCATATTTCCATGTGCAATTTACTTAGCAGTAAGGAAACCTGCATTTATTTATTTTAGGCTCAGGTTGACTATTGCTGTTTCTGAAAAAACTGAAGGGGAAAGATGGGAAGAGAGACTCCTGCTCTGTTAACCATTTTGTTGCATGTCTGTTCCTGTCACTGGATTGAATACTGGAGGAACATAGGGCAATCAGGTGAAATAAATTAGAGGACAAAATTTAAATTAATGAAACAGACCACAGGGTACCTTTTTTAACTGGCTGGTGAAATTGTCTTGACATCAAAATTGGTGGTGCCAGATGTTGCGCCTCTCTTTTGGACAGCACATGTGAACACACAAGAAGCATCTTTGGACTACTTTGGAGTAATTATAACCTAAAAGAACAGGGACATTTCATGTACCTATCTTCGAAGTTCTCTGAGCATTCACTACCAAGGGGTAACTTCCTATCTCCAATGGCAAATGTTTTGGCTTTTTACAAAAGCTGAATCTTTAAAATTTTTTTGTTTTAGGAGAAGTGAGAACCCAAATGATTTCCTAATGCATCTTTTTATGACGTAGTTGGATTCTCCCAAATAGCCATTTGGAAATGATTACTTTCAAGAGTCCTTGCTGGGTGGTTTAATGCCAATAATGAGACCCCCCAGCAGGTACTGTGGTTTTTGATCAACATCAACATTTCCTCCCAAGAGAGAATTTTAAACTTTAAAATGTGAACAATGCACAGGTTTGGCTTCCTTGTACGTGTGTGTTTTAATGATGCTCTTTTTCTTCCTTTAAGAAAAGGGAAATATTTCTTTGGGTATAATTTTCTTATTTTTTTGAGACAGCATCTCAGTCTGTCGTCCAGGTTGGAGTGCAGTGGTGCGATCTCGGCTCACTGCAACCTCTGCCTCCCGGGTTCAAGTGATTCTCCTGCCTCAGCCTCCGGAGTAGCTGGGACTACAGGCCCACACCACCACACCCTGCTAATTTTTGTATTTTTAGTATTGATGGGGTTCCACCATGTTGGTCAGGCTGGCCTTGAACTCTTGACCTCATGATCCACCCACCTCAGCCTCCCAAAGTGCTGGGATTACAGGCGTGAGTCGCTGCACCCGGCCCTAATTTTCCTTTTAACTGACTATTAGATGCCACATGAACAGTGGACTTCTAAAAGTCCCTAAAGGTCAGTAACTGCTCTGCGTGTGCAGATTCAGTAACTGTTGTTTTCCATGATACTTTGTCTTCCAGATCCTTTTGTGGTTGTATGTGTATTAGGCACACTTGGAACATATATAAGTCCTTCTTAGTATTCTCAATGTCATTATTTGAAATTACTGGGATAATATTAGCCCAGAAAGCATGCCATGTTCTGCAGTCTGAAAATCTGCGTATTTTTTGAGACTTCCCAGGTCATTGCTTCTCTTAACTGGGGCAGTACTTGGCTGGCTCCCTCTAGCACCTTGATTCCCCTACCTTGAAAGATAATTATTTTTAGAGGCTCAAAGTGAAGAGCCACATGAGTAAAAGCAAAAAAAAAAATCTTGACATATTAACCTTGAAAGAAGACTACTGTAGTTTTTAGTCAACTTATTTGAATATATACTGAATACTAGGTGACGTTCTCGTGAGAAATGTAATAGTTTTTAATGCTGTTTAACAATATACAGAGAGGGAAAATGATCATAAAATCCAACGCTGGAGAGAACCCTTGAGGTTATCCAGGCCAATTCGCTCATCCTCAGCTGTCATTGGCCAAGTGGCTATGTGAGGATTGTTGTCTCCTGTGGGCGGGCTGAGAGAGCCCCTGACTTCAGCTGATGTTCTTTCTGTGCCGCACCTCTGCCTGTAGCTGATCGCTTGATGAATATGCAATAAGGTGGAAAATGGCATTTCAAATCCATCTTAGGCCTTTTCCTCTGTTATAAATGTAATTCGTTGTTCTCATTTGAGGAGGGCCACATGAGCTGTTCTATCCTGAGGAAGTATTTGCAGGGTTAATAAGGAAATTCAGAGTGCTTTTCAAAAGTGCATCCCATAATTTCCCAGCCACTGCATTTTTAAAGTGTGTAATTTATCTTTATGTGTGACCTAACAATCTGGATTGCATGTATCACGTTTTTTATTATCTGGAAAAAAAATGTTAAATTCTGTGGGTAGTGTATTAAGTTTGAAGGGTTCTCGCTGCTTAAAATCTGTTATTATTATGACTTTATATTTTTATATCTTCCTGCTTCCCAAATAATGTTCAGGGAAGTCCCAGTTTTCTCTAAAAGAAGCGTGCATGTAGCAATGGTGCCACTTTTTTTTTTTGAGACAGGGTCGTACTCTGTCACCCAGGAGTGCAGTGGTATAATCTCAGGTCACTGCAGCCTCTGCCTCCTGGGCTCAAGTGATCCTTCCACTTCAGCCTCCCGAGTGTCTGGGACCACAGGCATGCACCACCCCGTCTGGCTAATTTTTGTATTTTTAGTAGAGATGGGGTTTCACCATGGGATGGTCTCAAGCAGTTCACCCACCTTGGCCTCCCAAAGTGCTGGGATTATAGGCATGAGCCACCGCTCCCGGCCAGATGATGCCACTTTATAAATGTGTGTGTGTGTGTGTGTGTGTGTGTGTGTGTGTGTGTGTGTCTGTGTGTGGAACTTAGAGACCAACAAGTTTCTTACCTTTTCTTTAGCTAAGGAGATTTATCTCATAGGAAGTGAAATTGCAACTCAGGTTTTGCAGCCTGCTCTGACTCACACATTAGCAGAAGATGATCAGTCATGTCTGTGTCCTTGCCTTTGAGGCCCAGAGAATGTAGGACACAAATCGCATCCTCTGTTTCATCCTACGTGGGTAGTCTCCATGTTGATGCAGTGAACCTTCTAGGTGTACGAGAGTGCTTTTCGTTGGGATGAATACACATTTCAAACTTAACGTCCTCTCTTTGCAAACTCTTTCCTCTTCAGGCTTCTCTAAGAATCTAGTGCCTGCATCCATCAAGCCAGAAATCAAGGAGTTCTCCCTATGTCATCTCCTCCGTTTTTCACTTCATCCATCTCCAAACTATCCCTCCCCTTGTCAGCCCCACACAGACTTTTTTAGGATTTTTTTTTGTTTCGATTGTTGGAATACCCTACTAATTTGTTCTTAACAGTCATCGATTCTTTACTTAGCATAAATCAAGGCCTGTTACTTCCCTGGTTCAAACTTTCCAAAGCTGTCCAGTGCACTTAGAATAAAATCCAACTTGTTTCCTAAAATATAATGCTCCAGGTGACTTGGCCATTGCTTCTGTAGCCCGTGCTCCCGCCTTGCCTCCTACCTCTGCCATCCAGCTGTTGTGCCACAACCACACTGACGCTCTTGTACCTACAACATGCCAGCTAAATATGTTCCCACCTCAGCCTCCAAGTCAGCTGGTCAACTGCTTGGAATGCCGTTTCCTTCTAATTTTCTTGTTGCTGGTTCTTGAATATTAGTTTTAATGTACCTTCTTAAGAGGGTCTCTCAAAGCAGCAGTCAGGTCACTTTGTATTTCATTGTTATTTAATTCTTTAATGCATAGCACTCATCTCCATTAGATATTTTATTATTCATCTATCAATAAATCATCTGCTCACACTTGCATGTTACCTTTGTGACAGTAATGACTGTCTGTCCTGCATCCTTGATACTGGAAGAATGTCTGATATGCAGTCTATATCCAATAAAATTAAGAATAAACAATTCAAGCTAAAAATCTCCAAACACTATGAATTTAAATACTGAAATGCTGGTGATGGTTATCTCAGTTATTTTGGGAATGGAGAATTTGAATCAGGGCTGAGACTAGATAAGGTGAATAAAAGCACTTGCCACTAGATCAGAACCAAAGGCAACTTCTCAGGTGCCAATATGGTGCAACATAGTTCTGTTAATGATCCTGTCTTTATTTTATTCTTTGTGAATTTTGTATATTAATTTTGACTTTTAAAAATATTGCATTAAAATATTATTTCTCTTGACTACTGAGGTTTTGTTGTCCCCCCACCCAACCCTGCCCAATAGCCTTTTATCAGACTATTCTCTCATTTTTGCACTTGATTTTGCATTGTAAATTATAGCTAACATTTATTATCTATTTCCTACCAGGTACTGCTTTACTTGGATTAACTAATTGAAAACTCAGAGCAGAGCTGTAAACTAGGTGGTGGTATTTGCAGGTGAGGAAACAGGCTTAGAGAGGACAGGTAATTTACCCAAAGCCACAGGGCTATTAAGAGGAGGAACTGGAATAGGTAGCATATGCATAATATGTAGGTAGGAATAGATGTATAAAGTGGAAGAGAGATTAGAGTCTTTAACATCCTGGAATATTTTCACTACTGTCCTTGAGAGTTCTTTTTTTTTTTTTTTTTTTTTTTTTTTTTGAGACGGAGTCTCACTCGCTCTGTCACCCAGGCTGGAGTGCAGTGGCGTGATCTTGGCTCACTGTATACTCCGTCTCCCAGGCTCACGCCATTCTCCTGCCTCAGCCTCCTGAGTAGCTGGGACCACAGGTGCCTGCCACCACGCGCGGCTAATTTTTGTGTTTTTAGTAGAGACGAGGTTTCACTGTGTTAGCCAGGATGGTCTCGATCTCCTGACCTCGTGATCTGCCCGCCTCGGCTTCCCAAAGTGCTGGGATTATAGGCTTGAGCCACCGCACCCAGCGAGAGTTCTTTAAATAAATTGGCAGTGAGCAAAAGTCTAATGCTTAGGGATGGAAATGCGGACCTGCTGGTTGTGTAAGGAAGAGAAGAAGAGGGAACAGAATGAATGTCATTGAGATGCTTGTAGGACAGTGGTCCCTGTCCTACAAGCATCTCAATGACATTCATTCTGTTCCCTCTTCCCATTTTATTCCCATTTTGGCAACAGGGACCAGTTTTTTGGGCAATTTTTCCAGGGATGGGGGTCGGGTCGGGGGGTTGGTTTCGGGGTAAGACTGTTCCACCTCAAATCATCAGGCATTAAATTCTCATAAGCAACGTGTAACCTAGATCCTTCGCATGCACAGTTCCCAGTAGGGTTCATGCTCCTATGAGAATCTAATGCACAGGAGGCATAGCTCAGGCAATAATGCCTGCCACTCACTTGCTGTGCAGCCCGGTTCCTAACAGGCCAGTGACTGGTGCTGGGCTGTGGTCCTGGGGGTTGAGACTGCTGCTTTAGGACACTTAATATGCTTCATATATTATTTTGATCACCATTTAGCAGCACATTAGAGGATATGAAAAAAATTTCCTGTTGAGGCCAAACACTCCTGAGACCATGTGACCTTAAAGTATGTGATGACTTTGAGAAAAAGTTTTTTAGTAAAAAAATCACTGCGCACCACACATCAAAATATGTGTGTTTATTTTGTTAGTTAATTGTAAAAGGTAAAACCTTGAAAGCTAGAATAAAATATATATGTTTGAGCCTTTTTAAAGACATAAATGAAAGAAATCACTAAAGGAAAGCTTAGATGAATGACCGTAATCGTTTCTTTCATAGTGCAAATTTATGCATCAGTTTTGTCAACAAATGAAAATAAAATGACAAATTGGGGAAATATTTGTAAATGAGCATTAATTTTGTGTTTAAAAACTACATTGTTTTAAAAAACGAGTAGGAAAAACAGCAAGTCCTTAAATAATTAAAATGAAAGGGCAAGTTCATAGAAGAAATAGCAATGGACAAGAAAAGTATGAAGCATGTTTCTTCTCAAAAGTAAAGATATAAATTAAATTTAGTTCTGTCTCTCAAATTTTGTAGGGGTTAAAAAAATATAGTATTTTCAAAAGTGAGGTGGTGGATGGGTCTGTGGATGTGTCAGCTGGTACAGTTACAGGACTGCCAGATCCTACACAAAGATTACATCCTTGGTCTAATCACATTTCTATGATACTCTCCTAAGGAAGTAGAGATTCAGGCAGAGATTTTTGTTCAGGGATGTTTATCAGAGCATTATTTACAAAAGCAAAAAATTAGAATTGCTCAAAATGTGTTATGACAGGGTAATTTTTCAATTATCACACATCTTTATGTTGTTTTTCAGATAATCATTATTAACCATTTCTGAAGAATAATTAGTATCAGAGAATAATTGTCAGAGTATGTTAAGTGAAAAATAACAATAAAGTATTGTGCAGGTTTTAAAAAAAAATTTTTGTGTGTGTGACAGGGTCTTGCTTTGTCACCCAGGCTGGAGTGCAGTGATGTGATCTCTGTTCACTGCAGCTTTTGCCTCTTGGGTTCAAGTGATTCTTCCACCTCAGCCTCCCAAAGGGACTACAGGTGCACATCACCACACCGGGCTAATTTTTTTTTGTATTTTTAGTAGAGACAGGGTTTCACCATGTGGCCCAGGCTGGTCTTGAACACCTGACCTCAAATGTTCCACCCACCTCGGTGTCCCACAGTGCTGGGATTACAGGCATGAGCCACCGCACCCAGCCTGTTGCAGTTTTATTTTAGAACAAGAACAGGAAAAAGTACATTTACCTAGAAAAAAAAAGACTGGAAAGAAATATATCAGAATGTTCAAGTTTTAAAATAATTTTCTATAACAAATATTTGTAAGTTCTATTAATAGGAAAAATGTTTAGTGTATGAGGACACAAGATCAGGAGCTCTGGACAGATAAGAGACCTTGGTAGGTTCCAGTCTTATCTTCTCCCTCATTAGCTGTCAACCAGCAGAATCTTTGAATTAGTCGGTTCTCTCCATAATGAAATCAGTGGGTTCAAAAGGCTTTTCAAACCTTTTCTCCAAAATACATCCAGAGGCAGAGAGAGTGAACATGTACTCTTAGGGGGAGAGAATAGGAATAAGTTGAGCAGATTGGCTCAAAATAACTTGCTGAACAAGTTTTAGCATGAAAATTCATGTAAACTTCCCGTTCTCCAAATTATACTGATGCTAGTTTAAAAAAAATTTTAAATTGAGATATTTATATACCATAATTTACCATTTTATTTTTATTTATTTATTTAGAGACAGAGTGTCACTCTTGCCCAGGATGAAGTGCAATGGTGCGATCTCAGCTCACTGTGATGTCCGCCTTCCTGGTTCAAGTGATTCTCCTGCCTCAGGCTCCTGAGTAGCTGAGATTATAGGCGCCTCACCATGTCTAGCTAATTTTTGTATTTTTAGTAGAGACGGGGTTTCACCATGTTGACCAGGCTGGTCTCGAACTCCTGACCTCAAGTGATCTGCTCAACTTGGCCTCCCAAAGTGCTGGGATTACAGGTGTGAGCCACTGTGCTGGACCTAAAATTTACCATTTTAAAGTGTACAAATTTATGTTTTTTAGTATATTCAGGAAGTTCTGCAACCAACTGATGTTAGTTTTTAATACACAAATGTTTACTACGGGCACTCCAAGAAAATGCTCTTGTACCTTTGAATAACCTTGGATGATCAGGTGACTCTTCTGGGAGGATTTTACCACATTGAGAAGTCCAGGACTGACATGACCTTCTAATACGTTCAGTGAATGAATTTTCAATGTGTTTTGCCTTCTTTTCCTTTAAAACAACTTAACTGGATTAGTTATTATTAATAGTCCTGGTTACCACTAAATTATATGTCCAGTTTCCACTTGTAGTTGGTTATACTAAATTCAGTTCTGTTCTGTGTTACATTTTAAAAATTGTCTAGGATCTTCTTCACGACCATGCTAGGGACAAATGGTTAACTGTATTCAACTCTTGCCGTCAACAGACAGTCATGAAAAGACGGGAAATTATGGCAACTTTGGTCTTAGAGCTGCTGTGTTTCAAATGTAGGTTTTTAATCTAAGTAGAGGAAAATGTGCAGAAAACAGAATACACATATTTTAAAGTAGATATAACCTGGAATGTGGACAACACATGGATTGAGTTTTGACTTATTGTTATTGAATACTTTTTTCTTTGCAGGTGTGGATGGATGATGTGCTTATTGGTAGAAAATTTCTCCTTAAAATGTCTAGTTCTACTTTATCCAAGTGTATGTGAAAGTAGCCCAAGTTCAGATGAGGTGGTGCTGAGATTTCATGTTTCAAACTCTTAGCTTAAACCAGTGGACCTGAAGTACAGTTACTCTATAATTCAGCTCCGTGAGTCTTGGGTTTTGTTCTTGGCTGATGTTTATCTGGGTGCTGACTAATTAAGAGAGTGGGGTGGGGGCATTCGTCCTGAGCCTTCCCATTCATTAAGGTCTTCAGATTAGACTTCTGATAGTTGGACAATATCTCCAGATACAGTCATGAAAGGCCCTGGCAGTGTGAAATAAATATATTCATTGTATAACTTTAAATGCCACAGTTTTGGTAACTGTTTTGGCATAACAGAGACCCTTGAAAAAAAAAAGTAGAAGTGGTATGGGCTTCCCTCAGTCTGTGAGAGGCCCTGGTAAGGTGTGTTTTCTGCCCCCACCCCCTTTTTTTTCTTCAGAGTAAAGATGATAAACCGTGTAGATCCTTGAAGTTCCTGGTAGTATTCAATGATTGTTTACCAGAGCCCTTGTATGGAAATGGGCACCAGCATCCTTCAGAGCAGTGGCAGTAATAACTGACATTTTTTAAGCATTGAGCAATGCTTCTGTGTATGTGGTTTGGCCTTGGCAGCTCTTTTGATAACATAATAGCCCAAGAAGCCAGTTCAAGTGAGAGAAGGAAGCAATGAGTCCGTGATTGCTTTCAACAATAAATGCTAATTTATTACCATTAAGAAGGTAACATATGATTGGATTTAAAATGGTCATTTTACTATTTGCAGACTACATCATGCAAATAGGCAAAATAATCAGTGTAAACATATATACGGCTTATGTGAATCAGACACATAGAGTAAATACAGATTTTTGGCAGAACTTGTATGTGGGAATCCTGTTGTGTTGAAAAGATCTTGGGGGAAAAAAAAAGGCCTAAAATGGAAGCATCAGATTGTGTGAGAGTGTGTGTCTAAGGTGATGTATTCTAACAGCTTACAAAGTGATGCACTGTATCATAGTATATTGACTTTGTGTTTGATGTTTGTTCTGATGGAAGGAGATGTGAAATGAACCGGGGATTGCTCTCTGTGCTTTATCCTGATCTAGCGAATAGGGAAGAAAAATTAGTATTCCTTATAGCCAATTATGCACACTGGATAAAGTAGCCTTTTTCATAGCATGGTTCTTAAATAGTCTCATTTCTGGGTAATCTCATTTCTGGGTATTTAGATGAGCTGGGATAAGAAAAGGCAGAGTACTTGCCTGAAGGTACAAATAACTTTTATGGGGATATTTTCAAGTCATATTTATATAGATCATTGAAAAAGCAGGGTTTTTTCTGGGACTCACACCCTTGTGTGTGTTCATTTGCTTGTTAAAGTTATTAAATGACTTGATTGGAGATATATTTAAATTAGCAAAAATGAGATCCTTATCCCTCCCCTAGATATTTTATGTAAGGGCTTGTCACTAGATTTTATAGTACCAGTGGTCTTGGAAACAGAGTCATATTTCTTTAGATTGGTCAGAGTTATTTGTGCTTTTCATTGCCCTATGCTGTGAAAAGACATTAGTCGTCACTGCATTCTTGAAATAATCTACTAGTAGAAAAGTGCTTTTTTTCATTCAGAGATAGAGAATTGTGTAGTCTCTTATAGTTTTCATTTTCATGTGGCCTTAGGAAACAACATAATTTTATGTAATTTGGGAACAGCTGTTTTTTTATTATACCAAAATTTTTCATACTAATCAGGACTAGATTGTTAAAATGTCCATTTCAAGCTCAGAGAGTATGGTATAATTCTATAAAAATAGGAGAATGACACATGAAATTTGGCTTACACATTTGTTAGAAATAATTCGTGTCTGCCATAGAACTGTATGGAACAAAGAAGCTGAGTTTTTTTCTTTGTTGATGTTTTAGTCCATATGCATTTGGCCTTCCCTATTCGTGGGTTCCATATCCATGGATTCAACCAACGTTGGATAGAAAATATTTTTTAAAAACCATAAAGACAATACAACAGTAAAAATAATACAAATGACAATACAGTATGACAGCTATTCACATAGCATTTACATTGTGTTAGGTATTATAATTTAGAGATATTTTAAAGTATATGGGGGATGTGTATAGGTTATATGCAAATATTATACCATTTTATATCAGGGACTAGAGCATCCTTGGGTTTTGGTGTCCAAAGAGGGGAATCCTGGAACCAATCTCTCGTGTATACCAATGTATGACTCTGCTTTTTTGGCTGAATTCTGTTCTAGTGCCAAATAATACCTTAATTTCCTACTTTTATTATTCTGCCTACAGTATTTGCATCGTACAGATTTTTCTTACATGAAATTTTGCCTTCTCTTTGAATTCACAACATTTGTATAATAAAATGAAAGTGTGAACATTAAGTCCTTGAGTGAAATTTACCTGGAACTTAGGGCTGGTCAATTGGAAGATGGCACCAAGATTCAAAATGGGTCCCTTTAATTGAAATAACATTCAGAAATTCAAAATTAGCTTAAAGGGAGAAAAAAAGGGAGAAAAAAGCCCAGATGAGATATTTTTAAATTGTGGGCAATAGAAGTGAATTATCGTGGATTTAGGATAATTGTGAAAATCATGCCCAGCCCTGTTTCTTTATCATGGTTGGCTTCCAGAAGTGTGTCATGAGAATGAGTTACTGAATAGAAAACACTTTATAAATAAAAGATTTATAGAGAACAGGACAGAGGAGAAAGAGAGGGTGCCCTCCGTTCCCTTGTATTCCTTGTCCTTCATTTGATTGGTATTTGTACTAGTCAGAGTTCCAGAAGGAAACGGACGGCACACTCCAGTGTGGGGATTGAGAAGTGGACCAGGTGTAAGTAACTTGTAAGAGCTGGTGCAGTAACCTGGGGCCAAGCAATAGCTGGACAAGGCAGGGAGCAGTTGTTGGAACCCAGAGAGAGAAGCAGTATGGAGAGGGCCACCCAGCAGGAGCTGGGACCTTTTGAAGGCAATATAGCACACCTGTGCTGCCACTGCATAGAGGAAGCTAGGAGAATAAATGCCCCTTCCTGTTTTTCCTGCTCTCTGGTTTCCTATTGGCTAAGCCCAAGCAGAAGACAGAGTATAACAAAGCTGTTGAAATCCCTATTGGTCAGCCTCCTGGGGGTACCCAGCAAGATGAGATGGTTGAGAAAGGATCCCTGGGTGTGTTTCTGGCCAACAGGAAAATATCTTAGAGTTGATACTTTTATTGTTTTTTCTTTCCTCTTGATTTATCCT
Organism: Pongo abelii; assembly: GCF_028885655.2. Taxonomy (NCBI): domain Eukaryota; kingdom Metazoa; phylum Chordata; class Mammalia; order Primates; family Hominidae; genus Pongo; species Pongo abelii. The sequence goes on along the minus strand of NC_071998.2, from coordinate 68,376,834 downwards.
AATTCATTCATCAGTTACATGTTTGGCCCCTACTTGGAGTCTACATTAGTGTGACATGTCCAGTGTGTGGACAGTGCCCAGGGGCTTGGTGACTAGATCCAAAGAAGTGCCAAATGTTGACTGATCTTGCCCAACGTGATTTCAATTAAACATATGCCAGTGTGCTTATACTTCATATGATACTTTCTCTTTTTTGGTGAGGGGGTAGGGTAGTGATAAGTATATAAAAATTTCTCAGGTGACCAGGAGAAAAAAGGTCCTGTTGCCTGATATTAACCTCACAAATTAGGATTTCTTCTGTTTTTATTGTGAATTAATGATTGTTTACCCTTAGGCCCTCAGAGCAAGCCTTTGGCTCTGGGATCGTGATAATAAAGAAGCAATCGGAATTTTTTTGTCTTATATACTTTTAATTGCTTGGGAGAGTAAAAATACTAGTTTCTATAAATCGTTGGTTGATAACGAGAAAAAATTTTGTAGCTTTATTTCTACTAGAGAGATGGTAGTTTTCAGCCACTTTATGCTTTTGTCCAGTATTCATGGTTGGGATTATAAAATACTCATTTTAAACTTTTTGGATTAATCCTGTTAAACTGGGGTGATAGCATTCACATTACAGCTGTTAATTTATATTTCTAGGAGTTCCAGATCACTTTACTAAAAGTAATGGGAAAATTATTATAAAGGAATCAGCCACTGCAGGACTCTGTGGCTAGAAATACCTTTCATTGTAACTGTGTGAGGGCTATGTATTTACCAAGACATCTGCAGTCATTTAAGAGGCTTCTATGAAAACTGTAATACTTAATTGAAATTTTGTGATTGTTTATAAAGATAGTAATGAAATCCAACCATCAGAAAAACAAAATGAATTTAGGACAGATGGCACATTACTAGCTTTTATTTTTTTTCTCCCTCCTTCCTTCCCTCCCTCTCTTCCTTCTTTCCTTCCTTTCCCTCTCTCTTCTTTTCCTTCCCTTTCTTTCTTTGTTTTTCTCAGCTTTGTAGTGAGGAAATGGCATTAAGGACCCTGATGATACGGACATTCTGTGTTTCATTCTGTTATTCCATCTTTAATATCCAAATTGGCACTTTTATTTTCTTCACATTTTTGGGGTAAGATAAAGACAGTTATTGTTTTGGAGATCTCAAGGAAATTTGAGAGGGAGTGAGAAACAGACCCTGAGAAAGGACACATGAAAATAACCACTTATATTTAGAAAAATGAAGCTTTTAGATTTGAATTCATTGTAGGAGAAATATGCTGTCATTTTGTGAAGTGATCCCATTTTTCTGTCTTGTTTTCTTCCCAGGGACATGTATAGCTGTTAGGGATTACCTTCAGACTTATGGTAACGGAAAAGTAATATTGAAGATGTGAAAAAGGAGATAGCACAGAAGGAAAAAAAGCTAATCACAATAAATTTCTATATAATGTTACTAGTCAAGAATCAGGAGAGGGAAGAACCACCATTGCTTTCCTGAATTAGGTGATTCCTTGGAATAACTCAGTCAACCAACCTCCCACCAGAAATAAATTCAGGGGATATGTGGTATCTAGAAAAATGATTCTTTTGTCTTATCAGGATACTGTGTTCTTATGCCACATTTTAAAATTGGAGAAAATGGGCTGGGTGTTGGAAGGCAAGGCTGGTGCACCCCTTGAGGCTAGGAGTTCACAGCCAGCCCACTCAACCTAGTGAGAACCTGTCTCTACAGAAATTAAAAATAAAAAAAAATTAGCTGGGCATGGTAGTGCATGCCTGTAGTTCCAGCTATGGGGAGGCTGAGGTGGGAGGATCAAGAGACTCAGGTGGGATTTCTTTATTTCAGGAGTTCAGGGCTGTAGTGAGCTATGATCACACCACTGCGTTCCAGCCTGCATTACAGAGCAAGACCCTGTGTCTAAAAAAAATAAAATAGGGAACATGTCTAGAAATTTTCAGACCTTTTTTTCTTATCTCTGTCTGAATACCGTTTGTGTAAGTGCACTGTCATTTCCAGATCCAAATCCTGGCTAATCAACCCAGTGTCCGGGAAGCGTTTCAGATATTCTCCAGGGAACAGAGCTTTATCAAGTTTTATCATGTTCAAAAGATGCTGTTGCCATTGTTTCTTGCAAGATACATGGTTACAAATCACTATCAAAATTCAGTGCTGAGTGGTTTCCAAAGAGGTGACGGGTTTGGGTTTTTCATTGTTGTTGTTTGAGGTCATCTGCCTTTGAAATAGATTCTCTCCCTCTAATTTTGCTAAATGTTCACCATAGGTAGCGTTTCCAATTCTAGAGTTGCTCCTCTCAGCAGGCCATCTGGGGATGTTAAATCCAAGGCATGGTATTTGGTTTAGTTATCTGAGAGACTGAGATGGCACTGTGGTCTGACGAGCTGCTATTGTTCATCTTTCAGGGACAGGAGAGAGTGGCAAGAGTACGTTTATCAAGCAGATGAGAATCATCCATGGGTCAGGATACTCTGATGAAGATAAAAGGGGCTTCACCAAGCTGGTGTATCAGAACATCTTCACGGCCATGCAGGCCATGATCAGAGCCATGGACACACTCAAGATCCCATACAAGTATGAGCACAATAAGGTAGGTGCAACTCTTCATTGGAGCAGTCGGCTGAATGTTCCAGGTGTTCACAATAATGTGACAACACAAGTAGCCTCTTGACATGTCTGGAGTGCATAGGGGGGTTTGGAAATATACATTTTCCATCCCATCATAAATGAAACTTTTAATAGATAATAAGTTATTGATAAATGTCTTTTTCTTAAACCTCTAAAGTTATACCTATAAAAAACCAGATTTGTATTTTTAGTGATATCAATGAAAGGCATATTTGGATGTTCAGTAATAAATATTTTCAGGTTTAAAATTTGGAGAAGCACATTATGTTAAGGAGACAGTTTGTAAGTATCATAAATTGGCCAAAGTAGGGGATTTCAAAGAGGTGGTGGCCTTGCTTTTTAATACATTGAAAAAAGAATGAAAACAACCTAAAACTATTCTGTCTGGTTTAATTTTGAATTTTGTGATTTTCTTTCAGTAGTACCACAGGCTTCATTTGATTTCAAAATAGGTCCATCTGTCACTTCCAATAACCTTTCCAACGCATTTCCCTGCAACTGTGTTAAAGTAACAGAAACTTCTACAACCACTTGAAAAAGGATGGGGGAAAAACCCCTAAAATTTTAGCTTTTTACAAAATAAGAACACTTCCAGTATCCTCTAGCATTATTTCTTGGTTGAAGTAGAATACCATCCCCCTTCTCCCCTGCATGAAAATAAATGCTATAATTGCTCATCCTCTAAATATTAAAGAGATGTAATACCAAACAAGATTGGTATACCTGCGCGTTGTCCCGTGTTTGAATTTATGCTGCAGTTGTCCTACATAAAGCTTGTAGGCAGGAACTGGACCTGCACCCAGGGAGTGACTGTCTGTGCTGAGGCTACCAGCCCGAGGGAAGGGATATCTATTTGGAATTTGTTAGAAATGTCTTTGTTGTCTTCAAAAGGCTTTGTTGCCTTCCCGTTAATCAATACATCCCCCATGGATGCAGTCTTTGCTCCTCAGGGATTTTAGATATGCTGATCCTATAAGTAAGCCTTGCCTTTTGTTGGTGAAACACTGCATTTATACCTGTAATTATTTTAGAGCCTTCAATAAGAAATTTTCATTCTCTCAGTACTTTTGATAAATCTACTGTGAAGGATATTTCCATTTTCCAAGATCAATAAGCAATAGCAAGAAGTTGGGATGTCCAGTGGGACTCATAGATTTAACTCACAAAATGAACCCACAGCTAAAATAAGGCAATTCTGTATACCTTTGCCTCTGTTACCATCCAAAGGCTTCTATAATAAAATACCAAATCATCTTAAAATCAGGCATTTGTTTTTCTTAGATGGTTCCTTGAAATTAACACTGGTTTCTTACCTAACTGATACTTTCATACCTGGTTTTCCAGTGCCAACAGGAATCTTTCCACAAATAACAAAGAGATCCTCCACAAATAATTCCTCCTGCTTTTATTTTCAAGAGTGAAAAAGAACTGGGCAAGTTTGTGAGCCCAGGAACATGGTAATTGAGCCAGAGTAAGCTGCATGGATATATCTAAGTAGTCTGAATTTGAGAGGATCAGGGTTCTCCCTGCCCCAAGAAATCTCAGTGGTTTCTGAAATCGTTAGCATGCTTGTTTCCTTGTAGTAGTAATTGTGTTGTTGTAATTTGTTGGTTGTGTAGTTGTAATTTGTTTGTTGTTTATTTTTTTAATACCAGCGAGTTTTCCAGTTTACAGTCAGTTAATAATACGATGATCTGATGAATTCTGCCTGACTTACCATGTGTGTGCTATTTGTTTTTTATATATACACACCACACTGCCAGTTTACACACTAAAATATAATCTCCCTGAATTTTATCCCCCAAAATCTTATTTCTCAGATGTTCCAGAAGAATTCCTTCAGAACCTTGCCCTGTTGGTAGATTTTCATATGAAGATCATTTATTATACAGTCATGTAGATGTTAAAGATGGGGTGGAATTTATGCCTTATTCATGTAACACATTGAAGAATATTTAACAAGTTATTTGAACTTTTCATGTCAATTCTTTTTTTTTTTTTTTTTGAGACAGAGTCTTGCTCTGTCGTCAGGCTGGAGTGCAGTGGCGCGATCTCAGCTCACTGCAATCTGCGCCTCTCAGGTTCAAGCGATTCTCCTGCCTCAGCGTCCCAAGTAGCTGGGACTACAGGTGCGCACCACCATGCCCAGCTAATTTTTATATTTTTAGTAGAGACGGGGTTTCACCATGTTGACCAGGATGATCTTGATCTCTTGACTTCATGATCCGCCTGCTTCGGCCTCTCAAAGTGTTGGGATTACAGGCGTGAGCCACCTCGCCTGGCCTCATGTCAATTCTGATTGAGTAGACATTACTGTGTTGAATACTATTCAGTTATAAATTGACATCATAAAAAGTTACAATATATGAGTTTTCCTCAGATACCATAATTATCCTCATAAATCCTCCTATACATATCATGACTTTAGTGTATAATGACCTCCCAATTTCCCATGTTTAACCCCCTTTCATTCATATTACAAATGACTTTCACATTTGTTTCTTTTTCTCTGTATCATATACATGTTCTAAAGTGTCATTCTCCCCTTGCTTCATCCATTAACTTTCTGAACTCTGCCCACTTGTTGCCTTTGTTTATGCTTGTTAAGGACATCATGTCTACTCCTTCCTGTTCAGCTCAGCTGCCTCTTCTTCCAAGAGTTCTCTGATCGCTTCCCAGCCCCTCATAGTGCTAAGTAATCCTACTCTTCTTTAGCATATCCATAGTGAAGTGTTTGTAATTGCCTAGCTTGTATTGATTATGGTGACTTGGATGTTGATCTTATTTTCCTCACTAGATTCTGAGCTCCTTGAAAGTCAGTGTTCATCAGTTCCATCTTTGCATTCATTCTTCATTGTCCCTGGCATTATATCTTGTACATAGTAAGTGCTCAAAAAATACATCTTTTTGAATAGGTAAATTATTTGTGGCCAGGTATGGTGACTCATGCCTGTAATCCTAGCACTTATGGAGGCTAAGGCGGGCGGGTCACCTGAGGTCAGGAGTTTGAGACCAGCCTGGCTAACATGGTGAAACCCCGTCTCTACTAAAAACACAAAAATTAGCCAGGCATGGTGGCACATGCCTGTAATCCCAGCTACTTGGGAGGCTGAGGCAGGAGAATCGCTTGAACCCTGGAGGTGGAGGTTGCAGTGAGCTGAGATCATGCCACTACGCTGCAGCCTGGGCAACAGAGCAAGACTCCATCTCAAATAAAAAAAAATTATTTGTGAGCTTAACAATTGAGAGTCTCCTCGTCTGCCCTAAACTTGTCAAAATGATTATTCAAATCAACAAATAACTCTTGAAATCTCTATGCATAAGGGAATAAATGCTATATACTGTCAGGGATACAGAAAAGTTTAATCAGGGCTGGGCAGAAATTTACAATCCAGAAAGGGAGAAGGGCAGATCTGAGGGAGGGGCACATTGGGGAGAAGGCATGGCTATAATAAATGATCAGAAGAAGGAATTTGCATGCAATGTAGAAATCTGCCAATTTAGCTTGAGTGGAATTCTTATAGAGGAGGACTAGAAAATGGTTTGGGATGTTTCATGAAAGATTTCACATGCAGGCTAAATTTGGATTTTATTTTCTTGTGTTTATTATCTTAATAATATTTTATGTTTTGGTTAGAATTTTCTGTAGAAATTTCTGGTTACAAAGGTATATACTTTATAATTTATAAATAGTCTAAAGAATTTGGTGTATATTTGATTAACAGTTACATGGAGGTATCACATTCTGATTTATGTTATTGTGACACTAAAGATATAAAATAAATAACTATTTTGGAATTTTGGCTTAAAAACATAACCATTTGGTTTTTTAGTAAAGCTTCTCTGCACCCACCATCACATTGGCCATAATCTGTAGTAGCATAAATAAAGATACTTTCCAATATTGTCCAGCATAACTTTGTACTTGCTTTTGAGCTCCTGTATTTTATAAAGCAAAACATGGCCTGTACATTATATGAGCTCTTCTGAACTGGGAAAGTGTTCAGTTTTGTTTGCTGTGAAATTGGTTCTGGCTTTTGGAATGCCACCCCAGAGTAACTGAGGTTTCTATTGCTCCTGCTTACTTGTTATTGCTTGAACCGAGAGTCCTGCCTGGTTAGCTGGCCGGAGGGTGCTGTGGTCAGGGGGAGTCCAGTTCACAGTCTCTGGACCAAATGGTGTGGCACTGCATGCCCTTTGTCAACAGATTGCAGAATTAGTAAGGAGCTTGTAATTGCACATTTTACCAAAAGAGAGATGAATTCTTCCCCGAGTGTGTATCTGTTGTCCTGTTCTTGTATTTTTTTGCCAAACAAGCACTGTTTATAGGTGAGCTGCTTGGACTCAGCCCAGGTGAGAGGAGACATACGTCTTAGGACTTCTGAATAGTCTGTGAACTAGGGTTTGTTTATTCCTAAATATTATTTTGCATTTTCCCTGAACACAAATATTGATAACTAGTGATAAAAAGGGATTAAGTATTTGTCATTCAGTCAAATCAAAAGCCATATTTAAGGCTCCACTAGGTGTAAGGCATTTGACTGTGAGATAACTCTGTCATTTCTTAGTTTCCAAAAGAAAGAATTTTTATCCCTGTTATTTTATAGCTTCCTTTTTTTTTTTTAAAGTTTATTATTTTAAAACTTTTACTTTAGGTTCAGGGGCACATGTGCAGGTTTGTTTATAGGTAAACTCATGTCACGGGGGTTTGGTGTACAGATTATTTTGTCACTCAGGTACTAAGCCTAGTACCTGAGTAGTTATTTTTTCTTACCTTCTTCTCCCCCACCTGCCTTCCACCCTCTTTATACCGATGTGCTTTTCTGATGGATCTTTGCTTTGGTGTTGAAATCAGCTCTTAATTAAAAAGGAAAGGATATAAAGTGCCTGTGTTTATGTGGCTAAGGAACTGTCCTGAGTTACAGCTGAGGGTGTGGATCTCAGGGTTTGGAATCCCTGATTTTTTACTGTCTGAACCTGGCAGTTGGGGTTCTTCCTGCTTTGACTGTTACTAGTTATTTCATATTTGTTTACCTTATTTTCTCAATCAGATTGAAAATTATCTTACAGTAAGCAAGCTTCTTCCTTTATAATTCTTTATCTCCTCCGTAACATGCCAGACATGTTGTAGAAGCTTTTGTTTATTGAGTGAATTACTCCAGATAGCGGATCATAGTATCCTTTAATAGTTGGCTTATAGTCTCTATGAACTGTGAAATAAGGGTGGTATTGTGGCAATTTCAAAGTGTTGATAGGCCATTGCTCCCTTTGCCAGTCCTGGGAAGAGAAAAGAATCTGATACAATGCTTCTTCGTGTAGTGAATTTTAAGACAGTTGTCTAAGAGAACTGAGCCTCACCTTGGGCGAATGTTGAGTGGACAGTTGCACCTTTTTTTTTTGTAAACAGTTTTTCCTTTTAGACTTGAAAGTCCTGATAACCAGGGCTTATTTAGCACCTTGGCTGCAGCTGTCTCTGACAAACTAGCCAGGCGTTTTGAGGCCTGACACCTGTGTTTCCCTTTCGCCTAGCGTGGAGGGGATACGAGAGGATGTATTGCTACAGTGCCTTTTGTTCTCTCTGAGCAATTCTGAGAAACAACTTGTCACAGGAAAGTACCTCGTTAAACACATTTGACACTTTCTGAATTTTCTGTACTTCCTGAATAATCCAAGGTCCCAGAAGCCATTTTTCATTTTCCTGAAGAAAAATGTAGCCAGGATTCTGGAAAACTTGCCAACTTGTTGTTGCCCTTGATCAAGGAATAAAACATTACTACTTTGTTCAACATGAGTGAATTTTCTTAGTTTACAAAATGCCAAAAGGCTGATTTCATTTTAATATTCCCCACCTATATAATAAATACATAATAGAGTCAGAATTAATAAATACGTATTCTTATCTACCCCTCTGAAGAGCTTTATCAGTCAAGGTTCTCTGCTTGCAAGCAACAGAAACCAACACTGGCTAACTTAAGCAGAAAATGAATTTATCTGAAAATGGACTCACTGGGAGAAGGGAGTAGAAGCTGAAGGATGGGCTCTTAGAAACTAGGGCAGGCTCAGGAAACTCATCTGTGAAATGGATGAATGAACTCTGACCATTTCCAATCTTCTGTCACCCACCCAAGATTCAGATTTCTGGGAAAAATTGCCGATTTGGAGCAGCCTGGATTCTGTGCTAAGTCTTTAGACAGGGGAAGGCTCAACAATATGATTGACAGCCCCTGAGGGAAATCTGGGTACAGTTGGTGGAAGAAGGGGAATGATGGTGTTACAAATTACAAATCCTCACTGCAAAAATACACAGCGTGAAAAATAAAATGACACATGGATTCCCCATAGAAGCAAGCCCTCTGATTTTACTTAGCGTTTGCTAAAATAAAATTTCTTCTGGAGTGGAAAGAAGTAAAGGGGTTAGTGACTTAGTTATATATGAAGTAGCTAGCTGAATTTGACTCTAAGGATTGAATATAATAAGCTTGGGATTATCCCATTTCCGCCCGCCCCCCGCCAGCTTCAATTGTTTTAACTCTCTAAGCCTTGAATTTCTCCATCTGTGATAAATAGTAATAGGATTATTTCAAGGGTTAAATAGATAATGTATGTGAAAATGTCTCATAAATGGTTTTTGAAAGTTTTGAAGTTATAAGAGGAATTGTCATTATGTAGAGAATGAATACTACTAACCTTCCATCTTTTTAAAGAATAAAACAAAAAAACAATGTGACCAGATTTAGGAGGTATTTAAGGAAAACCTCAGTCACTTCAGAGTGACAGTCATTGAAATGGGATACTAAAAGAGGTACAGAAATAAAGAATAAAACAAAGAATAAAACAAAAAAACAATGTGACCAGATTTAGGAGGTATTTAAAGAAAACCTCAGAGTCACTTCAGAGTGACAGTCATTGAAATGGGATACTAAAAGAGGTACAGAAATCTCCTTATCTGGCTGTGTTCAAAATAGAATGTATTTTTAACATGTGAATTTCTTTAAAGCACTTTTGCTAAAATAAAGCTAGGAATGTACTAGACAACCTCTAAAATTCTTCTCAACACTGTTTTTCTTCATGTTGATTTTCTAATTCTAAAACTCTAAAAGAGAGATGAAGCTGTTATTAAAATTATTTTCTTATATTTTGAAGCTTTTGCCTTTCTTAAAGTTTGTCCATTCTACAGCACCTATGAAAATTTTTTAAAAAGACAATAAACAGCAGATTTGCTTTGACAATGGTCTCCAGCCCAATAGAGATTTTTTTTCTTTGTATCTAAACCCCATACGTGATTGTAATGATTACATCTATGTTGATTTTTTTTTTTTTTTTTTTTTAGTGTTCAAAAGTAAAATATCAGATGAAGGTTTTTGTGGGTGACAGTGATTTTAGTTGGATTCTTGCCCACAGGGTACCAAAACAGCCTATGCTTTTTCATAGGGAAACTTTCTACTCCTGCTTCTATGAATCTTTGAAAGTTTTCTCATCTTTTTTTTTTTTTTTTTTTTTTTTTTTGAGACGGAGTTTTGCTCTTGTTGCCACGCTGGAGTACAATGGCGCAATCTCGGCTCACCACAACCTCCGCCTCCTGGGTTCAAGCGATTCTCCTGCCTCAGCCTCCCAAGTAGCTGGGATTACAGGCATGTGCCACCATGCCTGTCTAATTTTTTATATTTTTTAATAGAGACAGGGTTTCTCCATGTTGGTCAGGCTAAATCTCAAACTCCCAACCTCAGGTGGTCCACCTGCCTCGGCCTCCCAAAGTGCTGGGATTACAAGCATGAGCCATCATGCCTCTTGGCTTTTTAATAGTCTAAAGGAATCTGTGGACTTTTCATGGCCAATTTGATGAGTCAGCCACCTCTTTTTCTAAGATTGGTTTACTGCTTTCTCCCTTCTCTCCAGGACTCTTGGGAGTTGAATCACCATGGAGTCTCTGGTAACTATATCAACTTTCAAAATCTCTTTCTATAATTTCTTTTCTCTTTTAATATCTTGCAGATACTTCCTAGCCACATTTTCTTCTCCTCCCTTTATCTTTGCAGTTCTTTATTCATTTTATACCCATGACGGCCATGTAAAAATAGCAGATGAATATGAGATTTTTTAAATTCCTTGTTTTCTTGGCTGAAGTTAATTCGTAATCCCAAGGCATGCCATATTGCCTATCTAGGATGTACATCTAAGTTCATTTTCATCAGAGGAGGATTCTGAAACAAAGGAAGACTTCAGCAGTGGACTGAGACTGATTTTTTTTTCTTTTTTGATAATAAAAATTTCAAAAAAATACAGAAGAGTACACACAACATCAGTATTGAGTCTTCTGTGTTTTTCCGTTGTCAATACACGTATATCTAGATTTTTTGATCTGGGTCAATGTAACCATAACCTCAGAAGATTCTTCATGCTCCCTTCCAGTCAGTACTCCCAAGTTCCGAAGGATGACCACTATCCTGACTTCTGGTAACATAGATTAGTTTTGTTAGTGTTTGATCTTGGTATGAATGGAGGCATACAAAATATATATGCCTTTGTCTCTGGTTTATTTTACTCAACATTGTGTTTGTGGAATTCACCCACGATGTTAACTTGCAATTCCTTTATTCTCATTGCTGTGTAATAGCAATGCCTCACAGAACTTTCTGTGGTGATTAAAATGCTTTCTATCTCTTCTGTCCAATACAGTAGCCACTAGCTGCATGTGACTGTTGAGTTGTGAAATGTGCCTAGTGTAACTGAGGAACTGAATTTTTACTTTCATTTAATTTTATTAATTTACATTTAAATTTACATGTGACCAGCAGCTACTGTACTGGACAGTACAGTTGTATGACATTTCATTTTATAAATATGCTATAATTTGTTATAATTATATATATATATAAAATTATATCCTATTATAAATTTGGGCATTTCTGGCTGATAAAAATTCTGCAAATATAAACATTCCTGTACCTGTCTTTGGTGAACATAAGTATGCATTTCTTTGGAGTATGTATCTAGCATTTGGAATTCCTGAGTCAGAAAGTATGCATATAATCAGTTTTAGTACATAGATACTGCCAAAGAGTTTTCCAGAGTGATCATACCAGTTTACATTCCCACAAGCTGTAAGAGTTCTAGTTGCTCCACATCCTTGACAACAGCATTTGGTATTCTTTTTGTTTTAGTTATTCTCATGGCTGGTATTACTAGTTTTGGTTTGTTTTTGAGACTGGGTCTCAGCTATGTTGCCCAGGCTGGTGGAGAACTCCTGGGCTCAAGCAGTCCTCTCACCACAGCTGGGATTACAGGGGTGTACCACCTCACCCAGTAGTCTTTTTAATTTAGCTATTCTAATGGCTGGATAGTGGTATCACATTGTTGTTTGAATTTGCATTTCTTTGATAACTAAGCATCCTGAGCACTTTTTTATATGTTGACTGGCTATTTGGTTATCTCTTATAAAATACATTAGTTTTTTACCCTTTTTCCATTGGCTTGTCTGATTTCTCATTGTTTTATAGGAATTCCTTTTATTTTAAGGACATACATCTTGTTGAGTAAATGGATTACAAATGTCTGTTTTGTGGCTTTTTGTTTTCTTAATGGTTCTTTCAGTGAAAGTTCTCAATGGTAAGATAGCCCAGTTTATAATTTTTTCCTCTTCTAATAATTACTTTTTTGTGTCCTTTTAAAGTAATCTTTGCCTACTTAGGGTCATGTAGATAATTTGCTGGATTTTCTTCAAAGTTCTTGTTTTACATTTTACATTCAGATCTAAAATCCATTTCAGGTGGATTATAGAGTACGGTATGAGATAAAGGTCAAGTTTTTATGTTTTTTATCTGGATATCTAATTAACCCAATTCATTTATTGAAATGACCATCCTTTACCCAGAGCAATACAGTGTCACCTTTGTCACAAATCAAGTGAATGTATATGTATGAGTTTGTTTCGGGACTCTCCATTCTGTTCCATTGGTCTATTTTATATATCTTTGTGCCACTACTGTGCTCTATTAATGACTGAGCTTTGCAATGTTTTAATATTGGACAGCAGTAGAAGTCACTCAGCATTGTTTTTCTTCTTTGGGATTGCACAAGAGCTGAATTTATTCCTGTGTACTTTTTAAGGAAGAGCATGTTTTTAACTGGCAGGTAGATTTCCTAGGGTTAATCCAAATGTATTAATTGCTCTCTCTAATGCAGACATCTTCCTTTTTCTTGAGGCCTCAGTTTATTTCCTTATCCAGATTGTGTTAGCTGCATAGCTTAGTAAAAGGTCTTTTATTTTTCCTAGTTTGATAATATGGTTTTCTTTTTTAGATCAATGTCCTTATTTACGAAGGGTGATGGTGGCTTCATTATTACTCAGTAATGTTCTTTCTTACTTTAAGCATTTCCTCTAATAAGAGTTGGAGCTGGACACTGAGTGCAATGGAGTTCTACCAAATTCCCCTTCCCCGAATCACTTTTTGGGCCAACATGGCTCTATAGCACCAGATTTTGCATCAGAATCCCTTCGAGTTTCTATCTTCACCATCTGTAGCATTTAGATTGAAAAGGCTTACCTGGGTTTTCTTTTTTTGTGTTTTATGATCTCAGGCTATTGGAAGTAGACCAATTCGTGTGGCTCAATATGAGAGCTAAAGTTACATCAGAAGGTAATGAAAGCTGATTTTGCCCTTTTATTAACTATAGTATTTTAATCCTGGTATGTAAAATTGTTATTCATTTGTGCCTAATGCAGATAATGGGAAGCAGCTCACTGTGGTAAAGTAGGGGCATTAAGCACAGGTGCAACTGTAAACATGTATCCACATACACACATGTATACACACACTCATGTATGCCAGCAATGACCTTTGGACACTACATTGTGTATATATATGGGAATAAAACTGATGGAAATCCAGCATTATCTCTAAATTGTACACATGCAGTGACTGTCTTTGCATAATGTTCCCCCAGCTTATGCTTGGTGGCCTATCTGCATTGTTTTTCATCTCATCTCAAAGTAACCTAGCTCAGCTTGTCTTCAGCTCATGCACAGCTTCCATATCCACAGCTCAGTTCATCTTTAGCTAATCCACATCATTTAAAATTGGATGAAAGGAAGAAAATTAACACTTGAGGTCAGAGATTGGGCCTTAATTACTTAAATCTAGTTCACTATTTGACATATGGTTCTACTCTGTTGAATGAATTAACGAGTGAACACTTGTTGGCTGTGATGAGTTTTGTGTACTGTGTGGTATACACACAAGAACACAACTACTGGAGTCATACACAACTTGGTTTGAAACATACTCTACAACAAAACTGTTGTGTGGTATTAAGCAAATTAATGTCTCTGAATTCCAGTTTTCTTATTTGTAAAATAGTGGTAATTCTAATGCCTAGTTCACAATGTGTTTTGAGAATTACATAGTCTGGAAAAGTTGAAAGTGTTGTCCATTGTTAAATGGAGATGATGTTCTTTAGTCATTCAACAAATGTTTGCTAAGTACCTTCTATGTTGTAGTCAACAGAAACTGATATGGCTGATTAAAAAAAAAAAAAAAGCACTCTAAGGAACATTACTGATTGGTCCAAACACATGAGCGAACTCTGCTTTAGCAGCCTGTCTCTAAACTGCTCTCAGCTACTTAGACAAACCTGCGCAGAATGACCAGGAATTGACAGCCACCATATGAAACACATGTGGCATAGTTTAACGCATTTTAGTAGGAAGTTGTGAAGCTGGTCATTTGGCTGTTCTTGGTTAACTCCTGGCAAAGCATCAGATGAATACTTTCCTTGTTCTTTTAAACCAAGTAATGTATTGTTTTCCCTTCTTAATTTTAAAACAATCCATCTATTTTCAGTTAGGCAGAATATATTTGTTGGAGCTAAGGAAAGTGAATGCCTGAATGGAGGTCGAGGGAGGATATGAGAAATGCTGGGGCATTTCCTTCTCATTTTTACGCCACTGGAGAAGTCATCTCAGTGATGTACTTAGTTTTTGCTATTGTAGAAAATTAGGGTAGTGCTTACCTAATATTTAGCAAACCAATAGTTTTCTTCATTTTAATAACATGTATCAAAACCTAAAAATCTTGTTGCTTCTCAGAAATTGTAGTCTTATTCTTTATTATATTGTTTTATCCTAAATTACTTACACCTGCTATGCAATTACGTTTTTAAATAGTATGTTGTTAACCTACTCATGATTTTCATTAGTACAAGCGTGTATATCCAAACATGAATATCAACAAGAAATGCACTTTAAAAAATGACTTTTTGTGTCATGTCATGTTATATTATGATGCTTTTCCTTTCAGGAGAGAAAAAATAAGCTCTTCATTAATAGCTGCAGTTACTCATTTTGACTATTCCTGTATAAATGTATACTTTTACCACCTTTATTTTCCTGATTTTATGTTTCTTAAAGTGAATTTGTTAAGAAGATACCTTTAAGTTGTTGCTACCATTTTGTAAGATGCATATGCAGTTTTTTTTTTTTTTTTTACTATCTTGTGTTATTTGTTAAAACTGAAATGTAACTGAAAGGACTGGCATATATCAAGAAATGTGATATCCCTGCTGAGATGAGCAGTAGTATTAGATTGGCTGGTAGGTTATCTGCTTCTGTCAATGTGCACACTTCCTTTGTGGTAAAAAGTATAACGGTTTTGAACTAAAAAGAAGACTGTACTGAGTGTTGTCGACATTGGCCTTCCTGTGAGGTGGTGAAACGTCCTTAAAGACAGTGCTTCTGTGGTAAGAGTTCAGCTAATTACGTGATTGTGTATGCATTCTCTAAGGCACTAGCCTAGTCCTTCGTCTCTTGACCATCTTCTAGCCATTTTACTATCTACCGGGATGGCAACAGGATGAGATTGTGTAGCTGTTTGATTGTATTAATGGAACACTGCAGTCAAAGTACCTCACTGAAGTTGGGGATTAAAATACTTTTAGATTCACCTTTCAGTTGACCTTGATCCTTGGCATAAAATAATCAATACCATATGCTTTGTGGGTGGCGTGTATCAGTGTTGTGCAGTTTTTGCCAGCCATGGAGGAGAATGGTGGCCCAGAGGAAGGGGTGCCTTTTTCTCTCTACAGCACTCTCTTTTTGCCAGACTCTATACACAGAAAGTGGAGAGGTGGGTACATTATTCTCATATGCACTGAAGTGCCACATATTCCAGTGATGACAGCTTTGGGTCTTCCTCACTGAATGTGAGGTTGAGAACATTGATTTTGTGTTCTAGAGTAGTGCTTCTCAAACTTGAATATGTGTACAAATCATGTGAGGCTCTCATTAAAATGCATATTTGTATTTCAGTGGATCCAGGGTGGGCCTGAGATTCTGCTTTCCTCACAAGCTGATGCTGAAGCACCCAAAGTAGACGCCTCTTGGAAGTAACTGACTCTCTGCCACCAGAGGCAATATGAAATCACCAGTAGGCTACCTTTTGGAGAGAAGATCCCAGAAATTATACTTCAATAGGATTTTGGCCTTGAGACATTCAGCGAATTATTTAAACTCGCTATGCTATGCCTTGTCGGAAATGTGAGGAGATAATAGTATTCACTTTGTATGGTTAGTGTGAGCATTAATGACAATATATAGATGGAAAACTTTTGGAACAGTAACATCAACATAGTCAGTGTTTGCTAAATGGTTGTTGAATTCTTCCCAGAAAGTGCTAGGTCAGGAGAAATGTATATCTGTTTGGGGAAAGTGCACAATATTTGAGAAGAAATTGCTTATTGTTTAAAGACATACAAGAGGCTATGATCCAAGAATGAGACTTGGGTTCCCATGATAGGGTACAGCAGTGGTTTCTTGGGAGCAGTGGCTGGCCTCTGGTAGGATTTAAGGCATCTGAATGTCGATGAAAGTGGGGGCCCTTCTGAAGGGGTTCATGGATTTCTGTCACTGCTGAGATAAAGGAGTCTTCACATTTTTCCCTTGACTTCAGGGTGTTTGTAAGGTAAGGTAAGGAAGGAGGCAGATAGTCGAATAACGAAAGAGGCAAAGGGACAGAAGAAAAAGGAAGAGAAATAACTTTAGCCAACCACTTCTGGGCCTTTTTCATTTAATATGCTCCAAAATGTGAGGTAAGTAGTAGTGTTCTAATTCTACAGATGAAAAATGTTTAAATTACATGCCCCAAATAACTCAATTTTTAAGTTTATGGGCTGGATTAAGCCCAACCCAGAATTAGGCTTAATTCCCTAAAGGCAGCTGGTATACTTGACTCCATAAACACCTTTGGCACCTAGGACACATATATTTAATTTTCTTGTGCAAAAGAGTAAATGCAGTTACCTGTGGCCACTCCAGCTGTCTTTCCAACACTTCAGCCAGCTAAAGTTACTGCTGTGTCCCCAGGACCTAGCAAAGGGCCTGACCCACAGTTAGGCTCAGTAAATACTATGGAATGAATGAGTCAGTATTTAATCAGAGAGCTGATTACATGATACCACTATTATTATGGGATCTTTTAAACTTTTAACTCTGATAACCACATATTTGATTTCTGCTTCTTGACTGTATACTCTTTTTACTTGTTCTTTATGTTTTTTATTAATCCACACATTTCACATCTACTTAAATAATTTTTGAAATGCCACCAAGTATTTTTTCATTTCTCTTCGAGCCAGAGGAAGTGTAAGACATGTACTTTGCTTATGGGGGCTTGCAGTCTCATTGGAGAGGCAAGATACTTAACAAAATTATTTAGTTCTTTAATGTGCAGTCAAGGCAGAGTTTCTATAGGGAAGCTCATATATTCTTTCTTTCTTTCCTTATTTCCCTTTCTTTGCCTCCCTTCCTGCTATTCTGGGTTGGTGCATGTAGTGATGCATCTGGCAGTGCTGGGTGTTTGTCCATTTTCTGACCCTTGCCCATGGTGGTATCTTTGTTAGGAGCCAGGGAAGGCATCTTAATTACTGCTGCAGTCTTGGGATAATGAAATGCACAACTCTATGAAAAACTTGGTCACAAATCAAGAAAGTGATTGGAAAGCTTATGCAGCAGAAAAATAACTTGCCCGTGAATTATGAAACACCTCTGGTATGTGAACATAGCTGTAATACTTGAAATTAAGAAGCTTGTTTCCATAAATACTAGATCCTTTTTTTCTTTTTCTCAAATAGAAAAACATTTTTATAAATATAAAGATAAATATGTTCATTGTAAAAATTCAGATAACGTAGAAAAGCAAAAGAAGAAGGTAAAAATCACTTGTAATCTCACTGTGTGAGGAAGCCACTGGATTTTATGGTATATTCACATACTGAGATTTAACTTTGCACATGCAAATGTAGGTTCACTGTCCCTCATCTAAAACTTCTTGGGACAGTTTTCTTAGATTGTAGAAAGATAATGTGAGAAAACCCCCATTGAGGTTTGGAGTTGTACCGTGTAATCAAATACATCAACATTTCAGCAGCAAAGTATGTTAATATTTGCAATTAGTGGAACAAATGAAGATTGTAAATAGCTTTGCAGCAGGTTACATTTCCCATAAATTAATTACAAAAAAAGTATTTTCAGTTCTTGGAAATTTGGAGATTTCAGTTAATAAGTAAGGGAGTATGGACTTATATACAAAATAGTGATTGTTTTTTATCAAGTATATATCACAAGTACTTTTTTCTGACTTGTTTTCTCACTTGTGCCATAATGAACATCCTTGCAGGATAAACTGCTAGCAATGGAATTGCTGGGTCAGAACATACACACATTTTTGAGGCTTTTGATAAAGATTATTAAATTGCCAGCAGAAAGATCATACCAAATTACTGTGTGGCATCTGAACTTGCCTGTTTTTACCACATCTTTACCAACTCAGTTTTATTAGTGTTTTAGGTCTTTCCAATCTCATTGGTGAAAGTGATACTTTAATCTACACTTTTGAATACTGATGATGTACTTCATTTCATAAATGTTTGGCTGTAAAATTTCCTCTAGATTCATTCCAGAGATTGAGATATTTTCAAATCATTAAACTGGGGCTGTTATCTTAGGTTGTTCTGGTGATATTAATTACATGTCAGGTAATATCAATTGCATTGGTTATTTTATTTAGAAATTTTTTTTTTTAACTTTAAGTTCTGGGATACATGTGCAGAATGTGCAGGTTTGTTACATAGGTATACATGTGCCATGGTGGTTTGCTGCACCAATCAACCTGTCATCTAGGTTTTAAGCCCCGCATGCATTAGGTATTTGTCCTAATGCTCTTCTTCCCCTTGTCTCCCACCCCCTGACAGCTCCCAGTATGTGATGTTCCCCTTCCTGTGTCCATGTGTTCTCATTGTTCAACTCCTACTTATGAGTGAGAACATGCGGTGTTTGGTTTTCTGTTCCTGTGTTAGTTTGCTGAGGATGATGGCTTCCAGCTTAGAAAGTAAGTTTCGATGAAGAGCAAATGTTTCCGTAAGTGCTGGCAATCCTGAAGGACTCTTTCAAGAATCATTTGGACAGAATTTTTCTGAATATGAAAGCAGTATTTAACGGCATTGACAGCTAAAGGCTTCAGGTTGAATTATCTCCAAGTGTATGATGAACTTTTAAGTGAGAATAAGCAAGTTTATGCCCCGTGTTCCTGTGCAGTTATCTCATGCAGTTTTCTAACAGTGTAAAATATTACAGCCCCATTGCATGCTTTAAAAGAGAAATTTTGAAATTTTATTCTCTCATTTGGTAGAGTCTGAAAAGATTTCTCCTAAGCCTGAAGCAGTGGTAAGCTTTGGAATCACCTGGGAGGCTTAATTACCATGCAGACACCTGAGCCCAGCCACCAGAGACTCTAATCCAGTAAGCCTTAGACTGTCTTTTGAGAAAGGTAACCCACCTCTGAGTTTAATCAGATTATTAGAACAATAGTAATACTCATAGGAGTGGTTTTATAGTTGTGAAACAGGAATTGTTACTATAATAGCAGTACTGATAATTGTAAAAATTTTTATTAATGGTAATGTTATGAATCTTTTAAGTATATCTGATAACTCAGCGATGTTCCAAATTCCACGTTCAATGAATGGGCAACTTTTGGATTCACCTTTCTTAACATCTAACTTAATTTTATTTCTTGGTAATAGAGGATGAGTACTTGAAATTAGGGCCATTCTTAACTTTTGAACACAGAGAAAACTTTTTTTTATCACAAAAAGTCATTTTGGGAGGGAGAAATTAGTTTTCTTTAGTTGAACAATAGACTGTTACAGACAAACCAGAAATTTTCTTATTGCCATTTGTCGTCACTTTTGTATAATTTATTATATTTTGTATTTTCTTCCTCTGTGTATGTGTTTCTTCGTGTGTCTCCTTTAAAATGATCCCATATAGAATCTAGCTGTTGTAAGCATTGTTCTGACCAATTTATGCAAAAAATAGTAGCTGCGTCATTTTCAAACATGTTGATGTGGTTCAGCATTCTGGAGTCAAGGAAACTGAAAAGAATGTTAGGCTACGCCAGCTTTAATTTGGATCAACCCAAAAGACTTGCTAATTATTTTACCTAAGCACTAATTATTTTGTGAACTTTATTCTTAAAACATAAACAGGGCCGGGGACGGTGACTCACGCCTGTAATCCCAGCACTTTGGGAGGCCAAGGCGGGCAGATCATGAGGTCAGGAGATTGAGACCATCCTGGTCAACATGGTGAAGCCTTGTCTCTACTAAAAATATAAAAAATTAGCCGGGCGTGGTGGTGGACTCCTGTAGTCCCAGCTACTAGGGAGGCTGAGGCAGGAGAATGGCGTGAACCCGGGAGGCGGAGCTTGCAGCGAGCCGAGATCGCACCACTGCACTCCAGCCTGGGTGACAGAGCGAGACTCTATCTCAAAAAAAAAAAAGCAGGTTTGAACTTCTGTTAACTCCACTGCCCATATCTCGTTTGTTCTAGAAATTGATTATTTACAGTTTCCACAGTCAGCTTTTTGCTAAACTAAAAGTGTAAGTATACCAAAATGTGGTACAAGAGAGCAACCTTAACATCCAAATAGAAGCAGGATAGATCATTAATCTTCCACACACTTGCTCTAGCAAGTGTTCAGCCTACCAGGCAAAAAGGCTGGGCTTTATCTAAGATCAGCAAGTCTGATCCAGCTTCCAGAAAGCCAAATTATCCAAGTTGATACGGAAATTCCAAAAGGCATCCCATCACGTCCTTGTAAGGGCATTTACATTTTGCCTGTTTTGAGAGTGATTTCACAAGATTTTTGTGTGTGTTTTGTTTTAGGGTTTCCCTAAAATATGGAAGGTATGTGTAGCCTGGCTGTCAGGTAGGAGGAAACAGAGGCACGGGTTTTAGGTGACCTCCCAGAAGTCACACACAGCCCTGGAGTGGCAGTTAGAAAACTGGCAGTTCACTTTTGAGCATTTTTTTCTCTCCATTAAAAATAAGGTGTGTATATATATGTGTGTGTGTGTGTATGTATATATACACACATACATACACACACTTGTGTGTTAATGAAAGGTTTGGACTAGAAATGCTAGTGTCAGAAATTATTTTGCTTCTCACCCTTTTTACTCTTAGCTTCCCACAGGAGTATCACTTGCCTGCCTGTCAACCAGATAGAGCCTGCCTGGAAGGAGTCACCTTTAGCCCCTGGGGAAAGGAAGGGAATTATCATTTAGTGAGAGCATCACCCTTACTGGGCTGTCTGTTCCCACTGAGATGTTCTAGTATCTTCCTTTAAACACTTAAACATTTTCCATTTTCCTCCTTACAGTCCCTGCTTCTATCCTCTCCCTTCCGTAAGTAAGGAAACTGAGGCTTTGTGAGGTGAAATACAATTCAGGTTGCAGAGTGAGGATGAGGCATCTCTAGCATCCAACACCCAGGCTGCCTTCTCTAGGGAATAGCTTCCATCAGGCAGCTGGGCATTCAGGTCCATCCTTGCAGCCTGAGTCTGTGATCAAGTCCACTTATGGAGTGGGATCTGGGGCTCCTCAAACTTTAATCTTGTGTATCTAGTCTGCTTCTCCTCCACAAGTACTGATCCTGCCATTCTGGGCTGACCTCTTCTAACGACCTGTGTTGCTCATGAGATCTTCCCACCCCTGCCCTGATTAGCTGAGATACCAGGCACTCCTTCCAGGCTTTGCTCACCTCTTCATCTAACAGACCATTGACCCCTGCTTGGAGATTGATGACAGCTACAAATTTTACTTATTCCTAAGATTATAAGTTCCCTGTGATACTAAGGCCTGGCCCAAATTGCGAAATTGTTAAAGCAGAAACTCCAACTTGATGTTGAAGGAATAAGTGAAGTAAAAGAAAGCTGTGAAATAGGCTAACTCAGTTACCATAGCTTATGGTTAAGAAAGCTGCACTGGCTGATTGGGAAGCAGTTGCACACTCTCTAGGACCATTAAGGTCAAACTTGGGTGAAATTTTGCAGTCTCCATTCAAATTTATCCTGTTTTGTACAAAAACAAATTGGCGTTCATTTTTCTAACTTGGGTTAGGTTTTGTAAACCCTGTTCTGAAGACAGATCAGAACTCATTATCAATAACAGTTTGTGGATTCCTGATTTTATGAAAACCATGTTGATCTTCCTTTATTATTTTTAGCATTCTTGTTTTCCTTTTTAGTATTTCAAAACTAAACATTTCAGCTGATATTCCATGTCAAACCAAGTATCTCATCTTGTAATGTCATAATCTGTTAAGACATTCGTCTCAACTTTGTAAGCAAGGCTTTTATTATGTAAGTCAGCAACAAAGGTGGGATTTTAGATTAAGGAGGATGCTAGTGCTAATTGCCAAAGTAATCATACTGAAAGGCATTCTTGTTGAAACTTAGACGTATACCACAAGTAAGAGAAAATGATGTTCTTCATCAGATGAAATATTTGGAAATTAATTATGATAATAACAAGTGAAAAGCAAACAAAATACTCCTTACAAATATATTTTTACAAATTTATAACTTGCTTAAGGTGTAAGAACGTTCTGAAAGTTTCATTTTGCATCAGCCAGTGAGTTTTAATGTAATGCTAAGAGGTGGAGGTATTAGTAACCCTATTTATGATAAATATAAATTCAGAAGAATTAGGTAACTTGTTATGGTCTGAATGTGTGTCCCATCAAAATTTGTATGTTGAGATCCTAACCCCTAAGGTGATGGTATTGGGAGGCGGGGCCTTTGGGAGATGATTCAGTCATGAAGGTGGAGCCTTCATGAATGGGATTAGTCCTCCTATAAAATAGGCCGAAGGAAGCTTGTTCCCTTCTACTCAGTGAGGACACAGCAAGAAGCTGCCATCAATTAATTAAGAAACTGGCTCTCAGCAGACACTGAGTGTGCCTGTGCCTTGATCATGAACTTCCCAGCCTCCAGGACTGTGAGAAATAAATGTTTGTTGTTTATAAGCCACCCAGTTTATGGAATTTTTAAATAGCAACGCAGAAGGACTGAGACTGTAACTAGACTGAAACTGTAAAAGTATAGGATGGTAGCGTTCAAACCAGGATTTCTAGGGTAGCTGTGTGAGGAATGCAGAGGAGAGTAAGGTTCTCTGCCCCCAAGGTATGTGCCATTTTGTGAGGGCACAGACACTTACAAGACATTGAGGGAGCCTAAGAGGAAGAGTAGCTCCAGCTCCGCCTAAGGAGGAAGAGGCAGGACGGCTCTGCCAGGTGATGATATCTGTACTGCTCTTGAAGATGGGAGGGTTTGGACAGATGAATGGGAGTGGGAGCAGAGCGAAGGCAGAGAGTAAGAAAGTACAGGAACAGTCCCAGGAAAGTTGAGTAATTTAGGGACTAAATACACAGACGGGCCAGGTTTTGTGGTGAGAGATAAGGCTGTAAAGGTGTAGGGGAATTGTATTGTAAAGAGCCTCCAATTCCACATCCTGGAGATTGATTCTAACCACTGTGGAGGCTGCCCAAGAGCCATTGGGCAGGAAACGGATGTGATAGGAGTTTGTGTTTTTGGAATACAGGTGGCATGAGAGTGTGACAGTGTGGTACTACTATCTGGTACTACACAGTTGGTATGAGAGTGTGATACTTTCTGGAAGCAAGATCCTGACCAGGACTGAGGAGCTGGAGTGAAAGGATGGACATGGAAGAGAAATGGCAGCTTGAGGATTCAAACAAGTGCTTTTATTTTGGTTTCCTTGTTTGGTTCTTTGACTTCAGGAGAGAACCGAGTGTGTTTGTTGGTCAGTGGAAATTTGCTGGTAAAGAGGGAAACTATTTGACAGTATACAAGCATAGAAAATATAAAGATCTGGAGAAGCAGGACACTCATTGCTTTGAAACTGTTGGGAGCAAGCAGAGAATGGGTGAAGTTAAAGTTTTGAGAAGAAGGCGGCTTTTCACAGGCAGTGCTAGTCAATTTTGTCTGAACTGGTATGGTCTGCTGCCAAGAAAGAGGGGTAAGTAAGTGGAGAATGGGAGGAAGGATTGTGGGAAAACATGAAGGAAAAAACTTCATGGAGAAGCCAGGTGTGGTAGCACACACCTGTAATCCCAATACTTTGGGAAGCTGAGGCAGGAGGATAGTTTGATCCTAGAAATTGGAGTCCAGCCTGGGCAACATAGCGAGGCCCCATCTCCACTGCATGGAGTGTAGATAATTGGGAATTAGTGAAAGGGAGTGAACCTGAGATGAATAAAAGAATTGGCTGTGCACCCAGTATCTAACCACAGGTAGATATTATCAGCCTGCCCTACTGACTAGTGAGATTCCTTATAGTTATCCCACAGTTTTCCATGATAATGGAGAACATGTATAACATGAATAATTAAAATCTCCAGATGAGCTCTAAATCTCATTTTAGCAATAAGCTTCTATTGCAATAAAATATCTTAGTGTCTCCTGATAGAGTGCCAGAAGGATCTTTTTTGACTGTTACTCGTACATGTGTTTCTGTTAGAATGTGCAATACTTCTGGCCTCCACATTCTAAATTTCCTACTTATTGAAACTTAGACGTATACCACAAGTATGAGACATGTACCACAAGTATGAGAACAGCTCAGCAGTCTTAGATATCTCAAAGACCCCAGGATAACTGATTGACTTAGTAAATAACTGTGTCGGGCCAAGGAGACCTGATTGAGTCAAGAAATAGCTTTGAGTACTCTGTTAACTTGGTGAACAGGTGGACTCTGGAAGGGCTGAGTACATCCCAGAATGGACAGGTTGGCAGCAGGTAACAAAATTTAAAGGGCATATTGTCTTTCAGGTAGCAATTCCACCCTGCAGAATTTGCTCGGCTAGAATGCAAGCTTTGAGGCGGCAGGGATCATGTCTTTATTCTTGCTGAATCAGCAGCACCTAGCACAGTTCCGTGCATTTGATATGTGCTTAATACATATTTGTTAAATATGTGATTGAAACACTCATAAAAGTGCA
Organism: Pongo abelii; assembly: GCF_028885655.2. NCBI lineage: Eukaryota > Metazoa > Chordata > Mammalia > Primates > Hominidae > Pongo > Pongo abelii. The sequence continues at coordinate 68,351,849 of NC_071998.2, read as the reverse complement.
GAGACGCCATTCTCTGCCCAAGTTCTCTGAGGTCCAGCCAGATGGTCTTTTGCCTCTGACCTCTGCTGTCTTTCCTCCTGCACTGCCTTCGCACGTGCCACCCACCTCTTCATTCTTCCAGATTATTTTATGAGATGCTTTCATATGATTATATTCTTTTTTTTTCCTAGTCATGTAGTCCATTTTTTGATTATATTTTTGTTAATGTGGTTCTTTGAATAATGCCTGTCTCTCTCATTAAGTGTGGGATAGTATCCACTCACTCTTATATCCCTAGAACAGTGCCTGGTAAAAAGCAGAGTACACACACACACAGACACACACACAAACACACACATGCACACATTAGTGAATGAGACCGGGCACAGTAGCTCATGCCTGTAGTCCCAGCACTTTGGGAGGCTGAGGCAGGTGGATCGCTTGTGGCCAGGAGTTTGAGACCAACCTTGCCAAGATGGTGAAACCCCATCTCTACTAAAAATTAAAAAATTGGCTGGGTGTGGTGGTGCATGCCTGTAATCCTAGCTACTCGGGAGGCTGAGGCAGGAGAATAGCTTGAACCTGGGAGGTGGAGGCTGCAGTGAGCCCAGATTGCACTACAACACTCCAGCCTGGGCGACAGAACAAGATCTTGTCTCAAAACAAAACAAAACAAAAAAACGGGTGAGTGAGATTTGGTACAGCATTGTTTATAATAGTGAAAATTTGGAAACAAGCCAAATATCTATCAATAAGGAAGTAAATTATAGTACAGCTACTCTTTGGAATTCTTTTCAGCTGAAATAAACAATGAAGTAGAACTATGTGTCCTAATCTAGAAAGTAATGCATGATATATTATGTCTTTTATAAAGCAAGTTGCAAACTATCAGGTATAATGTAATCCTGTTTTAATAACCATATATGCAAGAAAGAAACAACGTCAAAGTGTATATGTTGTAAAAAATACTCGATGGACATAATAAACTCTTAATAGCAGTTTATTTCTGAGTTGTAGAATCAAGGATCAGTTTTTATTTTGTTTCCCATTTGTTTGAAAAAACTCACTTTTTCCTGCTATAAATTGTATTATCTACTCTTTTCACTTGTTCTTCCATCTGTCCATCGATCCATCCATCCATCCATCCATTTATTCATTCATTCATCAATCCATCCATTAAATCCAGATATTTAAGGAGCACCCATATATGCCATGCATTGTGCTAAGCAGTACATCTGTAACTAACAGATAGGTTGCTCTTGAATTGCTAACCTGCTAGCTGGGTTACCAGCAAGTCCATGGGCAATTTATAATACAGTGAAGTAAGTGTTACACTAGGAGAAACTCTAGCATACTCTGAACAGGCGATAGCCTAGATGGGAGGGACAGAATGTTTCCCTAGGACTTTTTATTATTTTTATTATTTTAACTAAAGATGGTATTTATTGAGCATCTACTCTGTCAAAGCTTTGAGTTGATTTAAGCCCAGTCACTGTCGCCCAAGAGCCCAAAAGCTATTGGAGAGGGATGATGGCAAGCTGATAATATATTGTGCCTTTTATTAGCATTAAGTAACAGTAATGCACAGCATGTGGGATAATGACTTCAGATTGTAGAGAAAGAGGGAGAAGAGCCTGGATTATCCAGTGACAGAACAGTTGGCCTCTTGGTAATTAAGAGTGGTTCTATCGTTTCTACAGATATTACTCTTCCATAGACTAAGGGTATGTGATAATTCTGAATAAATTTTGTTATCCCGCTTTCTTGGCCCTTCTTACAATTCACTTTCTTTATTTTAAATGAAGGATTTCTTGCATCGCTTTTTTTTTTTTTTTTTTTTTCAGGGAAGGTCTTTTAAAAGTTAGTGAACAAAAGTTCACTAACTTTTGTTGTTGTTGATAATAGTAATTTCTGAACTAAAATAATGGGTTTGAATGACTGATGTAGGGGAGCTGGGAGAGGGGCAGGGGAAGCCCCAGTGCCTTCCAGCCTCACATTGTGGCCCCTGGCCATCTTGGCACTTAGCAGCTGCTCAGATCCTGAGTGGCCTCCCTTCACTCAAACATACGTTTTTTTGGTGTTTCAGTTTGTAGACTATAAACCAGGAGCATAAGAAGGAGACAGTCTTAATGAGAATCTCAGGGGACACCCCCACCCAAAGTTTTGCCCGGGTCCTACTGTGGAGACTTATCAGCCCGTGGCAGGAGCCCAGTGCTGAAGGGCAAGCTGGGTGAGGGCAGGCCAGGGAGAAGCTGCATCCTATGAAAGCAGAGGCCATTCCAGCATTGTGCTGCCCCTGGTGGCTTCACTGTGAGATTAAATTGAATTTGCCATTCGAAGTTGGCCAACTCTCACTTTTTTTTCTGTAGACAGTCCTTGCTGGTTACAAAAAGCCCTGGCTCCCTCATTGTGCTCTTAGCAAAGATTTAATAGCTGTGCTCTGCTGCAGTGAGGATTCATGTTACTAAGACTTCATTATTATTACAAAACGTTCAATAGAGCTTCATCATAAATAATTTTAAAATCCCTGACAAAGAAAATGAGCTGAACACATTCTGTGATCCAGCAAACTGATTTTCCCGTGCATCATAGTCGTCTGTTAGCCTGCTAATTCCCCAAACTCCATAATTAACAGTGGGCAGCTCTGTTCTGCAGAGAATTACCCTGGTTTGGCACGGGTGCCTCCTTTGTAATGGGGCAAAGGGGTGGGTTGGCAGAGTTCCTACCAGTCTCTCAAATAGGACTTAAGTGTGTTTCCCGTTGTAATTAAGTATCATTGTAATAACAGACATGCTTAGTCCTTAGTAGTGTAGATAACTTCTGGAGGACAAAACACAGCTGCCCATGCAATGTGTCATATGTTGTCATTTTCCTCTTTTATGGCGAATAGTAAAGGAACAGAAATAAGTATTTGAAGCTAGAAGGTGTCAGCCAGATCCACTATGTTCTGAAGTGCATAGTAAATAGGGGCATGAAATGAATAAAAATGGTTTGTAAAATTGAGCTAGTGCCTTCATTGAGCTAATGGCATGATAAAAGGGGAAGTTGAGGAGGAGCTGTTCTGTATTAAAATCTAGAAGAGACAAAATGTTGTTAGTGCATGTCCTTTGTTTGTATCCTGATTTGAACAAAGAAATGAGAAAAAAGAAAAGAAAGATAATTTTTAGGTAATTGGTGAAATTTGAATATGGACCAGGCTTGATACCAAGAAATTATTCTTACTTTTGTTTGGCATGACAGTGGCATTGTGGTTGTATAAAAAAATGTCTTTTTATTTTATTGCTGCATATTAAAGCAGGTAGGGATGAGTGACAGCTTTAGGACAGATAGGACTTCCTCTGAAATACTTCAGCAAAACAGTTTTAAAACGTAGAATAAGTCAAGCAAATAGTATAGTATGGTAAAATCTTGGTGATATTTGAAAGGTTTATGGGAGTTCATTTTATAATTCTCCAAACTTTTATATATGTTTGAAGTTATTCCTGGTGAGTGTTTTAAAGTAACTGAGTTCTAGAAGGAAATAGCTACTGAAGGTTAAGTAATTCACAAGTGTTCCAATTTAGCTTCTTTTGTTGTAAATTTCTACTTTTAAAAATGGGGATCATGTATTAACTAGGTAGGTGCTAATAAACTGCCCCCTACCCCCAGATTTGTAAATAAAATCTGTGATCAGGCTTCTATCCAGCATGTCTTCTACCGTTTTGTAACTAAATGCAAAATTTTAGGTATTTTCTAATTTAGGAATTGTATTAGTCCATTTTCATGCTGCTGGTAAAGACATATCCGAGACTGGGCAATTTACAAAAGAAAGAGCTTTTATTGGACTCAGTTTCACGTGGCTGGGGAGGCCTCACAATCGTGGCGGAAGGCAAGGAGGAGCAAGTCGCATCTTACGTGGATGGCGGCAGACAAAGAGAGCTTGTGCAGGGCAACTCCCGTTTTTTAAAATGCTCAGATATCATGAGACCCATTCACTATTATGCAAACAGCACCGGAAAGATCCATCCTCATAATTCAGTCATCTCCCACCAGGTCCCTCCTGCAACACATGGGAATTATGGGAGCTACAAGATGAGATTTGGGTGGGGACACCGAGCCAAACTGTATCAGGAATTTTCTGTTTGCCGTTTTCCAGTCCGTTTCTTGTCATCTCTCACAAGGAGGAAGAGAGGGTGTCAAGAGCTGTAATCCAACTTCAAGGCCATGTTGGACTCTTCTGAGGGCCTCAAACCCTGCACACCAAGAGGAGGTTCTCTCTAGAGTGTCTCCACCTCCCTCCTCAGCTCTGAGGCTTCCTCTAACCATCTGTGTATGCAGTCAGACTCCCCTCACCAAGACTGGATCTGAGCACCACCACTTACTAGCTGTGATCTTGGGCAGATCAGTTCCTTTCTCTGTGCTTCATCTTCTCCTCTGTTAAAGGGGAATGATGAAAATAAGTAGCTAAGTCACAGGGTGAGTATTAAATGAACTAATACATATGAAGCAATGACCAGAGTGCCTTGCACAGAGTCAATGTTTGCTGCCATTCTTTTTTTTTTTTTTTTTTTTTTTTGAGATGGAGTCTCGCTCTGTCACCCAGGCTGGAGTGCAGTGGTTTGATCTTGGCTCACTGCAAGCTCCACCTCCCGGGTTTACGCCATTCTCCTGCCTCAGCCTCCCGAGCAGCTGGGACTACAGGCGCCCGCCACCACGCCCACCTTATTTTTTTATTTTTTTATTTTTTTCGTATTTTTAGTAGAGATGGGGGTTTCACCATGTTAGCCAGGATGGTCTCAATCTCCTGACCTCGTGATCCGGCTGCCTTGGCCTCCCAAAGTGCTGGGATTACAGGCGTGAGTGCCTGGCCACTGCCAGTCTTTTTTTAGTTGATTGTTATTTTATTTAAGAAAAAATATTTTATTGAGGTATAATTAGCGTTCTTCTTAAGTTTATTATATAAATAAACACTTCTGGAAAATAATGCTCTTGATCAATGAAAACAATAATATTTATTCTCACCATTTTATCACAAGCAAATCCATTCAGAAAATATTCCATTAAAGGCTGGGGCAGTGGCTCACGCTTGTAATCCCAGCACTTTGAGAGGCTGAGGCGGATGGATCACGAGGTCAAGAGATCGAGACCATCCTGGTCAACATGGTGAAACCCTGTCTCTACTAAAAATACAAAAATTAGCTGGGCATGGTGACGCGCACCTGTAGTCCCAGCTACTCGGGAGGCTGAGGCAAGAGAATTGCTTGAACCTGGGAGGCGGAGGTTGCAGTGAGCCTAGATCACACCACTGCATTCCAGCCTGGCGACATAGTGAGACTTTGTCTCCAAAAAATATATATATTTTTTCTATTAAATATATATATAATATATACTATTAAAACAGTGTATTATTAGCAATACTGCTTCTTTTATGACTTAAATGAAACCTTTTAAAATTTAATTATATTTTAAGAATACTGTAATACCCTTATCTACGTAGTACAGATAACAGAGAAATAGCATGAAAGACATGGCATTCTGGAAAGAAGAGTTTACAAACCAGACATCTCGATTGGAATGCTAGCTTTGTTACTTATTTGCCGTGTGAGATAATTTCTCTAGGCCACATTTCCCTCACCTCTAAAATGGGGGACACTAGAAGAGCCCTGAAGTCCTTAAGCAGTGCCTGGTATGCCGGAGCCATTCTGAAATCATCTCAGAGAAAATGTATTTCGAGAGTTTAGCATGGTGTCCGCAGGTGAGAGTGGGGAGGAAGAAGGTGTCAGACAAGACTGGGGCCCCTGCAGGAAGAGCAGACTTCACCTCTGATGGATGCTGAGGCTGTACCCTCTAATGGCTTAGTTGCAAGGACCTGATTTCCTTGAATTCTTCTTCAGGTGCCAAATAGACAAGAATCCATAAATTTACTTAAAGCTTGTACTTGTATGACCTACTAGTTCATCTGTTTCCCTTACAACCCAGCTTTTCCTCATTGTTACCGGAAAGGGATCCCCATCCAGACCCCAAGAGAGGGTTCTTGGAGCTCAAGCAAGAAAGAATTCAGAGTGAGTCCATAGAGTAAAGTGAAAGCAAATTTATTAAGAAAGTAAAGGTGTAAAGAATGGCTACTCCATAGGCAGAGCAGCAGCATGGGCTGCTCAACTGAGTGAGTATGCTTATAGTTATTTCTTGATTCTGTGCTAATAAACAAGGGGTAGATTATTTATGAGTTTTCCAGGAAAAGGGTGGGCAATTCCCAGAACTGAGGGGTCCTCCCCTTTTCAGACCATGTAAGTTAACTTCTGAACATTGCCATGGCATCTGTAAACTGTCATGATGCTGGTGGGAGTGTCTTTTAGCATGCTAGTGTATGATAATTGAGCAATGAGGATGACCAGAGCTCACTTTCATGGACATCTTAGTTTTGGTGGGTTTTGGCTGGCTTCTTTACCACAACCTGCTTTATCAGCAAGGTCTTTATGACCTGTATCTTGTGCTGACCTACTATCTCATCCTGTGACTTGAAATGCCTAACCTGGGAATGCAGCCCAGTAGTCTCAGCCTCATTTTACCCAGCGACTTCAAGATGGAGTCGCTCTGGTTTGAAACCCTTTGACATCATGACCCTGTTGGAGGCTTTCCAAGCCTAGTAGATTATCCATAAAGTGGGCAGTTTACCCTTAGATAATTAAGTAATGGATGGAACAATAAAACCCTTTGACATTTTGGTAGAGTTATCTTACCTACTACATTCAAATATGCATATATTCCATCCATTGTTTCTTAATTTTATTCCTATTCAAGAGGTGAAGGAACAACTTTGAGGAGCTTCTTGTTTACAAAACATGACAAGGGATTTTCTTTCTTTTCAAAATATGTATTATTTACTAGTTTCCAAAAAGGATCATTCAGTGTTTTTAATCTCCTCATAGATTCTTATCTATGCCCTATAAATGAAGCTTTTTTCAAGTGAGAATGAGTAGCATATGTTTGATTTCCACATCATTTATGCCAAAGAATAAAGCCCAGGTCATGTGAATATTCAATAATGCTCTTCAGCTTCTATTTTTAACAAAACATTGCTTATGACTATTGTTAAAGATCACTCGCAGCACCGAGGATTTCACATCTCTGAATGGATTTTTTATGAAATTCACTCTTGTAAGATAGAACATCATATATGTATTCTGAACACTGTCCATGAAAGTGGGCATTGACCTAGAAGAAACCAGTGTGGGTGTGATAGAAACCAGTATTGAACCTATGAGAAATCCAAGACAGTGTCCTTCTTTGTGTTTATTTTGTGTTTGATGATCAGTTGCAGTGGTTGTGGGCAGAGCTGGGAGCCTACTTAATGCATTTACATGGCATAGGGAATGATAGAAGGTACTTGTGAAGGGGGAAGAGTTGCAGAGGAGTGAGGAGGATGGGTTCCACGCTAGGGCTGGAAAGCCCCATGAAGACAAAGCAGGGGAGAGAGGCCCGAGTGTGACAGATAATGTTTCAAAAGAGCTCAGTGGACTCAAAATCCATATACTAGGCTAGATTTAAGAAGCCCTAGATGCCATAGAAGGACAACTGAAACTAGAACCTAGTATGTTTTAAAATAATAATATAATTTGCTGCTCAAGACCTATTAGCAAACAAAAAAAACAATCTGGGGGGTGCTTTCTGGTTACAGAATCTTGGCTTTTGAAAAAAGGCAGGGTTTGGTGAAATTAGTATTTAAAGGCTTATTTCTCATCTTGTTTCATGCCTGGGGCGATGACCTGTCTTCAAAGCTGTAGTTCAAAGGGGTTTGTCCACAAGGATCATTGCTTAGAGTCTAAAATGTGCTTGAAGGGGAAAAAGAAAAAGCTAAGACACTAAAGGAATACATGCTAATGAAATCACACTGGAAGAGTGAACAGCAAGCACTGCACGCAGTTGTTTGGTCTGTGTTATTGGTATGGAGGCCTTGCTAATGAGAACTAGTACGGCTTTCAAAGCTCTGACCTCACGTATCTAATAGGGCAAGCAAAATGGAAAGACAACCTATACTTGGGGGCAGTGAGTGGGCCTCAAAGAAGTGGCAAAGGCAGGGCCCTGAGGCTGGGGTGTTGATGAAGTCCTAGATGACAATCGTATAATATATTCATATAAAGACAGAGCAATAGCAACATGTCCTCAGCCTTACAAAAGGAACTTAAATGTGAAATTTTCTTCCAAATTATGTGGTGGCAAGGTCAGTAAATTGCTTTATTTTTAAGATGTAAAATTAAAATAACCATTTCCTGATCTCCTACTTCCTCCCCTCCCCAAAAAACAACCTATTTTAGGTAAAGGAAGTCATTCAACAAAAATATACAGAAACTATTTAAACGTGCAGAGAAAAGATAAGAACTGCTGCTACAAAAGAGAGCAAGAGATGGAGAGGAGAACGTGTGATAGGGCTGGCTACTGAGAATAGGCAAGAAAAAGAATAATTTAGATAAGAATATGTATGAGGACATATAAATGGCAAAATGGATACAGTAAAAAAATCAAAATAAGGAAAACTAAAGGTTCTCATTTTTGCTTAAGTGCTGACTTCAGTGCATTTTATCTTTGAATATTATGTTAATGAATTAGAAAGTTAAGCTCTGAAATAAGGATACATAAAGTAAGAAACAGATTATGGAAATTTAAAACACTGTCTTGCTATACCATATCTTTTGCATTTCTTCCTTCTCCTACTCCTCCAGGGAGACAGAGTCTCACTAGCTTGCCCATGTTGCTTTAGAACTTCTGGCCTCAAGTGATCCTCCTACTGGGATTATAGGCATGAGCGACCGTGCCCTACCTATACCATGACTTTTGAATAAGATACTACCATCTGACCGGTCTCTGGGCAAATGATTGAAAACTAAGTATCCTGATCATGTCTCCTCAATGCATTTTTGATGGAATTTTTGTTACTAGAGCTATGCTGTTTTTTTTTTAGACAGAGTTTCACTCTTATTGCCCAGCCTGGAGTGCAATGGTGCGATCTCGGCTCACCGCAACCTCCGCCTCCTGGGTTCAAGCGATTCTCCTGCCTCAGCCTCCCGAGTAGCTAGGATTACAGGCATGTGCCACCACGCCCAGCTAATTTTGTATTTTTAGTAGAGACGGGGTTTCTCCATGTTGGTCAAGCGGATCTCAAACTCCCAACCACAGGTGATCCTCCCACCTCAGCCTCCCAAAGTGCTAGGATTACAGGCATGAGCCACTGTGCCCGGCCTTGCAATGCTGTTTTATGACACGTTTCTAATTCTCATATTTCTATGCCCCGTCTATTTTCAGGATGAAATAAGAACATTTAGAAAATGACTGCTACTAAAGCTTTCTTAGGCACAGCTTAAGTAATGCCAGATGGCTTCGATAAATTATTATAAAGTCTTTCAGTCAAACTCTCAAGTTCTTTAGGGGTCTGGAAGAAGTACTATGGAGGATTCTAGGAGTATGGTATGCCAACCCAAATAACCAATACAAAGATATGTGCAAATCGGCAATTACATTGGGAACAGAATTAAGATACATTATAACTAAGATAAATTATTTCAAAATTTAAACATTTAAAATAATTTTTTTAATAAAAAAAGAATAAAGTAGAAAACTTACAAACCCATGTCTATTTGAAGGATTAGCTATTAGGTGTTTTTGTAAGCAAGTAGATAAAAGGAGCAACTAATTTGTAGTTTTACTTGTTTTTAGTATGCATGTTATAGAATGTCTGCATGTAAAATTAATACAATTTGACTTTGACAGACATTTCAGATAACTGGAAAGATGGAGGCAAAAGCTTCATTTGGGATGAAATGTCAGTTCATTAAAATTTCTAGGCCATGATAGTTTAAGAGTTTGGGAAAAAAACAAAAGAACAGGTATAAAGATAGTTGTGCGTTTGGTTAGAAATAAGCGGTGACGTATTTTGACAAAGAGAAGCAAACTAATTGAATACAGTGGGCAGGACTCATTAGGGACTGTGATAATAAAGGGAAGAGAAAAAACAAGAAACATTTCTGCCTGGTATCAAGGACTTAACACAGACAGCAAATTGGAAATGAACTTGCAGCATCACTAGGGATCTGGAAGGATCAACATGTGTCCAATAAGCATTGGATAGTTGATCCTTCTTTGAGAATATTCTGAAACCCTGCAATTTACAGACAAAAGCAAGATGCTAGAAACAGATCAGAAATGAATAAACATCATAATGAGACATTAAACAGGATTAAGGTGTTTTTTTTTTTTTTTTTTTTGAGACAGGGTCTGGCTTTGTCACCCAGGCTGGAATGTAGTGGCAGGATCTTGGCTCACTGCACCCTACGCCTCTCAGGCTCACGCAGTCCTCCCACCTCAACCTCCTGATGAGTAGCCGGGACTACAGGCACGCACCACCACACCCGGCTAATTTTTTTTTTTTTAAAGATGGGATTTTGCCATGTTGCTCAGGCTGGTCTAATTCCTGAGCTCAAGCAATCTTCCTGCCTTGGCCTCCCAAAGTGCTGGGATTACAGGTGTGAGCCAACATGCCCAGCTTCAGGATTAAGAAATTTTTTGAAATGTTTAATTCAGTAGGTATGGCATGACTAAGTAAAGTGAAGGAATCAAAAGTTGTTTTGAGGTGTATTTAAAAGATGATATATGGTGCTTCAAAGGAAACTGGTCATTCAAGTTGTAGAATGACAAAGAGGAGTTCAAGCTTATGGGAAGAATGAAAAATTTTTTGATTTTCTAATTTGATTCTAAATGTTATGCTGAAAATGGATTCTCTTCCATGTCCTCTCCCCCACTCTGAGGGAGCAAATGGCTTGAGTGCTTTGATGCGTCAGACACTCAAGGGACTTTGCTGGACTAATTGTTAGTGAATAATCCAGAGGCTCCCATTCTGCTGCTCTGATTTACAGGAATGATTATTTTCCTCATCTTTCTCATAAACCTCACTTTTTTTTCCAAAAGCTGACACTCTTCTCAGCCAGTGTTCCATGTGAAGAATAAACAGACTCAGTCTGGATTTTTCAACATTCAGAGTACTTTTTTTAAGGCAAGCAGAACTCCAACCTTAGGATCACTCAAAATAAGGTTTAAATGGTAAAGGTTCATCTTGTCCTGAGGCATTAGGGGATTGTGACAATGAATAGACATTTTCAATATTTTCACTCTTATAGCAAGCCACTTTTCTCCTTGCTGCATTTACCCCACTCTGCTCAGGAAAGTTGTTTAGTGAGCTATTACTGCTATACTTTCCTATTTAGATGTTTTCTCTGGGAACACTAATTTTGAAGGTCAAGAATTCCAGAAGTCATTCAAGAATTAGTATTCTGAAATCTGTGTAGTAGCAGGAGGAATTATTGCCAGTGATCTAGAATGAGGATTCTCAAATGTTTTAATCTTAGCACCTCTTTACATACTTAAAAAGTTATCGTGGATTCCAATAATGAGCTTTTATTTATATTTATTTTATTTTAATGTCTTGATATTTACGTTATTGGAAATTAAAATTGGGACTCCATCAAAACAAGTGTGTGCAAACACCCATTCCATTAGCCATCAGAAGGATGTCATCATTGCATGTCTTGAAACCGCATTGTGCAGTCATGAAAGAATGTGAGCAGTAAAGGCACAAAATGTCTTAGTGTTAGTGTGAAAGTAATTAGGCATCCCGTACCCCCTTCAAGGGTCTCAGCAATCTCCAGGAGCATCCCGATTACACTTTGAGAACTACTGATCTAGAATAATTGCTAAAAGAATTATTCATGTGCCAGTACTTGGCTCATAATGTCTTTAGTAAATATTTATTGAAAGGGTGTGGACAAAATGATAAAAGTAAGAGTGCAACAGAAGCCTCGGGGAATAATTGTGTGTATACATATATTAAAAACATATGTTATATGTAGCATGTTATATATTATGTTATATATTAATATAACATCTAATATATGATTTATACTCTTTTAATATTTATTTCTAAGAATATATGGTAGAACAATAATACGAACATTCTGCTTTAACTCTGGGGTTAGAAGATTAATATTCTCTGAATCACAAGCAGGCACTGCTGGAAGTTCACTAATAGTGCACTCCAGCAAAATGCCCACAGTTTATCTGGTGTTCCTTACCTATGTCCATGGACACAAAACTACATATAGAACTGCAGAACCTCTTATTGTCTTTTGAGATAGAAATGTATGGAGTAAAGCAAGCAAATAGTAAAGCAAGCCTAATAGGCTGGGGCTTGGCCCTAAAAACTATTTCCTTATTTTCTTTGATAAATGAAGGTAAAAGGAGTATTAAATCCATTTTGGGTTTGAAATTATAGACTAAAAGAATAGGTAAATTTGCTTTACTGTCTTCACCCTGAAGTATAGAAAATGAGTCTTCAGTTTTTAGTAACATTGAATGTATCTGCCATTATTCAGGAATCTTGATTCATTAAATCATCAGTCAAAGCAAGCTCAGAGCTGTTTCCCAAACATGGGAGACCCTGCTCAGCTTCTCTAAGCAACTGCATATTTTATTTTATTTTATTTTATTTTATTTTATTTTATTTTATTTTATTTTAGAGACAGAGTCTCTCTGTGTCATCCACGCTGGAGTGCAGTGGCACAAACTTGGCTCACTACAACTTCCACTTCCCAGGTTCAAGAGATTCTCCTGCCTTAGCCTCCAAAGTAGCTGGGACTACAGGTGCCCGCCACCACGCCCAGCTAATTTTTTTTTTTTTTTTTAGTAGAGATGGGGTTTCACTATGTTGGCCAGGCTGGTCTTGAACCCCTGGCCTCGTGATCCCCTTGCCTCAGCCTCCCAAAGTGCTGGGATTACTCTCATGAGCCACCATGCCCGGCTGCGTATTTTATTTTTTTGGATGGCTAACATGCTGAGCTCTATCTATAGCCAGATAGATAAAAGGTTCATGGGCCAGTAGCTTTTCTTTACAGCATTTTTTTGTTTATTTGTTTGATTGCTTTTATTGTTGTGATTGTACAGCCAAAGATGATATTTGGTTCACAATAAAGTTTATTTTACATCATTTACTCTTTCATTTGTCTTGTAAATACTGTATTGTCAAGTGATAGAAATTTGTCCTACTAACCAAAATATTTCCTGCTAACCAGCCCCCTTTGTTTTAAGCCGATAGAATCCTCTTTTTTAAAAAATTCAAAGCTCATTCCAGGAGTCTGTGGGGCATTCTTTCTGAACTGTAGCAATTCATAATGCTCCCACTTTCTGGGGAGAAATGGTTGGAACACTAGAGATTAACCACTAAGATGCCTTTTTTTTTTTTTTTTAAGAGCATAGCTCTAAATTTAAGAAATTAATTTAATAAAATGTGTAAATATATTTTCTGACAGATTTCTCCAGATTTGTTTAATTTTACAAATTAAAAAATGGCTGTGACCAGGCGTGGTGGCTCACACCTGTAACCCCAGCACCAGAACTTTGGGAGGCCAAGGCTGGTGGATCACCAGAGGTTAAGAGTTCAAGACTAGCCTGGCCAGCATGGTGAAACCCCATCTCTACTAAAAATACAAAAATTAGCCAGGCGTGCCTGTAATTCCAGCTACTCAGGAGGCTGAGGCAGGAGAATCACTTGAACCCAGGAGGTGGAGGTTGCAGTGAACCAAGATCGCGCTACTGCACTCCAGCCTGGGTGACAGAGCAAGACTCTGTCTCAAAAAAAAAGGTCCTGCCTTTCTTTTTAAATGCCGGGGAGACTGTATTAGAGCATTTTAATAGATCATTGAATTATATTACAATTTTAAACCTTAAGGGGAAGGCTTTTATTTTTATATCAGCATTTATTGAATTTGAATGTAGTTTCAACAAAAGACAAATTTTCACGTTGATAATAACACTTCTTTTTTTTTTTGGTCCTTGTCCTTGTTCTTTCTCTTCCTAGTTTTCTCTTTCAGTCTCATTAAAAAAAAAAAAAAAGTTTTAGGGAAATGTAAGTTGTCCAAAATTATGAGTGATTTTTAGTGAATTTGGAAAGAGGCTTTTCTTTCCATCCGTACTGAGACAGTAACCTCAGATTTGGGGCCTGGTATTTCAAAATCATAAAAGCAAAGGATTGTTTTTGTGGGCTGTAAATGTAGAATGCTGTAGCTACTGGGAAAGTTAAACAGAAATCTGATTTACACTTTTCTGCCTTTCTGAACTCAGTTGCTAAAGCACAGTTAACTCTCGGAGAGTTGTGCTGGACAGGGATGACCCTATTGGTATGTGTTTGCTTTTTTCTCCCCTTAACAAATAGAAAGAAAATAGTTCATTAAAACCTACTGGACCCTCACTTTTCAGCAAAGCTCGCTTAGAATTCCAGTTTGTTCTTGGAGTTTTGCTTGCATCCTCATTTTCACCTGGCTGTGTGCCTGGCTGGTCTCAGCCTTCCCCGGCTCCTTGAGCTTGCTGACTTCCTGAGCTTGAGTAGAGTTTAGGCCTCTGTCAGGGTACTCCTGCATGATGAGGTACTGGGAGGTTCCAAAAGAGACCACGACTTTGGGCACATTTCTTCATTGCCCTTACCTCTGGTTTTCTTAGTTAGAAAATGAAGGTGTGGGACAAATATCTCTAAAACCCATCCGAAACTCTATTATTATTGTAACGGTAATAGTCCCTCACTTTGGACGGCTTGGTATAGGCCAGGAATCTGTGTAGTCTTATTTAGTCTTTAGAAACCCAGCAGGTGGGTTCCATTGTTTTCTCCATTTTACAGATAAAACTTTGAGAAATGGGTGTATTTCCTCAAGATCACAAAGCTACAAAGGAGAATAGTACTTTCTTTTCAAAAATCTCCCTCTCTGAACTCTAACACCTACAAGGGATTGCTGATTCTTGACCAGTTTCTTAACTCACAGTGCCCTTGGGGCATTGACCTCTCCCAGGTAAAATGAGACATTTATAGTTAAGGGAATGCTGATTGAAACTTAGACTGTGATGGGGTGGGTGGGTGTACTGAGATGCAAACTATACTTCATGAGTGAAAAGCCACAGCCTGTCCTCCTTAGGAAAGAATGACCTTATTAAGAGCAGCCACCAATGATGACAACAGGTATAGGTGGAGTTTTAGCTTCAGTTTGAGGGGGTGGGGTGGAGAACTTATTCTCCAGGCATCTCTGGCTTTGCAGCTAGGATTCCTAACTCAGATTCCTAACTCCTTATTCACCATTATGGGAAGTCGCACTTTTGTTGCAGCTTGCTTCATTGTTTTCTTTCATGCTTTAAAATTTTTTCCCGCTTGAAAACCTAATAATCATTTGCATTTTCTCTTCCTCTGAAATATAGCAGAACAGAGAAGTCAGGCAAAATGGCCAGCAGACTGATTAGAGACAACTGGCACGTAGTGGTCCTCAAGGCAGCTGACTCAGCAGGCAGATTGGATTAGAACAAGCCTTCACACCCCCACAGGGGCTTGCCAGAAACAAGTGCTGGAGGAGTCACCTACACAGCTTCGCAAAGAGAATCTTTTTTCCCCTCCAAGTTCCAACCCTGAGAGCATTTCTAAAGCTACAGAAATGCTAGTAGCTCTGCGCATCTTCTTGGGCTGGCTGTCTCTTTTTGTCAGTTGTTGCATTATTTGCTTCTCACCCAGAGCAGCCACCCATCCTGAGATTTTATCTGCAGTTAGAGAATTCTCCCTCCATTTCTGTTTTGAGAGCATACTTATTGGTCAAAGACATCCTCTTGTCTTCAGTTAAACCTGTTTTTCTGAAATACCAAAATCTTGAGAAGAATTTGAGAGCCTGTGACAGTGTTAAATAAACTTGGCAGTTTCAACTTCATGAATTATCAAAAGTACTTTGGTGGGCAATGAACAGGGAGCAGGGACTAGACAGTTTGGATTTGGAGTAAGTGGAAGAAGCAAAGATAGGATGTGACCACATGGGACAGAGCACATTTTCCTAGAGACCAAAAACTCTGACTGTATCCTGGTCCACAGACTCAGTGCAGAAGCAGGTATATTAAAACCCAAGCCTTATAATAGACACTGGGAATGCCAAAAGCGAGGAGGGTGGGCGGGGGGCAAGAGTTGAAAAATTACCTATAGGTTCAGTGTTCACTAGCTGGGGGATGGATACACTAGAAACCCAGTCCCCGCCAGTATGCCATATACCCATGTAAAAACATGCACATGTGCTCCCTGAGTCTAAAATTAAAACAACAACAACATAGAATCTAAGGTTTGGAAAAAAAAACAAAACTACCGCCTTTTTTCTCTGTAAGAAGTAACCACTGTTCCTCAGCCTACCTAGAAAAGCACTCTACTCTGATTCATGGTTTCTTTTCTCTAAATCAGGCAATGAGAATGAAGGTACATGAGGTGTCTGGATGTTTTTGATGCTGCTGTAACCATCTGGAGACTCCCATATAGGGCACAGTGTCACTTCCCTGGCCACTGGCAGAGGCTAGGCTAGCTGGGGACACACTGTGGAGAGAGTCAGGGTAAAGACTGTTATTTATAGAGAGAAATGGAGAGATGGGACATCAGTTATATTTCAGTTAACTGCTGGAACATGTCCCTACTTAAACTTCCAGCGACTATGTTTTTCCCCGTAACTTAAACAATTTATTTCACTAATCACATCTGTTCTCTTGTAAGATGATTTCTTGGGTTAGTAAGCTGTGAACTGAAGTGTTTGCATTTTGATTTTAAGAATTTGCTTTTTTTCTCAGAAGGGTGCTAACTCTGTTAGACATGGCTTTGATATATGTGTATGGTAACAACAATAGACTTACTGGTATGGAAATCATGAGAATAAGTTAAATGCTCAGATAGTTTGCCTCAGAATCAGTAACATATTCCTGTGTGTCTCATCTGCACAAGGGCACTTTAAAAATAGTTTATTACAAAAATAATTTAGAAAATACAGACAAGTGAAAAAGAAAAAAAAATCCCATCAAGTGTCATTTCCTGATAGGCTTGTGAATACTTCTAAAATAGTATCTTTCTAGTTTTTTTCCCTATGCTTTTTTTCTGTCTCACCAAAAATTGGATCTCAACACATCATTTTCATGAACCTCGTGGTGAATACCATTCCATGTCATTTGGCCATCTTCTCTAGCCCTGTGTTAGTGGCTGTGGACTTTCCCATTGTATATCTTTAAACAGCTTGCAAAATCAACCCAGGTTGTTGGACATTTAGATTATCTCTGGTTGTTCACCAGTATAAGCAGTGATGCAGTGAAATTCTTGAAAACCTTTTATCTTGCTTGTTTGCAACCTTTAGTTAAATTCCTAGAAGTGTAATTTGCTGGGTCAAAGGTTTTGCCAAACTGCCGTCCAGAAGGCTTATTTTTTGAAGATTCTGGGTTCAATTTGGGTTATTTAAATACAAGATCTGGAACAGTAATTCTCATCTCCCATTTTATTTACCACTTTTCCTATGTTTGGGGAAAGAGAAAAGAACCTCAAGTCAACTCATATATCAGCAGGGTCTTCTGGTTTTCATAAAATTATGTATAAGGCTATGGCCATAAACTCATACTGCCGTTTTTTTATTTGTTTGTGTTTGTTTGTTTGAGGGGGAGGAAGTCTTGCTCTGTGTCCCGGGCTGGAGTGCAGTGGCTTGATCTCAGCTCACTGCAACCTCCGCCTTCCGGGTTCAAGCAATTCTTCTGCCACAGCCTCCCAGGTAACTGGGACTACAGGTGCCTGCCACCATGCCCAGCTGATTTTTGTACTTTTAGTAGAGATGGGGTTTCACTGTGTTGGCCAAGATGGTCTCGAACTCCTGACCTCAAGTGATCCGCCTGCCACGGCCTCCCAAAGTACTGGGATTATAGGCGTAGGCCACCATGCCCGGCCCATAATGCCATTTAAAAGAATTCTTGGCAACTGATTCAGTCAGCAGCAGTTTTCAGACTTTGATCCTCTGTACACCTTTGGTTTATACCCATAAAAACTCAATGAAGGACAAGAATTGGGCAGAACACAGGTTGACTGAAAACACAGCTGTTCTGTTAAAAAATAATCAGCCAGCCAGGCATGGTGGCTCATGCCTGTAATCCCAGTACTTCGGGAGGCCAGGGTTGAGGGACAGATTGAAGTCAGGAGTTCGAGGCCAGCCTGGGCAATATACTATAGCAAGCCCCTGTCTCTACAAAGAACAGAAAAATTAGCTGAGCATGGTGGCATGTGCCTGTAGTCCCAGCTACTCAGGAGGCTGAGGCGGGAGGATCGCTCAAGCCCAGGAGTTCAAGGCTGCAGTGAGCTATGATAGTGTCACTGTACTCCAGTATGGACAACAGAGCAAGACCCTGTCTCTTAAAATAATAATAATAATATTCAACCAATGGGACACTTTTCATTTATTCACCAATGAGCTTTTGGCCCTGGCCATGTGCCAGGCAGTGTTCGGGGTGCTTGGGATACGTCAGTGAACAAACCAGACAGTGGCTCCCTGCCTTTGTGCAGCTGACATTGTAATGTGTGTCTGTGTAGGTGTGAATATATTGCCCGGTGGGTGGGGGGTGGGCGGTATAAAATAAATGGTAAACATAATTTGTGTAGAAAAAGGTCTATGTTATGGGAACAAAATAGATAGCAGTGTCAGGGGCTTGGGACATATACAGAATGAAGTAAGATGTCAGCCTCACTGAGATACTAGCATTTGGGCCAAGACCTCCTGTAGGTAGAGAGGGAGCATGCTAACTCATATGGTGAGCCTGGCAGGGACGTGTTATGGTCCAGAACTTCAAGGTCTTCAAGCTATTTTTGCACACCCATAAGCATAAGCCCAGAATATATTCAGTCCCAGTTCCTACTTTGCTCGTGATCCTCTAAAGCACTGTCTTCAGCCTCAAACCTGTCATGCAGGGACAGACCCTGGGAAGCATGTCCTTTCCATGCAGTGAAAAATGCAAAACACACTCCAGGCATAATCTGTATCAGCAGGGGCAAACTAACAGAAAATGAGTTGTTCCAGAAGGAACAAAACATACTTCATGATGAAGGCAAATTATTTTTCACACTTAGCTAAATAGAACTTGGGATGTGGGGTGCCATGTGCAATTAATGAAGTAGGCTTTCTCAAATGAAAATATGCCACCCTGGGCAACATAATGAGACCCTGTCTCAAAAAAAAAAAAAACAAAAAAAATCATCCAGGTGTGGGGCACATATCTGTAGTCCCAGCCATTCAGGAGGCTGAGGTGGGAGGGTCGCTTGATCCCAGGAGTTCAAGGTTAAAGTGAGCTAGGATCACAACACTGTACTCTAGCCTTCCAGTTTAGGTGACAGAGTGAGACTGTTTCTAAAAAAGAAAAGAAAATACGGTCCACCAAGATATCTTGACTTACTGGCTGTCTTACCTGTGTGAGAAAAGGTATAAATAATTCCACTGGAGAGTGGAACTATAAACATTATTACAAATTCCTAAATACTAAAGGATCAGACAGGACATGTTTCTGAGCTCTTTCCTTTTTTATGGTGGGGAAACTAAGGCCCAGGCAGTTTAGTGAACAGTTCAGCTGCTTCTCACAGCAGGTCCCTCCTGGGGCCACGGTATTGCCATCAAGCTTCCTGGTTCATTAGAAGAGCTGATTGATTAATATATTTCTAAATACCATCAATTATGAGATAATTTCCTATCACCTTTCCTTGATGTGATAATTGATTTTCTGCTCACTAATGTGCTGTATGGCATGCTTGGACACTAAACAAATTACTGAACTTTGTAATTTTCTTGAAGGAAATGTAATGCACACATAATGAAAACCAGACAGGGGCTGTAAAATACAGCTAACTGGGATTTTCAAGCCTCGCCACATTTCAGAACCCAAAGGGCAGAATTTACTTTTAACCTTAGTGAACTGGTTAGGTGAGATTTTTCAGATATGGTCTGTTTTCTTTCTAGCCACAGTCTAAGTCTTTCGGTTGAATCTCACTGTATCATATCTGCCTCTCAAGGGGCTACTTTGCAGTACTTTGCAAAGGCATTAGGTATAATTTTAAAAATATTTTAGGCCTTATTCACAAATATCCATTAGATATCAAGTGATTGCCAAGAAAATAATCAACAAAACTAGACGATATGCCCTTGTAGTAAGTCTGGACAGATATTACTCATACGTCCAATAAGAAAAATCCAGCATCGGCTGGGCGTGGTGGCTCATGCCTATAATCCCAGCAGTTTGGGAAGCCGAGGTGGGCGGATCACTTGAGGTCAGGAGTTCGAGGCCAACATGGTGAAACCCCGTCTCTACTAAAAATACAAAGCAGGACGTGGTGGTGGGTGCCTCTAATCCCAACTACACTGGAGGCTGAGGCAGGAGAATCATTTGAACCCGGGAGACGGAGGTTGCAGTGAGCTTAGATGGCACCACTGCACTCCAGCCTGGGCCACAGAGCAAAGACTCCATCTCAAAAAAAGAAAAAAATTAAAAAAGAAAAATCCAGCATCCAGTAAGAACAATTTCTGGGTGACAGACAATTTTTTAAAAAATAGTCGTTTTTAAAATTACAATTAAAACTGCACTCTTTTCCTGTATTTTTTTTCTATTTTTCAGATGCTCTTAGTTTGTTTTTACTTTCCATGCTCATTTTCCTCATCTTATTTTTTTATTTTTTGGTTTTTTAAATTTGTTTGTTTTGTTTTTTTGAGACACAGTCTTGCTCTGTCACCCAGGCTGGAGTGCAGTGGTACAATCTTGGCTCACTACAACTTCCTCCTCCTGAGTTTAAGCGATTCTCTTGCCTCAGCCTCTTGAGTAGCTGGGATTACAGGCATTTACCACCATGCTCGACTAATTTTTGTATTTTTGGTAGAGATGGAGTTTCATCATGTAGGCCAGGCTGGTCTCGAACTCGTGACCTCAAGTGACCCACCCACCTTGGCCTCCCAAAGCGCTGGGATTACAATTGTGAGCCACCCTGCCTGGCCATTTTCTTCATCTTAACTGAAAATCTTATCCCAAATATCTTACCTTTAAAATGTCTATCTCAAATATTTAGTTTAAAAGCACCAAAACACTTCTTAATTTTTACCCTCTTCTCTTTTTTTTTTTTTTTTTTTTCAGGAATCTTATTACCCGGTTTTCTTTAAATCAAGTAATTAGGGGTTGAAATAATCAAATAATTAGAGGTTGAAAAGTGCACCAACATATTAGGTGCATTTTATGGCCCAGGAAGTGCATTGGCATTTTATATACAATGCAGCTCAATTTCAAAAATCCTATTTATTAGGTGTTATTAGGTGATAATGATCATCTTAGAGATAAAGAATCCAGCCCAAGAAGATGAAATTGCCCAAGTCACAGATTTGTAACGCACAGAGATGTCATGTAAACCTTGGCTATTTTGAATTCAATCCTTTCTCTCTCCTCTCCTTTCTGCCATTACCCTGGGCCATTTTCCCTAGACTGAGTTTTAAAATTTTTAGTTGGATTGTAGGTTTTTTGTGTTTGGAAGGGTTTCAAGAAAAAAAACACCAAATACCTCTTCCACTTTTTTGCGTGACTCCTACCAGAGAGCCAATCTCATATTCCTGGGAACTGGCAGTCAAGTTAGGGACTAAACAAAAACAGTAGTTCATTCAACAATTATTTGTTGACCATGATGCAACTAAAAACTCTGCCAGTTGCCAGCAGAATGAGACCTATCCTGTTCTATCTTCATGGAACACCCAGGCTAGTGGGAAAGAGGGACATGGTAATTAAAATTGTGGTGTACAGTTCAAAGGGGAAGCAAACGGTGTTAGGGAAGAGGGCTAGACATTAAGTTTTAGTCAGTGGAGTGGACTGAAAATGCATTGGGCATTCGGGAATGGGAGTAGTTGGGGCAAACTTGTTGGAGGTACTAGAACTTGAACTGCAGGGCCATAAATAATTACAATAACAAAGAAATGAGCATTGCAGATGGATCTGCGTTGTTTGCCATGCAATTTAAACCCATTTTCTCCTGCCCTTGTCTCATAAAAATGGGTCATTCCTGTTAGCCAAGAAGAGATTATACTATTCAATCAAATTCTTATGAATTTGTTATTTTAAGTACAGAATGGGATCATATACTTGTACGTGAAAGTCAGTAATTAAAGTAGGTTGTAATAATTGTTTTCACACTCCTCCTCAAATAAAAAGCATAATTTGGTGGAAGATATACATTTATTACCCACCTATATTTTTTCCCTAATTTGAAAAATAATACAGGAGTCTCAATAAATGTGCAGAATCCATGTTTGAAAATACGTGAACTTGTCTGTCAGCAATTCAGCTTCAATTTTCAAGTGTCCTTGAAAAGAACTGATGAGTTTTTACCTATTCTCATCATTACATGGGGTGGTGAAGGAGCTATTTCTGTTTCTGAGACTATTGTACTTAGTATTTATAATGCTAAAACAAAGTTCATGAAAAGCCAATAATACCCTTATAATGATAGTTTCTATGACATGGAATAGGGATTATAAACAAATTATATGAGTACAGAATATTTGAATATTCTTTGAGGAGAGTTGGTTTACAAGACAAGCATTGGAGCCATTCTTAGGTGTAGAAAAATGTGACAGAGTAATTGCAGCTGCTCATTCATTCGTAGGACTTTCTAATCATTCTTGGGAACATCCCTATTGAAAATGGCTAGTCTCAAATGATTCCAAGTATGAGTTTTTTGGCTACTATGTTGAAAATCAATCTAGTTGAATGGATTTGTTATATTTAATTGATGATAATAATAGATATGGCCATCTGTTTTAATTGATTTTTCCTCAGTTACTCTGTGTGGAGAATTTTGACCTTTTAAGGTTCTATTTTGTGGCTAAGAGATAATGAAAGTCAAGGTTGAGACTATCGCTGTTGTAGATAGCTCACACTCCTACAGCTCTCCACAGTTTTTAAATGCTTTCTCAGAGACTAGAGTTGAAGCCAGCTCACTGATTTATTACTGAGTGACCTGGGGCAAGTCCCGCTTTCTTCTTTTGTAAGTAGAGATCCTAATAATACTTGCCATATAGGGTTATTGGGAGGCTCAAAGAGATAAGGATCAAATGAGAATTAATGTCCAGTGCTTAGCATAATGCCTGGCACCTAGGAAGCAAATCCCTTAATAAACAGTGGCTGAAAACAATGGGTTTAGGGCAATCCTGTAAAGGAGATATGTTTGCTTATCCTCATTTTAGGGTTAAAACAGCAGCAACAACAATTATAATAAGTCCCTTTTATCCAGCAGGTAAAGTGCCAAGTGCTCTGTGTACATTACTGTATTTCATTTGCTCTCTACAGCTACTGTAAAAAGGAAATTTGTTGTCATTCTGTGGAATAGAGTGATTAAGCAACTTGCCTAAACTCCCCCAGACAGGGATGCAGTTGGTGCTAGAAAGTTAACCGAGGCCTGGCTAACAAGGCCTCGTTCTCCATCAGCGGGTCAAAGGAACAGGAGCTCTGCATCCTGTCCTGCTCAGTAGAGGAGGAAAGGAGACAGCTCCTCTTGGAAATCTAGAGGAATTTGCATTCTCTGCCTGAGCTGGCTTGGGACCAGCTTTGTGGAATCCTGGTGCCAGTTCTTTTTCTGCTTCAGGGGCTATTTTTTTAAAAAATCAGTAGTTATACTTTGTGTTTACCAATAGATTTATATAGCAAATGATATTTGTTTTTTATTTAAAGCCACAATATCAAGTGTCTTTTTAAAATATAAATAATAATCCTCATGGTATGCAGATGTAGCAGAAAATTGTGCATGTGGTATGTGGGCAACTGGATTTGGGGAAATGATGCTGCATGTCATGCACCTCTCCATAGGTAGATTTTTCCCCTTTATTTTCTCCCTCTTTTCAGCAAAACTTTCCCCTCTACTTTCCCACTGAAAAATAGCAATGGTGAGTTAAACTAGTTAGTCTGATCATGGTGTGGGCAATGGGTGGTTGGGTTAAGATTCTTATTTCATTTGACTTGTCCATCAAGGCCTTCTTGTTGTGTCACTGACTTTGAGCAATTCCCATTGGGTGCATGATTGAAGTATAAAGGGATGCCTTTAGCATTGTGGCTTCTGTGATTCTCCTAATTTCCAGGAAAAGGGTGACTAACTCATGAGCTCAAATTCTGAAGCTCTTTAGTGGCATTAAACCTGGCTCTGATCTATGAAAGTGGACATTCCCAAGGTGTTTTTCCCATTCCTGAGAGCTCTGTGGAGATCATATTTGCGTGAAGCAAATCCATAAAGTCATTAGCAGATAACTAGATGGACCTGCCTGTGGTGAACACCCAGGCTTTCAACGTAATAGTTTGTTGGCCTGGCTGGTGGTTCCTGCTGAAAATCTTTGGGGGTAATTAGCACAGCTGACTGTTGCTGAGCCAGGTAAAAATTTAAATTATATTTATGTTTACACTTATTCCAGTGGCAAAGATGTGGACTCATGTAACTTCTTGCCTTTGACTGAAGAGGTTCATTTAGTTTGTGTAAAGGATTTAATTTCTTTAAACATTGTGTTGTTTAATTTCATTCTAGTAGTTCTAGGATGCAGGGTAACCAGCCGACCATCTTTAGATTTGAGGAGTATGACGGAAGTTAGTTATCAGAAGCAATGATGAAGTCATCTCTTACATTCTCCTTTGCATTTAGCATGCTGTTTACTCAAGCCTAACCAGGGAATTTGGTTTTTAGAATCTCAGTGGGTCAAATAAATTACACTGAACCAGTTAGAGAACTGTCTCATCACCAACCCTAGCCCCTTCTGCTTGGTCATGACCTTTCCTTCATCTGAGAGGGTTATTTTAAACTTTAGGTAAGGCTATGTGAGGTGGTTCACTTGTGTAATCCCAGCACTTTAGGTGGCCAAGGCAGGAGCATTGCTTGAGTGCAGGAGTTCAAGACTAGCCTGTCCAACATGGCGAAACCTCTACTAAAAATTCAAAAAATTAGTCAAGCATGGTGGCACACACCTGTATTCCCAGCTACTTGAGAGGCTGAGGTGGGAGGATCACTTAAGCCCGGGTGGTGGAGGTTGCAGTGAGCCATGATCACGCTATGACACTCCAACCTAGATGACAGAGTGAGACTGTGTCTCAGAAAAAGAAAAAAAATTTAGTTGAGTTGCTTAGCCTAGTTGTCCTGAGTGTAAGTAGACATGGCAGCTTCCAGAATTCAAGGGATTTTGAGGGACATGGGGAAGGATTGTTGCCCCAAATTCTCTCTCTAGACTCCTTGAAATGACCAGTACCTTTCTTTTGAAGCTCCTAGTATCTAATTTTATCTGCAAATTCCTAGGCTAGTGGGTTAAAATGGAACAGATTGAGATGGGGTGGGAGATATGAGGAGGTGGAAGGAAGAATATCTTGGAACGCAGGCCAGTGCCCCAAGAGCTCATGTCTAGGCCAGAAATAGGTAGGAGGTTTCATAGAAGACAAGTTGACGAAGAGGAAAGACTCGTTTTACCTTTTTTATGGACTTACCCAAGGGAAGCCCAAGCCTAATAAGCTGTGTGAAGTACCTGTCACAGACTACCTGTGTTCTGTACTTATGAAAGAGGAATGACAAGAAGGCTTTGGATATATTTTTTTCTTCTTTCTTTCTTTTTTTTTTTTTTTTTTTGAGATGGAGTTTCGCTCTTGTTGCCCAGGTGGAGTGCAATGGTGCCATCTCAGCTCACTGCAACCTCTACCTCCCAGGTTCAAGCAGTTCTCCTACCTCAGCCTCCCGAGTAGCTGGGATTACAGGCATGCACCACCATGCCTGGCTAATTTTGTATTTCTAGTAGAGATGGGATTTCTCCGTGTAGGCCAGGCTGGTCTTGAACTCCCGACCTCAGGTGATTCCCCCACCTCAGCCTCCCAAAGTGCTGGGATTACAGGCATGAGCCACCGCGCCCGGCAGAGGCTTTAGATATATTCAGAACTACCATGATCATGAAATCTGAATGCAAATGCAATAGGTGTTTCATTTGTGTGCTTAATTTACTCATTGCCTATGCACAGAGCTGCTTTTGGATATCTTGCTTCCCCTCGTTGCCTGGCCCAGAAGCAGTGTTGTGGCCATCTTTTGCTGTCTTTCTCCAGGTATCATTTCTTCTTCCCTGGCTACCCACTGCCAGTCTTTCCCACCCCTTCCTCCCCCTTTTTACTTCTTCCTACTGTTTCCTTATTATTTCTCAGGAGATGTCACTGAAACAAGGACACCTGCCACAAATGTCTAAATACATTATTTACAGTAAGGAGATCAGCTTATTGATTGGATTCCTATATATGCTTTCATGCGGGGTCAAATTTTCAACTCCTGAGAGCACTGCAAGTAAATATCAAACAAATAGGCATCTTTGCTATTAGCCCTATTAGAGAATACATAAGCATTTATTTCCCTTGGGGGTAAAGTTAAGCCTAAAAAATGATAATAAATATGATAATGTAATGAGGTTCGTTTCCTTTTTGTGCCCAACCACCTAGTAGGTATTGGCTGTTCTACCTTGCATGTGCAAACAGATAAAGATATTTCATTGTGCTAGTAAACATCTGTTTGCCACCATTATTACAGTTCTGTTTCTATTCTTCAGCTAGCTTCAGCTAAGTGGGGTGTTTGAATGTTGTAACATCTTCAAGATTAGACCCCAGGGGATGAATACAAAATCTTATTGTATTATACTTTCCAATACATTCTCTTTCCAGCGAAACAAATTTGCTTGCTAATCCTTCCCTCTAGAGTCTTTGTGGGAACATTCTCATGACCTAGAATATCCTCTTATTTTCCTCCAAGCCAGATCTTCCTTCTGCCAGACTCCACCTTGGTGTTTCTGTTTCTCCTTTCAAATTGGTCCTTACCCAGGGAGAGTGCACTATCAGTTTGTAAAACCTTCAGGTGTATTGTGTTGGTTTCTATGTGTACTTAAGCCCCTTTCATGTGTCTGTGTATTGTATCCCTAAAGAGGCTGGTATGCTATTAAAAATACAGAAACAGGAGTCAGAAACCCTGAGAGTCTTGGTGTGTGAACTTGGACTTTGTCTTTGTTTCTCTGGGCTTCAGCGTTTACATCTGTGTAATGGAAGATAATCTCTTCCATGCCAGTCACACACATTCATGGTCAAGAACTATGTGCTGAGATGTGTTAAAATGTGCTTTGTATTCTACACCCTGTTATGAAATATATGTTTGTATTGTGGGTTTCTTGGAGGCAGGAACAGTTTTTTATACAGTAGAGCTGTATATTACAAATTTATATGTATATTAATTATAATTTAGCACATGGTAAATTCAGTTTACACATTGTGTTCCCTCTGAAGCTAAACCTTGGCTTCCGTTGCCCCAGGGAAGGGAAAGCTGCAGTTGAAATGCTAACAGAAACAAAAGAAATGATTATTTTTTGGCTTCTAAGCTTCCAAGAACTCAGATCCTAGTAGTTTAATGGTAATTTGACAGTGATGTTAGGAATTTTCACATAATGGTAATTTGACCATATGTAATTTTTAAGTGCTGCTTTACAACCAAACAACAATACATTTGCACTGCATATTATGTAGTTGCAATTACTTAGCTCAGTGCTGAGTGGATGTTCAAGAAATATTGAATAGCATATAATAAAATATGGTAGGAAGCTATAAGAATTCAACAAACAAATGATAGCATTTGCCATTCAGGAAATTTTGGATGCACATGCTACCTATTATTTGATTTGGAAGAACTGCTAAAACATGTATCTTATTAGCCCTGGAATAAGAGTTTGAATTCCGTATACATGAGATAATAATTTAGGGCATAGCAATGTTTTGTCCAAAGTTTCAGTCTCTACCCTTATGCCTTTGCACATGGTCATTTATGAAATCATACCTCTCCCTCACCCCATGAAAATCCAAATGCTGCACAATCAAAAGAATATTAAGTTGTTGTATAGGAAGATTTTTCTGTTATGCCACTTGTCCACTTAGGTAGTAAAATTCTGCAATTCTATTATAGATCAGAAAAAAGTGATGTTTTTATAGTACACTTTGAGCAACTGACACATCCTTATTGCTCCATCTGGGAGCTGCTGGTGGAACAAAGCATGGTGAGGATATGGGGAGGAAGCCACCAAGAGGCAGCATTTAAATACCTGGCCTTTGAAGGGATTAAAAGGGATATTATTAAAAGGGATATTAAAAAGGATATTAAAAGGGATCAGAAAAGCCCACCACTGTTGAGGATCTCTCCGAGATTTCATAACAAATCATCCCACCTTTCTACCCCTAAAAAACAAAACACAAACCATGTCTGTGATTTAGAGAAGCAAGGAGTAATTTAAACCAGTCTGGGTGTTTTGAAAATCACCTTTCTCAGCTCTGTATTTAATCTGTCTCACCTGAGTAGACTGCTGGGCTGGCTACTCTTATCCCTGGATCCTAAGTAATGAGTAGTAATTGTGATTTGGAAAGAGTTCAGTGCTGGGTAAAGGACTATTTATCTTCTGGAGAATCCAGAGGACTATACCTTAAGAAAATAGTCCTATAGACTACATCTTAAGAAAATTGTCAACTAGATTTCAGTTTCTTTAGCTACCATGTGTAATTGTAATATGAATTATGTTAGAGGCAGTCATAACTAACCTTTAAAAATGTTAAATTAACTTTATTTGAAATATAATTTGCATTGAATAAAATGTTGCCTTTTCCAGTGTACACTGTGAGGTGTTATGACAAATGTATGAACCATGCACCCACCACTACCATTAGCATGTAGAACATTTCTATAACCCTAAAAAGTTCCCATGTTCATTAGAGTTAGTCTCCCATCCCTAGACAACTAATTGCTTTCTGTGATGACAGATTCATTTTGCCTGTTCTCAAATTCCATAGGAATGGAATCTCATAGTATCTGTCATTTGTGTTGGCTTCTTATATTCAACATAGTGTTTTTGAGGTTTTTTTTTTTTTGTAATGTGCTTGTATCCGTTTATTTTCCTTTTTTATTGGTTAGTAGTATTTTATTTGGAATGTACCACAGTTTATCCATTCACCTCTTGATGGACATTTGAGTTGTTTGTCATTTTTGGCAAAACAAGTATTTATCTCAAGAGGAATGTGACTGGAGTGAGACCTAGCCATTGGTGGGTAAAAAACTAGCACCAAAGGCGGGGCGCAGTGGCTGAAGCCTGTAATCCCAGCACTTTGGGAGGCCAAGGCGGGCGGATCACGAGGCCAGGAGATCGAGACCATCCTGGCTAACACGGTGAAACCCCGTCTCTACTAAAAATACAAAAAATTAGCCAGGGCGCCTTGGCAGGCGCCTGTAGTCCCAGCTATAGGCTGAGGCAGGAGAATGAATGGCGTGAACCCGGGAGGCGGAGCTTGCAGTGAGCTGAGATCGCGCCACTGCACTCCAGCCTGGGTGACAGAGCGAGACTCCGTCTCAAAAAAAAAAAAAAAAAAACTAGCACCAAAAAAGGCATCAAGCTTTCTTGAGGTTTCAAACTGCTTCCTGTAACCTCATTTATATGTAACAAATATCAGTATCACATAACTAAATTATCCCCAAAAGAAATTACTCAAAGTTTCTCTATTAGCTGATAAAGCTCCCATAGCCTTCTCAATGTAAAAGATCACTTTTTGTCTCAGTGTTGAAAACTGTTAGATCAGCGTACTCGTTTATTACCTTATTTAAAAGAACCAGGTGATAAATGGAAGCAGTTATTTTTACTATTATTCTAGCTATATTTCTGATTGCAGGTGATTCAAAGACCTCAAAGAGAAAGTCCCTATTATGAAGGCATTATCTAGAAGAGAATCTATTTCTATACACATGTAGATATAAACATTATAAATTTTTCACATACTCATCTATTTACCTATCAAATTAAAAATTCTAAATATTGTCAGAGTTCAGTGTAGCTGCATGGCTAGAAAAGGCTAGTAGCAAGGGGGACCTCGTGTCAGGCTTTTGAGGACTGGGGAGTGGGGAAGGCATTCCCAGAAGGAGATGGGTTTGACTACAGGCAGGGCAATGAGGACCACTTAGAGGAGAGTGAATCAGGGCAGCAGATCGTAAAATTATGTAGGTAGGAAGTGGCCAAATTAAGGAGTATTTTATAGGCTGCATTTTGAAGTTTGGATTTTATCCTAGAAGCATTTGAGACTAGCTACGAATTTTTCTAGAGAATGATGATGTTATTAGAGTAGTATTTAGGAAGGTCTCATTCCTATCCTCTTTACATTTATATATAGCAAATATGGTTGTTTACCAATTCTGGTAACTAAATTATCCCAAGAAGGAATAATTCAAAATTCTGCATAAGCTGATTACATTTATTTAACCTTTTTAACACAAAAGATTGTTTTCCTATACACCCAGTAAGCGTAGGAAACCATGACTTATTAATTTCATCAATATTCTTCTGATATTTTCTCCTTATGCACTGAGGTTGGGGCTAGTTTTTTCCACTGAAATGAAAATGGCTCAAAATTGAAGAAGCAGAGAAAACATAATCTTTTTATTTCATTTAATCAGTTTTGTCCTGCCAATTAGACAGCTAAATTTCCCCTCTAGAATGTCAATTTTTTGTTTTTTCCTGTTGAAATGATGATAGAATGAATAATTATGTATATGATTAGTGTATTTAGAGATCAAAATTTTATATAAATAAATATTGACAAAGACAGTGGAGAGACAGTTGAAATAATGTTGTTCATAATATGAAATATATTGACTGAGTCCCTAAATATAACTTGTCCCCTGGTATTTAGCATTTATATTTCTTGCCCCCCTCTCCCCGCAAGAGAGTCTTGCTCTGTTGCCCAGGCTAAAGTGCAGTGGCATGATCTCAGTTCACTGCAACTTCTGCCTGCCAGGTTCAAGCAATTCTCTTGCCTCAGCCTCCCAAGTAGCTGGGATTACAGGCTTGCGCCACCACGCCTGGCTGATTTTTGTGTTTTTTTTTTTCTTTTTTGTTTTTTTTTGTTTGTTTGTTTGTTTTGAAATGGAGTCTTGCTGTGTCACCAGGCTGGAGTGCAGTGGCCCGATCTTGGCTCACCGCAACCTCTGCTTCCCGGGTTCAAGTGATCCTCCTGCCTCAGCCTCCCAAGTAGCTGGATTACAGGCACGTGCCACCACACCCAGCTAATTTTTGTATTTTTGGTAGAGACGGGATTTCACTATGTTGGCCAGGATGGTCTCGATCTCTTGACCTCGTGATCAGCCCGCCTCTGCCTCCCAAAGTGCTGGGATTACAGGCGTAAACCAGTGCTCCCGGCCAAGCATTCATATTTCTCAAAGAGTTAAATTTTATATTTAAAGCTGATTTTGGGAAATGTCATCATTCCAGAAGAAATTTAATAAACTGCTTCCTTATTAAAGGTAAGTCCATTAATCAAACCATGCCACAGATCATTAAATATCCTCTGATTCATGATTCATAATGTTTGGTCTATTTCAGCAAAGGTTGGCCTTTTGCTTGAAAAGGATTATTGCACATGTACAAAATGTGACCATTAATATTGAACACCAAGAATGTTTGTATTGGATGGAGTAGGTTATTTTGAAAAGTGCAACCATTTGCTATTATTTCTATTACTAAGTATATGTCTGTTGTTTAGCATACACAGAGGAATACTATATTCATATGCTATATGCTGTGATGTACGCATGTACTTATAAAGTCTAAAGTATATTCCAGTATATGCTGATGCTTCTCCTTATTGCATCTATGACAAGGGATGATCACAGATGCATATAATTGACTACCCTTAAGCAAAATTGGCTCTACTGAGGTCAGGGAGGGCTGATATGGTAAATTTTACATTGCAAAGCTAAATTATTTGTCAAGTTTGATAAGTTGTTTATGCTCATTGCATATTTGAGTTCTTCTAAAGGGGATTAATGATGATGTGGCCTTTGAAAAGCTTTATTCCTGCATGTCCTTTTACACCTGTCTCTAGTCCTCTTCCATAATACTGTGGTTGGAAATAATCCATATTGGATGGGCCAGCTCTTAATGGTGTGCAACCTCACTTCTTAGAAAGGACTGCGATTGAGAGTCTGGATTGTTCTCCTGCACATATGTACTTGCATGTGATGCTTCCATACACAGTTACTGTTGCTCTTCCTGAGGGCTGCATACAGGATTGGTGCCTGGGTTTAAGCCCAAGCATGCTCTCCTTCAGCTTGACTTTACTCCATTCACACACTTTGGAGTTTGTTTCAGATGAGTATATAATCTTAATAAATTATGATTTGACTGCAAAATTTTAAATCAATCACTTAATAATGTTTTATTAGGACTCTACCATATATTTAGGGCACGGCCCTGGTCCTTTTTGGAAATCTTTAATTTTGTTTTTATACTTTGCCTTGATCCAAGAGGATTTTAAGTGGTTTACAAGGAGCAAAGTAATATAAGTTGGAAGTATTACAGTTTAGAAAAGGAAAACAGTAATTTGGGGATCTGGTTCAGGCTTCTATAGAATTTTTCATTTAGTTGAGGGAATACAAATGAATTTTTCAAACAATAAAAAAAGTCCTCTGTTGATTGGCTCCAGTGAGCAGCACAGTGAGTGCTCTTTGAGAGTCCAGGAGAGTTCCCAAGACGGGGGGAAGTGGGGGCCAGGGGCATTGTAGCTGGGATGCTCAGGCAAAGAGATGGAGTTTGAGCTGCTTCTTAAAGTGAAGGGTAGGGAAGATGATGTAATCGATCTCTGAACAGTGATAAATGTAGAAAGGATGTTCAGAACACACTCTGTCTTACTAAAGGAGCTCTTTTCAACTGGTACATTTTTCATGCTCAGTAACTACCTACTTTAAAATTCAGTAGGGAAACATCTTTTTAATTCTCAGTTTAAGATGCAAAGCATAAATATATTTCTTTAAAGACAGTACATTAATTAACTATAGAAAAAATAAACTCCAGTTGACGACTATCTCTTAATAAAAATCATAACTTTATATACCTTCATTTAAAAAGTTTGTATTTTAATTTAGACAAAATATTGGCCAAATTTTATAACAGCTAATTTCCAAGCTTACATTCATTTTCAACTCAAGATAGTGTTGTTTAATTTGCATTTCAAGAACTACTCAGTTGTTATTTTTATATTCTTTTTATAACTCATTGCTGTATGCATCTAAAGTTACTGTGTGAAATTTCTAGAGAAGTACTCCTGATTGGGTTATTTTGTCCATCAGTATGATTAGTACATGCAACTGATAATTTGGTAATTTGCTCAGCTATAGCTTTTGGTAAAGACTGACAAGATATCACAAGTAACCGTCTTAGCTGTGATGATTTGGTTTAGTTTTAATTTTTAATTTTTTATTATTTATTTATTTTTTGAGACAGTACTCAGCTGACTGCAATGTCCACCTCCTGGATTCAAGCCATTCTCTTGCCTCAGCCTCCCAAGTAGCTGGGATTACAGGCACCCACCACCACATCCAGCTAATTTTTATATTTTAATAGAGATGGGGCTTCACCATGTTGGCCAGGCTGGTGTTGAGCTCCTGACTTCAAATGATCTGCCTGTTTTTGCCTACCAAAGTGCTGGGATTACAGGTGTGAGCCACCACACCCGGCCTAAATTTTTATTTTTTTTAAATCACTACCCAACTTTATTCTACCAGCTAGTGATAAATATTATGAAGCAGAATTCATCAAATATGGTTGCTTGTTTCTTTCTAGGAATATTAGAATGAAACACAATTGTCTGTGTCCTCACTGAACTTCATGTAAACATCTATTATAGCAACTTTCTCAGTTTAATATCTGTTCCTCTTCTTAACAGTAAGTTCTTCAAGGATAGGGTTACTGTATCTTAATCATTAGGTATCTTAATCATTATATTCCTAGCACTGGAAACTGTAGCCAGCACAGAGTAAATCTTTAGTAACCATTGACTCAGTGAAAGCTTTAGTGAGCATTGCTACAACTAATTATAATCAGCCTCACCCAAATCTGTATTACCATTTTGCAGCACTTGCCAACTCAGTACTTCGTAGACTCATACAACACGAGAGATGGAGTGATTTTTAAGGTGACCTAATTTCCTTTTTCACGGTTGGAAGAAAGCTGAGATCCAGAGAAAGGATTGACTTGCCATGGGACAGAGAGGCTGTGACTGGCAGAGGTGGGCCTGGAACTCTGAGCACCTTGTGGTCAGACCTGTTCTTAGCCACTCCTTGCTACTGCTTACTGACCACTCAGCCACCTCTCTCCAGCAATTAAACTTGTCATGTGGTTGGTGATGCTGCTTTTTACACATAACAGCTCCACCGACTTTGCTCCTTGGTATTTACAATGTTTAATTGGGTTGCTTTGAAATAACATTTTTCTGACAAAGGCTGATATCTAACCTAGTCAGAAATTTCCTAAAGTTTCAGGATACAGATTATGTGATACAGATAGCTTTCTTACTGCATGAGTTTAGTAATTTCATAAAATCACATAGGTAAGGATGAGAAAAATGACCCTTTATTCCCATAATACTGTAAGTCACATGTAGTTTCTTGAAATGATATTCTGAAAAAAGTGTGCACGAAATGCCATCCTTTCGAACTGACTTTATACTGACTCTTGATTTGATGATTGGCCTCAGTGGCCTTTCAGGTAGGAAAAGAAGTATGGAAGAGCAGAGTGAGCTGTTTGTTAAGTTAAAAGAAATTCATAGATTACTGACAAATGTGGAGTCATTCTAGGTTTTAATAAATTTGGCTCCATTTGCAGCTTAGGGTGAAAAGGGGTTAATTTTCTTTTAGTAGGTGAAAAGGTGTTAATTTTCTTTTTGATGGGGAAAAAGCCAAATGATAAGGTAGGAGGGATACGTGATTCCAAATTCCAACAAGGGAAAACTCAAAATACCCTAGAGTAGGGTTTAAAGAAGCTGTCTCCAAAGGCATGGGTACGGAAACCACCAAGGAGATTTTATGATGTGGTAGAAGACAGTTTGTTTCCTCCCCAGGCCTGAAAGGAGAACAGTGAGCAGAACCAGAAAAGAGTGTGTTCATTTCCTATTGCTGCTGTAACGTATTACCACAAGTTTAGTAACTTAAACCATTGGAGACGTCTGGAGGTCAGAAGTATGAACTGGTCTTACTGGTCAAAACCCAAGTGTCACTGGGGCTACATTCTTTTCTTGGAGGCTCTAGGGGAGTGTTCGTTTTCTTGTCTTTTCCAGGATGGTCCCACATGCATTCCTTGGCTTGTGTCCTGTTACTCCATCCTCCCAGGCAGCAGCCGGGGTCAGGTCCATCTCACTTTGCATCACTCTGACCTCCTCTGCCTCCTTCAACTTTAAGGACACTTGTGATTACATTGGGCCCACTTGGATAATCCAGGCTAACCTCCTTATCTTAAAGTCAGCTGATCAGCCAGAATAATTTCATCTGCAACCTTCCCTTTGCTATGTAAAGCAACTGCTATGGTTTGGATATGGTTTGTTTGGCCTTGCCAAGTCTCATGTTGAAATTTGACCCCAAGTGTTGGAGGTGGAGCCTGATGGGAGGTGTTTGGGTCATGGGAGTGGATCCCTTATGAATGGCTTGGTTTCCTCCTCCAGTAATGAGTGCATTCGCGCTCTGTCAGTCCCTGAGAGAACTAATTGTTTAAAAAAAAAAAAAAAAAAAGCCTGGCACCTTCCTCCCCTCTTTCTTCCTTCCTCTCTTGCCATGTGGTGCCTGCTTCCCTTTGCCTTCTGCCATGAGTAGAAGCAGCCTGAGGTCCTCCCCAGATGCAGATGCTGATGCCGTGCTTCTTGTACAGTCTGCAGAACTATGAGCCAAATAAACCTCTTTTCTTTATAAATTACCCAGTGATGTGGTTTGGCTGTGTCCCCACCCAAATCTCATCTTGAATTCCTACATGTTGTGGGAGGGACCCAGTGGTAAGTAATTGAATCATGGCAGCAGGTCTTTCCCCTGCTATTTTCGTGATCATGAATAAGTCTCATGAGATCTGATGGTTTTAAACACAGGAGCTTCCCTGCACAAGCTCTCTCTCTTTGCCTGCTGCCAGCCATGTAAGACATGACTTGCTCCTCCTTGCCTTCCATCATGATTGTGAGGCCTCCCCAGCCACGTGGAACTGTAAGTCCATTAAACCTCTTTTTTTTTTTTTATGAATGGTCAAGTCTCGAATATGTCTTTATCAGCAGCGTGAAATGGACTAATACAGTAAATTGGTACCAACAGAGTGGGGCACTGCTGAAAAGATACCCGAAAATGTGAAAGCGACTTTGGAACTGGGTAATAGGCAGAGGTAGGAACAGTTTGGAGGGCCCAGCATTAGACAGGAAAATGTAGGAAAGTTTGGAACTCCCTGGAGACTTGTTGAATGACTTGGACCAAAATGTGGATAATTATATGGACAATGAAATCCAGGCTGAGGTGGTCTCAGATGGAGATGAGGAACTTGTTGGGAACTGGAGCAAAGGTGACTCTTGTTATGTTTTAACAAAGAACCTGGTAGTGTTTTGCCCCTGCGCTAGAGATTTGTGGAACTTTGAACTTGAGAGAGATGATTTAGAGTATCTGGTGGAAGAAATTTCTTTCTTTCTCTTTCTTTCTTTCTTTCTTCCTTTCTTCCTTTCTTCCATACGGAGTTTTGTTGTTGTTGCCCAGGCTGGAGTACAATGGTGCAGTCTCAGCTCACTGCAACCTCCGCCTCCCGGGTTCAAGCAATTCTCCTGCCTCAGCCTCCCGAGTAGCTGGGATTACAGGCATGTGCCACCACACCCGGTTAATTTTGTTTTTAGTAGATGGGGTTTCTCCACGTTGGTCAGGCTGGTCTCAAACTCCTGACCTCAGGTGATCCTCCTGCCTCAGCCTCCCAAAGTGCTGGGATTACAGGCGTGAGCCACCGTGTCTGGCGGAAGAAATTTCTAAGCAGCAAAGCCTTCAAGAAGTGACTTGGGTCCTGTTAAAGGCATTCAGTTTTATAAGGGAAGCAGACCATAAAAGTTCAGAAAATTTGTAGTCTGACAATGTGATAGAAAAGAAAATTCCATTTTATGAGGGGAAATTCAAGCCAGCTGCAGAAATTTGCATAAGTAATGAGGAACCAAATGTTAATCCCCAAGACAATGGGGAAAATGTTTCCAGGGCATGTCAGAGACCTTTTCAGCACCCCCTCCTATAACAAACCTGGAGGTTTAGGAGGGAAAAATGGTTCCATGGGCCTTGCCCAGGGTCCCTCTGCTGTTTGCACCCTAGGAACTTGGTGCCCTGTGGCCCAACTGCTCCACTAGTAGCTTAAAAGGGGCCAAGGTACTGCTTGGGATGTGGCTTCAGAGGGTGACAGCCCCAAACCTTGGCAGCTTCCACATAGTATTAGCCTGCATGTGCACAGAAGTCAAGAATTGAGGTTTGGGAACCTCCACCTAGATTTCAGAGGATGTGTGGAAATGCCTGGATGCCGAGGCAGAAATTTGCTGCAGGGGTGGGGCCCTCATGGAGAACCTCCCCTAGGGCAGGGCGGAAGGGAAATGTGAGGTCAGAGCCCCCACACAGAGTCCTTCCTGGGGCATTGCCTAGTGAGAAGAGATCATAGTGGAGTGACAAGAGATCCTCCAGATCCCAGAATGGTAGATTCACTGAGAGCTTGCACCATGCACCTGGAAAACCTGCAGACACTCAACGCGTGCCTGTGAAAACAGCCAGGAGGGGGGTATACCCTGCAAAGCCACAGGGGCAGAACTGCCTAAGACCATGGGAGTCCACCTCTTTTTTTTTTTTTTTTTTTTTTTTTTTTTTTTTTTTTTTTTTTTTTTTTTTTTTTTACCCCAGACAGAGTCTTGCTCTGTCCCCCAGGCTGGAGTGTGTGGCACGATCTCAGCTCACTGCAACCTGCGCCTCCCAGGTTCAAGCAGTGCTCCTGCCTCAGCCTCCTGAGTAGCTGGGATTACAGGTGTGTGCCATGCCACCACGACCGGCTAATTTTTGTATTTTTAGTAGAGACAGGGTTTCACCATGTTAGCCAGGCTGGTCTCGAACTCCTGACCTCATGACCCCCTGCCTCAGCCTCCCAAAGTGCGGGGATTATACGCGTGAGCCACCGCGCCTGACCTCATGCATCACTCATCAGTGTGACTGGGATGTGAGACATGGAGTCAAAGGAGATCATTTTGGACCTTTAAGATTTGACTGCCCTACTGGATTTTGGACTTGTATGGGGCCGTAGCCTTTTGTTTTGGCCAATTTCTCCCATTTGGAATGGCTGTATTTGCCCAATGCCTGTACCCGCATTGTATCTAAGAAGTAACTAACTTGCTTTTGATTTTACAGGCTCATAAGCGGAAGGGACTTGCCTTGTCTCAGATGAGACTGTGGACTGTCTGAGTTAATGCTGAAATGAGTTAAGACTTTGGGGGACTATTGGGAAGGCATGATTGGTTTTGAAATATGAGGACATGAGATTTGGGAGTGGCAAGGGGCAGAATAATAATGGTTTGGCTGTTTCCCCACCCAAATCTCACCTTGAATTCCCATGTGTTGTGGGAAGGACCTGGCCAGAGGCAATTGAATCATGGAGACAGGTCTTTTCTGGGCTATTCTTGTGATAGTGAATAAGACTCATGAGAACTGGTGGTTTTAAACACTGGAGTTTCCCTGCTCAAGCTCTCTCTCTTTGCCTGCTGCCATCTATGTAAGACATGACTTGCTCCTCCTTGCCTTCCATCATGATTGTGAGGCCTCCCCAGCCACATGGAACTGTAAGTCCATTAAACCTCTTTCTTTTGTAAATTGCCAAGTCTTGAGTATGTCTTCATCAGCAGCATGAAAATGGACTAATACATCCAGCCTCAGGTATTCTTTTATAGCAGTGAAAATTGACTTTAGACAGTAATATGTTCACAAATTCTGGGGAGTAGGATGGTGGATATCTTTGAGGGGCCATTATTCTGCTTACCACAGAGAGTGAGAGATAAGGAGAGTTTGTTGCCTTAGGTGGAGTCATGAACTTCAGCTGGGAGTACATCTAGGCTGAGGCAACCTCCACGGAAGAGCCAGGGAAATAAATGCTTTGCCTTCCAGTCCTGTGGGGACTGTTCAGTGTGTTATAGAAGGAGTCCCCAACATCCCAGGCCATGGACCAGTGAGCTGCGGGTGAACTAGCACTCACTGCCTGAGTATTAGTGCGTGAGCTTCGCCTCCTGTCAGATCAGTGGCGGCATTAGATTCTCATAAAAGTGCAAACCCTATTGTGAACTCTGCATGCGCAGGAGGGATCTAGGTTGCACACTCCTTATGAGAATATAACTAAAGCTTGATGATTTGAGGTGTAACAGTTTCATCCCCAAACAATCCCCCCGCCGCCTCACCTACTCAATCACTGTAGCATTCCACAGTCTCTATAGCAACAGAATACCCCCTGGGGTGGGGTAGTGCAGTCAGCCTTTTTTTGAGAACCACTGGCAGTGAGATGGGGTCATCTTTAGAGTCATACCAACCTCCTCAGGGCATTGTCTAGCAGGGAAACTAGTCAGAAAGATGGGCTGTCTGAACAGGACTAAGAGAGCACAGAGAAACCAAACACTAGTGAGCTACCTTCACTCTCTAACCCAGCCATGAGCTCCAGCTAACCCCCACTCAGCCGCCTGCAGATGCCCAGGTGGACATGGGCCATGCTACTAAGAAATGGCGAGTCTGCTCTAGGGCAGCTTTAATATGAAATCTCAGTTTAGGAGTATTTTATGGCTTCTATTAAATGGAGACGTTAGACTCCTTTGAAAAATTTTGCATGAAACACACTGAATCATTTCTTTCCTTTCTGTTATAGATGTCTGTGCATTTATGTAGGGATTTTTTTCTTTGCCTAAGAAGAAGTTAAACATTTTTTTACTAAATCCAGCACAAAAAGTTGTAATTTTGCTAGCTTACTAGTAGCTTGCCAGGACCGATGAGACCTTCACTTTTTTGAGACCAAGAATAACTGTAAGGTAGGGTCAAGCAATTAATTACTCTTCATCCTACGTAGCCAGCCTCATATTTTACTGCATTCTGTATGGCTGATGCTAGTCTAAAGGTACTTTAAAATACCATGTTAAAATCTTGGCTTCCACTGAAAAGCTGCTGTTATGCAGTCTGTCCAAATCTATAAACAAATGAACATCCTGAATGGAGCTAATTTTCTTGAGCTTCAGATCTTACAGCTCCGGGTCTTACGGTTACCAGGGCTTAGAGTTGGTGTGTTTAAGTTGAAAGGCAAGCGTTGTTTCTTTACTTTAAAGCAAAAATTCCAATTTATGCTAATGGAGTTAATTCTTTTTAAATCATATTTTCAGGTTTCATACTAATGGCTTATTAAGCTTCATATGCTTTTTACTATACATAGTGTGTCCAAACAGATATGTGGATCTAAATGTAGGATTGATTTAATGAAATTATTAAGTTTATCATTATTTCACATCTATCTCCTTCTGTAGTTAAAGCAAAACAAATCCATTAAGAGAGTGAATAGAATAATTCTTCTAAATGTACTGTAAGAATATACTTTCATTAGCTCTTCGTTTCTGGGTTTCATTTTGTTATTCATCAGCAGCGTATGAAGTGTCACAATTACGTTATAGAATAGTACTGGAAAGAATAGAGGCCTTGCATTCAAAGGAGACCAGAGAAAATTTCAAGTAGTTAGCACTTAGAGCAGGTATTGGTACTCTCACAGGCAATGTGAAATTGGGGGTGTCAACATGGGAAGATCATTTTAGGTAGGAAC
This sequence comes from Pongo abelii, assembly GCF_028885655.2. NCBI lineage: Eukaryota > Metazoa > Chordata > Mammalia > Primates > Hominidae > Pongo > Pongo abelii. The sequence continues at coordinate 68,311,314 of NC_071998.2, read as the reverse complement.
AGGCAGGACTCTGCTCCTGTGTTTGATGTGTTAGGCAAAGAAGTAAAAACAGTCCAAGAAGCTGACATTTATAGCTAGTGTGATGGGGCCTAAGTATGGAGATGGAAAGACACGAATGGAAACAGGAAAGTACAGAGGCACCCAAGGGAAGGAGTGAATTGAGGTGAGGTGCCTTCAGGCCATTACAAAACTCAAGTGCTTTGAAGAGGGCCTGAGTTAGGGAAGGAAGAGACTTGGCTGTTAGTTGTGTACAGGTGATAGCTGCAACTCAGAGAATGGCCAAGATGGTCAATGGGCTAGTATGAAGAGAGAAGTAGTGGGCTGGGCATGGAATTCTGGTAGATGATTGCACGTGGGATCAGTAAAAGGAAAGAAAGAGCCAAGCAGAGAAAGGAAGCATAGCTGGAGAGGCTGGTGGAGAACTAGGCAGCATTTCCAAGAAGAAGGAGGTGACCGATGGTGTCAGACACTACAGAAGAGGGTGAAGACTGAGAAGAAGCCACATGTAGGCTTTTGGAGACCTCTGAAAGAGTTGTTTCCATGTCCAGTGAGAGCAGAAGATTGATTGAGAGAGGGTGATTAAGGGAATAGGGAGAAGTGAAGACAACAACTCATGGTCTGGCAGTGAAATGGAGGTAGTAGTGGTCACTCTGAATGGTTGAGGGGAGCTGATTGGGGCAACAGAAAACCCTCCCTTCTTTGATTCACTCATTCCTATGTATTTAGAACAATGGTCTTCAACTAGGTCAGGCTACATATTGTATTGAAAAGGTTTCCCAGGTTATTTGTTCAAAGTCCTGTCTCTGTGTTGGAATCCCAGTGCTGGAGGATAAAGCACAGAACCCACACTGCTGCTGGGTCTGGAGACTCAATCTCATGATTGCGCCAGTGCTGAAAACCGTCTCCTGCCCTGAAATCCTAGATACTCCTCATGCCAGGGTTGGGGTGAGTAGAGAGAGCTGCTGTGGAAAGCAGGAAGGGGAGATTGAAAAGCACAGTTTGTAATGGAAATGCTGCAGTAACTTTCCTACTTGGTACTTGCTCTCGTCCATGGGCTTTTTGTAAATCAGGGACTGGAACAAACAGAGCTGACAGCTCTGTTTAAAAAAGCTTTTGGGGAGTTTGTAAGGAAATAAAAAGAAGCCTGATGCCATGTGAAACATGTAACCTCAATTCAGAACTGGAAAAAAAACCTTTATTGCTTTCTCAAAATGTTTTACCTACAAATTGTTTTTTTCATTAAGGTAAACAGGAGAAAAGAAAATGGCCTTGAAAAAAAAAATATATAAAAGTCTTCCCTCTTATTATTAACAGGCATTAACATTCAGAGCAGAAATTTAGGTAGACTCCTTCCTCCCTTTCCTGTCTTCCTTTCTCTCCTTCCCCTCCTTCTCTCTTTTCCCCCTTTCCCCCCTTCCTTTTCTTCCCCACCTTCCTCTCCTTTCCTTCCCTACCCTCCTGTTTTCTACCCTTCCTTCTCTCCCTCCCTCCCTTCCTTCTTCCCTTCCTTCCTTCCTGCGTCTCTTCCTCTCTTCCTCTCTTTCCCTTCCTTCCCTTCCTGCTCCCTCACCATCCTTTTAGATTGGAATACAGTGTGTACTACATATGATCTGGATCCCTGCAAGTTAAACAATGATCTAGATAAGAAGTATAATGTTAAAAATGGTATTTCAGGGAGCTGTACGCCGCTGATCTTAACAAAGCTAAGAGATGTAGGTCGAGTTCTAGATGCCTGTTGAAAGTGATTGAATTTCACAACAGAGTAATCCGTGTTTGGTAAAGAAATGGGCCCGCGGTTGCAAGATGCTAATACCAACGGTGATGAAGAGAATCTGGTCAATTCCATGTTTGGGTTTTTCACCCACTTGAGCCTTGACAGGTTTGAATTTCACTCCACTGCCTTGCCTAGCATGTCTTGCTGAACCTCTCAGCTTTTCTGTAGTTTTAGAGGTGATGGCAATTAGAATGCTAAGAAAGTCAGCTCACTGTTTTCCTTGAGGAAGAGGAGGGCATGGTGACAGAGGGAATTTGGAAGAGAGTGGGTCCAGATGGCACTAACACCTCTTGGTTTCACAGACTATTTCCACCCTCTTTACAAATTCCCTTTCAGCTAAACAAACAAATATTTAAGAGAACTGCTGGTACCAGGTCATGTTAAATATTTCTCTTACTTATTTCATGATACTACTTTGCAAGGTTAAACAATGAAAAGTAATAACGGCTTAATACAGCCTAATTTTTTCTGGAGGAATCATTAATTTCCTGCTAAACAGATGCATTTAGAAAGTATACACAGTATATATTATAAAAATAATTTTAAAGTAATAACTTACAAAGAAGTCTCCTTAAATTTGGTAGGTAGTCTTTCTCAGTCTTTTCTCTTCTGCTATAATCATGTTGAAATTCTAAAGTTCGGGGCAAGGCTTAGTCTCCTTAAGAGGGTCTCCATCAGAAAAGAATCACTTAGATGTTACCTGCTGCCAATTGTAAATTATTGTTTATGAAATACTGATATTATTCACTTAACTCTAGAAGAAAATCCTAGTTTCCCCAGTTTGTTAAAAAGTTGAGTTAATCCACGTGTAATAGTTAAAAACACATCCACCCCATCCCTTTTTTCCTATAGAAATATATATATATTTAGAAATTTTCCAATTCTTTCTATATACAATACATCAATCATTTGCATATAAAATGTTCATCTCCCCTGCTCTGGGGTATTGCACTTGGCTTTCATAGGAACCACCTAAGTCTGAAATCACAAGACTGAGAACCTATATAGTTCTTCAGTTCCTCCAGAGTTAGAGAATCACTTACAGGGTAAACCACACCCATAAATCACAGCCTGTGCCCCCATCAGTCAGATAATGAAAGTATTTGTGTAGGCCCAAGAATGCCTTTCATTGAAAAGCCAGCACTACCCATGCCAAAATATAAAACATATGTAAATGGTGTGTAGATTATTATTCATTCAGCAAATAGTTGGTAAGCAAGATCTATGAGCTGAGCGTAATGTCAGCAATTTAGCTATAGTCTGTGTTATGTTCCTTATTCTTTTGACTAGAAGGTTTATTGTGTTATGTGTATCTATAGATACATATACATTAACCAAAGTGTATATAAAATATAAGAACTAAATTAAAATAATTTTAATGCAATTGTAAAATAACAATAGATGCTTCTGTTCAAGTCACTTTTTTAGTTATATTATAGCCAGTCATGACTTTTATAGCAAATGGCAGAGGGCTTTTTTTTTTTTGAGAGTTCATTTTATTGCATTTTTATTGGTAGGTAGTGAAACTGACTTTCATTAGGAAATTAAATCTCAGCATCTTTGCCTTGAAATACTTTAATAGATTAACATGAGTGATGGCATTTGTTTTCTTGCTGTGGGTAATCATATTTATTTCTGCATGTTTAATTACAGGGTTTTTATTCCATCATAGACATGGGCTGTGTTTTCATACAAAACAGACCTTATTTCAAAGAGCTCAAAGAGGGCGGAAAAAAGATGATATAATTGGACTAGTAGTATAGATATACATGCAAAATCAAAGTATAAACCTGCAAAGTCATTTTTTGGGGAACTGCGATTTAAAACACAGCTTATATCTCTAGCCAGGAAGCCACAGGTTCTTTCGTTTGCTTTTATTGATTTTTATTTTTTACAAGCGACTTTAAAAAAAAATAACTGCTCGTTGGCCTTTAACTAGGATCTCTGCATTTCTTTTAATTTATTTATATCCTCTGTAATTACTTTTCCTTTCTTTATCCTAATTTTTCTTGATTCTGCTCCATTACACCAATTTTCTTGTCTCCTCTTGTTTCCGTTCTAAATTTTCATTTATGTTTTCAGATAAATTTATTCACTATGATGCCATCTGACCATTCTTGTGATACAAGATAGTGCAATTTCTTTCAGGCTTGAAACAAGGGCCACACTATTGATACTGTCATATGTTGCCACTGACGTCATTTCTGGGGTAAGAGACAGTTGTAACCAGTAAAATATCTGCAGAGCTTTATTAAATATTCTCTTCTCCTACTTTTGAAGTGCCCATTTCCCAGAAAGACTGGTTATTTGTTCTTTGAAAATGTAAGCTTTTTTCAATTAAACTTTTCCATTCCACACGAAACCCTGAACTTCTAGGTGAGCAAATCTTATTGTAATTATACTCTCTTAATAGAAGAGCAGGATCGATACCATTGTCCTGCATAGTATGCCAACCTATAAATTATACTGTCTGCCTTTTGGTCCCTGTAGATTGCATTAGGTACACTGCTCCAGCAGAGTTTGAACTTTGTGGTTGTGCTGGTTATAGTATATGGAGAGAGGAAATAAGCTTGCGTTGGCCTTATCTTCTTAAAAGGCATTCACACGTTTGTTTATGAATGAGTAGGGCAGACCAGGGCAGAGAAAATAAGGCATTTGTACATCTTGCTGATTTGTTTCTGGCTTCAGGGGCCATTTAAAGAGAAAGAGTAAGCATGAACAGACCAAACCTGAAGCAATTAATGAGCAGATAACTTCCCAAGCATGAGCATCACTGCCGCTTAACCTGTGTTTAGTCTTGCCCCATGACAAATCTTTCCTGTTTTCCTTTCTTTTTAACATTTCCTGACAATAGCACATATTTTCAGAATTTTGATTTTGAAATTGATGTGACCTGTAATTCCTAAGCAGTAAGTAGAGGTATCAGTTGCATTAGGTCAAACCTCAAAGTTGATCAATTCTTATTTCTCATGAGACATTGTTCTTTAGCCATTGTGTCTTTAATAGTCTTTTAAACACATTCATCTCTGGGCTAAAAATGCTTTTTAAAAAAACCAAAAAGAGTACTTTTCCAGAAGCAAACTTCATAGTCCTCTATATTATGTACTTATGGATCTTCATGTTAGAGTTATAAAAATATACAGGATGTAAGAGAGGCATGTGACCTATATGAAATAATGGATCTATATTTGGGTTGTAGGATAAAAATCAGAGGTTCTTCCAATTTAGGTTCAAAAATAGTTTGAGCCCCTAACTCATTTTTTCCTATAGCAATGGCTTATCATCATATCAACAGATTTCAGGAACCTCTGTCCTCTTGCCTGGAGGCACTCCAAAATTCATTTAGGTGGTTTATGTAATAGTGGAAAAGATTCTTAGAAATGGGACAGGGTGGATATAAGGTAATTGCTTTTTTTTTCTGATGAAATAGTGCCTGTGGGTTTTTTTTTTTTTTTGGTAGTAATTTCACAAAGATCCTAAATTGAAATCCGATGGAATAATAGGACACACAGGAGTAGCCGCTGTTCTCTATTACGTACAGCATGACTGTATCTGTGACCTATGGTTGTGCATATTGTAGGTTTATTTTTCAAACTGCCAGTTAAGATTTCCCAGAGTTTGACACAAAATCTACAATCACTGAGCCTCTACTAATACATTTGTATTGTCCGGAAGGCTGTCGAGTTCTTGGTCAAGAGAATGGCTTCCATGGTTTTCTTTCATAGGGAATGGTTTTGGAAATAAAATTTTATGCTCATACTTACTGAGGTCAGAATCCTGAAATTTCATCCAGTGATATAAATAATAATAATATGTCACAAGGTGTATTAACCATTTGCCTTGTACTAGGCCCTGTTACTATTTATATACATCATTTCATGTAGCCCTGTAACATCTCTTTGAGATAACTACTCTTATATCCTTATTTTCAGATGAGGAACTAAGAAGTTAAAAATATGCCCAAAGAGCCACATAGTAGCATTAACTCCAGCTCAGAGCTGACTCTTGACAGCTGCCAACAAATTCTCTTTATTCTTCTGGGTGGAAGACCATGAAACAGGAAAGTATTAATAACATGTAGTGTACTCTTTTCTAAAATTTTCTTCCCGTTATCATTAGTTTGGTTGGTAACAATTCTTACCCACTTTTATCTGTCTCTTTTCCTTTTCTAAAATACTATCCATTTTTATAGAAAGAGACGAAAAATGGATGGTCTTTTCTCCAGCTGGACATTCTTGAAGGTATATGCTGAAAGAACCGTTATTCTGTAGTGTGCCTTACCACTGACAGCCTGGGTGTATATTCTTCAGCCTTATTTTGTTTGTTTCTCCACTGGAAAAATGAAGATGAGATCACTATGCCTTGCTATCAAAGTAGGGATGAAGGACTAATGTCCTTCATAATTACAGACAGTATAATTATAAATAGTAGGCCAGGGATGTAACTGTAAATATGAAAATGTGAGGTTTCCTCATGAGATACTGAGTGATCTCAGCAGCCTGCAAAAGGTGCTATGCGTCAAAGGACATAGAACAGTAGGAGAAAGAGCACTGAGCGATCACATAGTCCCAAAGTTAGCAGGGATGCTTTCGGGGAGGCATACCTGGAAAGAGGATGTAAATTCACCTTGCTGTGAAGGACTGGAGGAGCCAACCTTTTAAATGCTGTGGCTAGTGGAGGGTCTTGAGTGTGCCTTTGGGGCATGAAAGCCAGGAGCAAGCACACTCTGTTTAGCAGACATGTGGCTTCAGGGCCTTGGCAGGCAGAACAGGTTGATTATGCATTGCCATGGTTATTCTGCCACTGAACAGTTATACTCCAGCACCATTCTTCATTGCTCTGCCAAAGCACTTATGCCTTGGAGCTCTGAGTCCAGGCACAGAAGGGACTGTCCTAAGTGAGTGAAGTGGTCAGGACGTCACTGTAGGCACTGGGAATTTATTAAAATGAGGATGAGGCAGAATGGAGAGTTTTATTCTCTGTATTTGTGAGAGCTTTCTTCCGATGCAAGAAGGAAACCCCATCTAGTTTCATGAAAACATGAACCTTGCCTAACCGACTTGGCTGCAGGCAAACCAACCCTGCCCCCGTGTTTTGAAATTTGGGCTCTTTCCTCTTTCATGTTCTTTTTCATCAAGTGTGAACTCCTGATTCTATGTCAGCAGTTGATCCCCATTAAAAATAATCTTCAGCAGAATCTTGTTTTCCATATCCTATTGACTTTGGCACCTGCTCTGTTTACTTAAGCACTCAATTGATAAGAACTGGAATCTTTGCTGATTTTTACCTAAAGCTAGAAAAGAAAACCTTTCAAGCCAGCAAAAATAACCTTCCTCTGAAACAATACATCAAAGGAGTGGTGCCAGCTCAGTTGGTATTAGGTTGTGCATTGCATGGGTTGGAAATGATGGAGTGTAAAGAAAAGGGGTCTTTGCAGCAGGCAGAAGTAAAGCAACAACAATTAAAGTAAACAGAGCAAACTTTCCATGACATGCTGATTTGTAATAACCCCCAGGATAGGACCCTACTGGAAGATGGGTTAGCTAGTGGGAAACTGACAGAAAGGATCAGGAGAGGGGAGGCAGGACACAGTTACTAGAACAGAGATATATAATAAAGGCTTGGAGATAGAAACAAAAGCAAAACATTTAGAACGGTTAAGACTCACTTGATGTCACTTACCTGTCCCAGTGATTGGGTTCTTTTCAGTGCCCTCTGTGAAGACAAGAATGACATCAGAGCATACGTCCAGCTCTACTTTCTAAGGAGCCACAGATTTTGGCTCTTCATGCAGAAATACTCAGAATATCCAGATAATGACACATATCAGAAACCTTATCACTGAACATTTTAAATTCCATGCTGGGGGAAGGAGGCATGTCCTACACAATAGGCATCCTGTTTTGGGGGAGGTTTATCACAAAAACTTTTTGTTGATCACTGAGGGGAAAAAAATGGGGTTTTCATCTGAAACCTTGGGTGTCTCCATCTTTTTCTCTCTGATTTTGTGCAAGCCATACAACTATGTTGGATTTACTTTCTCCATCTCCAGTGGAAGAAATGACCTTGTTGAGTAAAACAAGTATGTTAAGTGTCGATTCATAAACACAGGTTTGTATAGAAAGAGAGGATATGAAATTAGACACACCTGTGAAGATCTGGGGATGGGTGACATCTTTTTTTTCCAGTAAACATTTATTGATCCTTTATGGGGTACTAAGCACTTTAGTAAGAGCTGGGGAGAGGAGAAAAGAGCAATGGTGGTCCTTGTTCCCCAGGAGCTCTCAGACCCTGTGTGAGACAGATGTGGGGGTGGAGATGTGCCATGGCGGTGAGCAGGCAGGAGTGATGGTGCCTGGGAAGAGGCAGGCGAGGGTCACGAGAGCCTACAGAGAAAAGGAGGCATTTGAGTCGGTCATGAAGGACACCAGCAGTTTTTACAGGTGGACAAAGGACATGTAAGGCAAAGAGAACCTCAAAGAGAGAAAGTGTGGACATCTGGATGGGTTTGCCAGGTCTGGGGAACTGAAAGGAGGTCTGAGTGGCTGCCAAGATTAAAGGCACAGAGTGGGAGGTGAGGAGGCTAGGAAGTTCTAGAGGGTTCAAATCAGAAATGCTTTGTCCTATAAATCGTGTGGAGCTGTGGAAAGGCTTTAAGCAGGTGAGTGATGTGATTAGGTTTATGTTCCCGAGAAATCATTCCATCAGACTGTGGAGAACGGACTGGAAAAAGATCTTCGTGGATGCAGAAGATGAGCATAGACACTGTTGCTGTGGCCCGAGCAGGAAAGAATGAGGCCCAGACCCAGGGCAGTAGAGGTGGAGTTGGAGAGGAGGGACACAGTGAGAGAGAGATGGAGGAGACTGAAGAATACTGAGTGAGTAAACTGGAAGTGGTGGATGCAGGAGACCAGGAGGAGCCAGGGTTGTCCAGGATTTCTGGCAGAGGTGACTTGGTGAGTGAGGGCATTATTGACTCTGACAGATAAATGAGAAGAAAACCAGCTTCTGAGGGTAGTGGAAGCAGATAGGGGCATGTGAGGCATGTTGGGACATGTTGGGACATGCTGGGATTGAAGGGGCCTGCGGCCATCAGGTGAAGTGTGTAGCCAACATTTGGAAGTACTGTCCTAGAGCTTAGGTGAAAGCCTGGCTGAATAGGTAAGGTGCCACTGGTATCATAGAATGAGGAGAAAGTAGTATCAGAAAATCACAGAACGTAGTTTTAGACAGAGTGGTCAGGACAGCATTATCAAATACTGCCAAGGGCTGGGCAAGATGGCTCATGCCTGTAATCCCAGCACTTTGGGAGGCCAGGAGTTTGAGACCAACCTGGGCAACATGATGAGACTCCATCTCTACAGAAAATTTAAAAATTAGCCAGGCATGGTGGCGCGCCTGTAGTCCCCAGCCACTCAGGAGGCTGAGGTGAGAGGATCGCTTGAGCCTAGGAGGTCGAGGTTTCAGTGAGCCATGATTGTGCCACTGCTCTCCAGCCTGGGCATCAGAGAAGGCAAGTAAGAGAAGAGCTGAAAGGGGCCCCTTGGATTTGATCATCTCCTGCCAGCTTTTGCTTTGTGGAACTGTGGAGATGGAAAATAGATTACAACAGGCTGGGGGCAGCAGGGTAGGAAGCAGGTTGAAAAGCCAGTACAGATGACCAGATGACCATTTTCCTTCAGTTTAGCTGGGAGAGGATTCAGAAAGCACTGGCCGGTAAGGTACCCATGGGGTCAGGTTTAAATCATCATTCTAGTTGTAGACCCCACATGGCTCCACATTGAACTCCTGACCCCACTCTAATATCAAGGCTTTGTCTCGATATTGTCTGTGGCTGAGTAGTGCACTATCAGGTCTATAAAATCTCTGGTAAAAAAAAAAAAAAAAACTCATTATTTCTATTTTTTAGATAGTTTTAGGATGCTTGAGAGTCATGTTTTAATTCCCCCATCCCTGCAGTGAGATGTTATGTTCCTTTGTGGAAAACCTTTGGGAGTCATCAGTTATCCTCTTCCACAGTTAAATAATCGACGTCCTTTGCTGTCGGCTGGAGTGGGGGGTGCTGTCCTGTGACTCATGTGTTCTCATTCACAGCATGTTGAGCAATGCACTTGGTGCTAGTGCCTAATAAAGCATGCTGAAGATGTTGTCACTGAGCTCAAATTTTCCTCAGTGGGGCTAGATTTCTGTCACCACACATTTTTCTTCATGCTACGCTCTGAGATACTTCTCAATGAAACATTTGTCCTTTTTTCCTTTATTATGTCTAGAACGGTGTCTTCTCTAACTTAGCATTGCATTTTGCTGTCGGATATTTATCTCTGATTCTGAATTGTATTTTTAGTGTTGCTTGTGTTCTTTCCTTTTTCTTTTTCCCCAACAAAGGACTTCTTGGAAGGTCTTCCCTCCCTGTCTCCCTCCAGACTGCCTTAGGGAAGCCAGAAGCCATGCACAGTGAGACTTATGATGCGGACGTTGGCTCTGATGAGAGGCCAATACCACAGCCCTCAGAAGGGCAAAGGCTCAGCTCCCTGGATAGACCACTCCTTATTCCCACCACACTAATTAATTGTCATCTCAGAAGGCAATGAGACTAATTGTTCCGGCATTGCCCTGGCCAAGCCAACTCTGGAAGAGGCAAAGAGCTGCCAGCTTTTCTGCTGTTGGCCAGGAATCTGTATCCCAGCAGTCTGTCAGGGGAAACAAGCCAATTTGGGGTTTGAATTGCTGCCTCAGAGATGCCAGCAATGGGGTTGCTTGTTAAGAGAGTTGCACCCTAAGACTCCAGTGAAATAGCTTGAAGATGTGTGAGAGTGGTTTGAATTCCGACGCGTGAAAGTATGTGCTTTGCTTGGGAAGTGGAAATTGCCCTATTCAAGTGGGCTTCTGAGTCCCCTTTGCCACTTAGCTTGTCACTGAACTTAAAACCTTTGTTCTTTACTTTCAACTTTACTGAGGGGGAGGAATGTGGTGTTAATAGATGTGAAAGCTCTGTAGAAGATGTTACTGGACACATCAGAGAAAGAACTGTGATTTTTAGACTCTTGGCAGTGGCTTCACAATGGCCCCAAGGAGACAGGGGTAGGTGGGACTGTTCTCATCAATCGTGATAGAGAAAGTGAAGCTGAAAACCACTTATGTGATTTGTCTGAGGTCCTACCTAGCTGGCTGAAATCCAGAGCATCCAACACGACTACATCACCTAACATCTAAAATGACATTGCCTTGAAGGGACAGAAACTAAAATGGACAGATACTCACTTAAGTGCAGGTCTGCTGCTATCATAGAGTGCCTTTGTGCAAATGGAAAAGGCATCTCTAGGGCCCATGGGCAGGCAAATTACACAAAGGTGCTTCTTACTGACTAACCAAGGCACACAGCTTGGTGAGCAGAATGCTGACTGGTTCCAGGCCCCAGGTTGATCTCCACCACATGTCCCTTTGCATAAGGCCCAAGATGCACAACCACACAGGGAGGCCCTGCATAGATGTTTGCCTTGACAGTGGACTAGTTCATAGATATTTGTAGCCAGTTGACCAAATCCTTATTTTATCTCACCACTTTTCATTCCCAAGGTAAAAAATAAAGTTCATCTATTAAAAAACTAATCATAAGTGCCCCACCTGAACAGTATTCTTAAGGAGCTCTTTTTTTTAAATCACTTTTCTCTCCCTGTAAATTATACTACCCACCCTTCCTTTTTGATATCTGCTGTAGCAAATTGTAAGGCAGCACTCTGCCCACAGGACGTGGTCTTTAAAGGAGTCATTTCCTCTTCCATCTCCTCCAGGCCATTCCCATCGTGTTTTTCGTGGCACTGGCAACAGGAAGGCACACTGAATAGCAGTGCTGAAAAGGCACTTTGTTGTTTATGTTATTACTGTGGGTTTGTCTCTGACTAATAATTAGCGTTTCCGGCTTTCTGAATTTATTTGCCAAAATATTTGCAGGACTTTCGTGAACAAATAAGGGATGTTTCTCGACATAACTGACCACTGCCTTGCAAGGCTGAGCAGGGGATGTTTCTAGACATAATAGACCACTGCCTTGCAAGGCTGAGCAAACTTCTGGCTGTTGGAGTTTTTTTAGATGGATTTGCTCAGGGAAAGATTATCCTAGTAAGGCAAACACCTTCTAAATCACTAATCTGGCATTGATGCTATCTCAGCGACCACAGTTCAGGAAGTTTGAAGTATTCCAGTGTTCCTTTCAGGACAGGGTAGGTCATTACTGAGGGGTGGCGAGTTCTTGGGTCCCAGGGGCAAAAGTCTAGTCCTGTCTGAGTTCCCTCCCAGTGAAGTTCGTGAGCCTCAGCTTCCTCATCTGTAATGTGAGATAATCATATTGGTCTGGTCTGGCTCATAGAATTGTAGTTGAGGGTTAAATGAAAGAAAATATATGTAGAAGTGCTTTGCTAACTCTAAAACATTACAAAAATGTTATTTATATTAGACTCTAAGGATACTGTTCTCTGAGGGAGGATCACTGTGTTTAGGTTAAAAGGGACGTGCTTCACTCTCTGCTGCATTTTCTCCTCACGTAAAGGAGAAAATAAGATGATAAACAGTTTGGCCATCTCCCTGGCCCCCTCCCGACCTACCTTACCCATCTAACTGGTTCCTTCTCTGTCTTGTTCTTTTGAAGAGGTCTTCTTGGCCTACCAGGATTGCCCACGTTTCTTTGGACACATTGCACACCCATAAGGACCACCCCCTTCATTCTTCTTTTTTCCTATCATAATCAGCCTCTCCTAACCAGCTTGTTTTTCTAGCTGGGCAACAATAACTCAAATCCCTACAAGTGTGCAGGTGAATGGAGCAGGCAGGGTGAGGAATTGATGGCATTGAAGCAGGCAGAAAGTGCTTGCACCTCCCAAGGGACAGCCGCAGCTTGCCACACATCTCTTGATTTTTCAAGAGAAGGCAGAAATCAGGATTTTTAAGGGAAATTTCCTCATTTTTAATGTTGGAAGCTATTTCAATATTTTTTAAATTATATTACGCAAATCAACAGACCGTGGCTGAACAGCACGTTTGTGAACTGTGTTTTGCCCACAGATGGCTGGTTTGTGACCATCTTCAGGTCTTTGAGCACGAGTGTGCCTCATTTCCTCAAGGATAATACACATGAATGCAGTGCTCAGCTAGAGCATCGCCTCCTGGCCTACCTCTGACTCTCCCTAGTTTCACTTGGTCACGTTTCTCTTTGATCTGCTGTGACATGACTCCCACTTTAAGCAACAACTCTGTCTTTAGTTGACGGTGACATTTTTTAGGACCCTCTTATCTATACTAGCCTTGGCCTTTCTGCCCTCAGGGTCCCTGTGCTAGACCCTCCAAGATACCACCCTTTCTTTAAGCCGGGTGATGATTGCCCATGTCAGTCACTTTCCATCTGTTGCAGATTGTTTATACTGTGTAAAGTTTTACAATAAGTGTCTTTGCTTCTTTCAGTGTTTCTGGATGAGGTGGTCGTCTTTCTGATTATAAAGAGATGGTTGTGAGATGCTGAGGAAGGATAGATACAAGCCTTATAGTGAACTTGGAATTGTGTTCTTTATGTACATATGGAATTGTGTTCTTTAAAGTAACTTTGGGGGTTCATATGAGAATATAACCCTGCTCAGAAGAAATTACTTTTAAAATAATATCCACAAAGGAACTGGTTAGATTTTCTAATGTGTTCTGCAGATATTTACCAATGTAACCTGCATTTTTTCTTGATGCCAGATAGATTGTAAGGAATTTCCATTGTTCTATCTCAAGTGTATAATGGAATAATACACTGAAGCAATTCACCACCAAGAGTTTTGTTTAAAAAAGGAAGTTCCAGCTCCAACTTAGGTTCAACAATTGCTTCTGACACTTGCCAGTGGCTCATTGTAAGAAACAAACAATAGACATTACCGGTGGAGAGAGAAATGTAATACCATTTTAGATTTTCTGACAAGAAGTAGTGCCAAGGACTCCTGCAAAAATGGATTGTTTTTAAAATCTACAGTTCTTTGAGTTATATTTCCAATGAGTTACAGTTTTGAAATGCTTTAAAAAAAACTAATTTCATGTTAGAGTAGTACTTTGCAGTTTAGAAACTTTCATATATATTATTTAACTTCATCCCTAAAGTTTTGTAATAAGTAAGATAGTTTTTAAAAAGATTTCTAATTTTGTTTTATGCATTAAAAATAGGCAGATTCCCAGTACTTGGGAGGCCGAGGCAGGCAGATCACCTGAGGTCAGGAGTTCGAGACCAGCCTGGCCAACATGGTGAAACCCTGTCTGTACTAAAAATACAAGAAATTAGCTGGGCATGGTGGCAGGCACCTGTAATCCCAGCTACTCGGGAGGCTGAGGTGGGAGAATCACTTGAACCCAGGAGGTAGAGGTTGCAGTAAGCCGAGATCGTGCCATTGCACTCCAGCCTCAGTGACAAGAGCGAAACTCCATCTCAAAAAAAAATAACAAAATAAATTAAAAATGTAAAAAGGCAGATTCAGAGATGTTAAATAATTTTCTCAAGGACACACAGCAGGTAGTATATTGAAATTCTGATTCACATCTTCCATTTTTAATTTCTTCCTACAATTTGTGATTTTCAGAATCTTAGGGATCCATCTTACACTTAGCAGCTGGTTGAAGCCTGGAATCTTCTGACCAGAATTTATTCTGATGGTTTATTTTATTCGTATGCATTTATCAGTGGTTATATAGAGAAATAATATAAAGAAAAATCCTTTAAGCCAATATAATGGATTTTTCATTTCTAGACATGATTTTAATGGAGGAATGGCCCAGAGTGGATGGGATTGTTGAGGAAGAGAACAGTGGGCCCCTTCATGGCCTCTTTCAATTTGACGTGGTCTTGTCCTCTTGCCCAGGAGTGGAATCATTATTTTAGAGGTGAAGCCCTTGGTAGTTTCCATTGTTTTCTGCTAGATGAAGGCTTAAAGGGACCAATTAGTGCACCACAACCTTCTGGGAAGTACACTGTCATGATAACTTGAGATTAGTATTCTGTTTCAAATCCCAGGAACTCCAAACCTGGAATTTTGTAAGTTACCCCAAAAAGAAATTGAGGCCAGTCCTGGGAGAAGTGTCTTTTACTGTCTCCGTGGCAGATTGCATTAGAGTAATTTGGCACTTATTGGATTCTGCCAGAATGGTGGGGTGTGGTCAGCATAAGAAGTTTCTGAGTTATAAGGACCTGATATGATAATGAACCCAGACACAACCCTCTGAGCCACAGACCCATCCAGGCCCTCAATTAAGGGCCTTGAGATGGAACTGCAAATGGAAGCTAAGGGTTTTAGGTGGCTTAGTCTGATGAGTAAGCCATGACTGACCCCATGCAGAAAACATGCCCAGGAATAGCTGTTTAAATTGTGTTACAAAGAAATTACATCCCCATGTTTGTGTGTTCATTATATTTCCAAAGAAACCTTTAGGTTCCCTGTAGACTTCCTTTTACTTCCACCTCGAAAACCAATTTCAGAGTAAATGGTTCACCTGACACCAGTTTCCTCTGACTTTCTAGGGCAAATGTGCCAAACTACTCTATCCAAGGGGTCAGCATCCATCCCACCCATGCTTCTGCACAAAGCAGAAGCTAGTGATTCTTACCTAGGAAGACTGACAGCTGGCATGCCCTCCATAAACAACAAATCATCACTCAATTATCTGGAATCACTTTGGTGGGCTCTGTGAAAGGAATAAAGAAATTATTTTACTGGGCCTTCACCAGTAAAACCAGGCCAGCTCTATAAGGGCTGTGTCTCTCACCTTAGCACTCTTCTGCTCACTTCCTCTGTCCCCGCCTCCACAGCCTGCTTGCTGTCTCTAGGACAGTTTAGCCTCCCTCCCGCCTAATGCTCTGCCCATCTGCCTGTCTTCCCCCAGATATCCGCATGGCTCAGGTGGAGAAAGCAGGCCAGAGGGAGGAGCAGGGAGATGATCACATGCTTTGTTTCAGTGCCACGTTAATGTTTAAGGATGGGTTAGATTGATCTTAGATAATGATATCTAACTTTTGTAAGATCCAGTTAAGTCTTTCAAATTGTATTATTAAGAAGGCAATAATGCATTAAATAAAATATAATCAGATTACACATACCTTAGTCTGTGTGTGCTTTTATTTCTATATATTTCTTTCTGCAGATATCCAAAATAAAAGGTTTGAGCTCAAAGACTTTATGGTCTGTCATTTGAGCCCCTTCAGTAGGGATGGAAAGACTGGGATTGAGGGACTATGGATCATGTGGTGCCTCTATTAATGGGTATCTTTGCATTGAGATTGTATCTAGAATTCTAGGAGCCTGGCAGAAGGTACACGTACCCATTGGAGCCTTGTAAAAGATGCATATGTTCATCAAAGTATCCCAAGGTTCCAAAGCCATCTCAGCTTGGGTTGGGCCATATGCCTGGAGGTCCCTGATGCTGCAGAGGTGCTGTTCATCCAAGACTGAGAGAATCCCAGCATGGGAAACCAGGGGAATCTCTCAGTGTCTCAGCATCCTCAGCCTTGGAAAGCATGCTGTAAGCAAGATGACCTGTGTTTCTCCACGATTCTCTCTCTCTAGGCAGTCTTCAACAAAGCACCTCCAAAACATAGCAAATAGAAATCAGAATTCAACAAGTATCTTTTCTCTAAAACAAGGTTGTTTTTCATTCCTAAATATTGAGGTTCCCCCTACATTCCACCCAATAGCATGTCTGAACTGGTTTTGATGAAAACCAATTTATTTTCTCAGCCAAGGAATGTTGTTTGTCAGTTCTGTGCCCTTCTGCTCACATGGTACCATCAGGATTGATCAGACCATAAAGAGGGAGCCTGGTTGATGGTTTCAGTTCAGCTTTTCTTACTGCAATTAGAGCCTTGAAGCCCAAGTGGTAGTTCCCATGCCACTGCAAGGCAGTAGTTACTCTCATCCTTTCCTAATAATAGCTAGGGCTAGAGGAAAGCCAGAATAGGGGGTGGGAGTTGTAGCTCTGATGACAGCTCTCTGTGAGGGGAAGACAGTCAAGGAGTTCACCTTAATATAATTTCTTAAGGCAGAGAACTCCCCCTAGAGGGATTTGATTTATTGAAAACTTCTAGGTCACATAATTATTAACTAATTTCTAAGCTACACACCTGCAGAAGAGTGAAAAGGCTATTCATATTTTTAATATTTTGGCATAGATCATACAAAGTTTTGTGATAACCAAAACTGAAGCCATGCTTTTGGGCAGTAGAGGGCACTCCCAACTTGAAGACACAGAATAGAAGCACTTTACCTTACCAAGAAACCACTGAGCCTCCCTACTAAGAACTTATGGCTCAGTTTCTCCTTGTTTTTAAGAATAAAACTTGAGTATTAAGGATGGTGCCTAGTCAGAGTTTTCCATATAATGAAGGTAGTCCTGTGTCAGAGGAGTTTGACCAGTGCCAAACTGTGCGTTGCATAGTTTACGTATTATTTGTTTCACTTACTCATTTATATGTTTATATATAATAGTTGGGCACAACCCTTGATAAATCTAAAATAATAATGATTCTTGTAGCTTCATTTGATATACAAATTCTAGGATGCAGCTAAGTTGGAGGCAAAGGGGGAAGAAGAACCTTAGAATAAAATATAATTCCTGAAAGGAACATTTATACCAAATTGCAGTGATTTTGTCCAATTTATTGTGAGAAAATTGCCGAATACTGATTGTTCCATTGCCAATCATTTCTCTGTGGCCGTGCTGGTTTAAATATATACTGAGAGCTTTGGGCTTTTTTCCTCCCATTTGCCCTTGCAGGAAATGTCAATGTAAAATTTGACTCCAGTGTGAGATGCTGGATAATTTTTTATTTAAATGCTTCCAATGTCTATTTTTAATGCAAGCCTCTCACCACAAAGCAGTTAAGAAAGCTTCTCTGATATATGTGTTATACATTCAGAGTTTTTTTTTCTTTTATAGGTAAGCATAAACTTCCGTGGGGGCAGAAAATATTACTGAAAATTCTTTGTGTGTGTGTCTGTGCTTCAATACAATTTGGTTGGGCTGGGTTTTTTTTTTTTTTTTTTAACATGAATACATGAGGCATGATATCTGGGCTTCACATGTAACAGCATGAGCTCAGCAGTGACTGGTAGAGGGAGTGCTGTTTCTTCTACCATTTGTCTTCCCCAGAGTCCAGTTAATACTCCTTGTATAGTGCTCAGGAGTGGCCTATCTGTCTGCTTTCCCTACCTGTGTCCCTTTTATCTCTCTCCAGTGCTCTCCTTGAAGGGAAGAGTATGAATTGTGACCCTGGGCTCAGATAAAGGAACTGCACCACGAACTCAAGGTCTATGCCCAAATCATCATCTTCTCACCCCTTCCCTAGAGACAAACACATTGTCATGATCTAGACCATAAAATCAACAATGGAAGACTGATAATTCATTTATTCTTTTCTTTTTTGTTTTAAAGTATTTGGTTCAGATGTAAGACCAAACATGTTATATATGTTATAAAATAATCAAATGCAGCCAGGTGCAGTGGCTCACTCCTGTAATTCCAGCACTTTGGGAGGCCAAGGCAAACGGATCACCTGAGGTCAGGAGTTCCAGACCAGCCTGGCCAACATGGTGAAACCCCACCTCTACTAAAAATACAAAAGTTAGCCAGACGTGGTGGCGCATGCCTGTAATCCCAGCTACTTGGGAGGCTGAGGCAGGAGAATTGCTTGAACCTGGGAGACAGAGGTTGCAGTGAGCCGAGATCATGCCACTGTACTCCGACTCTGTCTAAAAAAAAAAAAAAAAAAAAAGTAATCAAATGCACACATCTGCACCAAATACCCATTTGAGAATGAGAACAGAGATAATAAACTTGCACCTATCTACATGCTAATTCATTCATTGTTTTTTGAAGGAGGTAATGTTCTATTTAGAAGTATACAAATTATTTCATGTCACCAGACTGTATCTTTAGAAAAGCCATTATTCAATCAACCATTTACTGAATACACTATGCATCCAAAATGGCAGAGGAAGAATTGTAACATTTTTTTAAAAAATGAAACATGTACTTTGGAGCATTTGCAGAGGAAAACCTACGGGTTCCCAGACAGGAAAAATGAATTAAAGATGAATCACTGAGTCATTTGGAAAGGTTATACTCTCCATTTGCCTGTGAAGAAAATAAAACAGTCAAAAGTTGAACTTGGCTCTCAGAAATCTCAGAAGTGTTAAGAAACAAAGCTCTCTGTCATCATAACTTGGCACAGGAATGCTAAAGTATTAGGGAAGGCATTTTGGGGTTAATGTTCTAATTAGATACATAGTTCTTATGTATTTTTCAGCACTTAACCCACTATGGATTAAGGTACTTATTCTTAAATAGAAAGCTTCCACCCACCTAAATTTAATCCAGTGTTTCCTCCAAGTTAAAGTATAGCCACTCTAGTGATCAACCCATACCTTCTTGCCCTTCTGGTTATTTCCAGTTCTTGGAGCCTCGTTCAAGTTATGGCCCGCGTGATGCTTCAGGGCAGGCAGCCCATGCTGCTGCTCTATCACTGGCAGTGCCATGAGGATTTCAGTACCACAGGGAAGCACATACTGGAATGCAGAACGTTACCTTTTTCGGGAAACCTGTATTTAAAATAAAATGAGGAATCTGAAGGCTATAATTTGGAAGTCTGAAATTTCTTACCCTTCTCTCCCAAGTATACTTAGCCCAGGACTTTGGATTCCTGGTACCAGTCTCTGGATAAAGTTGAGAGATGTAATGATTTATTGATAGTGGAAATTATCATATCAACCCTACTTTAATTATCTTAGTCTCAAACAGGCTAATGAAGGGTTGTCTGAAATAAAGCAGTTTTTGAATGGCCATCCCATTTTACTGTAAAAATTGAAGCTCTTGATCAGTCAAGTCTGACTTCTAGTTTTGATTAACACATGATTCAGTAAGAACTTTGATTATTCACCAGCTGCTGTAGCAGCTAACAACATATTGCTGTTCACCACGAGGCCTGGGGGAAAAAGAGAGATGGAGTCTGAGAACTAGAAGTGAAGGTTCTACTGGAGGCATCAGGGAAGGGAAAGAGGCAGTTCCCAACCCAGCCAGTATGGACCCCAAAGAAGAAGATGGTGAAGAGGGTACCATATGACTACTCTTCTCTTAATGAAGAGTCAGCTCTCAGAAACTAAAGTTTTGGGAGTGTTTTTTACAGTAGATTTTTTTTTTTCCTCATCGGAGTCACAAAGACTATCTAGAAATCATCTTCTCTTCAGAATTGCCACTAAAAATCTCAGCAGCATCCAAGTGAAAATTGTTAGGGTTCTCTTTTTAATGTATACATTTATATATATATATATATATATATATATATATATATATATAGTACAAGTAATGTAGCTCTTTGTAGACAAATCAGAAAATGCTGCAGCAAGTATCAATTTAAAAATTCTTGTGGCCAGGCACGGTGGCTCACCCCTGTAATCCCAGCACTTTGCAAGGCCGAGGTGGGTGGATCACCTGAGGTCAGGAGTTCGAGACCAGCCTGGCTAACATGGTGAAACCCCGATTCTACCCCATTTCTACTTGGGTTCTATTTCCCATTATGAGGCAGAAATAAAGTTGCTTCCCACCCAGAAAACGAATTATATATTTTGGATTGTTTGGGCACACAGATTTCATAACACAAAACTGAAAATATGTGAGCAACGACGTTTTAATTTAAAGATCTTGGCTGGGCGTGGTGGCTCATGCCTGTAATCCCAGCACTTTGGGAGGCAAGGTGGGCGGATCACCTGAGGTTGGGAGTTCACGACCAGCCTGACCAACGTGGAGAAACCCCATCTCTACTAAAAATGCAAAATTAGCTGGGCGTGGTGGTGCGTGCCTATAATCCCAGCTACTCGGAAGGCTGAGGCGGGAGAAACACTTGAACCCAGGAAGTGGAGGTTGCAGTGACCTGAGATCACACCATTGCACTCCAGCTTGGGCAACAAGAGCGAAACTCCTTCTCAAAAACAAAAAACAAAAAAAGATTAATGCCTGTAATCCCAGCACTTTGGAAGGCTGAGGTTGGTGGATCACCTGAGGTCAGGAGTTCAAGACCAGCCTGACCAACATGGTGAAACCCTGTCTCTACTAAAAATTAGCTGGGCGTGGTGGCGCATACCTGTAGTTCCAGCTACTCAGGAGGCAGAGGTTGCAGTGGTTGCAGTGAGCCGAGATCGCACCACTGCACTCCAGCCCAGGCAACAGAGCAAGACTCCGTCTCAAAAAAAAAAAAAAAAAAAAAAAAATTTAAATCACTCAGTATCTCACTGGGTATAATCACTCTTAATATTTTGCTGTATTTCTTTTAGGAATTTATGCACATAGATTTAAAAATAAAAGAGGTGTTTTACTATTTTACAATCTACTTTTTAGTTCCAGTATTCATTTTAGCATCTTTTCATGCCAATATATTTAGAAGTCATTTTGATTTTTTTTAGAATAATTTTATTCCCTTTTTGGAAAATGGTACACTGTTGTTTTTTTTAAAAATCAATCATATGATGAAACAGCATTTTTTTTTTAAATCTATTTATTTTTTGAGACAGAGTCTCACTCTGTCACCCAGGCTAGAGTGCAGTGGCATAATCTCGGCTCACTGCAACCTCCACCTCCCGGATTCAGGTGATTCTCCTGCTTCAGCCTCCCGAGTAGCTGGGATTACAGGTGAGCACAACCTCACCGGCTAATTTTTTTTATTTCTAGTAGAGACGGGCCCTCACCATGTTGGCCAGCCTGGTCTTGATCTCCTGACCTCAGGTGATCCGCCCGCCTCGGCCTCCCAAAGTGCTGAGATTACAGGCATGAGCCACCACGCCTGCCAGAAACAACTTTTAAAAGTCACTCAGAATTCCACTTCTGAGAAACAGCTGTCATCAGCATTAGGCTAATATCATTCTAGATGAATACAGAGAAAGACTGTTAACTTATGTCTTTCCATGTAAATATATATATGTTACTTAATTTTACTTGAACTAAGAAGTAGTAGAAAGAAATTCAGGAGACCCTGAAGAAAAGCCACTGAATTTCATATGTCCATTTATTCTCACAGGAAATTAATTCCTAAAAGTTTCTCCTACAGGATTATAGAGAACATCGTAATTTTGAAGTTATTTCTTTAAACTGTACATTTCAGCGGAAGACTCATTTATTTACTCACTGCCATGAAAGACAGAAAAATAGAAAACTTTTATGTCCTATCTCTCTTCCACCTGCCCTTCAGTATATGATGGTTATATTAATATTTTTACACTGTCAACTATTTAAACATAATTTTCACAATTTTAGTTGTATAGATATAGGATTTAATACTAATTTAAATGGATATAGTTTAATAGTAATAATTATCTGTGATATAAATATATGATAGTTTGGATACTACTAGATTCGGCAGATACAGGATTTACTACTATTCTTTTCTCCATTTTTAAACATCTTGTGGTTTTGTTTTTGTTGTTTTAAGAATGGTTGATGCCTTCATGCCTGTTGAGAATCTTTGCTGAGTTCCCTCCTTACTTGTACTCCAGTGTCTTCCAGCATTGGTAATTAGAAGACAAGGGGAAATAAGATTTTTCTTCCCTAGAACCTGGCTTGCTTTTATGCCTAGAGGTTTGGTGTATAATTTAAAAGAGGAAATAGGTTATTTCAAATAAAATAAGATTACCTAAACAGTGGTGTTTTTTCTGCTCTAAATAATCTTTTGCAAGCATATCTGCATTTTCAGACGTGAAAGTTCACTGCTAAGGAAAGAAATCCTGAAACTTTCTTGCTCCTGCTGGGCATTTGACCAAATAGCACAGTTAGGGAATACCTGAAAGGATATTGGATTTTCTTGGAATTGGAGGAGAGAGTTTGGACAGATCCAGGGGGGGCTTTTAATCATAGGGAGTTGGAAATAAGGGTATTTTGAGGAAAAAAAATTAGGAGAAGGCTTGCAGGCCTAATTTACTACACCCGATGACTTCCATCCAGTCCATGTCTTCAGTCATAGTTTCTCAAGTATACTTGTCTAGACTGGTTATTTTGGCCATAAGTTTAGTGCATATTCAGTGAATAGTGAATGTTCAAATTTCAGATTTTTTTTCTTTCTTCTTCGCTTTTCTCAATATCTTAAAATCATCTTACTAGAAAGCCTATTTTGCAGTCACTTTTGGAAACATTCCCACTATACCAATAACCTAGAATTGCTATCTTCAGCTTTTTAATACAAAATACACACACAAATAACTTCTGCTGTATCTCCATTATTGGTGTATCATTATGAGGTAGGCACTCTGGACCAGCCTTACTGGGTTAAATCTTGGCTCTGCAATTCCTAGGCAAGTTATTTATCAGTCCTCCTATGCCCCACTTCAGTTTTCTGAGCTATAAATGGGTCTAATAGTATTACCTACCTTATATGGGGGCTGTATAGATTAAATGCATACTCTGTGTTAACTGCTTAGAATGGTGCCTGCCTGGCACACAGTCCATGCTCAATCAAAGATAGTTATTTTTTTCTGTCTTTACTATATATGATTTTACATATATGATTTTATTCTACAAAAAATTTTTCTCTACTTGGTTCAAGATAGCCCTATGAAAGTTATATTCTTATCCAAGTATTTTTAAATCATTAGATTTAAAGTATTAGATTTCCTTTCCTCACTAGCCTTTCCCTTCTAATCTGAAGAGTTAGTAGCAGCTGCATAAATAGAAGGTCATTATTTTTTGTCTTGGTTGAAGTTTAGCCATTACTTAACAACTTGAAAAAGAAATAGCATCACCCCGAACAGTAGATCCCTTATCTAGTAGGGCCTTATCTGTGATTTCTCTCTCCATTATTTCAGTTACTCATGGTCAAACATGGTCCAAACATATTAAATGGAGAAATCCAGAAATAAACGGTTTATAAGTTTTAAATTGCATGCTGTTCTGTGTATTGTGATAAAATCTTGCCCTATCCCACCTCACCCTGCCCAGGGTGTGAATCAGCCCTTTTCCTAGTGTGTCCATGCTGCTCAGTTATGTATGTATAGGAAAAAATGTATACTAGGATTCAGTACTGTCTGTGGTTTCAGGCATCCACTGGGGGCCTTGGAATGCATCTCCCTCAGGTAAGGAGGGAAGTACTGTAATATGTTGTGCTGATCAAAAGTTGAAAACTCAATCAGTATGATGACTGCCCTTGGCTATGTAGTTCTCTTGAAACTCATTGAATTCAGAGACCTGAAAGTAGATCTTCACTATTTTCCTTTCCATAAATTTTTTTAAAAGACAGATTGGGAGTGGAGCATAGGGTTTTGTCTCTTTGGAGAACTGTTCTTACTGCCATGTACACAGGAAGAAAGTTCTTGATAGTCTCATGGAAATGTCAGAAGTCACTACCTTTCTGGTACCTACAGGCAGCCCTTGCTCCCACCAGCATCCAGGCTGGTAATCTGATTGTTTCAGGACATTTTAAACAACTGCAGGCAAGGCTTTGTCCTCAAGTAAGGCTTGCAGTTCCTTCTAAAATCAACCAGGTTTATAGAATATGATACATTAAATTTGGCTAATTACGTAGAACTCTGAAGTATTCTGTTAAAAAAAAGAAAGAATAGTATATTTGAAAGAACAGTCCCCAATTTTAAGAATTCTTTAACAAAAACCATTCAAGCCATAGAATCTCAATTCAGGTTGGCCTAAAGATATAAAATCATATCTGCTCAAGACTCACAAACCTTAAACAAATGAGTAAAAAAGCAATATGCTACTTCATTTAACAGTTCATGTTGTTCGTCATAATTAATCTCTCAGTAGCCAGGGTTTCTTGAAAATGGTTGTAAACTACAAGAAAACAAAGATGAGGAAGTGCAAAATATTGTAACTGAGCTCCCTCCATCAAAGCCCACCTGCTGGGTCAAGACTAAAATCTCAAACTGCTGTATTTCAGCATTCACAAATACATACTTGTAGTGTGACACTAAATCATTATTGTGTAATTATTATTACTTATTTCCTATTTTAATACTGTGAGAAATTTAGACATTGAATTTCTAAAACTCATACTATTTATTGGTACACAATACCCAATTTCTAACTTTATGATTACATATTTAAAACATTTTTTCTGTATGTTAAAAAAAAACACCATTTTCCATGTGGTTTTAATTTTATCAGATTGTAGGAATTTTGGAAACTGTCTTTGCCTACATGTTGGAAGAAAATATTTTTTCCGGAATAGCCAAGTCTTTCATACTTTAACTATTGGATCAGCTTCTTCTTGTGTAGAGTGTGTGTTTCTACAAAAGAAAGGGTGGCAACTGTAGGATTTACGTAAAACATTTGCAGTTTGCCTTATTGAGCAAATTGCCTGCTTAACAATAGAATGCACTTTTAAAAATAGATATATGTCATGGCATGTATATACCTATGTAACAAAACTACACGTTCTGCACATGTATCCCAGAACATAAAGTATAAGAATAAAAAAAAAAATGTGTGTATATGACCAGACTAATTTCCTAGAGAGGAAGTGGAGCATGCTTGCTTCCTTGCTCTCCAAGGCCACTCATATCATATGCAAGATATTTTACAGGAAAACTTGTCAATTCTCACTTTATCTTCAGCACAAGCATCTGAACAAATGGAAACTAAAATTTAAGCCTAGGATACATTTGTCTTTTCAAGAATGGTTTAGTGTCTACACATAACCAAAGGCAAAGATATGAACTGGACAACCCTAGAAAGCAACAAGAAGTTTTTCCCACTTACCCTGGGGACTTGTCATTAACCTAAAGTGACTGAGTGCCAACTTACCACTTGGTTACTTTGTACTTTGGAGCCACACTGGTACCTGAAACACAGGCATTCAGAACTAGCTAAGGGAGTCCCTTTAGGGAATTGGACTGCCCAAGGGAGAGAGGTGCTACTACCCTTTGGGGAAAGTCTAGCAAGTAGATGATATTTTAAAAAATAAAGTAGGCCAGGTGTGGGGTGGCTCACGCCTGTAATCCCAGCACTTTGGAAGGCTGAGGCAGGTGGATCACTTGAGGTCAGGAGTCGAGACCAGCCTGACCAACATGGTGAAACCCCGTCTCTACAAAAAATACAAAAATTAGCCGGGTGTGGTGGTGCATGCCTGTAGTCCCAACTACTTGGGAGCCTGAGGCAGGAGAATCTCTTGAACCTGGGAAGCAGAGGTTGCAGTGAGCCGAGATCGTGCCTTTGCACTTCAGCCTGGGAGATAGAGCGAGAATCCATCTCAATAAAAAATAAAATAAAAATAAAAAATAAAGTGCCTTTCCTTCAGGCCTGCGCTTAGTCTGAGCAGTGTCTTCCTGTGAAATTGAAAAGGCCAACCTGTGAGTGGACGCAGCTTGTGTGTGTCTGGCCAGGGGCCTACAGCTGAGGGTGTAGCTCCCCCCTCTCCTCTTGGATTAGGGCCTTGTGCAGTGAATAATCTGACAACCGTACAACGTAACCACACTAACCCAGCTTCCTTCTCTGAGGCATCGTAGATTTAAGTGTTCAGATGGACATGTGAATTGCTCCCAGAAGGATTCGCATAGATCCCTGGTATATACACTGGGAAATATGCAGTCAGTTAACCTTAATGAGAAGGGGGACAGATGATACTTACTTGTTATAGATTTGAGTACTACCAAGGTCATGTTTTTAGGGATTTCTTTGGTGCTTTTCTAAATACACAATTTAATGTTAACTTTATGGATGCTGTGGTTTCTTACCCAGATAAAATATTATGCTGCCATACACTTTGACTCCAAGCATCTCCTGCCTCCATCCTCTTCCAAGTGCACCACATCAGTTTGTTCCCACCCTGTAGTGTAGGAGCTCAGCATAGTACATGTAGCTCTGCAGAGCCGGATATCTACTTTGTATCATAACATTCAAACCAGACCACTTTGTGAATAATTGAAGCAAGAACTTTGTTACTGGACATCTGGATTTAAGGAAAAATACAGTGTCCTTGTAGATGAAACTTAGCCTGGATTTACTTTTTTCATTTTCCAGCTCCTCTCCATTATCAATTAGCAAGCAGGGAGCAAGTCATTTCCAGTACAATGTGTAGAAGAGTTGTATGTGATGTGTACAGTATGGAGAACATTTAAAAAAGTGTTGGAAAAGCCAAAAAAAAAAAAAAAAAAGTGCTCTAATCTCTCCAAAGGATGTCTTTGACCTACATGTGCTATATCCTGAGAGTTACCCAGAGCAGAGGCACCTCAGGTGAGAGGAGCACATGACACTGAGCCAGTGGAGGATTCTTCTGCTGGTTAATGCATTATGAGAAGGAGCTGGCGAGGGCAATTACATACAACTAGTTTAGGTCACATGAGACTCTGATAGTTTTAGAAAACTGAAGGGCAGGTATATAGATACATAAAAGTGTTCATGAATACTTATTACCTGCAGCTCATCCATTTTCCTGAAAGATTTTCATTTAAGGGTAAAATTTCACAAAATCATGAACAGTATTTCTGTGATCAGATAAGATGTATTCTCTATATACCAGTGTCCATTATATCACATGGGCATTTTTACAGGCACAGTAATATTAAGGTCAAGATGTTTAGTGATTCTAGCAACGAAACCAAATATTAATACACAGAGTATGAAACAGATAATTCTGTCACATTGAAAGCGTATGTCATCTGGTCCTCAGAATGCTGTCTAGTAGTTTTCCACTGCGCTATATTTAACAGAGGCTTTTTATAAATACAGTCATACCAATTAATAATTTTTCCACTTCTAGTGGGTGGCCATCATAGATACTAGAACACGTTATCAGTGATATGAATGATGGTTTTAAATTGCATAGGTAGAAATTGATCCTCCTGATTTTGGTGTGGGATACTACTGAATGCCCAGTGTAGACTGCCTTTTAAACTGCATATGGTCCTAATTTTTAAAATCATGCACTCCATCAGCAAAAGTTATTTTGGCTTTTCTTAAAATTCTACGTGATGAAAATTTTTAATCCTTTGTGATATAAAACATTTTAATTCTTTTTCAAAAAAATGATTAATCATTTGTGACACATTAATCCAGTGGTCTGGTAGTAAGTTCAGCTTAAGTCACTACTTACTTTTAATGTCTCATAAATAAAAGAAAACCACACAAGATATGTAGTTATAAATGGAAGGAACATTACTAGCTGTGCTTATATCATGATTCTTTCTCAATCTTATTCACCAATTATGCAAAGGGTTTTAATTGAAATTTTGCTAGTAAGTGTCCATCTTCACTGATGTCAGCTGTTCTTTCAAACTAACTGAAAGATGTTGCATTATTCATGTTTAACAAATGGGTTAAAAACTCCACTGAAACTGTTCCTTTAAAGGACTTTTTCTCAAGTTTTACAAGTTCACACATAGATTGTGTGTGTGTGTGGTATAACACCTTAACAGTGGTTTTGACAGCAAAATCATACCACAGTGGAAACATATCCAAATATCCATTTTCAAAATGCTTTTTTTGCAGCACAAGTTTTCTAGCAATTGCTTTCACACTCATTGTTGAAATGCTCTTTGGCCTTGAAGGGATAGATGAAATATGTTCATACAAAAATATCTGCCAGATAGGCTGCCACTTCAGCCCCTTGTCATGACAACAACAAAAAAGGTCAGCATATTTGGAAGACTAACATTTTGCAAAAGAAAAACGTGTTTTTAAGTTATCTTTAAGTTATTCAGGTCTTTCAAAACATAAGAAACCGCTTATGTTTTAACAAAGATACTTAGTAACGACTCCTTAGAACTCCTGGACACCACAAAGGGACATCAGACAAGTCCTGGCACCATTGTTACTCCATGCATTAAATATGACAAAACTTACTATCTTTGTCATCCTCAGATTATACACATAGGTTTTGATATTTTCTCTCTGTACCCCATGGATGATGTGTGCCCCATACTTCAGATACCAAGGTCTCTACCAGTGTAGACCACTTGGGGGACATTAAAAAACCTTGGCCAGGCCAACCACAGTGGCTCATACCTGTAATCCCAGCACTTTGAGAGACCAGGACAGAAGGATGGCTTGAGCCTGGGAATTCAAGACCAGCCTGGGAATCTAGGGAGATCTTGTCTCAACAAAAAAATTCAGAAATTAGTCAGCCATGGTGGCGCATGCTTGTAGTCCCAGCTACTTGAAAGGCTAAGATGGGAAGATCACCTGAACCCTGGAGATCAAGGCTGTAGTGAGCTATGATCGTGCCGTGTACTCACTTCAGCCTGGGCAAAAGAGTAACACCCTGTCTCAAAAAAAGAAAAAAAAAATTGGTCATATCTCAGACCAAATAAATCGTAATGTTCAATGGTGGGACCTAGACATCAGAGTCTTTTTTTTTTTAGCTCCCCAGGTGATGCTGATGTTCAGCCCAGTTTGAGAAGCACTGATCAGCACTTCCCAAACTTTACTGTGCACACAGATCACCTGGGGATATTGTTAACCTGGAGATCCCTATGCAGTGGATCTGTGGAGAGGCCTAGAGGTCTGCATTTCTTATAAGCTCTAAGGTGATGCAGAAGCTGCTTGTGGGTGGACCACTTTGAGTCCAAGAGCTACGTCAGCCCTCCCCTCTGTTCTCTGATTCATTTTCTTGGGCTCTCAAGGCTGCGGGTGGGCCAAGAAGCTGCAGCTGTGTCGAGAGGAGCTTCAAGCTGCAGTCATTGCTGCTTCATGTCACAGGGAATTTTGTTGTGAACACTAAATGACACTTTACTCATCTGTAAAAGCAGAATAGTAGTCAGATGTGTCCTTGGCTTTTCCACTTTATTTATTTATTGAAGAAAGCAGGGAACATAGTATGGTTTTGGGCTCCTCATTGCAAGATGAGCTTAACACTACTATGGAGAAGCCAGAATTATTACTTGGCTGCCTCAAAAAATGTTGAATTATAAGGATGTGAAGAAGAACAATAAAAAAGATTATTGATGGCATTGGTGGGAATTTGTTTTTGTTTTCAGATCTGTAAGCATTCGTAGCTTTCATGTAAGAATAAAAACTTTCAAATAAAGTAACACTTATGACTCTAAGGTGTTACTTATATGTTGGGTTAGTATTCAGCCCCTACTATTGATAACACCATACCTGTGTTAAAATGTCTGAAAAAGTATAATATTATAGCTGCTTCCCCAAGTTCCATGAATGGCCCCAGCAGCTCTTGTCCCACCCCAGGACATCCTGGCCTTTTTGTGATCCAGCACCTAAAAGGCTGATGTGAGGCATGACGAGGAAAGTCCAGGGCCTTGCTCTGTTCTGTTTGGCCGGTGCCCATGCCATACCACTGGTCAAATATTTTAATTTCACTTTAGCCATGTTTGAATGTGTAATCATAAGGGCAAGGTGTCTCAGCCATTATCTAATCCAATATTCCAGTTATAGAAGTCAATCCTTAACATATAAAGGTTAAGAGACTGGTCCTAGACCATAACAGAGGCTCTCCCAGGCCTTCCAACTACTTTCTCTGTGCCGTACTGGTCATTGTATCATCTTTTCCTCAGTCTTGTTAGATCACATTTCTGGACAAATATATAAGAAGGCAAGACAGCTCAGCCCCATTGTAGAAATATTTATTGATCTAACATGAGAATTGTGCTAGACTGCAAGAAATATTAGACAGTCTCTGACCTAAAGTAATTTACTGCATTGTTGGAAATTCTTTATGTACAAAACATGATCAGTTAAATAGCAGTGACAGGCACAATACAGCTTGGTACCCATCAATTGTGCTGTGAAGATTGTGAATGGCCCAAAAGAAAAAAGTAATTAGGAAAGGCTTAATTACAGGAGGATGGGTAGGATTCTGGAAAGTCTGAGGCCCTACTACATACACATCCATTCTTCACCAGATCTGTAGGTTAGCACCTCCTGTGCAGTGTTTACTGGCAACACACTCAGATTGTTTCTGATTAAAATTTTGAATATATTGCTTGAAATTGTCCATTTTTACAAAAAAAAATTTTAATTGCTATATAATTCATCTATCTTAAATCTGCTATTAATGAATAGAAAATAAAAGAGAAGAACATTTTCATGAAATGGTAATTAACCCAGGTAAAGGATTCAGAAATTTCTGTCTATATCTGCAGTGGTTTGTCACCTCATACCACCATACCAGCTCTGTTTTCACTGCCCCTTCTTTTTTTTTTTTTTTTTTTTTTTTTTGAGGCTGAGTCTCACTCTGTCGCCCAGGCTGGAGTGCAGTGGCACGATCTCGGCTCACTGCAAGCTCTGCCTCCCAGGTTCACGCCATTCTTCTGCCTCAGCCTCCCAAGTAGCTGGGACTACAGGTGCCTGCCACCACACCCGGCTAATTTTTTGTATTTTTAGTAGAGACGGGGTTTGTTTTCTTTCTCCTGCCTTAGGTTAAAAGAGATGAATTTCTTCCTCTAACTCATATATTTTTTAACAAGAGATTAGTTTAATAAAAAATGTTGATGCTCTAGAAAGATTGATATTTCTACCAACAAGTAAAGGGAATTTTTAAATATTTAAAATGTATGTAAGTTGTGCCCCTAGAAATGAGAGAGAAGAATGAAGCGGTCATTATATACTATCCAGTACACTCCTTGTTTGCAAACACAGAAGAGGTTAGTGAGAGGTTATCTTTCCTCTGAAAGGCAGTTTCTGTATAGGTTCCTCCGAGTGAAGATCAGAATGTTATCAGACACTGGCTGTAGCTCAGATGACACAGTAAAAGGAAGTAGGGGCTAAATTTAGAAATTACATGAAAGCGTTTCAAAAATAGATATATAGCTAAGAACATATAAAAGAGGCAATATGCATTTTTATCTTCTTGAAAAAGCAATGCACGTTGCTCAGTTTTTTTTTTTTTGAGTTATTTAAACATGGATTTGGTTTGATTTCATGACCACTGCTACATCACCAATCACTTTAGCTTTTCATGGGAAGCTCATCAGAATTCAAGCGGAAGAGCATGCGTGGATATACTATCTGGTAAAGTCTTCACGCACATGTATTTCTGTATCTTAGACAAGGTTTTATTCAGGTTGTGGTCTTTGCCTGTTTTAAAAACTCAACATTGAGATGAATGCAATATAATGAAATTCGGCCTTTTCTGGAGAGAAAAAAAAACCTTTTCTATGTCACTTTAAGTCAACATGCTTCCAGTTGCAAAACAGTTATGACTATAAAATAGTCACTATAATTATTATATGTAACCCATATCTTGAGAATTTAAAACGGCATTTTCTTAAGATATAAAACCGATAGTGCTACAGCATGTTGGTAAGAACCATAGAAATGATTGTTTTTGTAACAGATTCCCAGAGATCTTACACCCAAAAGGGTTGTTTTACTGAATACAAAAAAAGGGTTGTGTGAGGACATTTCACTATCATTCCTCCTGAGTCATATCTGAAGTACAAACCAAGGATTGTTTCTGTTTACTGACCCATTAATGTGTGCCTATTACTATACTGTTTTGTATATATTATTACATTTAAACTTTATAATGGTGCTGTGACATAGTTATCATTACCTCATTGGAGGGATAAGGAAATTGAGGCTTGGAGAGATCCCAAAGCAAGTAAATGGGAACATGGTTTGATTCACTGTGTTTGACTCCAAAGCTGTAGGCTCTTCCTTATCCACTGTGCATGTGGCCACTCCTGACAACCCAAACCCTGTGGTACCATTTGGCACTTAAGGCGTGCCTTAGTTCCCTTTAGACTTGTGTGTGTTGGAACTCATAACACAAGCATCTAGGGCATAAATTAAAGGGATAATGGGGAAAGAACATTAGAAGATCCCAGGTGCACATTTTTTAATGGATTCTAGCCAGGAAGCTGAGAAAATGCCCACTGGTAGGAGTCAGATTCAACATAATTCTCAGTTCTATGGAGAGTTCACAAGCTTCCTTATCACACAAAGCACACAATAACGACACCAGCGTTATGGGGAGTTGGGCCTGGGGGTAGGGTGCAAACTCAAATTATTTCGGGGTCAGGCAGGTAATGAGAAGCTGGCCGGGTTCTATTCTTTGCCATAGCATTGTTTGTTTTTGCATTATAGAACACAGAATGTTTTTCACCTTCATGAAAATATATGTACTCTCTCATTATTCTTGACAATAGTGAGAAGCTATTGGCAGCCTTCTTAGCTACAGCCTGTTGTCCTCTTGGAATATGGGTGCAGTGTTGCTGGGACTTCTAATTTGTCAAGAGAATTAGAACATCTGTTTTTTGGGTGTGTTTTTTGTTTTTGTTGTTTTTAATGCTAAAGCTCTCAATTTTAGATATTGACCCCTTTACAAAATTTTGCTGTATCAGGTAGATGTGCAGACTGTTATCTCACATTTAGGCCTCTTATATCTAACCCAAGTCTTCCCCATGCGTAGGTTGATCATAAGTCCTAGTTTGCCTGAGATACTTGTGTTTGCATCTGTTGTCCCAGCCTCCCGCCTGTTTAGCATTTATTCCAGTTTTTTTATTTTTTAATGAAGCATTCTTATTAATAGCTGCATTAAAATAATCTAGGATGTTTTTAACAGACATTCACTTTGTATTTCTAGATTCTGCCTTTGCAGTTAAACAGATTTCTGACTTTACACTTGGTTGAGTCTGATATCCCTTCCCAGATGCATTGTTAACTGCATCTCTCTTTCAAAGACAGCATGTGGGCATTCCTGCTAATATGGAGTAAGCTGGGACAAAAGTGACTAGGGACAGCCAAACTCTTCCAGTCTGAAAGATGGTGGAGAAGCATGTGGTGCTGCTGCCTTTACCGTCTGCTTGAATCAGCCAGTCATGCTATGGTCTGGTGTGTAGGCTGCCAGGTCCACGAAGACACCACACTTCTGTGAGTAGAGTCAGTGGGCAGTTGCTAGGTGTATGTGAAATGTGTCTGGAAAATGAAGGCTGAAGCAGTCTTACTGTGGAGGTATGAAAGATTTTGCTTTATCATTTATTGTTTGGTATAAATCTGTTATTGTTTGACAATGCTTTTATTTTGCAGCAGATCTTTTTGGCCATAATAAGTTTTTTTTAGAAACTTGAAAATGCATGGTTAAGAAAAAATTAAGTACTGTGTTTTTGTTTCTAAAGAAAGTCGATAATGTGTAATTCATATAAAATTATTTATCAATACTTAACATTCACCATTGTAGCCATGAATATAATCAACCACACAAAATACAAAAGACACAAATCTTCTGCTTCAAGAGTTCGCTGTTATTTTCAGAAGACTGTGCCCCAAGATGACATTTTAGCATGTGCAGCAGCAGAGAATGCATTTTTGTATCACTCTGTGAAGCATGACTTTTCGTTTAGATCAAATAACTTTCTTTCCTAGTTAATTTAGCTCATTTTTATTCCAGGTTTTCTTATGCATGTACAAAAAATGAAGCAATAGCAATTAATCTGTTAATTCTCTTAGCAGAAGAAAAACTTTGCAGGTAATTGATGGTTTGTTTTTTTCTTCATTAATTCATGGAATCAAGATGAAGCTTTTAGAAGTTCATGCTGATAAAGTGAAATATCCAACGTGGTTTTGATTGCTACAGTAAATGCTTTTGCTTCTTTAAAAAATTTTAAAAGTCAGTGTTCAAAGTAATGTATTTTGTGGTAATGATATGAGTGTAGTTTTTCATGGAGCATAGTGTCATGGTAAAATACTGTATGTATTAAATTAATAAACTAATGGACCAGAAATATTCTTAGAATAGTTATGGCTCACACATAAATCACAGTTGTATCCAAACAAGCTGCAATAATCTATTTATGAGTTTCATCTCCTAAACGTATTTCTGAAATAATAGTATTCTGAACTAATACCAAAAGATAGTTCTATGAAAATATTTGAA
This sequence comes from Pongo abelii, assembly GCF_028885655.2. NCBI lineage: Eukaryota > Metazoa > Chordata > Mammalia > Primates > Hominidae > Pongo > Pongo abelii. Next base: position 68,276,710 of record NC_071998.2, on the reverse strand, counting down.
CTGAGATATTTATGTCTTTCCATTTGAAAAACATAATAGAGTGAGATTACTTACCATTCAGCAGACCTCGTTCTAAGCTTACCAAGTATCTTAACCAACAAGAGAGACCGTTTCTGAATTAAAACTATTAAGGTCTAACAAGAAGAGCATGATTGAAAATGTTAACAGTTTCAAATTTATTGACCTAAAATAGTTAAGGCAATTTTTAAGAATGTTACAAACAATTCTATGAAATAGTTAAATATATAATATGTCAATATTGAAAAAATATAGTTCTCTGAAGGATGTTAGGGACATGATGTTAGAAAGAGATATGGCTAAGAACATGACTAAAGTACATGAAGTTACCAAGAAAAGTATTTCTGCTCATTTTTTACTTTAAAATCTACATTGATTTATCAAAAGTTTATATTTTAGGAAGAATTTTATATTTGAAAAAATTTTTAATGTGCACACTTCCTTGAATAATATCAATGTAATAAAATAGATTTGCTGGTCAATAAATACTTTAAAGACATACAACATTGATACTGTTTGGCTCTGTGTCCCCACCCAAACTTCATCTTAAATTGTAATCCCCACTTGTTGGGGGAAGGGCCTCATGTGAGGTGATTGAATCGTGGGGACAGATTTCCCCTTTGCTGTTCTCATGATAGTGAATTCTCATGAGATCTGATCGTTTAAAAGTGTGTGGCACCTCCCGCTTCTCTGTCTCTCCTGCTGTACGACGGTAAGACGTGCTTGCTTCCCCTTTACCTTCCACCATGATTGTAAGTTTCCTGAGGCCTCCCATTCATGCTTCCTATACAGCCTGCAGAACCGTGAGTCAGTTAACCTCTTTTCTTCATAAATTATCCAGTCTCAGGTAGTTCTTTATAGCAGTGTGAGAACAGGTTAATACAAACATTAACTGTTTTGGTAGCCTTTTTTATACTCAAAAGTGTTAGTAGACTATAACTATATTATTATACTCTCAATGGAAAGTTAAGTTTCTCAGCACTGTCCAGGTAACTTTTTACACTTCTCATCTATAATATTTTCAAAATTTGGGTCTTTATTTAAAGTGACAAATTATATAACTTACTACAGAAAAACCAGGCCTTGTAGGATGTGAGTTATTTTCCTTCCCTTTTTCCTACTTAAATTCTAGGCCAGGCGTGGTGGCTCACGCCTGTTATCCCAGCACTTTGGGAGGCCGAGGTGGGCAGATCATGAGGTCAGGAGATCAAGACCATCCTGGCTAACACGGTGAAACCCCATCTCTACTAAAAATACAAAAAATTAGCCGGGCGTTGTGTCCCAGCTACTTAGGAGGCTGAGGCAGGAGAATGGCATGAACCCAGGAGGCGGAGCTTGCAGTGAGCCGAGATGTGCCACTGCACTCTAGCCTGCCAGCCTGGGTGACAGACCAAGACTCCTTCTCAAAAAAAAAAAAACTTCTAAATGCTTCATTACTTTCATTACTGTTTTTCATAGGATAAAGAGGTATTGTTTTTGTTTCTTTCTTTATATTTTTATTAATGGAACAGTTTCTTGCTCTGTTAAAGGGGCATTGAAGCAAGATATTCTAAAAGCTCCATTCCTTCCCCAAGATTCTAGGAAAGTGAGCCTTTCACTTTCAGTTTTTCCTAACACAATTTCTTGAATGTCTGAAGCTTCAGTAGTCAGATTTCACATGGGATGTTCCAGAAAGATGATATTCCCTATGTAAGACTCTGAAATTCTTGGGAGCATTTGGGCCTTTTTTTTTTTTTTTTTTTTTTTTTTTAATCAAAGAGCTTGTTCTTTTTATTTTTTCGCCTGTCTGAATTCTACCAACTGAACAGGGAAATCTTCTTTATCTGTTTTTCCTGTTGTCAAATAAAATAAAATTCCAAACCAGCAGCAACATACTCCTCTGGTTAATGAGATTGTAGGAGCACAGACATTACAAAGGACTAAAATGATTAGGCTTTTTCTGAGATATAATATCAGGAAATGAACCACATAACATTATGTGTTCTCAGAAATGAAGATGATATGAATCTATAAAGCAGGCATTTACCTCTTATGCCAGAGTGGGGAGAAATCAGTCAATGAGTTGTTTTGTTTGTGTAAAATCAACCTACAGTTGGTTGTTAGGGGTCTCAGTCTGTAGTCAGTGTTTTCAAAACATGATTTAATGCACCAACAGTCTCGTCAACAGATCTGGAGGCAAAAAAATCTTCCATGGTCAAACAAGTTTGGAAAATTCAATAACGTCCCCAGTGCTAGGTTCATGGATTTATAGCACCTTTCTAGGTAAGGGCCGTTGCCTTTTTATAACTTCTGTGTTCTGTAGCACAGACCTCTGTTTGACTATTTATAACCATTATTCTCCGCATTCTCTTACTTTGACTTCAGAATCCATTTGTCAAATACCTATTAACATTCCAATTAACTTAATTTTCCATTAATTAATGTTCCTCAAATATTCTTTGAAAGTAGTCATACAGACCATACCCTAATTGTTTTGAATTTTAATGAATATGCATATCTTTAATCTCTCTTTTCAATTTTTTTAAATCAACTGTGACTTTGTATAAACTCTCTGAAGATAAACTAGTTTTTTTGGTGGTAATAATTTATACATACAGACACACACACACACACACACACACACACACCCCCATACTAGGATAGTACAACATCATAATTATGAAGATAATAGTAGAACTTCAGAGAATGCAAAATTTTAAATTGTACCCCAAGATTTTATAGACCTGAAGGCAATATTCTTTGTAATGGAATCATGTAATTATATCAATCAACATACTCTGGAAGTGTTTGATGTAGGTTTTGCCATGCTGCATCAAGCATCTGACCTACAATGTCATTGATACTGATAATTATGACATTACACACAAACATGAAAAAGGAAAATGTTAAGCAAAGAACCAACTAGAAGAATATTTACATGGAAAATGGTAGTGGTAGGGCCAAGAAAGAGATTGAGTTCTCTGAAAAGAAAAAAATATATATTTTAAACAATAAAGGAGGAGTATTTCCTCTACCCAAGAAGGAATCCCCATTCTATGTTAGAATGAGCAAATAAAGCCTATAGGCCAGCAAAACCAAAAGGAGAATTGTAGTTCCAGCAAATATTTTTTGGGAAAGACAGTATAACTTATAGTCATTGATTACCTTGGTGACCATAATGGAGATTAAAAATAAAAATCTAATGATAGAAGAACAAACTTAGTAATGAGTTAATAAATCAATTTGTGAAGTCTTAATGAAAGGATATGTGGCAGTTTAATAAACTTTCTTCTCTAACATTGTAATCTAGAACATTGTATTTAACATACATTCTCTATTGGTGTCTTGTGTATTGCCTAATACATGAGCGATAAATACTTGTTGAAATAATTATTAATGGTACTTTTGAGATACCACAAGATTTCATAGTAATTATAATATTTGTACTAGCCATTTTAGAAACATCTCTTTTACTTTTCCTAACAGCCCTACAACAAATTGTTCCATCTTACAGATGAAGAAACTGAGGTTCAGGAAGGTTGAGTGACTTGTCTAAAGACACAGGGCTGGTACATGACTGAGTTATTATTGATACCTGATTTGGTCTCAGGCTGTTGTTCAAGTTCTTCCTCTTTGCTACTGTGGTTCCCAGAATTACTAATTTGAGATTCAGTAGTCTCCATCTAATGCCAAGTTTAAGAAGGACATGGAAGCTTAGCAAAGAAGAATCAGTAGATCTTACCACTTAAAGACTCCACACAGAAGATCTTTCATTTTCATGAGGGGCTTCAAAAGGCTGTGTCATGTAGTAATTTCTAATTTTGCTGAGCCACGTGTTGAATCATAAGTGTGGAGAGGCTGTTTAATGGGAGTGAATCACTCACAATGAGAACCCAGCCAGCAGCAGTTCAGTATGACTTTGCTGTTCTTTGTCATTTATGCAGTAATGCTCAGAAAAAGATAAAACAACAACTGTCACTCTGCGTATAATGCGCCTGAAAGGTCAGCGTTGAGGTTCTAATGAAGTCAGAAAACGTGAAACAGTCTGATAAATACAGTTCATGTCCAAGTTTTCTGCAGGAGATTTTATGCTAAGCAGTATTTGCAAATTTGAGAGCTCAGAGATCTATTATCCAGTCAGGGCCTCCAGACTGTAATTTCACATTTGAGCAAATTTAGGCTTCGGTGACTTTCCCAATGTCACAAGAATCTAGTAGGTATTTGTACCATGGTTTATATTTTTTGTACTATTTTTCCTTTTTTTTTTTTTTTTTCATTTTAAATAACTAGTAGCCTTAGGTGTCTGGCTCTTCCTTCAAGTATTTTCTATGCGTTCTGTAATTTATCCCTCTAAAATAAGTGCTATTATTACCTCCATTTAATGGATTATGAGAGGGAGGTAATTAGGAAGCAGAGGTTGAGGATGTTAAATAGTTTGTACAAGATGACAGTCAGCTAGTACTGGGTGGAAGTGGAATTACAACACCAGCAGTCTTGTCTCTGCATCCATCATTTCACTCTGTACTTCCTTTGAGCAGAAGAAAACAAAACCAAAAAGGCTGAGGGTTTTTTTTTTTTCCACAGTCCGTTTAGGAGTTGGTGATTTTTTTCTTTAGAGTCAAGTGCCAAAAGGAAATAAGCACTTAGAAAAAAAGTAGGAAGATGTGTGCTGCAGTTCAGAATTGAGATGAACTCTGATGCTGGCTTGCACTTTTTCTGATTTTGAGGTCCTCTGTGTGTGTTGGGCATCCCTTCAGACAGAGCAGGCCTAATAAGCTGGATATTTGTGTCTAAGAGCTTCCACAAATGTGGAAGTTACCATTTGGCTTTCTGCTTCTGAGTAGGTGTGACATTCCAGTCCAAAGCCACCTTCAGCTGTTAATGAGATTTTGAAAATTGAGATTTTGAAAATCCTTCCAAAGTGACTATGAGGTCTTTTTCATTTCACCTAAAGGCTTGGCCTGCTGTGGGCCGGGTAAGACCCACTTTGGTAGAACCTCAGTTCCTCCTTCCCTTTGCAGAAGCAAACATGGAAACATCAACACATCTAAGATTTACCTGAATTTTTTGACGACTGAATTCTGAAAACAAGACATTACCACATTGGCACATCTTGCGGTTTCCATGTGGTCTTTCCTAGAATTCTGCCAGAGTTCCTGAGAGTAGCTACTTAGTTCTCACAATGTTCCCTCTAAGCCTTGCCACCAGCTTGCTAAGAATTCTGAAAGCTGGCATTCATCATTATTTCCACCCAATATATTTTAACTGTAACTTAAAATGAAATAGAATTATATTTTACATTTTGTTTATGTGATTCATTAAATCATACTAGGTATTTTTGGGTTGTTTTTTGTTTTTTTTTTTTTTTGTAGAGATGGTATTTCTCTCTGTTACCTAGGCTGGAATGCCATGGCGTGATCATAGCTCACTGTAACCTTGAACTCCTGGGCTCAAGTGATCCTGCTGCCTTAGCCTCCCAAGTAGCTAGGACTACAGGCACATAACCACCACACTCGGCTAATTTTTCTATTTTTTATAGAGATGGGGTCTTGCCATGTTGCCCAGGCTGGTCTTGAACTCCTGGCCTCAAGTGATCCTTCTGCCTCAGCCTCCCAAAGTGCTAGGATTACAGGCATGAGCCAGCATGGCTGGCCCTCCCTTGCTTTTCTGTGCACAATGTTCAAAATAAACAGGATAGTCTATTGTAATTGACTTGTTATTTGTAATATTTGAGGTGAGTTTTTTCCTTTTCATCATTGTCTTTTTCATTAATAATTGTTTAATTTAGCCTAACTACTTATAATTTTTACTACTATTTCACATTCTACATTTGGACAAATAGAAAAAAGTGTCTAATTTATCTTCCTACTCTAACATACTAAAAATATTGTTTCCACATACAGAACTTTTTTTTTTCTTTTACAAAAAATTGAGAGTATTGCATTTCCGTTGGGAAAGTTTATATGCACAATTTTAAAAATCTGTATATATTTTGTAAAATGCTGTCATACTTTTAAATAACTTAGAGAATCTGAGATAAAAACTCTTACATAAATGCAAATTATGGTTGATTATATTTGAATGTCATTTTCCAAAACAGCAAGGACGGAATGAAACAACAAAGCTTAGGAGGCAGTAAAAGTGACTTAGAAATTCCAACCTAGGTGAAGGCAACATGGTGATTGCTCTGTTTTTGAGGGCAATATTCTCTCTTAGTTTTGATGGAGGTTGACTTCTGAGTAATGGGTTTATAGCAGAGACAAATATAACTTACACTGTAGAGGTTAATTTGAATTCAGAGTCAACATGAAACTTTCTCACAAGACAGTTGTGTTTTTTTTTTTGCAGTCAAAAGAAAGTAGCCTCTTTTAACTGTGAACAGCAGTCACAGTTTTTAAAAAGTGCCATGTTTATTTTGTCCATGCTGCTTTTCCTTGGAGGAGTCATTCATCTTCATTCACCTGCCAGCTAAATCTCACCTTCTCTCTGACACCTCGTTTGACCTCCTTGGTCCGTACACAGTTGCACTTAGGCCATCCCCATGCAGCATCGCTCATGTGCATATGTAACTGCATTCTGTCCTGTATTCTCAGTTATTGTGTGACATAGTAAGTTCTTGTTTTGCTCAGTGGTACTGGGTGCTCCCAGAGGGACAATGTCTTAACATTTTGGTGCTCTGTGCATTGTAGATGTATTCATTATATATTTACAATCATACAGCTTATGGCTAGATGAGCTCTTTGGTGATTTGGTTTAATTGCCTTTTCTTATGAACACAGAAAATTAAGTTATAAAGAGGAAAAGTAGTTTCTCCTAAAGGTTATGACCAGTGTTAAGGGTAAAGCCAGAATTAGAACTTAGAATTCCTAGTTTCTAGTGTAGTTCAGTTCCTCCCTCCCTCCCTCCCTCCCTCCCTTCCTTCCTTCTTTCCTTTGTTCCTTCCAACCAACCAACAAATATTTGTTGAACATCTACCACTTGCCAGGCACCTTGCTAGGCCCTGATTATGCAGTATTGAGCCTGTCTTGGAACTTGGAACTTAAACCATGATTAGAGAGAAAGACAACAAGTATTACACTGCCTAAGAGGCAGAGCACAGCAGTGGGGGTTCATTGAGGAGCCAGTGATGCTCTGTTTTCAAAGGGCGAGTCTCAGAGGGGAACGATGATTGAGGTGGGTCCCACCTGCCGTGGGATTCAGGAACAGGACTCCAGTCTGGTAAGATCACGGGTGGGATAACATGGAAGATTGCCTACACAGAGACTCAGTACAGAAAGCAGCTACAGGGATTCATTTTCCAAAATCAGAATACCAGGAAGGGCTAGGGCTTCTCAGTTATTACTAGATCCGATTGTCACAGTCAGAACAGAACAAATAAGAAAGGTGATTTCTTCAGTCTTAGTGTGTTGAGCTTCCTAAAACCTTAAGTCAAGATTAGTCTATTGGCATGGGGCCCTTCCCACACAAGAGAAAGGAAGGAAGGTAAAGATTGGGAACCAGACAAGGCCTAACATGGATTACATTTATTAAAATTCTATCTGCTTAATACTCTGTGAAATGAATAGTTTGGCCATGATGTCATCATGATAGCCATTCACTAACCTTGTTTAGAAGTTTGTATTTCTACACAAAATCAGGATTGTTTCAGTAATTATCAGCCATCTGCCTCCAGTGTCCAACACAATTAGTTATTTGTGTTTAGTTGCATATTTATGTATATATACTTTGTATATATATATATTGCATTCCATAAACCTTAGTTTGATTTGGATTGTTAAGCAGTCGTGTATTCCGGCTAATTTGAGGGTTGACCATAAAATATTTTCATTGCTATCTGATTTTTAAAACATTTTAATTTCTTTGTCTCTTTCCTGCTAAATGAGTATAGCCAAGTTATTTTACATTGTTAAAAAATTGAATAGGGGGTACTCAATCTGGTAATACAGATAAGGCAGATACAAACAAATATTTTGAAAGTTTGGGTGCATAAGAGTGGAGGGGTAATTGTCATTGTTGTCCAGATTAAATTATTACTATTAATTGTTCTTCTAATGGTTTTACACCCTGTCCTAAAAGTGAACGAGAAGCTAATCCTGATTAGTTGAGGATTCTGATTGAGTTTCTGCTTAGACATACAACACCCATAAGCTGGCTATATTATATGTTTGATTATAATAAACTATAAACATAGAGGGGATAATTACTCCTGCCACCTTTTCTTTTAATAATAATATTTTAGGATTATGATAATATGTGAAAATAGTGGTATGTGTAAGCATAACATTCTCACTGTTCTGATGGGAGAGCTGAATACGCCACCTTCCTCTAATTTCCTCTAATCAATTCTAAGTAGCGTCAAGGTTTACTCTAGAGGGAAAGATTTGGGACTGAGTTCTCTCTAAGAAAAACAAAAAATATGAAACATGACTTTATTGTAAACCAGTTTAAAGACCAGTATATGAAGGACGGTGTTACCTGAATTGTATGTAATGTAATATACAAAGCAAAGAAAATTTGGAAAGTAATAGGGTATTAAAACTGCCTTTTTTTTTTTATTTAAACAGGCTCATGCGCAATTAGTTCGAGAAGTTGATGTGGAGAAGGTGTCTGCTTTTGAGAATCCATATGTAGATGCAATAAAGAGTTTATGGAATGATCCTGGAATCCAGGAATGCTATGATAGACGACGAGAATATCAATTATCTGACTCTACCAAATAGTGAGTATCTTTCCAGGTGGCCCTATGGATTTTTCTCTTTACTTCCATGTGGGGGTTTTATGATTATCATAACTTCTTTATTCTGTCCTGTGTATGTCATATACGATTAAAACTTTAAAAGTTAGGGAATATAGATATTGAACTTATGCCACTCATAAATCTAAATTAGATTATAAAGGACTGGTATCATGAGTCAGGGAGAATATTTCTTTTACTGTTCTCTGTTTGAAAAACAAACTGAAGACTCTAGGAATCTGATTTCACCAACCTGTCTCCTCCCCCAAATTGCAAACTAGCAATTCTCACATATGCCATTGTGATTTGAAATCTTGTAATAATAATTTTTGATACAAAATCCAATCTTATTCATGTGCTAGAAAACACCTACACACATTAGAAACTGCAAACAAAAAATATGTTTGATTATGGCTTCTTAAAACATCAGACTTCCTGGTTTCCAGTTTTCAGACCCAGAACTTGACTGCTTTCTGAGAGCCACTATTATGTTGATGGATAGGTTTTCCTTTGCATGAAAATTGCATGTGAGTCTAATTTTGCATACATTCCAGAATTATTTTGTGAGCTGTCAGTCAGACTCATGTCCTGGGAAAGATTTGCATCCTAGAAATCTGTTACTTCTCTAGAATTAAATCTCACCTAACAGAAAGGAAGTAAAGATTTGGCAATCATTGGATTAATGTGATCAATGTAGTCAGCAAGGTAGATAACCAGGCACCTGAATAGCGAGTTTTTCTTTTGGTAGTATTTAGCCAGGTTTCTGTCTACATTAGTTATATTAATACAGCATCTGCCTCTTGTTTTAGTTCTGGGCAGACAGAATAATGGGTAGAAAATAATCAGTAACCTTATGGCAGTTCATATGATAAAGTGATCCACTGGATGAGAGCGGGCCCTTGGGGAACATAATAGGCCCTGATAGGCTGCTTGACATCACTCAGAAGTGCATGGAAGATCTAAGAGCTATATGACTCTGTATTTTCAGTAAAATTGTCATGCTTTTACTCTAATTCTAGGCATTTGTATAAGATATGATTCACATCAGCCACAGAAATGTTGCCTGATCAAACTATTTCTTGTATAGTAAATTTGAATTATGCCATTCTGAAATGTGACACAATGCTCATGAGCACCATATTTGTAGTATTTAATATTTTAACTAGCATTAACCTGCTTGTGTGCCTCTGAAATGTGTGCTTTCTTCATTCTTCCTTTCATCATCCTTCTTCCACACCTTCATATAGTTCTTCTCATTTCTGGTGTTTCTCTTCTGCTGTCCTGCCTGCCTGCCTTCCATTTTGCCATTCTCCCTCCCTCTGTCCTTCGTCCCTTTGTTCCTTCCTCCTGGGCTCCCACTATATAAGTCTCTGTGAGTACAGAGATGAAAAAGATGCATTCAGCTCTTGCCTGTTCTAAATTCTGCCCCCCTCAACCTTTGACCAGCTGTCTTTTTTACTCCTGCCCCCTCTGTCCTTCCGTTTCTTTTGCCATTTCAGATTCCATCTATCTCCCCATGTTGCTGCTGTCTCATCCATCATTCCCTGTTCCCATTCATTATGTCTCTCCTGTCTGCTTATTTACCCTCCACCCTCAGTTTTGAATCTCTCTGACTCTCTCTTAAATCCTCTCTGCTTCTCACTTTGCTACTGTGATGTCTTGCCCTAGCCTTTAAAACTAACTCATCCTCCATTATAAAGTTACATTTGCTGATAAATTCTTCACCTTGCATCATTTTTCTTCTAACCTCTATCTTTTAAACTTTTAGTTTCAGTCTTATCTCCTCCCCTCCCTACCTGGTCTACTTTTTACCTGTTATCTGTAACTGTTCTCCCTATGGAGAGTCCTGCTACTGGGTAGTCAGAGGCCCCCATTATCTAGTAATTATGTGCTTACTAGGGTTACGTCTCCCCCTTAGGGTTTGCCTCCTCCTCCTGGGACAGACCCTCTGAGAGAGTCCTCTTTGCACCTAGGACACCTTCATTGGACTATGGATATGTTCTTGAGACAAGACTTCATCATATCTCTGATGACGTACCTTCAGTTTAGATTTGTGGATTTCTAGACATGGACCCATTAGTTAGTATGAGGATTGGATGCTGCCATATCTAACTTACTTAGGGCAAGAGCTCTCCTAGACAGTTTCTCTAGACCTGTCAGTGCTGTGATCCTGGGAAAAGCTGCACTGAAAAAACTCTATCTTAGAGTTCTGTCAGTGCAGGCTTAGTCTACCGTAGAAACGGGCACACTCCTTATGATAAACCAAGACCAAAACGTGGGGCCCTCTAGCACAGGCTGATCTAAACTCCTTCAAATGATTATTCTTTAAATAGTTCTACATTTCCCTAGTGGGAATGAGGATAAATTGATTTTCTAAATTATATATATGTGGGCCAGGCACAGTGGCTTACGCCTGTAATCCCAGCACTTTGGGAGGCCGACGTGGGTGGATCACTTGAGGTCAGGAGTTTGAGACCAGCCTGACCAATAGACAGGTGAAACCCTGTCTCTACTAAAAATACAAAAAAAGTAGCCAGGCGTGGTGGGGTGCACCTGTAGTCCCAGCTACTCAGGAGGCTGAAACAGGAGAATTGGTTGAACCCGGGAGGCAGAGGTTGCGGTGAGCCAAGATCGAGATCAGTCATGCCCCTGCACTCCAGCCTGGGTGACAGAGGTAAGACTCCATCTCCAAAAAAATAAATAAAAAATAAAAATAAATTGTATATATATGTAGACATACGTCACATAAATCTTTTTTAACCACACTTTATGCTGAAGTAATAAAGTGAATTCTAACAACATGTACTTACATCCTTAGACATATCAGTATGTATCTCTTTTTTAAAAAAGTAGGACATTTTCCTACCTAAATAATAATGCATTATTATACCTAAAATTAATTAAGTTCTTTTTATCATTCTATACCCAGTTCATATTCAGATTTCCCAAATTCTTCCAAAATGTCCTCTAGAGGTGGTTGATTTCAGGACTTCACATTGCAACTGGTTGTTATGTCCCTTAAGGTTCTTTTAATCTAGTAGAGACCCATTTTGCATTTCACTGGCATATTCAAGAGATTGGCCTAGATTTGCCTGATTGCTTCTCATAGTATGATTTAGCTTGCTCCTGTATCTCATTGATTTACTATAAACTAGAAGTTACATTTAAAGTCTTTATTAGATTCAAGTTAAACGTTGTGACTAGAATGTATTATAAGTGTTGTTGTACACTTGTTTACCCATGGTGGATGAAGGTAAGATTTACCGCAGCGTTAGGGTAGTTGCACCCTCCATTATAAAGTTGTATTTTACTTGTCTCTTGTGTTAGTTTGTCACTGAGCAAACTCTAGTTCTTCATCAGCTCTTCCTCTGATAGTTTTATTTCCAACTGATAATTCTTGCCAGATTGAATAATTCCATTGGGATTTGTAAAATAATCATTTTCCTCTTTTATCAGTTGGTCTATCAGTTGGTCTACATTGGCATTCTTCTGCATAGAAGATTTTATCTCTTCAGCTGTTTGATTAATCATCTGAACCAGGACACATTGAGAAAGAGGAGGCTGTATTAATAATTATAGTGAAACAGCAGGCAGAAACTGAGACTCCAGGACAGGCAGGGACCTGTCACCTTTGGTCACCTTAGCTAAGTGAAACTGAGGGAGGGAGGTTTGTTTCCTTCATTTTTTGTAGAATACTGTCTTTACTTCAAAGGGAGTAGAATCAATTTATTCCTGCCAGTTATGTAAGGGGTTGTGTGTATAAACCAGAGTTAACTGGACCCACATTTCAGGTCTCCTCCAGGGATGTTTTGGCACCACCTATACATCAGTGCCCAAGCAGCCTGCCTGGCTTGCCTTAATCCCACTGTGCCAGGAGGCCTGAGTGTTACTTACTTTATTCTTCACCGTCTTAGTAATGAGCACTTTACATTTTCCTTAGCCAGGTAAACCTCTCAACAGAAATAGGACCTGGGTATCATAGAGTCACTCATTTGCTGCTGTGTTCCACATGTTTCTCCAGTGTAATCACTGCAGATGCTCCAGGAACTGGCAAATATGACAGCACTGGCAAAGATGTAGGTCCCATATGTTAAACATCGCTGATTTCCCAATACTAAAAATCATGTTCACAAATAACTCAGAATAATTCCTTTCTCTGTGTTTGAGATAATTGTTAGCCCTTTTCCTTTCTGACTTTTTTGTGTATATTCCCCTAGTGCATCTTCAGTATGTTATATTGCCTCCTTTTCTTCATATCTTTATATTTTTATAATATATCTTTATATATAATATATCTTTATAAAGATATCTTCGTATCTTTATAATTCTTCCTATCTTTATAATTGAAACATACTTCATTGTTATTCTGGACCTAATTTCTTATTCATTATCACCATCTTACAGAAATATTTCTGAGCTTAGGACCAACTTCTTTTGGTGCTGCCTGTCTCTAGTGGTAGGTCTTCAGAGTAGATTTAGGGAATACTTAACATCTACGTTTCTGGTATTAGGAGGATCTCCCTGCCACACACACCTGCTTAAAGGTTGTAGTGTAGTAGCAGTTCTCTCCACAACTCTAGTGGTTGTGAGATTCAGTGCAAGCGACTTAAAAAAATACTGGGAGCAGAGGCGAAGCATGCCTGTCATCTTTTCTCTCTGATGAACTCCTATTCATCCTTTAAGACCTGACTCAAGAGTCACCCTTTCTGAAAGCCTTGCCCAGCACCAGTAACAGTAAGTCACTATGTCTTCTATCTTAACACTGTGTACATATCTCTTTTATTTCCGTCATCACATTTACTGAAGTGCCTCTCCCCTCTACCCTCAGTTCCTGACAGCAGTGCTCATGTTTGACTTTCACAAGTGATTGTTTCATGAAATAATAGATGGGTAATTTCTACTATTTTAATGACCATGGTATAAGCACCAGTCTCTCTTTGGCTGTTAAATATTATGAAGCTTCAGAGCCGAAGGCATTCAAGTCTTTTTTCCTGCTGTTGTTGAAGGTCTGGGATCTGAAAAGCCTTATCAAAGACAATAATAGCTGCTATTTACTGAATATTTAATATATGTTAGATTCTGTGCTTAGTCATTTACATGTGTTATTTCATTTAATCCTCAAAGTCACCTACAATGGTAGATAGTTATTACCATCCCTATCTAACAGAAGAGGAAACTAGGATTCAGACTGAATAATTTGTTCAAGGCCACATACTTAGTAAGTGAATGGAGTAGGAGTTGAATTCAAATTTGCTTATTCCAGAGCCCAAGCTTTTAACCACTGAAATACAGCCTCACACAGGATGGATGGATGGATGACAGATAGATAGATAGATAGATAGATAGATAGATAGATAGATGATTGACAGTTTTTAGATAAGATAGATGGATAGATAGATAGATAGATGAATCAGTAGATAAATACCTACGATTAGGTGTTTTATAAATCACCATGAAGAACAAATTATTAATCTTTATCAACGTTGTCTACAGATAGTTTCATATTTATAAAGTCAAGAAGGAAAATTATATAAAATTGACTGGAAAACAAACCCAATAGGTTTTTGGTTATCATTATGAAAACTTAGCCATGTTTAGCTAAGCAGCAATTATCCATACTAACATGGAGGATGTTCTAAGTTACAGATAATTCAGGAATGTTATTTCTTTGTTTTAACCTACAATCTTTATCTCTCAACCCCTCTCCCCCAAAATCCAGCCAATCACTTTTTACTGGAACCAGTAAGAAGGACACAATAAAATAATTTGAGCTTCCCTTCTACTTTGATTAGCCAACTTGCCTGTCATAGTTAAGTAATCAGATGACTCAAAGGACAGGCAGCAATGACAGAACCACAGAGATAGGAAATTCCAGATAATGGATAAGCAGTTGTGGATACATTTGCAATTGGCCGTAATTTGGTGAATTCTTCCCATTCTATTTAATGAAAGAATAAAAAGCATTCTAAGATCCTAGGGAGTTTTGTAGATTACTTTATTAACTTTTTCGTTATTGATAAAAAGCCTGAAGGCTCTGAAAATGATTAAAGAGCACAAAAAACAGATGGTTGTAGGTTCACTTTTTTTCCCCTAGATTTCACCACCTGCTTTAATATACTGAGACATCAGGTCAAATGAGTTCACTGCCTACAGTACCAAAAGCTCCCTGACATTAGCCAGAAGACACAAGTCTCAATCACATTGGCATATAGTGAGAAAAGGCCTCATATGCAGGCTTTGGCTAGTCTATTGTAGCTGTGTTTGCCTTAAGAGACCAAATAATTTCTAATCTTACTTCACCGAATTCCCCTCCAGGGAACTGGGTAGATCAGACACCTTCTTGAAATTTCCACATGATCCGGAGCCCGTAAAGAACATGAGTAGATTGGCTTTTTGGCATAAGTCAGCATTGGAGTTTGACCTTCTAAACGCATGCTTACATTTTTTGAGTCTGATTATGAACTTGCACCAATATATTATGTGCCATGTTGAATTTAACAGAAGGCATTTCAGAGGTAGGGTAACATCCACCTAACTTAGGGCCAGTCCTTCTTGAAGAGGAAGTACCTTGCTAAGAAGTTGCTGACTGATGAGTCGAACACTTGTACTCCAGGATATATTGGTTTGGCCATTGTATCCATCCCCACTTTCATCTGATAGTTTTTTTTGTTGTTGTTGTTGTTGTTGTTTTAAAGTTTAAGCCTACTCCAGGCTTTTGAAGGCAGATAAGACCATTGTATGGTGAAAATATTAGGTCAAGGTCCAGCTGGAATTCCCTCTGCTACTCACTACCTTGGGGGCATTGACTAAGCGTCACTTTCCTCAGACATAGATTACATGTGATACGTAATCCTTAAATTCTCCTCCTAAATTCTGAAGTCCTTTGATTCTGTTGCAGTTGACTCCCTTTATCTGAGAAGTCATTATCCTATGCAGTCAAATGAAAACCTGGCACCTTAAAATTTACCTGGAAATGTAATGAACAGAGAAATTATTCTCTACATGATTAAATTACTAAAAATGCTGTCTTTAGCCAGCTCAGAAGAGGACATTGATCTTGCATATGTTTGCTCTTTTTCAGAGTGTCAATAATAACACAAAGTGTCATTCTTTTCACCTGAGTGACATATTTAATTCTCTTAGTGTTTTGTTATCTAGTGGGCCACATTTTCAATCTTTGGTAAAACAACAAACAAAAAGCCCTGCATTTGTCTTCCTCAGTGAACGCTGTTGATTCTAAGATGTGGTCTTTATTATTCCCCTTTCAGAATGCTCTTAAAGATAAAAAGATACAGGCTTAGATATGCTTAACTCTACTCTAACCTTCATTACAGAGAAGGAACAGGAAAAAGGGCTGGGATTAGCCCCAGTTTATCATTTTTTCACTCTGCCTAAAGGGCAGAGTGGATATGGGTAAGCCAGTTTGCTGTTTGCTCACATTTTATCAGGACGTTTATTTGGACTTTGAGTAGTTTGGCCTCTTCTTTGTAGGCCTTTCCGCAGTCTTTACTCAGGATGATGATGTGCCTAGCTAAAGCCTATTACCGTAGAATAGGGATTAGCAAACCTGCAGGCCAAATTTGGCCTGCTGCCTATTTTTATAAGTAAAGTTTGGTTGGAACATAGCCATGTTCATTTGTTTATGTATTGTGTATAGCTGCTTTGGACCCAACAGGAGAGTCAGATAGTTGTAACAGAGATCATGTGGTCCAAAAGTCCTAAAATATTTATATTTACTATCTGATTTTCATTCTCACACACACACAAATTCAAACCCCTCTTAGAGGTGAAGAATAACTATTAAAACACAGTAGCATTCTGCTTATGCTGTTTAGATAAAACCTAGTTTAAGACTCTGATGCTCTGAATTAACCCAGAGATACCTTTTAGAGTACTGAGTGAAGCGATGGCCTGCATTCCTTCAGCAGTCCTCTAGAAATACTGCTTTGCACAATGAAACGTTTGGTAGGAAGTGAGCAACAGAAAGTTCTAGATCATATTTCCTGGACATACCACTAAATGCCACACAAAGAATGTCTGGCATAAAAATGGCAGGAATGACCAGAAATGTTCATTGAGTTGATTTGGCTTCTGAGTGCAAGGATTTTGTGTCATGTGTGCTTGACTCGTAGTGTCTGGTATGATATGGTGGTATGTTGCAGCTGATGAGAGGGTTTCATAGGATTTAGCAGTCAATTGAAGCAGAGATAGGAGTGACAGTCTTTTGTAAGAGGGCTAATAGAACATGCACATGATTAGAAGACAACCCCATCCCACTTCCAGTCACAGGGGAGCCAAAGAATCTTGCTGTCTTTATGTAACCCATAAGGTCATTCAGCAGCTTTTTTGACTCCCCGCTTCCCAAGAAGCCTTACTGACTCTGGTATTCTTGAGTTCATTATCAGGTTAAAGTCTTTTCAGTTTAAAATAATGAATTGAATTTTGATTTATAATTAGTTTACGTTAACTCATGTTAGCATGACCAGCTCTCCAGACCTGATCATCCTTGTCAAAATGAAAGTTCTAATCTCACAGAACCAATATCCAAATTAAGGTGACATAACTGACATGACCATGGCAGACCCACTTAAATCAGCATGACCTATTTATTGCTCATTGCTCTTGGCTGCAATCACTGGAAGCTCTCTTTTGACCCTTATTACATCTGCATTGTATTATGGTTATTTATAACACATTTTTCTTCATTGCCAGACTATAATCTCCTTGAGGACATGATTTGTGTCCTTTTTTCTTTGTAGTTCACGCTCAGCCTAAGCATAGTGCCTAGCTTATTGTAGACTTTCCATAAAAGTTGTTGAATGAATGAGTGATAGAGGAAAAAGGAAGTTCTGTACCTTTACTAATTTCTTCTCCGTCTCTCCTTTTCTGCCTGTTCAAATCCCATTCTGTCTGTACGGAGTAACCCATCCCCACCTCTACTGCACACTATTCTCCAGTGACTACAGTTCATAATCATCTCTCCCTTCCTATTGCATTCATCATTAGCAGCTCACAATTTGGCACTTAATTGTTTCTTAATTGATTCATCGGTGCTTTCTTTGCTTCACAGGTAGCCTGAAATCCCTAAAGGCAAAGAAGGTATTTTAACGTATATTATGCCAGTTCTCTGTGCCAATCTCCCTCCATCTAACACACTGCATTAGAATTTAGTGTATAACAGATTCCCAATAAATATGTGTAAATTAACTGAATTAAGCATCGCCATCCAATTTCAAGGCAGGCAGACCAGAATTAAAAAGTAATCTTCAGCTATTTCTTGATATGTTTTAGAATTGGGTCAAAATTAACCAATAGCTTGGAAAGTTATCATATATAAAAGATGAATAAATTAACAAAGCCAAATAGGCAAATTGAAAAAGACTTTCTTTTTTTTCTCTCTCTTTCTCTTATTGCTATTGTTGTTTTGTTTTCGTTTTCAATTACAAAGTTGATTTATTTTTTTGAGCACTGCACCTGAGAATCTATTGCTGTGAGCCCAGCTCTGGCATCTGTCTGGCAGACACTTAGTTGCCTGGCCCTTTCCCTATTTGGCACTAGTGTTCTCTTTACGTCAGACTTTCAGATTCATAAGATAATGAAACTATTTACCAAATGCAGTGATACAATCTTTTTAGGAGATATTTAATTTAGTTTTAAAAATCTTATTTTTCTAGATTGGCTTAGTTCTTTGGTAAAGGGAAATTGAAATGCATAATCTCAAAGCCTTCTCTTTTATCCTCCAGAATGGTCTCTCTTGAACAGCTTTCATAAATGATAGGATTATAACCCACCTGCTACCACTGAGTGATCTTTGTTTTGAACCTGCCACTTTGTATTAAAAGCAAACTTCTTGGCTGGGTACGGTGGCTCATGCCTGTAATCCCAGCACTTTGGGAAGCTGAGGTGGACAGATGACGAGGTCAGGAGTTTGAGACCAGCCTGACCAACAAGGTGAAACCACATCTCTACTAAAAATACAAAAAATTAGCTGGGCATGGTGGTGCGCACATGTAATCCCAGCTACTCTGGAGGCTGAGGCAGGAGAATCACTTGAACCCAGGAGGCAGAGGTTGCAGTGAGCCAAGATCATGCCATTGCACTCCAGCCTGGGCGACAGAGTGAGACTCTGTCTCAAGAAAAAAAAGAAAAAAAGTAAACTTCTTATGAACAAAATGCCTGTTAATAAATGCTGCACATCCTTGAACTCTAACATGTATGTCAGGTATCAAAAAGAAAAAAGGAACGTTGATTTGCTCTCTGCAAAATGAGCTTTTCAGGAGATGGAAGTGTTTGTGGAGTGAGCAATCTTGTGCCACTAACCATCCTAACCAGATTACCAGCCAGGCTCCTTTCAGCCACAGGATTTGCCAGATGAGGAAGGGACTAGAGTAGGTCAGGCTACCAAAACCTCTCCTTGACTCTCCCCTCAGGATACCAGTTTTGCAGAACTGTTACTTCTTCATTTGTTTTTGCAGGTCACTTTACAATTTTTTTTTCACTTTTTTCCTTTGGACCTTTGTGGTCATATAGCAACTGCACGATAACTGTGTGTTTCTCATTTCTCTTTAGCTTCCAGTGCTTTTGACAGTGTCAGATACCATCTCATGGCATGATCTAGCTTTCAACTCCCCAAAGACTGTTCCTCTCACAATGAGGTCTTCTTAATTTTTTTAAATGAAGTCGACCTCGTTTTTCTAACCTTCTTTTCAATAATTAAAAATGTGAAGACCTACCCAGAATCATTTTCTGTGCCATAACTTCATCTTAGTATTTGATGTGAACTGCAAATTTTTTATAAATGCAGCCTCTCCACAAGAGGCCCTTACATAGGGGTCAAAGAGCTCCCCAACCTCCAACACACACCCCGTGTCATGCTACATTGAAAGCCCCAAGATGCTATTTCGTTTATCCTATTATGTCTGGTTGGATTTGCATGAAATTTCAGAGATTTCTGTTCCTACTTAACTATCCACAGGTACTTTTTGCCTTTTGGTGTAATTACTGAGGGTTGTATGCCTCTAACTTTAATATATGTATTTAGAGTCAGGGTCTTACTATGTTGCCCAAGCTGGAGTGCAGTGGTTACATGCTGAAACTCCTGGGTTCAAGCAATCTTTCTGCCTCACAGCCTTCCAAGTAGCTGGGACTATAGGCACATGCAGCCACACCTGGCTTATAAAATGTATTAACCCTAGCTGTAATGTGATATGTTTTACCTGCCAGCTCATATCTCTAAATTTTAATTTTTTGTTTCCTTCATTTAAGAGAAAAGAAAGCACTTGAATTTTTAATTTCTGTGCTATTCTTGGTCTAGATTTCAGTTACTCTTCCAGTCATAGGTGGGGGGAGGGGGTGGTTCTTTTTAATCTTAAAAAGAAACTTTTAAAAATCAGTGTTCATTCATGTCAAATGGGAGCATAAATTAATTTGAAGGTCACCTCAAAACTGTTATTGATAAAATGTCAAAATTAAGGAACAATTGGAATCTCTTTTTAAAACATATTCAGGAGAGAAAGTGTTGTATGTAATATTGATTTGGGCATATTATTTTAGAGAAGTTGAAGCTTCTGTCATATATTTTAATCATTTAAAGTAGTGGATTATGTCCTGTTTCTGAATTTATTTTTCTTCAGCCAGAGATTATCCTGATGTTCAGCGTGTAAAGAATTTATCTGTTACAAGGTATAAACTAATGGGCATGATTTCTGTTAAGTCTTTCATGCAGTGCAGCCATACTACACAGAATAATGTTTTGAGGATTATCACCAAGGACTAGAGATTGTTCGAACGGGTTCCCAGAAAGTGACTATATCCAAAATACACAAAGGTTCATTTCATCTCTATAAATCTCACCATTCTTGTTTTTATGTAACCCTTATTTCTCCACAAATTGATAAACTCCTTGCAGGT
Source organism: Pongo abelii (assembly GCF_028885655.2). Taxonomy (NCBI): domain Eukaryota; kingdom Metazoa; phylum Chordata; class Mammalia; order Primates; family Hominidae; genus Pongo; species Pongo abelii. The sequence continues at coordinate 68,256,069 of NC_071998.2, read as the reverse complement.
AAGGATCATATCCAGTGAAACTTCCTATATGTACATCTACCATAATGTCATGGCCAAAATATGTTGTTTAATTCCAGATGACTCTGCATTTTGCTTATGGTCAGAAAGGAATCATTGAAACATTAATACGCAAGTGTCTTTGTTCCCTCACTTTTCACTGAAAACCATCAAAAACCTTTTTTCCGTCAAGAAGATTGTGTCAGAAATGTCTTGTTGATAAAGTCCCACCTCCTCAGTTTGCACTGTGTTAGACAGAATGCTAAGGCCTGAAAGCTTGAAACAGGTATAAAATGGACACAAGCATTATGTCATTCTCTAGCCAGGACCTAAAGAATAGCAGGAAGCAAATCTACTAAATGAAGTTAAACAAATAATGCTTTTTCTTTCTGTGTTGTCTTTGTCAGAGACATTTTTATTCAGAGCTTTGTTATTAAATGATGCAGGCCAGTAATAGCCGAGAGAAGTAGTTTCGTAAGGCTGGATAGCTAACAACCTCCCCTCTCCTGTGTTTTTGCCTTTCTAACCACTACAGCACTTCTCATAAAATAGTTTTAATTTGGGTCCATGCTGAGCACCTGCTGTGCTCCAGGCCCTTGGCTAAGTGTTGTTGATACAGCCGTGGACAAAGGCACTTGTGGGCCCTGACCACCGAGTGTGAGGGCCATAGCTAACTGGGCAAACATGTGGAAGAATATTGAGTTCGGGGCTTCTTTTTTTAAATAAAATTATAAATTAATAATTTATAATGTCTCAGCACAGTGAAAAGTCATTAAATCCCCATGGAGGGATTGGAGTAAGGTGGGTTTAAGCAGCTAAATCTCCCATTTTCTAACATGAATAGCTTGTCTCCTAGACACTTAACAAGCCTTATGTAAAACATGGGAGCTTCCTCTGCCTGACATCAGGAGAGAGTCACTGCCAGATACTTGTTACACATACATTGCCTTGGAAATGTACCTGTGCCTGGCACCATGGCAACACCCTTGAGAATGACCTCGACAGCCACTCAGAATCATTCCTACAAAACAAATTATGGCTATAATTAACTCTGAATTTACAGTATAAATTTGTTCAGACCTCGGTGTGGTTTTTTTTAAAAAAGTTGAATGAATGGAGTAATTTAACATGAACCCACCCCTCATATTCCACCAATTTTTTTTTTCAGAATAGAAAATGCTTCAATGGAAAGTACAATTCAGTTAAGAGATTATTTTATTACCTTTTCTCAGTATGTGACGAAGAGCATCACATGATGATGTTCTACTCTTACCATGCTAGAACTCCATTTCTAGGGGAACAAATTTCCCTTTTTCCCTAGCAAATGTGAAATACAGAGTGTGCTGAATCCCTCCTCTGAGTCCTATGAGCCCAGAGTGAGGGGGGTTGCATGGGATTGGGGGTTATGCGGGCAGCAGCTCTTTGATCCCTTCTTGGCAATGAAAAATGCAGGGTTTTTCTGTTTTCTGTTTTGTTTTTGTTTTTTTTGAGACAGAGTCTCACTCTGTTGCCCAGCCTGGAGTGCAATGGTGCAATGGTGGCTCACTGCAACCTCTGCCTCCCAGGTTCAAGCGATTCTCATGCCTAAGCCTCCCATGTAGCTGGCATTTCAGGTATGCATCACCACACCCGGCCAATTTTTGTATTTTTAGTAGAGATGGGGTTTCGCCATGTTGGCCAGGCTGGTCTCAAACTCCTGGCCTCAAGTGATCTGGGCCTCCCAAAGTGCTAGGATTACAGGTGTGAGCCACTGCCCCCAGCCAAAAATGCGGTTCATGGTCTATAAATTTTACCTGCTTCACAAATTGTCTGTAACACATCTTCAATCCTGGGTAGCTTCCCAGATTTTACTTTAGGAGAAAATAGTTTGTATGTCTTTTGTTTAGTTGGAGGTTTTGTTGGTTTTTTTTGCCTTGTTTTGGGTTTTTGTTTGGTTTGGTTTTTGGTTCTAGATGATGTATGTTGCAACTAGCAGAGTTAGATACAGTTCCTCTTAGTCTTGTCTTTTGTTCAGCTAGATTAATTTAACTCTTTCACCCCAAGCAAAGTGAGCCTTTCTCTCTATCATTCAACTGAGGCAAAGCAAAAAGAATGGCAAGCAAAAACTGCAGCTTCCTTTTAAGTTAACCAGAAATGTATGAAGCATCTTTAATGGCCGTTTCTTTGCTGTGGACTGTGTTGATACCTGGGCAATGAACAGACAGAACAGAGCCTGGCAGGCAGCAGGTGCTCAGTGTTAGTTGTTGTTATGCTGTTGTTGTCATTCTCTGTGATCTATACTGCCATTGAAAAGATGAAGAGGAAAAAGTATTCTTGCAAGTATGAGTGTCTTGGATATTCATTTCAGTACCCTGAACTTAGGAGTGATACCACTGACAATTTTTTTAGGCTAGCCTCTAACCCCTTGTAAGTGGAAAGTTTTCTAGTGGCAGGTATGTGCCTGATTCCATCTTATCCAAGCAATGTGACAGGTAATTTCCCACTTCATGTGCTGGTTCTTTAACCAGATGAGTGCTAACACTCATCTGTGCTTTACTATGGAGTGGCAATGAGTAATCTGTTAGGTTCATCTTCATAAAACAGAAAACCACACTTTCCCTTTACCTCAGGAACACACAGCACCTTCCATTACAAGAATTAACAGCCCTCTGTTCTGACCTCTGTGTGTGGCATTAAGCGAGTAGAGATGGTTTATCAGGCAATATATTTCTGAGCAGCCTTGCCAGTGGAAATTTAAAGTTATTTGATTCCTCTGAAATAAGTTATTGTATACAGTAGTTAAATGGTGAACTTGTAGATTTCAAAATGTACATTCAGGTTTTTCAAATCAAGAAGCTGATAAATTAGAAAACTCCATCCATACAGAGTAGCTATCTGATTTTTTATTTATGATGTGATGAGCTGGTTTATCAGTAGAGTGAAATACAGATCACTTCCCAGAACATGGGCTCATTAACTCTTATCAGAGGACTCCATGATCATGGCAAGATATTTACTAAAATTCTGGGTGTAGTCCATTTTTACGTTTCCTTTCTGTCTTTCACACCAGTATTCTCCCAGCCTCCCTCTATTTGTCTTCCAGCCAGTTTTATAATAATTGGAGATATCAGGCTAGTTCCTGTTACTCAATAGAGAGCTGATTGCCAGCTAGAGAATCATCAATGTATCAGGGATAAGGCCCCTGGAATACTAATTAATTGATTTGCAATAGGAATTTCTGGGCTGATACTTTGTCTTAAAGAATTGATAACACACCTCCAAAGAAGCAGTAATTTTATTTCTTTGTTAAAGTCAGACTTAACTCTTTGTTAAACTCAGATTTAATCCTCCTTTATGATTCCATGAATCTTGTAGATTTAACATTTTTTTTACATTCAGTTTCAAATTTAAGGGTATCATTCATACAGAAATACCACTAGTAAGAATGCTATTTAAATAATGCTAAAACTAAATCTCAGCATAGGAAATCCATCAATCCATCCAACACATATTCATTAAGTACTATTTGTCTGGCATTCTTTTAGGTACTAAGGCAGAAATAAAGATGGTTATGTCAGAGTCCCTACCCTGGGTAGGTCATGTCCACTGAGCATTTGTTATTGCTCAATTATAACATGCTATGCACAAGGCATTCCTTGTTATGTATCTTAGAACTCACCTCTTGTTTGTGGGTATACAGAGTTGAAGATCTAACCCCTTCCATTTCTATTAAGGGTCCCACCTTTTCTTTAATCTCGTTCATAAGTTAGTTACTTTGTGCATATACTTTGTAGTTGTGTGTTTTGAAACCATATCTGTGCCCCATCCTTTCCAGGACAAAGGAGAACACAGTTACTCTTTGAAATCATGAAGATACCACTCAATTCTATCATGTTATGTCATTCTCAACATTTCAGATTATTTTTTACACTTTGAGAAAATGAAACATGAATGGAATAAAAGATTCTTGACATGGCAGAATTACACTGATGAAGAACATATGTGTGACTGCCAGGGATAACACAGGTAGTGATAGAACAGTTCTGTGTCCTGACTGTGGTGTTATTACACAAATCTCTACATGTAAAATCTCATAGAACTAGATACCCCCCCATAATATAGTCAGCCCTCTGTATCTATGGGTTCTGCATTTGTGAACTCAACAACTTATCGATCAAAAATATTCAGAGAAAAATTGTATCTTTACTGAACATGTACAGACTTTTGTTGTCATTATTCCCTACACACTACAGTATAATAGCTATTCACGTAGCATTTACATTGTTAAGTAACCTAGGGATGATTTAAAGTATAGGAAAGGACTATGCATACATTATATACAAATACTGTTCCATTTTATATGGAGAACTTGAGCATCCAGGGATTTTGGTATGTGCAGGAGGTCCTGGATCCAGTCGCTCACAGATACTGAGGGATGACTGTATACATACATACAATATATAGCATATGAGTATATAACAACGGATAAAATTCAGTAAGGTCTGTAGTTTTGTTAATAGTATTTGTATCAGTGTCATTTTCCTGGTTTTGATCATGTACTATGATTATGTAAGATGTTATTGTTTGGGGAAGCTGGGTAAAGGGTACAGGGAAATGTTCTGTAATATTTTTGCAACTTCTTGTGAGTCTAAAGTTATTTCAAAAGAAAAATTTTTTTAAGGGAAGGGAAAAGTATCAAGTATCATATAACCGGATAAATGTAAAGTTAAGGTGTGGTGACTCCAAACATTGGGAATATCTGACCTTAGACACATTGTTACTGCAGTAACTAGAAATGTCATGGCTTCACATTAATCATGAATGACTTAGGCTCTGGACAGAATTTAGGACACTGTATCCTGCTGTCTTCTCTTAGGGGAATAATGAAATTCATTCCAAGAAGACTCTGATGTTCTGCAAAAAAAAAAAAAAAAAAAAAGAAAAAGAAAAGAAAAAAAAGGCATTTTGACCTTATGTGCAGCTCTCTGTTATCTTAAACACTATTTATTTTAAACTTCTGCTTTGACAACCAAACCTACTAAACAAGTAGAGAATAGGAAACTAATTTGAATTTTTTTTTCTCCCACCCCTTGCCTCTGGAGAGTATGAGTTCTAATTCATAATAAGAGAAGAAATGAGAACTATGGTGTATATGTAATCCATAGATGGATAACCTTCCAGTAATGGAAGGTTGACTTTATCTTTCTTTTCCACAGACTCCTCTACCACTTTCTGATATTTTTCTTTCTCTTCTTTACTTCTCTGTTAGGACTCATTTTTGTCCTTCCCTTTCCGTAGACAGCTTTGGTGTGATGGTATCACTGACATTCTCATTGTGTCTTCCCTCCTCTAGCTATCTTAATGACTTGGACCGCGTAGCTGACCCTGCCTACCTGCCTACGCAACAAGATGTGCTTAGAGTTCGAGTCCCCACCACAGGGATCATCGAATACCCCTTTGACTTACAAAGTGTCATTTTCAGGTAGTAACTGAGTCCATGAAACCTATTTCCCAGCTTTTATGCCTTGAGTACATTTGGTAAACTCTATAAATACTGGAATCATATGTAGGCTTTAAAACAAGATAGGCTTTATACCAATTATTATCATTAGTTATACAAATAAAATGACATATCCCTGAAGGAGGAAATAACAGAAAGATGTACTAGAGGCCGGGCGCAGTAGCTCATGCCTGTAATCCAAGCACTTTGGGAGGACAAGGTGGGTGGATTACCTGAAGTCAGGAGTTCGAGAACAGCCAGGCCAACATAGTGAAACCCCTTCTCTACTAAAAATACAAAAATTAGCCGGGCATGCTGGCGGGCACCTGTAATCCCAGCTGCTTGGGAGGCTGAGGTGAGAGAATCACTTGAACCCAGGAGGCGAAGGTTGCAATGAGACGAGATTGCGCCGCTGCACGCCAGCCTGGGTTACGAAGCGAGACTCCATCTCCAAAAAAAAAAAAGAGAGAGAAAGATGTGCTTGTACTGGAACATTTGGCATTTCGATTTAAATCACTAAGAAATCAATAAAATCTTAGTTTTGCTTGTGGTTGAGTAAAATCGGTTAGTAAACCATTGGTCTTAACTGTAATTTTTTGGGCAATCACTTTAACTGTAAGGACAATGGATATGTTTTTAGAATTATGTAAGCTATGAATGATCGTATGATGCTGTCAATCACAGAAATTATATAGTGTCAGAAGTTTTCATGCTGGTGTTTTCCCCAGGTCCTCTGGTACCAATGCAAAATTTTTCAGTAGCAAGAAAAATATGTGATATTTTGTATCCATAAGATATGTTCCTTGAAAAATTTCGAAATGCATGATTTTGAAAATGGGTTAATTAACCTAGTCTATATTTACCTAGCAAAATAGAATGAAAATTTATTACCTCATCTCTCACTGCTGCTGTTCTGTCTGGATAATACTTCAACAGAAGCATTCTGTTGTTTTGTTTTTAGGATGAGAAAAAATAAACAATACTGATGTACTTTCATTCAATCTCTTATTATGCAATCACTCAGTTGTACTTTTAGTTAGAATACAAACTACATGGTGCTTTGAGAAATGAGAATGTGTCTTGGAGTGTGGAGAGTTGATTTTCTAGGAGTGCCCACTCCATTGAAGATGGATGTGTGCAATATTGGTTACGAGGTAGAAGTTATTATCTCCTGTGTCTCTCTGCCAAGTGATTCTGATTAGCAGGCCCACCCTCATTCCTTGCCATGACACTGTGTTTTCTTCTAATCGGCCTCTGTACCTGAGGTCAAATCTGGCTGCCATACATTGTTCTAATAGATATTGCCACAAAGTAGGTGGCATTTTGAAACTATTTCTGAGCCTCAGTTTTTTAATCTATAAAATGGTTGTATTGCATTAGATGATCCGCAGGGTTCCTTGTAGTTCCAGCATTCTATATTACTTACGTTTTAAGTTTATGGTATTTAGAAATCTTTAATTTGAGACACCCAGATTTCCTTCCTCCATGTTACAAAATATTTTTAGAAAACATAGCATTTCATGGGGATTTTCATCTCCTTATTGCTTCGCAATTAGTGGATTCTGAAACCAGATTACAATTACATGTTGTTTTTTCCACGTTTTGTACACTAGCTTTTGAAGTACATTTTTTGCCACTACAGTAAAAGTAATGACTTAGAAGTATAATCTTCCACCACCATCAGAAGCATCTTTTAGGGCCCAGTGTGACAGAGTTTCATGGAATGAGGATTTCACGTAAATTAGTAGCATATTATTCACGCCTTGGCATTAGGGAAGAGCCAGAATTTTAATACTTTTGAAGATCTAAGAATTCTGGCTTTGATGTCCATAGTACATGGATCTCCCTCAATCCATTGTTTTGCCCCTTAGATCTCTCTCCTGTGCCTTACTAGGCTTACGAGCAGTCACTTAGAAGATCTTAGTTCTTGTTTAGGTTTAATGCCAGGAGGCAGGAAAACACCAGGAGCAACTGCAATTTTAAACAAATGTTTAAAGAGCCCTACTTTCAAATTTTTGTACCTAAACCGCTCATTCTCTGAGACTGTTTTTTTCCTGTGAACATTGTGTACATTTCATTCAAGATTTGACAGTTTGGAGAAACTTTGACTCAGTGCCAAGCATTGCTAGATATTTTCAGACATACATTGTTACTCAAATTAATTGATGTCAGTGTTGGTTTCTGAGCAGTAATTCAGCACAGAATTGATGTGTTAAAAACAAATGATTGAAATGGTTCACATGATGGCCTCCGTCTTGTACCTTGTAGTATCTTCATTCACTCACACTTTATTTCAAGAAAGTGACCTGACATGACTGGACCTGTGCCAAATTCTTATCAATATTGGGAAGAAAAAAATGCCCAACATGCCTACCCTGCTGATAAAGTATGAGTGGGGTCGTATCTGCACTTAGTGGAAGCATCATACCACCCATATTGAATTGTATAGCATCTCACATATTTTAAGTGTACTTGTAGTCATATCTAGCATCCATAAGAAATACATGAGGATCTTTTTTCCGATTTTATAGGAAAAGAAACTGAAGTTCAGTATTTGCCAGTAGGGCTTAACACAAAACTCATTCAGTTTTGGACTCTTCAGTGCTTCATTAAGTAAAATACCATTTTGCTTGGCACAGATAAGGATGTTTTTTACAGTGTTACAGTTTTCGTACACACTGGCAACTTTCTTAAAACAATCATGATGTGTTACCCGAATGTCTTAACTTTGAATATTAGGTAATAAGAAATTAGTAATTATTCAATAAGTATTAATTGAATTGACTTGGTGGATGATCATTGTCATTCAAGAGAATATTTTCCCCAAGTTTGTAAGTAGTGCTATATTTATGTTGACTTTTTAGTTTCACTTTATATGTTATTAATATGAGTATTGTTAACCTTGCAGAATGGTCGATGTAGGGGGCCAAAGGTCAGAGAGAAGAAAATGGATACACTGCTTTGAAAATGTCACCTCTATCATGTTTCTAGTAGCGCTTAGTGAATATGATCAAGTTCTCGTGGAGTCAGACAATGAGGTAAGTGTTCTTTAGACAGGCAATGGATTATCATTCTATTATCTGATACAAGTAAATGATAGAAAGTAGGGTGTGGGAAATGGAGTGAACTTACGTTTTTCTTTCTTGAAATTTGATTTTAGGACTTTTAAAATAACCAAAAATAATCCTGTTACCACATGGTACACTCAAAGTGGTAAGCTCTTCTGTCAGATATATGAGCAGGTCTGTGTGTTCAAGTCTAATTAGAGCCTATTTGATACTTTTTAACACTATGCAGAGGTTCTAAAAATGAAAATAACATGGAAATCCTAGGCTAATCATCAGATTATTTTATAGTCTTCCTCCTACAGGATAGAACTGGGAGTGTTGGAGTGAGTCATCCTGTTTTGTTTTGTTTTCATTTTGTTTAAATCATTGTTTGTGTGACGGGTGTGTCCCAAAGAGTACTCAAAATCTCTCTTGGCAAATGTGAATGACTTCACAGCTGGGCTCTAAATCAGTTCATTATGAACCATGGAATATCTTGGTGATGCGGCCTTTCTGCTCTTATAGAATTCTCTAGGCTGTTGCATAATTTTGTCTCTATTAAGCAGTGAGCGGTTGAAGAAGTATCCTTAATATGCCTGTCTGGAGAACGAATTCAGTATTGTTATCTCCTCCCTGTTACAGGGAAACTTAATAGGTGTAAATGTGGATTTTCGGGACGGTAAAGACCTGACGATGAATCAATTGATTATGGAAGATATTAAGGGATGTAGAAATCTGTGCTTCTGAGCTGTAGTTGTGTGCATGTGTATGTGTGTGTTGGGGAAACGGGAAGACACCATTGATTTCCTGTTAGAGGCAGAGGTTGCAGTGTGGTAGGTTAATAATAAATATTAAATATCCTAATAATAGGCTAGAAAAAAAGAAGGAAGTGAGAGATCCCCGTTTGCTGACTAAAATAGGATCTAGCATATTATGCTTTTTTAATACAGTACATTTTTTAGGTACACAAGAATTCCTGACTTGTTCTTTTAAATATTTTTCTGCCAGTATTAATATCTCCATTAAAATACATATCCAAGCTTCTATAGTATTTCTTTTATGTATGGGATTGGTGAAGTTTGTATGAACCAATGTCTATATAGAACCGAGAGTTACCTGTTCATGTGTTTCAGAATCATTCCTGAGTTGCAAGTATATCGGCTTTGGAGTTAACCAAATAACTTCTGTTTAAGAATGAGGCTTGTTTATCAATCAGTTGCCCCCAATAACTCTAAAGCAAAGTGCCTAAAAGCATGCTACAGTATATGACAGTAAGTTACCAAGATACAAGGCAGTTACTGTCTGAATTTTAGCTATGATATCTTTATCTGTGTATCTTTATGTCTGTGCTTGTTTGTTACATAATCCCTGGATGTAGTATTTTAAACATACTGCATATTTTGGGAGCAGATCTATTCTAACACTTCTGATTTTTTTGAATGTTGTATCAAGACAAAAAATTTTGAGGGCTTCCCTACTATATACTGGGTACCAGAGTATCTAAAAAGACACAAAAATGGGGAAAAAAATCAACTCTGCCCTAGAAGACCTTATAAACAAGATATGCTTTTGATCAGAATAAGCCATATGGGGAAAGGTAAGCCTTTGTTATGTAGGTTGTCGTTTCTCTTCTTTAATTTGCCATCCAGTAAAATAAAATTTGCATTTATCAATTACACAAGAGATGTAAGAAGCAAATGTGAATTTATTTCTGATGTTTACATTATAGCTAGAGGAGGACAAGTGTTTATCAATACACATTTTCCACAAGATAAATGCATTATATATATGAAGAAATATATGTCATGATTTAATACTTATCAATTTACCACTTCAAAATTATCAAAATAGAAAAGAAAGTAGAATCCTTTGGCAAGTCATCAGCTAATTCAGTTCAACCGAACTGCATCTGGTTCTTCAGTTATCTGAACATTACAGATCATTTATTCCATTTTTCCTCAGACATAGCTAATAGTGACTAGATTTTTATATAAAAGTATATTATGTTAATTAGAATAAAATGGCATCGTTTGTATTATCATGTGTCATAATTAAAGTTCCCACAGTAACTTGACATTCAATGTACAGGTACTAAGAACGTCTAAAAATACTGTCCCAGTTCCTTTGATTCCTATGGTGATGTCTTATGCTACTTTTAAATAATTACAAATTAAAATAATAAAGCTACCATTTTTTCATTAGGACTCCCTAATCACTTGTGAATCTTTTGAAAGTCTAGGTAATTCTATAAGATGAAAGTCAACTTGTACGGTGTTCCTTTCTGAGACCTCTAGTCAAGCCTGATGATAGTATGGGATCATGAGAAAAGTGCTGTTCATTAATTCCTTCATCCATATTAGCCACAGCTGTCACTGTCTGTAATTAGGAAGTACTGTCAACAATATTTTTTAATGTTGGGATGTAGTCGCATTACCCCTTTTTTTCCCCAGTTGTACTAATGTATGATAATGTCATTGCCTCTCCGCTTCCTTAATCATTAAGAAAATTCAGAACTACAGAATTCTAGTTTCCCCAGATTTTTTGGTTTTGGTGAGACAAAACTGAAATAAACTCCAGAAACATTTTGTTCTTGGTTTAGAAGTCTGATATTCATAACTTTAATCCAAAGCAGACTTTGTTGTGCCTCCCTCCCTTGGTATATATTTGTGAGAAAAACCTAGGAGTGGATTCTGACAGCTTTTCTTTCTATCCCAGGAAACTGTGGAAAATGCATTGCAGACCACAGACAAAAGCAGCTAGGGGAAGCATTTTAGATTATTGCTTTTACTTTTTAATATTTCTAAAACCTTATATATTAATCTTCATAATTTTATGTAGGTCTGCTTTTGTCTGCCTAGATTCTCAGCCTTTCTATTGTTTGGGGAATGAATTTCTTTTTTCCTTCAAAGAAGGAAATACATTATCAAATAGTGGCTAGAATACCCAGGGTGGTAGAGCTGTGTTGATTGTGTATTCCCTTTACTGTCTTATTGATTTGTGTATTCCCTTTGCTGTCTTATTTTCCCTTTGATAACACACCAGCATGGAGTCTACTATTCTGCTGTAATCCTTTCATGGGTACATTATTTCAGTGCTCCTGAAAGCCCAAAGCACACAATAAGACATGCTTATAACATATTTTAGTTTATCAGTGTGTATCTAAACACTGCCTTTTAGTCTTTATTTTTCTGATTTTCTGTTTCATGAATATCTGAGCACTACTACAAAGATGTTTTCTCAGACATTGTCTCAATGACTGTCTTCCAGGCTAAGCTCTTTATAGAATCTCAAAGACAGAGACCTTTTTCTCCTCCATGTCCTTTTTGAATGTGAGCTTTGAATTTATTAATCATCTTGAAATGGTCATGAAGAATTATGTTATCGTTTTATTAAAATGTCAAGATAGTTCTCCCTACCCTAGGCCCTCCTTGTTCAAGGTGGATTCCCTGAGCTTGGTTCCCATAAACATGTATTCATCCTTCAAACCTGATTTTTGAAGTTGCTTAATTGATAAAAGGAAAGCATAGACGTTTATAATACCTTAGCACTCTATACCCAAAACTTGCTGAAGCTGTTACTCATCAGAATCTACCAGCTGACCTCACCGTGGAGGGGACAGATCAGGTTTGCTGGTGTGCGTCATAACGATGAGGTTACAGGAATGGAGAGATGAAGGCCTGTGGCCAAGGTCACTGAAGGCCAGGTCCCCTGCCCTTCCAGACCAACTTTCTTTCCCTTCCCTCACAGTGTCTTCTAGATGTTAGAGACAAATTTAAAGAAAAAGCAAGAGGAGCTATAAGGCAGCAAAGAGGGTGGAAGTAGAATGAAAATCCTGCCCTTTCATGAAGGAGTTGAAATAACTCTCCTCTACCTCTAAGCTCTTCTTACACCTATTGGTAGTAGTAGACCAGCCAAAGATCCTTTACCAGTAATTTAGAGTTCCTGTATTGCTCATTTGATTTTGAACTATCTTTAAACAATTAGTCTAAAATATGCATTTCCTTTGGATCTGTCTCTTCTGGTAGGTTTTTAAATGAAGCCATTTTGAAGTTACTCAGCTGCAATCAAAATTTGAACATTTTCTTTAAAAGTGTGAAACATGTACTTTGTTCTGCTCTAAAAATTGTTGAGTGAGCTTTTGGGAATTTTCTTCAGCTTTGCGGGGAAAACCTGACTAAAAATTGAGGAGAAAAAAGCTCAAACCCCAAAGGAAAGACCTAAAGAACATTTATAAGTAGTTAAAAGTAAAAGCTTAGGTTAAGATATCTGGTCTCTGATCGTTAATTGAATTGAATCAAGCCCGCCTTTATCGAATCTTATTTAATTTAGGCCTTTGGTACACTTGGCTCGGATTCATAACCTGATTCATAAGGCTATTCCTGAAAGACGCCTAGCGTTTTTATATTTAACCTCTTTCCTCTTTCCTCATTACATTGTTCATTTTCAGTCACTTGTCCCTTTTTTAAACTCCTTCTCTCACCTTTCATTCTTTGGCTTTTTTTTCTTTCCTCATTATTGTACTCCTTCTTCATCTCTTTGTTCTCCTTGCTTCCCTTATGCTAGAAGGAAGTTTTCTGATTACCCAATTATGAGTTTGAACCAGAGACCTGGACCTAGTACTGATCAGGGTATAGGGAAGCAGACACACATGAACACTTTTTGTATGCATATAAATTGGAAAGGTTTTAAAGAATTTACATTGAATTTATACAGTATAACCTATGCAATAGCTTTTTTTAAAGATGAATTATGTTATGTGAAAAAGGCCGATTGTGGAATAGTGTATTTAATGTAATGCAATATTTGTAATTACAACTAATTACAAATATAAAATTATTATTTGGATGATTATTCACCCCTCTGCAAAAAAGAAAAGAATTTGGAAGATTTTCTGCCAAGGCTAAGGTGTAAACAGTGATTGTCATTGTCAATGAGATACCATCTCACACCAGTTAGAATGGCAATCATTCAAAAGTCAGGAAACAACAGGTGCTGGAGAGGATGTGGAGAAATAGGAACACTTTTACACTGTTGGTGGGACTGTAAACTAGTTCAACCCTTGTGGAAGTCAGTGTGGCGATTCCTCAGGGATCTAGAACTAGAAATTCCATTCGACCCAGCCATCCCATTACTGGGTATATACCCAAAGGACTATAAATCATGCTGCTATAAAGACACATGCACACATATGTTTATTGTGGCATTATTCACAATAGCAAAGACTTGGAACCAACCCAAATGTCCAACAATGATAGACTGGATTAAGAAAATGTGGCACATATACACCATGGAATACTATGCAGCCATCAAAAATGATGAGTTCATGTCCTTTGTAGGGACATGGATGACATTGGAAATCATCATTCTCAGTAAACTGTCACAAGAACAAAAAACCAAACACCGCATATTCTCACTCATAGGTGGGAATTGAACAATGAGAACACATGGACACAGGAAGGGGAACATCACACTTCGGGGACTGTTGTGGGGTGGGGGGAGGGGGGAGGGATAGCATTGGGAGATATACCTAATGCTAGATGACAAGTTAGTGGGTGCAGCGCACCAGCATGGCACATGTATACATATGTAAATTACCTGCACATTGCGCACATGTACCATAAAACCTAAAGTATAATAATAATAATAATAATAAAATAAATAAATAAAAAAGATGTTATAAAAAAAGAAATAATAATTTAAATGATACTTTTTTTAAGGTAAAATAAAATAAGGCTTCAATTTGAGAATTTTAGCTCTACCATTTACGAACTTTGTCCATTTTTCCTTTGGGTTATCTTTTTCTTACTAATTTATAGGGGTTTCTTATTTTCTTTGGATGTGAGCCTTTTGTACATGTATTACAAATATCTTCTTCCACTTTCTAGCTTGCCATTTATTCTCCTCATGGTATCTTTTGATGAACTGAAGTTATAAGTTTTAATGTAATTAAATTTGTCAAAATTTATTTTTATGGTTATATGTTATTTTGTGTGTAGCCATATATTCCATGCCCAGTGGGATAAAATAAATCACATGAAAAATCTGGATGAAAGGACAGTAAGGATTGGATGGTGAGATTAAGAATTAAAATACGAACCACACAATTGTGTACCTTTCCTAATGGTAGGCCACAGATTTAATCAAGCATCTCTTAGCAACCAATGAAAGGAGATAATCACGGCCTATTGCAAGAGTCACTGTGTCCTTAATATAAAAAACAAATAGCTACTCAAATTAGCTTCTTCAGGTACTGAGCCCCAAGTGACTTCTCCTGCAGCTTGAGAAGGAGATGCCATGAAGGAAGTAAATCAGATTCATGATAATATCCCTCAAGGGAACCAAGTGTTAGAATTCATAAGAGCTGTTTCTTTAGCTTCCCTCAGTGACGGTGCCATAACATGAAAGCGTGTGATGGGCTTATACCGTGTGGTCTGAATACACAGTTTGATACAAGAATAAAACTTAGCATAGCTCAGAAAATGGGTTTTGTTTACTTCTATTTCTATAAACTGTTTGAGTGAGAGAAAAGAGTATATAATTATAGAGAACTTAAAATTTTGACCTACCTGCTTCCAGTTTTCATTTTTCACACAAGTAAAATGATACAGATAAAATTAAAGACCATGTGTAGCCCTCCCTGATTCATTTCTCTCCTTCCCCAGAAGCCACTGGCCTCATGTTGGCATTTGTCATTCCTAGGCATAGTTTTTCACTCTTTTGCTACATGTGTATGTGTCACTGAGCAATACTGGATTCTAAATATTATGCATGATTATACATTTTATTAAAATGGTTTCATTTTGCAATTTGGTCTTTTTTCACTTAGCATTGTTGTTGAGATTTTTTTTCATGTTGCTACACATGACTCTGTTTCATTTATTTAAACTACCATATCACTCTATTACGTGACTATTCCCTGCTGTGTTTCACATGCTCCTTAGCCAGTTGGGTTGTTTGTAATGCACATTACCTTTTCCTAGTCTTGCTTGGTCTCCCTCTCACCCCAACCCCTAGTGGAGTTTTCTTTTTGTTTTTGATATATACACAATTGAAAATGTCTTCTGGAAATACTGTTACGCATATGGAAATTATCTGTCACTACATGGTTTGTCGTTTTCATTGTGTTTATTTTGCAGAAGGGTTTTGGGTTTGTTTTGTTTTGTCTCGTTTTGTTTTTTGAGACAGAGTTTCACTCTTGTTGCCCAGGCTGGAGTGCAGTGGCGTGATCTTGTCTTACTGCAGCCTCCGCCTCCCGGGTTCGAGCGACTCTCCTGTCTCAGCCTCCCAAGTAGCTGGGATTACAGGCATGCGCCACCATGCCCGGCTAATTTTTGTATTTTTAGTAGAGGCGGGGTTTCACCATGTTGGCCAGGCTGGTCTTGAACACCTGACCTCAGGTCATCTACCCGCCTCGGCCTCCCAAAGTGCTGGAATAACAGGCGTGAGCCACCATGCCTGGCCAGCAGAAGGGTTTTAATTTAATGTGATCAACTCACTCATTTCTTTTATTGGTCATAGTTTTGTGTTTTCTTCAAGAATTCTTGAATTCTTCCCTAAGAATATGAAGATATAATCTCTTATTTTCTAGTAAAATTTATAAGGTTTTGCTTTTCATAGGCTTCCTGCATACAAGTAATTGATTTTGTGCATGGTAGGAAGTAAGGATTTAATATTTCCTTGCTATTCTTCTATCAGTTGTGCCAGTACCATTTATTGAATAGTAAGTTCATCCATCTTTTCTCCACTTTTTTTACCTTTTTAATTGTGAAATACACACACATAGAGTACACAAAAATATACAGCAGTGGTTTATCACAAAAGCAAACATCTGTTTAACACCCCTGTCAAGAAATAGAACTTTGCCAAGACCATTGATGCCTGCAAGTGCCCTCTCCTACCAGGTAGCCACTATTCACTCAGGTAATTATTTTCCTTTTGTTAGTTTTTTTCTCCTCCCCCTTCTTTTCAGTTTTAACACTTAAATATGCTTCTCTAAATACCATAGTTTAGTTTTAACTTGTGTTTAACTTTTATACAAAGAGAATCAAGCAGTGTATTTTTTTAACCTTGCATAGACAGTGTGTTATTTTAAACTTTTATATAAAGGATAGCAAAGAGTGTATTTTCTTTTGTGTCTGGATTCTTTTGCTCAATATTATGTCTGTAAGGTATATGCATTCTATGTAATTCAGTCATTTATACTGTCATGTAGTATTCTGTTGCATGAAAATTCCACAATTTATTCACCCATTTTACTATTTATGGACTTTCTGGATGTGTTTCCAATTTGGGGCTATTACAAATAATGCTGACGTGAATACTCAGTTATGTGTCTCTTGTTGCACACAGGTGTACATTTCTGGTGTATATGTACCTAGTAGTAGTATTACAAGCACATAGAGTAAGCATACCTTCAGATTTAATAGATAAAACCAAAGTATTTTCCACAATAAATGAACAAATTTACCCTCTCAGCAATGTCTGAAAGTTCCTCTCATTTCACATCTTTGTCAATCCTTGGCATTATCCGTCTGTTCCATTTTAGCCTTCTGGTGACTAGGTAGCTGAGCTGTGCCTGTTTACTCAGGCATATCTTCCTGGTGAATAGCTATAGTGCAATGCAAAGATGCTTCACTACAGTACCATCCCTTCAGCCTCTCAACTGCTGCTTCCAGAATCAGCATATATCTCCATGGGAAAATTGACCCTGAATACTGGGCTTACTTCTCTAGACCTGTTCTTTCCCAAACCTTGGCCTGGTAATTCTTTACTACCTTTTAGTTCTCTGAGGCCTTTAAGCAGATGTATTTTTTAATTTGTTAACTCTTCTTTTTTTTTTTTTTTTTTGAGACAGAGTCTCACTCTGTCACCATCTCAGCTCGCTGCAAGCTCTGCCTCCCTGGTTCACGCCATTCTCCTGCCTCAGCTTGCCGAGTAGCTGGGACTACAGGCACCCGCCACCACGCCCAGCTAATTTTTTTGTATTTTTAATAGAGACTGGGTTTCACTGTGTTAGCCAGGATAGTCTCGATCTCCTGACCTCGCGATCTACCTGCCTCAGCCTCCCAAAGTGCTGGGATTACAGGCGTGAGCCACCGCACCTGGCTTGTTAACTCTTCTAATTGTGCTCCTTCCCATTGATATTAATGACACATGTGACGTGTATCAGGTTTTATTATATGCGCGAGTCTTTCTCTGGGCTATTTGGTTGATCTGCTTCTGCTATACCAGTATAAAAGTTACCAAATCACTAGTTACAATAATCTTAATATCTAGTAGATGGAATCTGTCCATCTTGTTCTTTGGAGTTTTCTTGGTTATTGTCTGTCCTTTACTCTTCTATTTGAATTTTAAGATCAGCCCATCAAATAAGTACTTCACAAGCACTTCAAATTGTGATTTCACATTTTGGGGTACAAAATTCTGTATTATGTCTTTTATAACAAACTAATTGAATTATTTAAATTTCAATTTATTGTCTGCATGATCAGTTAACTGACAGGAACTGTCAGATACTGACAGTATTTTTATTGTTTTTAATAATGTTTTTATTGGCATATACATGTATAGAAAAGTATACACATTATGAGTATTCAGCTTGATGAATTGTCACAAAGTGAACACATCCATGAAGTCACCATCCACCACAATAAATAGATATTATCAGCAGCTCCCTGTGATGGTTCACAGGGAATACATATGTTCAACTGTGGTAGATACTGCCTGTATTAGCTTCCTAGGACTCTTGAAACAAAGCACCAGAAACTCTGTGGGTTACAACAGAAACTTATTCTCCCCGGTTCTGGAGGTTAGAAGGCTGAAATCAAGGTGTTGGCAGGGCTAGAATTCCTCCGAAGGTTCTAGGGGAGAATCTCTTCTTTTTCTCTTCCAGCTTCTGGTGACTGTTGGCATTCCTTGTGGCTGCACAGCTCTTTATCTCTGACTCTGTCTTCACATGGCCTTCTCCTCTGTGTCCACCTTCTCCTCTTCTGTGTCTTCTAAGGACTTGTCCTACAAGTGTGGGTGGGATTTAAGGCCCACCCACATAATCTAAGATGATTTCATCTCAAGATCCTTACAGCAAAGACCCTCTTGATAAATAAGATTGCATTCACAAGTTCTGGGGTTAGGGCATAGGCATACCTTTCTCAGAGTCACTATTCAGCCCAATGACACTGCCAAACAGTTTAAACATTGGAAGAGTTGGCACTCCCACCAACAGTGTGTTTGTGTTCTATTTGATCCATACCTTAGACAGCGTAGATCAGCTTTTAAATTTCAGACATTCATTTGGGTGTATAATAGCATATCATTGTGGTGTGAATTTGTTTTTCCCTAATTAAAATCAGACTGAGTACTTTGCCATGGGAAATATTTTTGAAGTGCTTATTTAATTCTATGTCAGTTTTCTGTTGATCTGCCCTTTTTATTATTAATATAGAGGAATTCTTTATAAATCAGTGGCACGTCCATTGTTAAGTTCACTGTTTTCAAATAACTTCTGCTCCTTCATGACTTGCCTTTTCACTACATTGAATTTATCAGTCTTTTAAAATTTGTCTTTTATCATGTCCTCCTTAAGGAATCTTTCCCCCCAATTGTAGTGTATAACATTTATATTTTGTAAGTGGATATTTTAGCATGCAGATTTTTTGTTTTTCAATTATATTATCTGCATAGTTTCACGTTTTATAAAATTTGTCAATTCTGAATACACTGAAAAAATAATACCAACATTTTAACATCATAAACATTTGTACCTAACCACGGACATAAAATTTTTTGTCAATACTGAGATCACTTGGGTAGGAATAACCCATTTATGTAATTTGGGAATTCTGGGGAAAATTGAAATATATTAAACTTTTATTTTAAGGTACACATTTATCTTAAATAGAATAAAATAAAAATATATGTAAAATATAAATTGTATACACTGTGTGATATATTATCAAATTACCTTACCAATGTTGTGTCATAAAAGTATTTTGTATAGCTTGGTTGGCTCGTAAAAGTATACCAAAATGGATCTCTGGCAGGGGAAAAAAGGAAGAACCATCCACTCACTTTTTTGTAGGAAAAAAAACAAAAATTTCAGAGGAAAAACAAAATGTGCATTTGTTTTCCCCTCAATGACTTATTTTTAAATCTCCACCGTGATTATAAACTTACGTATTTCTTCTTTTAACTCCATACTTCTACTCTATTTTTGAGGCTTCATTATTATGTGTCTTATTAGTGTGAAATTTTTATATATTTCTGATAATTTATTCCTTTTGTCATCAAGAATTTTTTTTAAGAGACAGGGTCTTGCTATGTTGCCCATGTTGTCCTTAAACTCCTAGGCTCCAGCGATCCTCTCTCTTCAACCTCCAAGCAGCTGGGAGCTGGGACTACAGCCATAAGCCACCATATCTGGCTCAAAAATAATTCTTTTTTAAAGTCAGAATTGCTCTGTGCCAAAATAATGCAGTTATACAGGAAGCAAACTAGAAGTGCTAGTATCCTGCCTCTCAGCCCTAGGTTAGAAGACAGAACAAGATCCGTGTTTTCCTAAGTAGTAATAACTGAGCAGTGGGAAGGTAGGCGGTGGCAGCAGCAAGGTCAGAGCAGCAGTGGGAGCCCGCACAGGCAGGCGGTGACTTGAAGAGGTTGGGACCAACATGAGAAGGAAAGACGATATGAAAGAAGCAGAGTCTGTAGAGACAGAAGAGCCAGCTATAAAGGAAGTAGAAAATATTAAATTGAGTTTTAAAAAATAACAGCTTATTGAGATATATTCATATACCAAAAAAGTACCATTTTAAAATGAACAATTCAGTGACTTTACTGTGTTCACGGAAACGTACAGTCATTACCACTATTTAATTTTTTATACACACACATACTTTATGTTGTAGAGGAATTTTAGGTTCACAGCAAAATTGAACAGAAAGTACAGAGATTTTCCCCTATATCTTCTACCCCACATGCAGGAATAGCCTTCCCCACTATCAGCATCTGGAACCAGAGTGACACATTTGTTACAATCAATGAAACTACATATATACATCATTATCACCCAGTTTACATTTGGATTTACTCTTTAGGTTGTATGATTGATGGGTTTTGACAAATGTAAAATGTTATATATTCACCATTATAGTGTTGTACAAAATGGTTTCACTGCCCTAAAAATGCTCTGTGCTCTGCATATTTATTTCTCCCTTCCCCCTTCCGTTTGGCAACCACTAATCTTTCTGCTGTCTTCATAGTTTTCCCTTCTCTAGAATGCCAGCAGTTAGAATCATACAGTTTGTAGCCTTTTCAGATTGGTTTCTTCCATCTGGCTTCTCCTGATATGTATTTGAAGTTCCTCCATGTCTTTTCATGGCCTCATCATTACTTTTTGGTACTGAGTAATAGTTCATTGTCTAGATGTAATACAATTTATCCATTCACCTGCTGAAGGACATCTTGGTTGCTTCCAAGTTTTGGCAGTTTTATGAATGAAGCTATAAACATTTATGTGCATGTTTTTGTGTGGGCATGTTTTCAGCTCCTTTGGTTAAATACCAAGGAACATGATTGCTGGATTATATGGTAAGAGTATGTTTAGTTTTTTTAAGGGAAACTGCCAAAACTGTCTTCCAAAATGGCTGTACCAGTTTTCATTCCCACCAGTGATGAATGAGAGTTCTATTGCTCTACATGCCCACCAGCATCTGATGTGGTCAGTGTTTGGGATTTTGGCCATTCTAATAGGTGTGTAGTAGTACTTCATTGTGGTTTTTATTTGCATTTCCCTCATAATGACATATGATACAGAACATCTTTTTATATTTATTTGCCTTCTATGTATCTATTTTAGTGAGGTGAACAGATGTACAAGTCTTTGGCACATTAGAAAATTTTGGAGCATTTTTAATTGAGTTGTTCATTTTTTAATTGTTACATTTTAAAAGTTCTTTGTATGTTTTGAATAATAATCTGGCTATAATCACTTAATATTTCCAGGAGATTTTAAGTTAGTTTTTTTCAGATAAGAACAGAGACAGTTTTCTTCCTTCTCAATCTGTGTACCTTTTATTTCCTTTTCTTATTTTATTACACTTGCTAGGACTTCCAGTTCAGTGCTGAAAAGGAGTGTTGAGAGGACACATCCTCACTTTGTTCCTAATCTTAGAGAGAAAGCTTCTAGTTTCTCACCATCAAATATGATATTAGCTGTAGATTTTTTAATGGATGTTCTTTATGAATTGAGGAAGTTCCCTTCTATTCCTAATTTCATGCAAGTTTTTATCATGAATGGATGTTGGATTTTGTCAAACATTTCTTCTGCATCTGTTGATATGACCCTATGATTTTTTTCTTAGCCTATTGACCTGTGGATTTCATTGATTTCCAAATGTTGTACCTAGGTATCCCATTGCATACCTAGGATAAATCCCACTTGGCTATGGTGTATAATTATTTTTGTACATTGTTAGATGTGATTTGCTAATATTTTGTTGGGAATTTTATATCTGTGTTTATCAGAGATACTGGTCTGTAGCTTTCTCAGAATGACTTTGTCTGGTTTTGGTATTAAGTTAATGCTGGCCTCGTAGAATGAGTTAGGAGGTATTCCCTCCCTCTGCTTCTATCTTCTTAAAGGAATTGTAGATAATTGCTAAGATTTCTTTCTTAAATCTTTGATAGAAGTGACAGTAACCCCGATATCTATAGCCAACTGATTTTTGACAAAGTTCCAAGAACATACATTGGGGAAAGGAGAGTCTTTTCAATAAATGGTGTTGTGAAAGCTAGATATCCACATGCAAAAGAATGAAACTAGATCCCCACATCCCACCCTTTACGAAAATCAACGCAAAGTGGATCAAAGACCTAAATATAAGACACAAAACTACTAGAGGAAAACATAGGGGAAACATCAGGACATAGGTCTGGGAAAAGATTTTTTGAATAAGATTTCAAAAGCACAGGCAACAAAAGCAAAAATAAATGAGATTATATCAAACTAAAGAGTTTCTGTGCAGCAATGGAAACAATAGAGTAGAAAGAACCTACTGGATAGGAGAAAATATCTGTATTCATCCAACAGGGGGTTAATATATATCTAGAATATACAAGGAATTCAAACATCTCAACAGCAAAAAAAAAAAAAAAAAAAATCCAATTAATACATGAGCAAATGATCTGAAGAGACATTTCTCAAAGGAAGACACACAGTCAACAAATACATGAAAAAATACTCAACATTACTAATCATCAGGCAAATGCAAATTAAAATCACAATAAAGTATCATCTCACCCCAGTTAGGAAGGCCATTATCAAAAAGACAAAAAATAGCAAATGCCGGTGAGGATGCGGAAAAAAAGGAACTTTTGTACACTATTGGTGAGAACGTAAACTAATGTAGCTGCTGTGGAGAACAGTACAAAGGTTCCTCAAAAAACTACAAATAGAACCACCATATAGTCCAGTAATCTCACTATGGGGCCTTTATCCAAAGCAAAGAGAAGTTATTATATCAGAGAGATCTGCACCCCCATGTTGACTGCAGCACTGTTCACAGTAGCCAATGTATCAACCTAGGTGCCTATCAACAGATGAATAGATAAAGAAAATGTAGTGTGTATATACACAGTGGAGTACCGTCCAGCCATAAAAAAAAAAAATGAAATCCTATCATTTGCAGCAACATGGATAGAATTGGAGGATATTACATTAAGTGGAATAAGCCAGAAACAGAAAGTTAAACACTGCATATGCTTATATGTGAAAAAAAATTGTAGATCTCATAGAAGTAAAAAGTGGAACAGAGGGTACTAAAGGCTGAGAAGGGTATGGGGAGGGAGAGATTTGTTAAATGATACGAAATTACAGGTAAATAGGTGGAATAAGTTCTAATGTCCTGTAGCATTATTTTATTGTAGTTCACAATAAAATGTTATATATTTTGAAATACCTAGAAGGGGGATATTGAATGTTCCCAACACAAAGAAATGATATACATTTGAGATGATGGATATACTGATTACTCTCATGTGATCACTATGCGTTATACATATTGGTATATTACTATGTACCCATAAATATGTATGATTATTATGTGCCAATTTTAAAACATTGTTTTATAGGAAAAAAGAGATCACCAGTGATTCCATCTGGGCCTGCTGTTTACTGTTTGGGAAGGTTAATTGTTGTTCCATTTCAGTTACTGAATATAGGCCTATTCAGATTGTCTGTTTTATTCTATAGGAGTTTTGGCAAATTGTGTTTCAAAGAATTGGTCTATTTTATCTAGGTTGTCAAATTTTGGGCATAGAGTTTTTCTCGTGTTCCTTGATTGTCCTTTTAATGTCCATGTGATCTATAGTGATCACTCTTTGATTTCTGATACTAGTAATTTGTTTCTTCTCTTTTTTTTTTTTTTCGTTTCTTAGTTAACCTGGCTAGAGGCATATTTGTTTTATTGATCTTTTCAAAGAATCAGCTTTGCTTTCGTTAATTTTCTTCTGTTGATTTCCTGTTTTCAATTTCATAGATTTCTGCTCTAAATTTTATTACTTATTTTCTTCTGCATACTTCAGATTTACTTTGCTCTTCTATTTCTAGTTTCCTGAGGTGGAAATTTAGATATCAATTTTAGATCTTTCTTCTTTTCTAATATTTGCATTTAATACTATAAATTTCTCTCTAAGCATGGATTTTGTTGTATTCCACAAATTTTGATAAGTTGTGTTTTAATTTTTCATTTAGTTCAAAACACTTCTTAACTTCTTTGACTACCCATGTGTTATGAAGACATGTATTGTTTAATTTCCATGTATTAGGGGATTTCCCAGTTATCTTTTGGTTATTTGTTTCTAGTTTCATTTCATTGTGGTATGAAAACAGACGTTGTATGATTTCCATTCTTTTAAATTTGTTAAGGTGTCTTTTATGGCCCATAATGTGGTCTATCTTGGTGACTGTTACGTGTGAACTTGAGAAGAATGTGCATTCTGCTGTTGTTGGATAAAGTAATCAACAGCTGGCCATTATATCTAATTGATTGATGGCATTGTTAAATTCAGCTATGTTCTTGATTTTCTGCCTGCTGGATCTGTTCATTTCTGATAGATGGATGTTGAAGTTTCTAACTGTAATAGCGGATTTATCTGTTTTCCTTCTATCAGTTTTTGCCTCATTTATTGTTATGCTCTTTTGTTAGGGACATACGCATTAAGGATTGTTAGAGTTTTTTGGAGAATTGACACCATTATCATTATGTAAGGCCTAATAACTTTCCTTACTTTGAAGCCTGCTCTGTCTGAAATTAATACAGCTACTTGGGTATAGCTACTTGTCTTTTCATTAGTGTTAGCATCATATATATTCATTCATTTGTTTTTTATTCTATTTATATCTTTATGTTAAAGTAGGTTTATTATAGACAATGTATGTGGTTGTGTTTTTTTATCCATTCTGGCCATCTCTGTCTTTTCATTGGTGTATGTAGACCATGGACATTTAAAGTGTTTAGTGATATATTGCAATAATATCTACCATGATCATTATTGTTTTCTAGTTTGCCCTTGTTCTTTATTCCTATTTTTGTCTTCCACTCTCTTTCTGCCTCTTGTGGTTTTAACTGACCATTTTATATTTCATTTTCTCTCCTTTCTTAGCATATTCGTTATACTTCTTTTACTTATTTTAGTTGTTGCCCTTGAGTTTGCAATGTACGTTCACAGCTAACCCCGGTCCACACTCAAAGAATACTATACTGCTTCATGGGTAGCAGAAGTACCTTGTAATAACAAAATACTTTTAATTCCTTCTTTCCATCCCTTGTATCATTGCTGTCATTCATTTCCCTTATACAGAGGAATACGTGTGTGTGTGTGTGTGTGTGTGTGTGTGTGTGTGTGTGTGTAAACATGTATAAAACTATGTATATATAAAAACATACATAATTGAACACTTGCTATTAGAGCTGTTATCTGTTAGATCAAATAAGTAAGAAAAATAAAAGTTTTTATTTACCTTCAGTTATTGATGGATACTTGAGTTGATTATACTTTTTGGCTATTACAAATAATGTTGCTGTGAACATTCATGTACAGTTTTTTCTGTGAACATACAATTCAAATTATTCAAATGATTTTCTCTTCTCTTGGGTGTATTCCTAGGAGTAGAATTCCTGGATCATTTGGTAATTCTATGATTAACATTTTCAGGACGTACCAAACTGTTCTTAATGTGGCTATACCATTTTACAATCCTACCAGCAATGTGTTAGCGTTCCAGTTTCTCCTTATGCTAGCCAACACTTGTTATTGTTTTTCTTTTTTATTTTAGCCATCCTAGTGGTTATAAGATGGTATCTCATTGCAATTTTTATTTCCCTAAAGACTAATGGGGTTTTCAGGTGTTTATTAGGCATTTGTATCTCTTCTTTGGAGAAATGTCTATTTAGATCCTCTGCCTATTTTTAATAGACTTGTGTTTTTATTGTTGAGTTGTCAGAGTCCTTTATATATAAGGACACTAGACTTTTGTCAGAAATATGATTTGCAAATACATTATATTTTGTAGGGATTTCACTTTCTTTATAGTGTCCATTGAAGCACGAAGGCTTTTAATTTTGGTGAAGTTCAGGTTATCTATTTTTTATTTGGTTCTTGTGCTTTAGGTGTTATATCTAAGAGACTTGCCTAATCCAGGGTGACAAAGATTTACACCTGTGTTTTCTCCCAATAGTTTTGGTAGTTTTAGCTCTTACATTTTAGTATATTGTTCATTTTGAGTTGGTTTTTATACAGATGCTCTTTGATTTACAATGGGATTACAGTTTCTAATGAATATATATTGCATTTGCACTATCATAATGTTGAAAAATCTTAAATTGAACCATTGTAAGTTAGGACCATCTTTATATGGTGTAAGAAAAGGCCCAACTTTATTCTTTTGCGTGTGGTTTTCCAGTTGTCCCAGAACCATTTACTCTAAGACTGTTCTTTCCACATTGGATTATCTTGGCCCCCGTGTTGAAAACCAGGTGATCATGAACATAAAGTTTTATTTCTGGATTCTCAGTTCTATTACACTGATGCACATGTCTGTTTTTAAGTCAATACCACACTGTCTTTTGTAGTAAGCTTTGAAATTAGAAAGTGTGGGTCCTTCACCTATATTCTTCTTTAAGATTGTTTTGACTATTTGGGTCCTTTACATTTCCACATAAATTTTAAGATCAGCTTGTCAGTTTCTGCAAAAAAAAAAAAAAAAGGCAGCTGGGATTTGATAGGGATGATGTTGACTATGTAGATCAGTTTGGGGAGTACTGCCACCTGAACATGCGAGAAGATGTATATTCTGCTGTTGTTCAATAGCATGTTCTATTGATATATGTTAGTTGTAGTTGGATTACAGTATTTTTCATCGTGTTTTTGTTTGTGGATATTCTGCCTTTTTGTTCTATACATTATTGAAAGTGAATCTTGAAGTCTCAAACTGTTGTTGAATTGTCTGTTTCTTCTTTCAGTTTTGTCAATTTTTGCTTCATGTATTTTGGGGCTCTATTGTTCAGTGCACACATTGTTATTGCACTATTATTGCACATAAGCATACAATTGTTATGCCTACTTGATTGACTTAACCTTTATTATATGTACTTATTTGTCTCTAGTAATAATTTTTACCCTGAAGTCTGTTTTGTCTGATATTAGTCTAGCTCTCTTTGGTTACTGTTTGCATGGTACGTCATCTTCTGTCCTTTTTCTTTCAATGTATCTTTTAATCTAAATTGTGTCTCTTGTAGCCAGCATGTAGTTTGGTCATTTTCCAATTCATTTTGCCAATCTCTGTCTATTGACTGACGTGTTTAGTTCATTTACATTTAATATGTTACTTTTGGTTTTCACAGCTACTGTGGCTGAGAAGCTGTTGGTTTTCTAGGCTATTGCAGAGCTGGAAAAGGGAGATGGGAGGAACACAAGTTGCACAAAACAAGCTATTGTCACCTAGATTCAGCTGTTTTTCTTGAATAAATGTTATGTTGTTGCAAGCCTGTGGTTAATTTCTAGATATCTGAAAAAGTTGATATTGACAATTTTTGCCACTTTTGTGGAAAGGTAGATTTTTAGAGGTCCTTATTCCACCATTCCTTAAGTTTGTCTCTAAATTGAATTTTTTTCTTTTTATTTTATTTTATTTTTTATTTTTTTGATACAGAGTCTTGCTGTGTCACCCAGGTTGGAGTGCAGTGGCACATTCTCAGCTCACTGCAGGTTCCATCTGCTGGGTTCAAGTGATTCTTGTGCCTCAGCCCCCCAAGTATCTAAACTGAATTTTAAAAGTAAATCTCAGCATGCCATAATTACGGAAACACAATTGATGAGTGAAAGTGCCTTTTTACTTGATAGAATGGCAAAGATAAAAAGAGAGATGAGGAGAAGTGAACATTCTTAGATACTGCTAATAGGAGGATAAATTGGTACAATCTGCCAATAGTATGACAATATATAAAATCTTTTGAGGTGTTTATATCCTTTGATCCAGTAATGCCACTGGTAGAAATGTTATTGCTAGTTGTAGTTAGTAGGTTACTTTTCCCAAAGACAACATTGCTCAAAGTTGTTAATAATGAAAATAATTAAATTATCCAATTGTAGGAAATCAATTAAAAAATTCAGAGTACACCTAAAAAATAAAATACTATGCACATGCTAAAAATGGTAATATAGATGTATAATTAATATTGGACAGAAAGTCGCTCATGATATATTGATGTAAATAATTTCAAAACAGCATGTACAGCATGCATCTGATTTTTAAAGACATATAATACAGATATTTATTATAGGTGCATACATAAATGCCTGGAAGATTAATTCAAACTGTTAGCAGGGATTATTTCTGAGTAGTTGGGGTAAAGGTCATTTTGTTTTTATGTTTTATTTATTTTACTTACCTGCATTTTTAAATTTTTACATGAACAAACAATCCATTTTACATGGATTAAAGAAATAATGATTGTCTTAAAAGATAAATTAGGAAATCTTAAAGATTAAAATCTAATAAAATAAAAGTAAGCTGAACTGGGCATGGTGGCTCAAACCTGTAATGCCAGCACTTTTGGAGGCCAAGGCAGAAAGATAACTTCAGGCTAGGAGTTGGAGTCCAGCCTGGACAACATAGTGAGACCCTGTCTCTACAAAAAATATAGAGAAATTTGCTGGGCATGTGGCACACACCTGTAGTCTTAGCTACTCGGGAGGCCAAAGCCAGAGGGTCACTTGAGCCCAGGAGTTTGAGGCTGCAGTGAGCTATGATTGTGCCACTACACTCCAGCCTGAGTGACAGAGCAAGAACCTGTCTCTCTCTTTTTTCTTTTCTTTTCTTTTTTTTAAAGGCATTTTAGGCAGCTTTCTCTTTTTCTGATTGGTTTCAGAAAGATAAGATGCAGTTACAAGCAAATGGAGAAATTAAGTACAAATGTCTGGTCAAAGAAGCTTAGCAAACGTAGCAGTATTAGAAAACGTCCATTTTCTGTCAATTTATTGAAAATATCTTCAAAACTGATACATCTTTTAGAAGTAATACAAATGAAAGAGTTCATTGAAATAAAGGAGATAGTTTTATGACACCAAGATCTATCTCCACACTTGTTCCTTCATCTTAGATGGAACAAATGCAGAGAGTGTAAAGCTTAAAATAACTATATGCTCTACATTGTAGATAATCAAATGAAAATGCTGTGGTCTCAAAGCCAGAGGAATGTGGACCACTTTGGTGGCCAAATTCAACCAGCTGAGGTCTTTCTTGAGTACCATCTGATTCTTCCTTTTTTTAAAAAAAAGAGAGAAGAATTTGTCTTTTAGCAGGGAACCTACATTTTATAAAACTTAAAATCATTAGCTGTGGCTTTGTTATTTTATAGAAAAAATATCACTTTGGTTGGGACACCAAGCTCAATAATTAATAAAGGGTCTAGATTTCATGAAATGTTCTTCAGAGAGCCTAGATTAAGATCCAGGGGCAGGATAATACATCTGCCATTCTTCTGGTCTTATTCTGCCTCAGTTAAATCTGCTACAGTAACATCTCTAACATGTTTTCACACGGGAACCTATGAAGAAAAGCAGCATATTTTTGAATTGCCAATGAATATAATGTGAATCATCACTTTAAAATGGGAACAAGAAAAAAGTGTAGTGTCTTTTGTGGAACATTAGTCAACTGTGATGTACGAATCCAAGGCAGTCCCCGAAGAGACAACAGGGAAATAGAATCAGACTATCTTGGATTAAATCACAGCTTCACTCATTTCAGGCTGGTTAATCTTGCACAAGTTAATATCACTGTGCCTCCCTTATAATGTGAAGAATGAGGATATTATTACTCTTAAAGTGTTGTGAGGATTATTAAAATAGATAACATACAAACTTCCTAGAACACACAGAGATTCAGTAAATTATAGTTCATATTATCAATTTTAAGGTACTGTTATTACTGTTGGTGCTAAGTTACTGTTATAACTTTCATTTCAAAACATTATCATCTATGGCTAATTCTGTCTTAAGAGAACTCTTTGATTTGACATTTATGCCTCACAGCCAGAGTCATAAGTTTAATCATTATTGGTTAAATAAGATTAAAATATGGGGAAAAGTATTATTTGTATAAGTGCTGAAAAATAAGGAAGCTTTGGTTTAAGAAAATTTCTTTTACAATAAGAGAATGAAAAGGTTTAACATGCCCAAAAAAAGGGACTGAAAACAATATTTTTAAGATACAGCCACTAATATTATAACCAGATTATCCAACCCGTAGCCTGTGGGCCTCACGTGGCCCAGGACAGCTTTGAATGCAGTCCAACACAAATTTGTAAGCTTTCTTAAAACAGGAGGGTTTTTTTGTGTGTGTTTCTGTGTTTTTGTTTTTGTTTTTGTTTAGCTCATCAGCTATCTTTAGCATTAGCGTATTTTACATGTGGCCCAAGACAGTTCCATCTCTTCCATTGTGGCCCAGGGAAGTCAAGAGATTGGACACCCCTGATCTATAACATATATTTGTTATCTGTTTACATGTTCTATTACAGTGTTTGTATTAGTCATGGCTTTGTTGTTGAAAAAAGACAAAAATTCTCACAAACTAGCTGACGTAACCAGGAAGAACCAGGGTGAAGATGCTTTATTGGTACCTTGAACCAGGAGTTTGGTAGGGAATCTCTTTCTCTCTTCTGATTTTTGTTTTGTTTCTCCTCAAACAGTCCTGAATTGTACCTGCTCAGCCTTGCAACCCAAGAGAAAAGGGAGTTTCTATTCCAATCCAAAATGGAAAATCCCAGGGAAAGGGAATGTAGTACTAGGTTTGTCTCAGTGTAAATTAATATCGACCCCAGTGGTCAGAGGCAGAATGTATTCCAGGAAGATTGGGGGCAGGGAGCAGAGCACACTTGGTGGAGAAAAACAATGACCAGCTACCAATCTTTTCCAACCTGGGCGTTTCCACACAGCAGTGAATTGGAACCATTATTGGGCAGTGAATTCCATATGATGGGGTCATGAGCAGCATCTTTAAAAAAGTGAAATAAATACATTTAAATGAAATTGAATAGAAAATGTTAAAGGATATCACAGGTGAATTATTGTTTCATGAAACTTTCGTTTCCATTATATTTACATGTGTGTGGGTGGGGGTCTAGGTACAATATAAAAAATAGTTGTTAATATGGGTCATAATTTTTAAAGTTTACAGGTCTACACCGTACAGTGCTCTTCATTTGTAAACTACTGTTGTCAATGGGAAGGTAATCTGCTTGCTACTAGGATCTTATTCTTCACTCCAGTCCAGGCATTGGGCGGAAGAGTGAATGCAGAGTGGCACACAGCAGCAGATGGGAATTAGGTGGCTCCTCAACCTTCCAGGGTGGGGTTTTTTTTGTTTGTTTTTGATTGGAGAGCCCAGGTGGGTAGTTGCTGTTTTTCCCCCTTTCTGTGACACAATTTAAGGTAAAGTAATTTTCAGAAACAACCATAGCCATAAATTCAGCTCAATTTGTATGTTTCAGTATGCAACATTTCTTCCACTAACAGGGCCAGCTTCACAGGCATGCAA
This sequence comes from Pongo abelii, assembly GCF_028885655.2. Taxonomy (NCBI): domain Eukaryota; kingdom Metazoa; phylum Chordata; class Mammalia; order Primates; family Hominidae; genus Pongo; species Pongo abelii. The sequence continues at coordinate 68,224,454 of NC_071998.2, read as the reverse complement.
CCTCATGCAATTCCACAGGGCCCTGCACTTGGTTTAATACTCTGCTGTCTGTGGCCATCTTAAACAAGGACCCCACATTTTTATTTTGCACTGGGACCTGCAGATTCTGTAGCCAGTCCTGTCTACTAAACACTAAAATGAGAGATTGGTAGTCCAGAATCATTTTTTTCCCATACCCAGAGAGCTGCAGACATCCTTGTCTTTGCCTGTGCTCACAGAGCACGTGATACTTAATGGGAGGAATATATCTCTCATTTTCTGTTAAATTTAGTTTCACCTGATGCCTCTTAATTTTAATTCTCTTTTAGAAAGTGACACTAAATGTGCTCTTCCTGATTAATTTGCAGCATGTTAACACGTACTCTAATTAGCAGCTGATTTCCTGCCTCACTTCCCCAGTGGTACCAGGCTGATGTGCCCAATGAGGGCATTCAGAACTCATCATTGAATCCATGGCAGCCCAAACTTATAGTTTAATATATGCCCCACTTCTCCCATCCCCTTATGGCCCCCACATCCCTTAAATAGACTGTCAACTTACTAAAAGGAAAGAGATAGCATAGAATTTAAAAGAGCTTGCATTCAGGTTATGTGTTCATTAAACTGAGTTTCTAAAGTAGGTGTTAGTGATGCCAATGATTCCTCCTCTTCTCATCTTAGAGTTGCCCATTGAACTGGGATAATGGATAGACCCACTTATCCTCCAAAAACTGACTTACTAAAAACTGTGTAAGAACTGGGTGAAATGTTTTATTTTTCATGATCTGAAAAATAAAAATCTTAAGCAGTGTTATCTTTGCTTTGTGATTAAATTTCCAAATCGCCTGGTGCTCATTAAGAATTCCTGTGGCACAGATACAAAACATATATAATCTTTTTGTTTTGTTTTAATTCAGCACTCACTAAAGTGACCAGAGGTCCATGATGTTCAGTTTTTCTCCCACTGAATAGCAAGGTCTTGCCTGAGTTCTTGCTCTGGGACTGGTTAAGCCAAGAGGAAAAGCTTATAAAATGTTTGAGCTAATTTAGAGCAGTCCGAGCCATCTGACTAAATGATTCACAGGTTGGAATTTCAGATACTAGTTCACATGGAAGTAGAGCTGCTTCCGAAGGGAAAGACAGTAACGAGAAAACACTAGTGGGAGGATCTTTTCTGACAAAGGCCTGTTGTTGACACTAATAATAAGCTCCCTGTGTTTTGTTGTTGTTTTTTATTCTGGCAGACACTGGTCTCGAGTTTTCTGGTTTCAGCTGAGATTGTGTTTTTTTGAGTCTTGGGATGGGAAGTGAAGCCTTTACCTGTCTTTCCACAAATCCTGCAAGCACTGGGCACATTATAAACTAACCAGCATCTAATTGGATAAAAGTTCTGTTCATTATCAGACAGTGAATAAATGTTCATCATTACATGTTATGTTATTTCTCCTCTTATCCACAGAGAAAAAACCCTATAATTGTAAACCTAACTTTGTTGAATTATATATACATACATATAACACTCAAAACCCTGAAATTCATTTAGAATTCTTAATATCCTAGACCATATGCTAAATTCCCAAACCTGAAATTTCTCAAGTTATACCAATCATTTCACTAAGTATTCAGTACCATTCACCAGTGTGCATCATTATGAGGAAAAGCTACTACTTGTTGTTATTTCATTACCCAAATACACAATCCCCATTAAGAGTTCTTGTCTTGGCCAGGCGCGGTGGCTCACGTCTGTAATCCCAGCACTTTGGGGGGCGGAGGCGGGCAGATCACGAGATCAGGAGATCGAGACCATCCTGGCTAACATAGTGAAACCCCGTCTCTACTAAAAATACAAAAAAATCAGCCAGGCGTTGTGGCGGGCGCGTGTAGTCGCAGCTACTTGGGAGGCTGAGGCAGGAGAATGGCATGAACCCGGGAGGCGGAGCTTGCAGTGAGCGGAGATCGCACCACTGCGCCACTGCACTCCAGCCTGGGCGACAGAGCGAGACTCCATCCCCAAAAAAAAAAAAAAAGAGTTCTTGTCTTTTCTACTAAAGAAAAGGGTCATTCTTCTTGGAATTACTATAATCTGCATTCGTTTTCTTTTCAACCAAGTAGCATAGTCTCAGTAGATAAGAAACACGTGCATTCTTACCTCACCTTCTTCCTGCCTGTGATACAGAATTATGTGAATATTGAATGGAGTTTGCAGTTCCCATTTCCTTCCTCCAGCAGCTGTGCCCACCCTTTCAATAATGTTTGGCAGATTAGTTCTTCTTCCTTTTTTTTTTTTTTTTTTAAGGTAGTCTTGCACTGTCACCCAGGCTGGAGTGCAGTGGCGCAATCTCTCAGCTCACTGCAACCTCCATTTCCCAGGTTCAAGTGATCGTCTCACCTCAGCCTCCCAAGTAGTTGGGATTACAGCCGCATGCCACCACCCCGGCTAATATTTTTATGTTGTGGTAGAGATGGGGATTCACCATGTTGGCGAGGCTGGTCTCAAACTCCTGACCTCAAGTAATCCACCCGCCTCAACCTCCCAAAGTGCTGGAATTACAGGCAGGAGTCACCGCACCAGGCCGATTTGTTTTTCTAACAGTTGCTTAGCTGTCTAACATGAGGTGCTACTTCAGTGGGGTTCAAGGAGCAAAGGTTTACCTTGCCCTCTGTCTTCCCAGGCAACACAGTTCCTCCTTTTTATTAGTGTCTGCATATCACTGGCAGAATTAAGGAATTCTCAGTGCTAGCCATCTCATTCTACTTTGTTATCAGAGTGAGTTTATTCAGAATTTACTACTCAGTCAGAAACTCCACTCAGAACATTTTGGAGTCATAAATAATGTTGCAGGAGAAATCTTTATGATGCCAACACCAAGAGTTTCAGAGTGCCCTGGAACATCTTCAGTAGCCCCGTCTAAGACTACTGCTAACTCAGAGGTCTCTCCAAGCTTCAAAATCCACCAGATTGCTTTAGGACTCCTGAGTGGTTTAGCAGTGTTGAAGTAGAACCTGTAGAAGAACTAGTTCATAAACAAAAGTCCCAAGACAGATTTCTTCAGAAAACACCTCTCAAAATAAAGGGATGCTTCAACCGCTTTTCTGCTTGCCGTTAAAGTTAACCAGTCCATTGTCTTAGAGTGAAACTCAAGATGGTAATGCATCTTGTGGCAAGAAGGGGAAAGCCTTTGAACCCATGCTTTCAAGTCCCAAGCTCAGTGTTTCTTCCACGATATCTCACTTGAACATCAAGCTTAGGTGGAGACATTCCTGTCTCTGAGTTGAATATCACATGGCAGAAAATTCCAGGGCTAAATATTTATTGAGCATTTATCATGATCTAGGCACAGAAAGGGTCTTAATAAATCATCTAGTTCAGTCATCTTTTACAGTTGAGAGAATTGAGGCCCAAGGAGATTAGAGTATTTGGGGTTATTCAGAGTTAACTTCCCATTAGCAGTTTTAGCAAAAAGTACATAGAATTCTTCTAAAAGGCAGTTTTGTGTGGTGGTTAAGAGCTCAGACTCTACAGACAGACTGCATGGATTCAAATCCCAGACCTGCCACTGTCTAGCTGTTTGACCTTGAGGCTCTCAGTGCCTTAGTTTTATCACCTGTCTTTGGGTTATTGTAAAGATTCAATAACAATAACTTTAGCACAGTCCCTGACACATAGTAAATGCATGATTATTTTAATAATATAATGATTTCTAATCTAAAAGTCTAAATATAATTTCCTTTGATAATTTGCTACTTATTTGGGGCTCAGACCATAAACACTAAAACCTCAAAACATTAAAACTCAATAAACTCCTTGTATTTGGAGGGTATATTAGGGTACTCTTGCAGAAGGGGCAGGTTGTAGGTGGGCACCATGACTTCAAGATTTACCTGTGTTGTGTCAGGATGGGCTGAGGGGACATAAAGGTGGGGGAAGATGTGCATATAAAATCCTACGAAGACAGACCAAATTGAGATCTAAATTATCCTTTAAGTAGTTTTATCACCTTTTAAGAGTTTTTTACAAGAGGCTTTTCTTTAGGTATCAATAGTCTCATTCCATTTTATCGAATTGCACTAGGAGCTTCTTGTAGAAATCTAAAAAGTTACACTCATTGTTTGCACTTTCAAGTGCTTAGTCTTATACCCTGGCTTGTATTACTTGCTGATAATTTCAGTGTAGATCTGAGTGCCTTAGTGAGATTATAAGCTCCTTGACAAGAGTAGCTAGTGATGCCTACTACCAGAGCAGCTGACTGCCCACCCACATGGTATGTTTAGAACAGTGGTTCTCAGCAGAGTTAGGGGGAGGCTAATTTGTCCTCCTATCCTGCCCCTCAATGTCTGGAGACATTTGAGTTCTCACAATTAGGGGGTGCTATTGGCATCTAGTAGGAGAGGTCGGGGATGCTGCTGAACCTCTTGCAGCACACAGGACAGCCCCTCACAACACATAATCATCCAGCCCACATGTCAGTAGTGTCGAGGTTGAAAAACCTTGCTTTGGGGGAACCTAGAGGGCCACCATACCTTTCTCCCAACCCTTCCCCTTGCCAGCTCATTGACATCAAGAATTATGAAGTTAGAGGTTCATTTATTTGGTTTATGACAGACCCTTTTAAAGTGCCAGTACACACTAAACGTTCCCTGACATTTATGTGTTAGGATAATTTAGTTTGTCCAAAATCTCTTTCCAAATGTAGGTTTTATAGAGATTAAGTACATGAGGTCAGAGAGTATTTCAGAAGGGAAAAAAGCACTGGACAGGGCTTATTATAACCTAAAGTTAATTAATTTCTACTAAGGACAGCCATACCTTTTGTAACCCCCCAGAGAGGTCCCACATAGCCACCTTGTTCAAAACAAGAGCAAGGGGCATTCACTCAGAACCAGTCTTTCCTTATGGAGTGTCGTTCCCTTTTGGCAAAGGCAGCTCCAGTTGTCACTAGTTTAACACCCACACTTGGACTGCAGACTATGGTAGCAAAAAACGGTGCATAACAGCAACCCAGGCATCTGAACACTATGGTCTGACATCCCCGCAGACTCCCACCCTACATCCCCACCACACTCCTCCTGCCCCGGCGTTGAGCCCAGCCTGGAACACAGCAAACATCTTCACTTAAAATAAGCTCATTTCTCTTCTGGATCAAACTCAAAGAAAATCAGATACCCAGAAGTCTCATCAAATGTGCATTATTTATTAGTCAAAAATCACAAGGGACAAAGGAGTTTATTTTCTTTCTCCTGGATTCTTAAAAGTACACATTCCCCATCTGAAAGTATTTCAGAAGTTATGAAGAACAATTCACTTTCTAATATGTACTTTATAAGCTAATTATTATATGTGAACTATAAATCACTGAAAAATAACAAGGAAACGTTGAAACAGAATGTTGATGAAACGAAGAGCTTTTTCTAAAAACAGACTTCATTTTACACTTCACACTGATATAAATTTTTTATTGTAAAATATACATATATAAAATCTACTGTTTTATATATGTATATATATATGTGTTAGATACAGTTCAGTGATACTAAAAACATTCACATTATTGTGCAGGTGTCACTACATGGATCTTCAGAACTTTCATCTTCTCAAACTGAAACTCCATACCCATTACACGGTAATTCTGTCCATCCCCCACAACCACCATTCTCTCTCTATGAATTTGACTACTCTGTGTACCTCATATAACTGGAATCATACAGTATTTGTTCTTTTTTTGACTGGCTTATTTTACTTAGCATAATGTCATCAAGATTTATTCATGTGGCATGCATGTGTCAAGATTTCATTCCTTTTCAAGGTTGAATAATATTCCATTGTATGTGTAAACCACATTTTGTTTATCCAGTCATCCACCAATGGACACTTGGGTTCCTTCCACCTTTTGGCTGTTGTGAATTGTGCTACTCAAATTCCTACTTTCCGTTCTGTTGGGTATACACCCAGTAGTGGAATTGCTGGAGCATATGGTGATTGTATTTTTCACTTTTTGATGAATTGCCATACTGTTTTTGATAGCAGCTGTATCTTTTTATGTTCCCACCAGCAATGTACAAGGGTTCCAGTTTCTCTACGTCCTTGTCAACACTTATTTCCTGTTTTTCTTTTAAAAATAGTTATTCTAATGAATGTGGTATCTCATTGTGGTTTGATTTTCCCTAATGATTAGTTTTGTCGAACGGCTTTTCATGTGCTCATTGGCCGTTTATATAACTTCCTTGAAGAAATGTCTATTCATGTCCTTGCCCATTTTTGATTCAGGTAGTTTTTTGTTGTTGCTGTTGTTATTGAGTTGTAGGAGTCTTTATATATTCTGGATATTAAACCCTTATCAGATAAGTAATTTTCAGATATTTTATTTCATTCCATAGGTGATACCGTTTTTAAATTATTATTTTCTTTAGTTTACCAAGTAATGGCATTCAGTCTTAATAAGAAGATAGATTCTCATATGTTGATAATAGTTATTTTGTGGCCCTTCCTCAGTTCATGGAGAATGTCCTTTAGATTTCCTTTCAGTTCTGATTTTTTTTTTTAAATGAGTAAGTTCTTTCCAGCACTTCTGTAAACTGAATTTTTGTACTGTTCTTAACTGCTCAAGTTAGCCAAATGTCCACTAGGTGGTACTCTCACTATGGCATGAAGTACTTGCATAAAACTGAAGGCAAATTCCCAGGTTATCCCGACAGGATTTTACTTCACAAAAATATGAGATGTATGTTAATTTGAAAAAACTAATCACATTTATAGACTGTTAACACGGAAGAGTCTGTTGGTTTCAACCTTCTCCTTGTAAAATGAGAAAACTGTGATCCAGTGAGGGCAAATGACTTCCCCAAGATCACACACTGGTTCCTGTTGAAGCCAGGATTTGATGCAGGGGTTTTATTCCTCATGTGGTACTTGATTTGCATGTTGCCACTGCTTAACTATTAACAAGTCTTTTCGGCTGGGCGCGGTGGCTCACACCTGTAATCCCAGCACTTTAGGAGGCCGAGGCTGGCGGATCACGAGGTCAGGAGATCGAGACCATCCTGGCTAACACGGTGAAACCCTGTCTCTACTAAAAATACAAAAAATTAGCCGGGCGTGGTGGCGGGCACCTGTGTCCCAGCTACTCAGGAGGCTGAGGCAGGAGAATGGCGTGAACCCGGGAGGCAGAGCTTGCAGTGAGCTGAGATCGCGCCACTGCACTCCAGCCTGGGTGACAGAGAGAGACTCCATCTCAAAAAAAAAAAAGTATTTTCAGAGAATGATAGAGTATGCTAGAGTCCAGCTTAGTATAGCTTTATCCACGATACAGGAAACTGCAGATGCAGGGAAGGTATTATATTGCCCTTGTGAAGGATCTTTGGATTACAGATTAGGAAAACAAAATTTCACTAATCTACCCATTGACCTTAGGGAAATAATTTAATATCTGTGATTTGGTGCCTTTATCTTTAAATTAAGAGATTGCATTCAGAGATGATCCCTAAGTTTCATAGTATCATATAGAAATTCAGTCCTTCAACTCTGAGACTAGAAGCCTGAAATTCACCTGACTCAATCTCACTTTCTTGTTTAGGAGTATAGGTTTGTATTTCGTTTTTGATCATAAGATGAATGGAAGTTCCTATTAACCTTTTCTCATGGCAAGGTATAAAATCTATGTACCAGCTCACTGCTTTAAAACTTTTTGCAACTCTTACTTTCACTATTGTTAGTACTAAACATTCCCCAAAATCCAAGCCTTCAAAGAAAACAAAACAACTAACAAAACACAACTATTTTGTAGCCATGTATTGCCGAAAGAACAAGAAAAGCTCTTTTGTGGGATATTTATATAGGCTTCCTAGAGCAGCTTGCCATGCTAATCATTTACAGACTTTCACACACTGTTTCTCACCTGTCTTCTCCCTGAGTAAACTGCCTCTGCATTACCATTGTGCTTTGCTTCTTACTCCATGTTTGTTTACAAAATCATCCCACCAGACAGGACATTTTTGACTTTGTGTTTGTACAGCTCAGTCGTATTCACACTAACAGTTTTTATTTACCCTTGTAATGAATGTAAATAATATCTCTTCACACTTGATCCATCGCAATACAATAATCCCTCACCAAATTCATAGTTATCTTCCTGAAAAGTACAGCAGTTAGCAAAATCGCAAATGGCAAGATCTTTGTCTCACAGAAAACAGGGGTGGGGTGAGGACAATTGAAAAGGCTTTACACATATACTATTATTTTTGTGGAGATGGGGGTCTTGCTATGTTGCCCAGCCGGTCTTGAATTCCTGGCCGCAAGTGATCCTCCAGTCTTGATCTCCCAAAGTGCTGGGATTACAGGCATGAGCCACCACACCTAGCTTTACACAAAAAAATGTTATCATCACAACATATAATAGTTGTGGAAGGCAAAGCGATGTTAAAATCCTGCTCCCTTTTCATGGGTTACCTTAATACTACACACATTGCAATCTTGAGATTTATTTTACAGATCATATCCTTTAAAAATTTTCCAGCCAGCTCCTGGGCCTCTGACACTTACCTTTTCCTTTGTTTCTATTCTTCCAGATATCAACAGAATATCTCTGTTCTTGTCTGGCCTTTTCACAAGTTATCTGGGGTGTAGGGCATGGTTTCCTAAGTTACGTATTGAAGGAGGAGAGCATAAGTCAGTCCAAACTCTATAGTGTTCCATAGACCTGCCACATGGTCCACAGTAGAGGGAGCAGTAATTACAGTCACGTGCTATAGTTGTTGATGAAGGAAACTGAACATTGGTTTTTAAATGTTTCGCATATAAGTAGAAAAACATATTATCTCAGAACTCTGCTTGGCAAAGGATTATCCCATTTTTGTTTCCAGAAAAAAATGCCTTACGAAAAGTCATTTTGATATGATTGAATTTAGCAAAAACGTAAAAAAAGATTTTGGATTTGTCATGTTCATTTAACATCCAACTGTTTTCTAATTCTTAAATGAAGGACCAAAAAATAATAGTTGGCTAAAATGTTAAAGGATATTAGAGAACTGTAACGTTATTTTTGCACTGGGTAGTATTATAATGGCATTCAGTTCAGGTTAACAATATTGATAGTCACAGATTTGCCAGGATGGTTTGGAATGCCATTTTTACATTGCTTATGGTGATCTGTAAAATCAGAAATATTTCTATTCACATGAATCTACAGAAATTCTGCTAAGAAACTGTGTCTTTGGAGACTCGTACATATTCACATTGTTTAATATCCTAAGAATACTCTATGGAGTTCATTTGTTTATTCTTATCTGTATGTTTAGTTTAATAGGCTGCTTTTAATTTTTATAAACAGGATGATGTTTTTTTAAACATACAGCAGACTCTTGAGAATAAGTTTGGATTATCTTTCAAATTTTTAAATATGTATGTTATTTGCCTTTGCATTTGTACTTATTTGTGTACATTTGTACAAAAACTTACGTGCAGAGATGGAAAAGACTAGAAAAAACAAAATGAACATCAAGCAGAAAATTACTCAAGCTCTTTAAAAATATATAAGCTACCTTTACATGTGCTGACATAGAACAGTTTTAAAAGCGTATTAATTGAAAAAAGCAAAGTATAGGCAATACATGTGCCACCATTTATCTAAAATTATATATACGTAAGTACATATTATATGTTTATTTGTAAATTAAATTTTTTTGAAATGATACAGGAGAAAATAGGAAATATGGATCTGAGGTAGAAGGTATTCCTACTTTGTATATATTTTGATGTTGAAATTTTCTACTATATACATGCATTTTTCATTTTTAAAATTAGCAATTTAGTTTAGAAATTAGTAACCACTAAAACATAAGTATGTCATCTATATCATTTGTGCCATTTAAATATACATCTAGTTTTTCTTATTAATACTGTGTCAGTGTATTATTTGATGATGTTTTAGAATATTTGTGATGTTTTACAAGGCTTTCAATTTAGTTGTTGTTTCAACCCTTATATATTGATGCCTGTGTTGAGTAACCTTGAGGAAAATCATGTCAAAAACACATGCAGCCTGTATTAGAAGGTTAATTTGAGGACAGACTAATTTGAAAATGGGTAAAAATAAAACTGAAAGCAAGTGTAAGACAAATGTCTTTTTGCATGGCACAGCACACAGAGAATTAAAGATGTTCCCACCACTGGAGAAAGCAATCCTTTGTACTTGAGGTTTCCAGATAAACTTTTTTCTGACTTCGACTTAGCTTAAATTCATATAATATTTTTAGACTTTAGTGTTTAATCAAGAAGCATTATATTAATAGTTGGGATGACTGATGTAACTGTTAGAATTTTCTTTTTGCTCTTAGGAGCATATCTGGATTTAGCAGACTTTAAAATTTCAAAGCAGTTAAAATGTGCATGATATTCATATGTTAGGGAGGAGTTAAATTCTCTCAATTGGGAGAAACTAAAGAAGGACTTTCCATGTTACTAGAACTAGATATTGGACTGCTGAAAATTGAAAGACCAATTGATATACCAATGGGAGGTTTGTGTGCAGTCAGTGAAATTGGAGAACATTTATGTCATTAATGGTCTTACATAGCTATTGGAAGCCAGAAAGTTATGGTAGATGTGGTTCTTACAGAGTTGATAGGCAAGACTTATTGGGAGCACTATGGTGATAGCTGATGGTTTGGTAATATTAATAATAGTAAAAACATGTTATAGTGGGTATTTTTTTATGTTGGCACGAATTGGAGACCTGAGCCAGTAAAAGCAGACACGGGGCTCTAAGAGATACAGATGTGAAGGACATATTCGTAGTTTTCTTTCTAACAGGAAGCATTAATAAGCTAGGGGGAAGAAGGAAGGAGAGAGAGAATGACTTAGTCAATTTGAGCATAATGGTGGAAATATAGGTGGAGATTTTTAAGCTAGTAGAAAGTTAATGATTATGTGCAGATCTGGTGAAGGGTAGATATGAGGCTAGCTGAAAGTGAGATAAATGAGTATAGTCATCATAGGTTTTTAAGGATGGTTGCCTTTCCAGTTTAGAAAAAAAGTTGGGGCCTTGTTTGTAGTGCTTATGGGGATAGATTCTCATCTATTTGGAAGACAGTTATAACAGATTTTCAGCAGTTTATGTTTTAATACAAGCAGGGCTTAACTCGAAAGTTCTATTTCACAGGAATAATTTCATGAGATATCTTTGCCTTTCCAGAATCTCATCAACTCAGGTAGGCACCTGAACTTTCAAATATGAACTCAATCCTTTAATTTAAGGATTTGATCCCTAGTAAATGCCAAAAGCTCCAAGTAGAGATAACAAGCTGTTATCAGTGTAAATGGAAGCTATGGAGCAGGCTTTGAGAAGGCACAATGAAAGCAAACCTGAAGAAACAGAGTGCTATTAGGGTGGGATTGGATAGGTCTCATGGCAACAAGAATAACAATGAATCATAGCATTTTAGAGCCAGAAAGGATTTTAGTTACCCTTCTCATTTTACAGATAAGGAAACCTGAAGTTCAGAAACAAGGAGAAATGAGGCTATCATATCCTTCTAAGTAAAATGTTTGCTTAAAGAATGTATTAGTCAGGGGACAACTCAGCTGCTATAACAAAGAGTCCTGAAAATACAGTGGTTTCAAGAATGCAGATGTGCATTTCTCTGTTAAGGAAGCAATCCAGTTCAGCAGAGCAACTCTGCCCCTCGTGGCCAGTCAGGAACCCAGGTTCTCTCAAGTCATTGTGCCACCATTCCCTAGGCCATGGTTATCACCTTGCTCATATTCCATTTGTAAGAACTTACTAACCTGCCCACCTATAACTTCAAAGAATGCTTCCACTTGGAGTCTAGCTGGGAAGTCATTTCTCTGGCTGTAATTCTCCTAGAGGACAAAGGAGAAACACATCTGGATGGACAGTGACTAGTCTGTGCCATAGGGGCAGACCAGACTTTCAGTCAGGTTGCTGTCTGCAGTTACGGCTTTTCAGAAATCCACAATCATACCACGTGGTTCCCACCCAGCTTGTAATATGTTGTAGTAGGGTTCTCTAGAGGGACAGAATTAATAGGATAGATGTATACATAACAGGGAGTTTATTAAGGAGTATTAACTAACACAGTCACAAGGTGAGGTCCCACAGTAGGCCGCCTGCAAGCTGAGGAGCAAGGAAGCCAGTCCGAGTCCCAAAGCTGAAGAATTTGGAGTCTGATGTTCGAGGGCAGGAAGCATCCAGCACAGGAGAAAGATGTAGGCTTGGAGGCTAAGCCAGTCTAGTCTTTCCATGTTCTTCTGCCTGCTTTGATTCTGGCTGCACTGGCAGCTGATTAGATTGTGCCTCAGTCACCAAGACTGAGGATGGGTCTGCCTTCCCCATTCCGCTGACTCAAATGTTAATCTCCTTTGGCAACACCATCACAGACACACCCAAGAATAGTACTTTGCATCCTTCAGTCCAATCAAGTTGACAATATTAACCATCACAAATCCACCCCTTATCAACTTGAACCCATACACATCTCCTGAAATCATACATAATCTTCAAATAAAGACAATAATAAGGTCATAATTATGCCTAACATAATACAACTCTCCTTCATACAACCGGAAGTGCACCAGTCCTCAACCCAAATGCTGTTACATAAAAGTAACAATACTTAAATGCTGATATGAAGTCAATAAATCTTATGTCACATAATAAAGGAAAAAGGAAATAAAATGAAGATAATTTCTTAGTACAGGTGTATACATGCACAAACATGTTCTTACCAAAATAAGGAGAAAATACTCATGACATATGTCCTTGAAGTTTCTTTTTTAAAAAAAATTATGAGTACATGGCATATATATTTATAGGGTACATGACACATTTTGATAGAGCATACAGTGTGTAATAATCACATCAGGGTAAGTGGGATATCCACCTCAAGCATTTAATGATTTTCAAAGATTCCAATTATACCTTTAGTTATCTTAAAATGTTCAGTAAACTTAACTGTAATCACCCTGATGTGCTATCAAATACTAGATCTTATTCGTTTTATCTAACTATATTTTTGTACCCATTAACCACTTCTCCCAACCCCACTACCCTTTCCAGCCTCTAATAGCCATCATTCTGCTCTCTATCTCCATGAATTTGTTTCAGTTTTTAGCTCTTACAAATGAATGAGAATATGCAAAGTTTGTCTTTCTATGCCTGGCTTATTTTAGTTAATATAATGTCCTCCAGTTCCATCCATGTTGTTGCAAATGACAGGATCTCATTCTTTTTTAAGGCACAGTAGTACTCCATTGTGTATATGTATCACATTTTGTTTATCCATTTGTCTGTTAAGAGAGACTTAAGTTGCTTCCACATCTTGGCTATTGTGAATAGTGCTGCAATAAACATGGAAGTGAAGATATCTTTTTGATATACTGATTTTCCTTCTTTTGGGTATATACCTAGGAGTTGCATTGCTGGATCATATGGTAGCTCTATTTTTAGTTTTTTGAGGAACCTCCATACTGGTTATATCTCCATAGTGGCTGTGCTAATTTACATTCCTACCAATAGCGCATGAGGGTTCTCCACATCCCCGCCAGTATTTGTTATTGTCTGTCTGGGTCTCTTAAGTTGATGTACTTGGCAGGTCTTGGAACCATCTTTCCTATTAATGACTCCTCTTGATCCCCAACTCCTGTGCAGAACACTTACATAACAAAACACATCACTTACCTGGTCGTGACAGGATCACATTATATCTGCCATTGATGTTCTGTTAATACACCTAAGGAAGAGTGTGATTATGACAGAACAAGGGAACCTGCAGCTCATAAATGCCTTTTTGCTCTGTTTACTGGAATCATTAAAAGAAACATAGCTGTTATGATGTGGGAACTTGTTATGAGTGTTAAATGAGATAATACATATAAAAAACCTACTTATTTTGTCAAGAAGTACAGATGGAGTGTCCCAGGAACTATGTTAGATGCTTGGGATGCTAGTGAACAGGGGCCTTGAGTGCTCCTTTTAATTTGGTTTCTTTACACGTCTCCAGCATCACTTTCAACAGTCCCGTCATCAAAGCTTATAGGGAAAAGACTCAGATTTTGCTTTCAAGAGAAGTTTTTTCCCTCAACTTTATCCCAACACACAAACAAGAGAAAGTGATTTTAAAGATGGCATCCTGACAGGCAAGCAAGAACACAGGGTAATTTAATGTTGTTAAATATCCCACTGTCTTATGAGCTTTTTAATTAATTCAAGTATATGGGTTTTTCAAGGGAGACTATACAGTGCTGTTTCTATTATTCATATTGTACAATAATGGGCTTAGGTAGCATGCTGGAGAATAATACTCATGATCCACAGGTAGATACCAAATTAGTATTTCGAAACCTCTCTAGGGAAAACAGAGGAATGTTTTTTACATCGTGTTTTTTAAATTATCATGCTATACTTCCTCTTTCTGTCACCCTCAATCATATCAACACATGCCTAAGGATTCTTAGGAATATGTTTATGGGCCTAATTTCAGACATCCTTGACTCTGTGAAAGGTTATTCGTTCACTAACTAAAAAGAAGCTCTTAGTCTTACTCTTCATCATTCCAAAGGCAGTGGTATCCATAGAGCTATCTAGAAGGAAAGAAGCATGACTGACTACTTCACAAAAGGACTGTTTATCATCTTAAACCTCAGAAAACATGTTAGATGCTGATAGACGTAAATGCTAAGATGTGCCTTCTGCAGCTATTTCATATCTTACCCTGAACCTTTTTCTTCAGGGTGTGTGTGTGTGTGTGTGCACACGCACGCATGTGTATGTGTGTTTGTGAATGAGTATACCACCTCCCGATGATCATACTGAAGAACATGTGCCTCGGGTATGTGTCTGAGCCATGTGTCTTCAAAATTGGACTTATATCCCATTTATGAAAAAAAAAATTAATGAAGCCAACTAAATCTTTTTTTTTCTTTTTTCTTTTTTTTTTTTTTGAGACAGAGTCTTGCTCTGTCTTCCAGGCTGGAGTGCAGTGGCGCGATCTCAGCTCACTGCAAGCTCTGCCTCCCGGGTTCACGCCATTCTCCTGCCTCAGCCTCCCGAGTAGCTGGAACTACAGGCGCCCGCCACCACACCCGGCTACTTTTTTTGTATTTTTAATAGAGACGGGGTTTCACCGTGTTAGCCAGGATGGTCTCAAATCTCCTGACCTCATGATCTGCCTGCCTTGGCCTCCCAAAGTGCTGGGATTGAAGCCAACTAAATCTTTATCCAAAAGAATGCTAATTTTGAAATTGCTCCAAATTTAAAGTCACTTGGGGAGAAATAAAATTCACAGGCAGAATAACATCTGTAGAAACCCAGTGACTTTGCACAAATACTTCAGTGTTAGAGGTGTAATAACAGACACAGGCATTTCCATCTAAGAACACAAGGAGACAAAAGAGCCTTGGAATGAAGGTTGAGAAAACCGAGTTCTAGTCTTGGCTTCACCAGAAATACTTTGTGGGTTTGGGAGCAAGTTACTTAACCTCTGCAGGTTGCAGTTAGATCAGCTGTAAAAAGAGGAGATTGGATGTGAATGAACTCCACATTCCCTTCTAGCTTCATTTCTGAGTCCTTGAGGGGAAGTGTGAAGCACACATTCAGTACCTACTCTACCTCCCGGTGCAAGTTATTGCAGCACGTGAACAAGACACTTTTTAGTCAGTATAGACTCAGATAGAGTACTCACTTCCTAATAAGTATCTAAATGAAACATTAGAACTCATCTTAACCTTTTTCAGCTTTTCAAGTTTTCACATTTCTGTAATACTTGGGAATACTCCTGCCATTTTTACTGAGGTACATTAACTACAGTTTCACCTAGAGACCTCTCTACACCATGTTTATTTTGTTTTATTATCTGTTTATTATTCAACTGCAAACAGAAATACTTGTCAGAGTGATTAACTTAAAGTGACTACAGGTTTTAAAAAATGAATTTTTCCTTCCCACTGCGTACATACTGAGATAAAGTTGTTTTGTCATCCAATTCCAAGGGAAGCATTTACAAGCACTCTTTGATAGATGAGTCTATCACACAGCCTGAACATGAGCACTGTGTACCTGCAACCATCATTTTTCAGGACAATGGCACCTCATTTTAGATTCATTTTTACATTTCCCTTGGCAGGGCCACAGTTCCTGTGTTCCTATTAGAAGTTAGAATTAATATAGTAACTTCACTTCAGTGACCTGTTTTTTTCGTTTTTTTGGTTTTGTTTGTTTGTTTGTTTGTTTTTGGAGGTCTGTCTGTTCCTTGCCTCATTTCCTAGTTGTCCTAGTAACAGCCATCAAATTGAAATTACAGGAAGTGGAAGGTCTTATTGCTAAGGAGAAGAAAGAGCTGTTGATTGAGATACAGATTATAATTTTTGGTATCCACATAGGGGCAGCATTGCTTTAAGTGAGGTTGTAGCTCTTTCCACGTCTCTGTCCATCCCGAGCCCACCTACCCACCCCATTATAAAATTTCTGTCTGCTTCTAAGCTAACCGCACTTATTCATGTCTTTTCTCTACTGGGCTTTCTGAAGTACACTCAACTATCTTAAGAGATTGCATATGAATTTATTACGTGAAAATTACAGCATCTGGTTTTCATTTTACTGGTTACATGCCAGATGTATATAGAGTTACTTGCAGTACAGGAGTATTTCAGGCCCATGTATTCAATTAGGGAAACCACCCAGCCCATTCTAAGATACTTTTATTCTTTTAGCAATACTTCCAGAGAAAATATGAAATTCTTGCCGATCTTAGCAAGGCAAGACCACAAAGCAAGTTCAGCAAAATCTTCCAAAAATCAAGGCATTAGGCAGTGGTTTGAGGGAAAAGGCAGGCCATTACTAATTTCCTATGCCTGGAATAATATTGCAAGCAGATGCCTGATAGCTCTTGTAATCACCTTTAATTGCTAAATGGGATTCACTGACTTAACATGATGGATGCTATTTAGTCTATAAAGGGGGAAAAGATTTGTAAAGGAATACACCAAAAAGGGAAAACTTCAAAAGGCCAAGCAATGCTGTGTCTCCACTTATTAGACTCATGAGTTGGTATGTATTTAAAGCACTGTACAGTAGCACCATCTTCACAGGTTAGATAAATGCCTATTTTCACTGTTGTTCAAAATGTTCATTTTAACCAACAAAAATTTATTGATCACCTGCCACAGCAAGGTGTTTTTTGGGTGTTGTGAGAATGTATAGAAATAGGTATGACACAGACTTGAGCTCCAAGAAGCTCAAAGTCAGTCAGGGTTGGTATAATATTTACATGACCAATTACAAAGAAAAGCCCAGGGAGGTTAATATAGCAAGTGTTCTTAACAAGCCATACGTGATTTCAGGGGAGGGAGGGATTTTGTTTCCAGCTTGATGACTGGGAAGACTTCAAGAAAGAGTTAGAAATAAAGGTAATAGAACAAAAAATATGTAAGCATATTCAGGAAGGTTGAGCTGTGCCATTTGGCTGGAATGGGGGTTATGAGGTCGACTTCTGTATACCATCTTGAAAATGATTTTCACTGACTCATAAATTTTCTAAATTACATAATGATGATAACATGATCATTACTAGTGGGATTATATTATCACAAAAACCTCTTACATTTAAAATGTTCTTATAAAGGCCCCATCTGTATTTGCTAATTAAGTAAAACTGTATTATGATTAAAACTGCATGGAAGAGGCAGAATGCTTTGTTTGCTTGGTTTTCATATTTTACATTTAAGAAAGATTGAATATCAAAAACATCTGTTTCTGATAATCCTATAACAAAGTTTTTAGTCCATGCATTAGAAATCTTTTGGTATTGGTAGAAAGGAATTGTAAGATTTCTTCTTTAATATTAATTTGGTATTTATAAAAGAAAATATGTTTATAGCTGATTTTCAGTGGAAATAATATTTTTTAAAGATGTACCTTATGTGGCTAATCAAATGTTCTTTGCCAATCAGCACATCTGCAGCCAGATTTCAAAACTATATATTCATTTGGCCACAGAGACTTTTTAGCCCAATCTTGCAAAATATTTGCTATTGTAGTATAATTGAGAATAAAACAGTCTAAATTAGTGAAGAAATACAGAACATGAACAATTACAATGTGTGAAAAAAATACACACAATATTTTTTTCATCACATCAAAACCCATTTACTGGGTCGTAAAAACTATTTAATAGGTCTTGTTAGCATTTTTTTATAGGGAGGATGGGATGGAATTGAAGAGAATAGAGTACATTGCATGTTGTAAGAAAAAGTATGGTTTTATGAAATTTTAGTTTTATATGTCTGTGTTTCTGTGTGTGTATATATACTGGATTGCTGTGTAAACTGTATTTCTTACTGTGGATTATCATTAGTTTGAAAACATTATTTTAGAGAAACGCCAATTTGTATATAGTATGTGGAATTAACCCTGCACCTATTGTCCTGGAAGACCCATCCAAGTCCCAGTATTAGCAACTAGAGAAAAATTATATGCATTTGGTATATTATTTATGGAAATAAATGTTTCTGAAGTCCTCAGTTCTCAGCAAAAACTTGTTCCTCTACAAGACATTCCTGGGAAACCTAAACAAAGAGAAAAGGAAAGATAGAAGGATCTCCTAACATATTTAAAGCCTTCTGCCTGTTTTCCTGAATAACGTTCTACCACCTGGTTAAGGGTGTTTATGTATAGTAAAGTGTACACGGGGGTGAAATGCCCAAGACCCCTCACTTTATAAGGTCTTAACTGGCATCAGCTTGTTGCTTCTGTACAGTGGAGCCTCATTCCTCACAAGGTATTGGTTTGAGTGGGATGTTTTGACTTAGACCCAAAGCAAGAATGGGGCCGTGGCAGCCAGGGAGAGAGAGAAAATGCCAAAACTATGGAAAGGATTGAGAACCTGGTGACAGTGAAGAGTGAAGACCCCACAGCCTTCCCAAATGCTAAGGTCGAGAGCATGGGGCAGGGAGATAGGTCTAGAGCCAAAGCTTGAAGCCAGAAGTGTTGGATGCAGTCAACCACTGGAAATCTGTCAGAAGCCAGTGTCCCAGCCAGAAATATGGCCTTCCTTCAGAACTCCCCCTTTCCCTTTCCTACCCTGAAGAGTCATTCCATCCCTGTGTTCAACTTTTTTATACTGGTGGAATCTGGCTTATAACAGGACCAGTCCGATACAACATCTGGACTGGCTCCAGTACCTGGATCATACCTCACTTGTGGGCCAAAATCCAATTATTAAACACTTGTCATTTTTATTTACTTTGTAATTTATTAAACATTTGTCATGTTCTTACTGTACTACCTATTTTCATATTCTATCTGACAATAACAGTTGACATTTTCTCTCAAGAAGTAGAGAGAGCTGGAAAATTCAGCAAAGAAGGGTTAAATAACTTTTGCTATTAGCCAGTGCTTTCAAAGATGCCCCAACCCTAGAATTACAGATTTTACCACTTAGGCTACAAAGCTAGGCTGTTGTTTGAAACTGACCTACTTCTGTCATCCTCCACAGTTGTCTTAATGGGAGGCAATTTATGCCCCACATTTACTGTAGTGCTTGCAGAAGGCATCAAGCTCTACAAAGCTTCATGCTTGTCCTTAAAAGTTAATTGGGAGCATCAGGGGAGGAGTGAGTGCTGGAAACAACGATTTCCGTTTCCCAGAACAGTAGTGAATCCTCTCATCTTTCCAGGGTAATTTTAGGAAAACCTCAGTCATTTACTCTACTTTCATTGCCTAGATTTTAGGTTTTCAGTACTTTGAAATGACAGCTTTTCAAAACGATACTACCTAAAGTGAAATGAGATGTAGATTTAAAGACAAGATGAATATTGAAGTAATCCATTTAAGATAATAGCTGAAAATATTTATTCTGTTATTATGTCTTTCACTGGATTTTATTTCATCTGAAAATGTTAGATAGAGGAGACTCTGGATTTGGAAACTGGAGCCCAGAATGGTGGAAGGACTTCCCAAGAGATGGCCTTGGGACCAGGCTAAGAACTCAGTTCTCCTGACCACCCCTCTCTATGCCACGTTGTCCTGCTAGATCTAAACATGAGGAATGTTCATATGGATGATGTCACCAATTGACACCATCCAACATGGCTTAATAGAAAAACCATGGACTTTGTAGCCAGGGAAATTCAAACTTAAGTCTTTATCTCACAAGGTTGCATGAACTAATTGAGGTAGCATGTGAAGCACCTAGCGCAGAGCAGATGTTCAAGAAATTAGGTCCCACATGGGAATTACAACCTGAAGACACATTCTAAAGGTAGGAAAGTTTGTCTCTAATTCTTTCTCGCCTTCTCTTCCTGTTGTCTAGCGGGTGCTGTGGGTGGGTGCATGGAGTCTTCAGGCTGCCCTCAGATTACCTAAAGTTTTCTCAATACAGTGTACGTCAAACTTCATTCCATGCATCATCCCATTCTGTGCCTGTTTTTCATTTAAATTAAGGGTCTTTGGACCATTCCTGCTGGCTTTGCTAATCTTATAAACTGATGTTTATGAAAATGGTAATAACTAAAGCCAGATAATGTCTTAGAATGTCAAGTCTCCAGTTAGAGAGACTTGATCTCATTAGAGTAGTCTTCCCAGTCTTACTTTTTACTGATCTCCTCTACCTTTTTCAGTATGAAAAGCCTTCTCCATAACAGGGTATTCAGGATCAAAAGTAGGAGGTAAAAGGTTCTGGTTTTCTGTGTGACATTTATCAACTCTGCACCATGAGTCACTCCCAGCAATGAGCTTGTCTGCTGCTTTGTTGTCTTGCCTTTTGATGTTTCTGTTACATTTAAAATATAAAATAAATGTGTTTTCTTAGAATATATTTATTATTTTAATAACTAAGGTAATATATGTTCATTTTTTAAAATTCCACATACATAGAAGGCTACAGAAGAGAGTGAAAACTCTCCTGTGTTTCTACTCTACCTCCCCCATTTTTAAATTTGGGTAACTACCACCAGCAGTTTCATATGTATCTTCCCAGAACTGTATTTTTCACCTGAACCAGTGTACCTTTTTTTAAGTTTAAAAATCAATCAGTTTGTATTTTTATCAAATAATGGTTTACAAAGCCAAACAACTAAAAAAGACATAAAATTTTTTAAACAGCACTTTCTCAGTCACCATCACCACCACCTCCTCATAGCCAGGGGGACTGCCCTTAACCCCTAACTCTTAGTTTCTGTTATTGTCTTCGTGTCTCAAAATGGTGTGCTTTTACTCTTTTTTCTTGATTTGTCGATTGTATTATCTTCTATTATAGTAGATAAAAATCATGCTGTCTTAACATTCCCACATCATTTTGCTCCCATCCTTTCAACAGTTATATAACCCAATTTTTTGATAATTCACTGTTTACACTATTTAACAATGTAAATGTTGTTCATTGATGAGCTAAGTAGTAAGCTGTAATATCGTTTTCTTTTGGTCAACTTTTTTTCCCAGGAGTTAATTGCCTTACATTTTAATTTTCTTTGTTTCTTTGTGTGTGTATATCTCTAGCTGATTCTTTTCTAATTCACTGACAGATCTATGAAATCTTTCAAAACACGGTCAACATATAAGATAATATATCAGTTCCATTTTATTCATTTTAAATCAGAGATCTCCCTTTTGGCTTTGTCTTTTCTATCAGGACTGGTTGTTCCCTTGCATTTTATACAGTTGTCATCCTGGGACCTTGCTTAACTGTTGCCCCAGGAGTTCATTTACATCTTTCTTGTGTTGAGTTCCCTGTTTCTGGATCCTACGTTGTTTTCTTCCTTGGCTTATTTCCTTATTTTACTAGGACATATCCTTCTGTAGCTTTCTGAGTAAGGATCCAAGGAACCCTTGGAATAATTTTTAAATTCCATTCATGTCTAAAAACATCCCTATTCTGCCCTCTAACTTAATTGATATTTTGGCTGGATATAGACTCTCAGATATAAATCATTCTGAAAACACTATTTCATAGTCTGCCAATGATCCCTTTCAAAAATCCACGGCTCTTCAGCTTCCTTATTCTTTATATGTGACCCATTTTCTATGAAAAGTTTTTAGAATCTTTTATTTATCTAAGATAATTCTGAAATTTAAGGAAGGATCTCTTTTGGTATAGGTATTCTTTCTTTTTCTTCCACCCCCAGCCCTTCTGGGGCCCTTTAACCTAGAGATTTGATTACAAGAAATGTTCATTTAGTATTCATTTGAAAGTTTCCTCCTCTCCATTTTCTCTGTGTTCTGTTACTATAACATCTTTTAGCTGAAGAGGAAACTACTTTGACTAATTCTTTTTTTATTTTTCTGAAATTTTCTTTTGCTTTTTCTACTCCCTGAGTAATTTTCTAGAATTATCTTTCAAATTATCTTTGTTTTTTGGCTTTCATAGTTTTTTTTTTTTTTTTTTGTCCATGACCTGCTGAATCATAGATTTTTTTTTTGAAACCCTAAGAGATCTTTTTATTCTCCAAATGTTTTCTTTCTTAAGTCAGTATCAGTATCCTATTTTTCTTTCAGAAAGATCTGAGGATTTTTTTTTTCCACTTTAAAGTATTTTAAGTTTTTTGCATTGATCTCTTTACAGTGATCTCTGTTTACTTCTTCCCCTTCCCTACTTACTGCCGTGTGTTTGCTTAGGTCTCAGTATTTTCTGCTGGAGATTTTCTTCAAAGGTCTGGTATTCCTAGGTGTTTCACAGCACTGAAGCACTAAACAGCTTTCCTCCCTGCCTCCTTTGCAGGCAGTTTCCTGGGTTAGGAGTCTGGGTGTTGGAGAGTGTAAAGATGGCAGAACCCAGCTGTTTCTCCCATCTGTCCTGCCTCTTGTTCAGCCCAGTTACAGAACTAGGTGTCTACTGGGCTTTTCCCTGCCTCTCACAGAACTGAACCAGTTCAGTCCTCCACTCCTCTGTGTTAGTAAACATTATCACTTGAGTGTTTCCAGAGCCTATCATTTACTCACACAAATCTCAGCCTGATTGAAATATGGAAAGGTGATTAATAGTTTTCAGCATCCTTTCTGGGTTCACTGCAGATACCACATATTTGGTAGACATCCTTCCACATCTGTGGCTTGAATTATTTCCCAGTTTCTTCATTAGGTTTTGTTGTTGTTATTGTTGTTTCATTTTCTTGGGGTCTCGGGGAACAGAATGAAGTAAATAGTTTTTTCCTGGAAGTTCCTGGAGATTTTATTCAAATCCAAGTTGCCCTGGGCATTTTTCAGAAGTGTTGAGTCATTTTCAGTTTTTACCTTTAGTTATTTAACAAGTTTTGAGTACCTGCTAATAGTAGCATACAGCAAGATGGTAATTCTTACAAGTCATTATATTACCTAATTATCCTTGATTTTGTTATTTTCTTCATAATCCTCCACCCACCCCATTTTGTCCTTTTAAAAGTTTAAATCATTGGAAAGCTTCCTTTGTAGTCACAACGATTTTGGAAATTCCTTTTCACCTTCATCAGAATGCATTGGATTAAGCAAACCAAATAATCTCTTTCAGACTGTCTAAATCTTTTATGGCTGGTGTTACTTTTAGAGACACATGCTATGTAATTACACAGTAGAGTCACATTGTGGATTTGTAAGAATATAGGTGCCCAGGAAAAAGGGGTTGGGGGAGAATTAAGAGGGAGTAAATTATCCAAAAGGCTCTGGGCTGCCTTCATCAAATGAAGGCATGCAGTCAAATAATGTGATGGAGAAATCAGATCCATTGTTGCCACGGTTGGTCCCGGTTCCTGAATGCCTCATGTAGTGTGAGCACTTCTCAGTGCAAAGTGCGAATCTAGTTCAGTGAGACTAATTCTTGTTCAGCAAGGCCCCTAACTGCAAACACAAGACAAAACCAAACTTCATCCTTCACTACAGTAACTATAACTTTCCTACCACTAAGAGAATGGCAGTCTGTGTCCGAAATATGGAATGGCAAGATGGTCTCATGGTCACCAGGGGGTGCATTCAAAATGTACTTTTTAAGGGTAATTTAGACTATGTATGATTTCTTCCTTGCACTATGATCCGAATTGCTATTACATTCCTGAAGTCAGAGGAAATATATAAATCTGTGTACCTTTTATTTTATCCCAGCTGTTATGAGCACATGGTCACTGCCAGAATTCCTTCTACTTTGAGTTTCTGACTTCCACTGGGAAGCTGAGAGTTAGACCAGGAGCAGCAGTTCCTTAATCACTTACTCAGACCTTAAGGAAGATATTGGTGGAGGATGGCAGAAACAGTTTGGGGAATTTCAGATGTTTTTGTAGTTGAATAAAACCTTACATCTTATAAAGTTACAAAACTTCAGAAATGTACTGTTTAACAAGTATGGCATAGCTATCAGTCAGTTAAAAAAAAAAAAAAAAAGATCAGCCAATCCAAATGGATATTAGCCATAAACTGAATGTCAGCCAGCTCATAACACACATGGTTCCTCAATAGTTGAACTCTTACTGCCTCACTCTGCCTCTGTGGCAGCTTTGAGATCTTCAGTGCTCATTTCCCTCATCTGGTCTATTTCAGCAATAGAATTGGTTCTGATCCCTTCTCCCTTAATCCTTACTTAACTACTCTACTTTTCAAAACACTTGTAAGTTCAAAAATTTTCCCACCTATTTCCATTCTCTGGATACCTGAAGAGTTACTTCACCCCAGAGGTTTTAAGTGTGATACACTCTTTCATGGCTCTGTGCCAACCGTGGACCCTCTCCTGCTGATTTTTTTTTTTTTTTTTTTGAGACAGAGTCTCACTCTGTCACCAGGCTGGAGTGCAGTGGCATGATCTTGGCTCACTGTAACCTCTGCCTCCCGGGTTCAAGCTATTCTCCTGCCTCAGCCTCCTGAGTAGCTGGGACTACAGGCTCATGCCACTACGCCTGGCTAATTTTTGTATTTTTAGTAGAGATGGGGTTTCACCATGTTGGCCAGGGTGGTCTCGATCTCTTGACCTTGTGATCCACCCGCCTCGGTCTTCCAAAGTGCTGGGATTACAGGCATGAGCCACCGCGCCCAGCCTCCTGCTGATCTTTCTAGTAGCACCTGCTATAGTCTATGATTCTGTACTGGTGACTGTGGAACAGCTCTCCCTCATCTTTTACCCAGCATTTTTTCCCAACAGAATCACTGGCATTTGTGCATGTATTCATCTCTCCAGGTTTTCCCTCAGGTCTTTCAACGTTGTCTGCTTTCTTCATGATGCTTGAATGATCTTCCATCCCACCCCACAGTCCTTCACTATAGAAGGAGCTGATTGTGTCTGATTTGTATGTTTCTGTTAGTTGTATTTAAAGGTGTGTTTTTGTGTTGGATCTATCACCCATCGCACTTGTTTAATAGCTACTGGAAGAGATCTTTTAACTTCCTAACACAGTACAATTTTCTTACCTAGTGGAACATTGGGTTTTTTTTTTCTTTTTTGTCTTCTGACTGCGTAACTTAGTAATAGGTCATAATGCAAATTTTTTTAAAACACTTTATTTAAAATGTTGAAAAATTATTCTGCAAACTTCTCTTAAAAGAGTAAAGAGAAGAAGAAAACTCTTATTTGGGGCAAAATATTGAAACCTTCAACCTTAACACTTTACAACCATTTCTCAGTTTTTCATGGGAGTAATTAATGCTTTTTGTCAAAAAATACGTAGTTCTTCCTAAATTCTATACCATTTTTACCTTCTATATTAGTTAGTCACATGTGCATTATATGGAATGCTGTGTTTAAAAAGGAGGTACAGAGAAAAAGCCCATTTTTTTCTCAAAGCTTGTTAGTGCAAAGCTGATCGAGCACTTTACAGTTTGCAGGGAAGGGGGTCCTTTTCAGTAAACCCACATGTATTTGAGTGAATTTGTTGTACCTACAAGTAAGTCAAGATAGTGGCACTGATTTTTCAAGCAGACAGTAAACATTGCTTTTAAAGGTGCCAGGGCCTTGCTCTGGTGTGCACTGTCAAAAGCACTGGTAATAGAACATGGATAAAATAAACCATTGAAGTCTACAAATAATATATACAATATGTAACAGGATTTTAGCCAAGAGTTTGCCCAAAAAATCTCATAACCATACCTTTTAGTAGTTACAGAAACCAAAGCTGAGAGGTTTATTGTCCCTGCCCTCCTTCACTTGTCAGTCATTCTCCTGGAAGAATCAAGAGGAAAAGCAGGGATGGAGTAAATCCACATGCAGATTATTATTAGTCTCTCATTAACAAAGAATGTTTATAGAATTTTTTTAAGCTGCTTAAAGTATTATGAAAAGTTTACCTGTGTCTTCAAATGAGGACTGTTTTACAGTAATTTTACTGGTTTAAAATGCCAGATATATGGCATTAGAACATCTGGAAAGGCGTTTTTTACATGTGTGCAACATCTGGCTAAATATACTGCCCTGACACTAAAAGTTAAGTGAATGAATTAAAACACTGATTGTCTTTCCTGTGTTGCATCCTCTGTGCTGTGGGAAGAAAGAAAATGGATGCTTTTTGGGGGGAAAAAAAAGGAAAGTAAGAAACCTAATATCTAACCAAGAATTATGGGGAAAAAAAGACAAGGAGAAAATTAAGGCTCAAAGATATAATGACAGATTTATCGGGGGAGACCTTACTTTTGCTTTTATTTCCATATATGTGCTTTGTTGTACATAATAAATTGTACAAACATAAATTATAAGTAAATATGCTCAGACTTTTAAAACATATATAAAAATTGGAATGTTACTAATAATTCAATTAGCTGTGATAATTATTTACCTTCCTTCTACATGTGTTACTCAACTTCCTTTTTGTCAGTCTTCTCATGCCATACGAGTATTCAATGCTGTTATACACCAAGAGTCAGTAAACTCTATGACCCACAGGCCAGATCCAGCCCACTGTCTGTTATTGTACACTTAGCCAACTAAAATTGGTTTTTACATTTTAAAATGGTTGAAAAAAATCAAAGTAAGAATTTTTATGACACATGAAAATTACTTGAAATTTAAAGTTCACCATCCAAACAAAGTTTTATTGGAACCCAGCCACATTCATTTGTTGTGTATTGTCTAGAGGTGCTTTCCTGCTACATGGGCAGAGTTGAGTAATTATGACAGAGACAGTATGGCCAACAAACTGGAATATTTACTATCTGACCCTTTATAGAAATGCTTGCCAGTGCCTTTTACACACTAAAATGCTCTTAGCATTGTCTAGTGTATATTTCACTAAACAATGCTAGTTATCATTAATATTAAGCTTCATAAAAAGTAATAACATTCATATAGCCAAAAATACATACCAGATCTAAAAAATGTCATCCTGTATTGTTCCTGAAAATGAAAAGACTAAAAAGAAAACCAACTATTAATTATATAACAAATTCATTATTATTTAAAAATAATATAACATGGCCTTAGGAATATAATGCGCTAAGCTCATTTTAAAAGGACTTATATTCAGAATATTTTATGTATTTTGTATGAAAAAACTTTTAAGCCAATAAGTTACACCTGCTTTCTTGTCATTTGATCAATGTATCTGCTTATTACTGTCCTTCAGTTCCAAACTTACTCTGATTACCTATGTTATTTCTCTATTTTTACCTACTGTCTGATTTTTCTTAATGGAAATGCTCACCATATGCTTACAGTCTTTGGTGGGCAGACAAAGGGAAGAAAGAAAACTTAGAAACCAAAAGATAAAGAAAAGAACTTCAGTGTGGACATAGTCATGGGCACATTAGGACACTGGCACCTTACTGAGCAGGGCTCAGGTGTCATACAAGTCCTTTGAACTTATCTCTTTGGACACAAGGCAGACCAAATTCTTATCCACTGATACCACCCTATCATGTTGGCCAAAGAATCAGGCAACCACGTGTGTTTCTGGGCCAGACTGACCCATCCATAAAAATATTTTGAGACAATGAAGGAAATATTTTACTGAATTGTTTTGAGTTATTTATTTCATCCTATTTCCCCCAAATGTAGACTTTCCTGGCCTAACACACTGAGAATTTGTTCAGATTCTGTCTGATGCACTGATGTGTGCCTTGTTGGTTTATTAGCTAGATCAAATCTCCCTGGGACATTTCCAAGGTATTTAGTGTTTCTTAGCTCAGTTGTGTCATCTAAGCCTGCTTTCTGTTTAGTCTCTTACCTCTGCATCCTCACAGTTAGTTCCATTTCTCTTTATCCAAAGTCTCCTGTAATTTGGCCAAGTCACTGTTCATCAACTGTAAGATCAGAAAGTGGACAAGTGCAATAAAGGAAGCTGACATCCAAACACACTTTGCTCCTGCGAACAACTCTCCTACAGTTTGCAAAATGCTATTTCAGGATGGGCAATGGCTTATATTCAGCAAGTTAGGTGGTGCCATAAACTGAGCTGACTTTAAGGAAAAGACCCATTGGGAAATTGACATTTGATTTTTGTAAAAGTAGAACTGTTTTCTAAGTTAGGAAAGGTCAATCTTAGAAATATCAAAGCTGTTTTAATCTTATTTCAAACATTCTCCTAATAACTTCTTTGAAACACCCAAAATTCAAAATGACAAGTTAGTAAGAAACATTAAAATCATGGTTAATGACTTCAGTATATAAAGACTGCATACAAATTTATAACAAAACATTAAGAGCAGAAAAACCTGAGCAGACTGATTTTCATGGACAAAAAGACAGGAGCAGACAATTCTCGAAAAGAGAAAATACTACATGTTAGTAAGTAATCTGTTGGAAAATCTTCAGCCTCACTGCTATTCAAAGAAATTCCAACCAAGACAGCAAGCTATCATTTTTTCACCTTGATGTGTCATTTCATGCCACATGTAATTTGATATGAAAAAGATTCTAAAAGGGTAGATAGATCTCCCGCTTAAGAGGAAACAATCAAACGAGTAAGTTCACATATCACTACGAGATGAATAAGTTTGTTCACCCCCCGCGGAAAGTTATTTGGTAGCCTGTAACCAAGAGCCTTAAAATTTGCAATATGCTTTGATAGTCTGTTACATAGAAAATTTCAACCTTGAAAATTTCTGTGTACAAGGTTATAATTTGTAGTGTTATTTATAATAGTACCCAAAAAAACTAAGTATTTCACAGTAGAAGTACAGTTAAGCCCACTATAACTTTACTTAAGAATTTGACCAAAAAAATGCTTAGACTATAATGTTGAGAGCAAAATATAGAACATAAGATTTTACGTCTAGGGGTCACAGTCCTTTAAAACTGCACCAATATAGTAGCTGCAGACCCCATGTAACTTTAAATTTTAGTTTTAGTTAATTGAGGTTAAATAAATTTAAAAATCATTTTTTCAGTTGCATTAGCCACATTTTAAGTGCTCAGTAGCCACATGTAGCTAGTGGCTTCTGAGTGAGACAACAATGGTACAAAAATGGATTTTCATTATCTCAAAGTTATTTTGGATATACTGACATAAAATAACCTCCAAAATTATGCATAGCTCAAAGACTGGAAGAAAACAAAAATTAACAAAAATACAACAGTTTTATGTGGGCGATTCAACCATGGGAACTTTTTTCTTTTCCTACTGTTATTTTTAAAGTGTTCTATCATGACCACATATTAACTTTATAATAGAAAAAATTGAATTATTTCAAATAATTTTTTAATGTAGAAATGAATACACAAGTATAGCTTGGGAAAAGCCAATTAAAATTTACTCTCCACAGTTGAGTATGTGTGTGTGTGTGTGTGTGTGTGTGTGTGTGTGTGGTTTGTAGCGTGCTGTTAACATTCAGGTAGTATCAGAACTTCAGAAACTCACATTCTTAGGGAATGGAGCACTACTGAATTGGAAAGCACTCTTGCAGGTGTTTGCACACAACCATGTATACATGCAAATACATTCTACATGTTACAAATTGAATAAAAACTGACTATAGTATATTTATATTAAATTTAAAATGACCACACCACCACGTCCTCTGTTTATTGTTCTTCACAATTCCAAACAGATAGGTTACAAATGCATTCTTTTGGCCTTCACTTGTGCCCTGGAGCCAACATTAAATGCTCACTGTGCCTCACTAGTGATACTCAAAAAAAAGAAGAGTCACTAGTGTCTACAGGAATAATCTGTGTTGTCTGTTTTAAGTTCATTTGTGTCTGCTTCTGGCTAAATCTGGCAAAGAGATACTAAGCGGACCTGAGCAAATGAGCTATTTCTACAAGCAGATGACCTAGGATGCAATGGAAACAGATGCCTGTTCAGCCAAGTTGTACCTTTGTGCTCTTGACACAGTGCTAATGGGTCCATTGAAGTTCAAAATTAGAGTCCACCCATTCAAGTAGCCACTTACTATAGGTCTGTCTAGTTGTCTCCTTGGCTCTTTTGATGACTGGCTTGTTGCAATATCCCAAGGCTGCTCTGTTGATTATTACTGAAATATTGTTTTATGTGAATGGGAACATAACCCAAGGAGTTGGAATACATTGGGATGCTGAATAAGTTATTGTTCTGACTAAAGTGTGAAGGTAAATCTGTATCCTAATTATGCAAAAAAGGAATGTCTTTTCCAACAGCTTGTGGGAAACAAATTATAGCCATCAACTTAGACAAGTTTGTAAAGTAGGAAGCATTGATCATCATGAGATTCAGTCTGGAAGGAATGCCTGTTACACCAGCTAATGGCAATTACCCATCTCGTAGATACTTAGTAGAGGGAAACGTCATTTACAACATCACTTACCATGACAGTGACAACACATAGGATTTGAGTTTGCTGTGCAATAGAGCAGCTTTTAAAAGGCAGTGGTGGCAGTTGCTTTGGCCATCAGACATTACATCAGAGAGCAACGAGAAGGTGATATCTCTTGAGCTGTTAGTGGCACTGCCACTAGATGATAGCACAGAATAATGGGTGTGGAGAGAGTACTGGAAGGAGGAGAGAAAGTTCAGTGAATTGAAAAGTCAGTGTCATGAATACACAACCGTTAAATACCTGACTCTCAGCTCAGTAAGTAACCCTCATGAGAAAGGGAAAGGAAAGAGTTAAGGATAGACTGCATGTAAGTTAAGGATAGACTTCGGATCCCTGACATCTAAGCATAAAGTAAAAAAATAAGCATAAAGTATGGCACATAGGATAATTGCTAAATAGATCAGTGTGCTGTGCAGTAGACTTTGAAAGGAGGTGGTTGGTCACTTAACTGAAATACTAGGAAATATTAATCCATTCATCTCTGTTAGTCCTACCTCTGTAAGTTCTAGGACTGTAGGCTTCCACATCGGAAAGGGTTACACATTTGTCCTGCTTCCTGTCACTCAACGTTCTGGCTCTCTACTCTCCTTTGTCTCTCCTTGATCCCCAGTCTCTCATTCTGTCTTCCTTTTTTCCTCCTCCACTTTTCTCCTACAACACACTCTGATTTGCAGCAGTTCACTTTACAAGGGCCTGACATGTGACTGCATCTTATTGCTTAGTAACCTTAGACCTGGAGGTAATAGGCAAATATGTTCTATTTCTTTTCTTCTCTAAACATCCTATGCAGGTAGAATACATTGATGCATATGCAGAAACTATAACATTAAAACCTTCGCCAAATTTGATCTCAAATAATTGCTTGCAAAGATTTGCCTAGACTAAGAAAATTATCAAGGAAATATCTATTCAGCTGAGTTTGACGTTCTTATTTCTATCCCGGCTGTGTGATTTGGATAGCAAAAGTGCAATGGCTAGGAACCTGTCGTTAATTATTTCTCACTCCACCTACTCCATTTGTATATTGTATCTGTTGTTTTCTTGGTTTGCTCTGGGGTTGAGCGTATTGAGCATCTTTAGAGATTTTGAAGATCCTCCCCTTTAATGGGTGGAGAATCTTAGGAAGAAACATTCTCTACATAAGGAAAATTGGCAGAAACCTGGATGACTTTGCAGTTTTCTATAAATCAGATGTGCCTGGATTTGATAACATGGATAAATTAACTATGTGCAGTTCCAGGGAACGGAAATATTTCACTGGGTTTAGTTTGGTCAGAGATTTGAGAGAAGCAAATTGCCTAACCAGGAGGTTCTTATGTAGCAATTTTGCCATCAGCGATAGAGGCTACTGTGTGCTCAGGCCACAGCTAGGGGGTTAGATGCATTGTCTCATCTATCCTCACAAACCATGGGAGATACATGAGGAGACCAAGGCTCAGAGATATTTAGCCACTTGCCCAAGGACACAGAGAGTATTTGAAACAGAGCCATGTTTCCACTGAGGTCCCTAGCTCACAGCCCTGGCCTGTCACCAGTGGGCCACATTGCCATGTCAGCGTACTCTCCTTGCCAGATTGTCTGGAGCACATTTCCATACAGCAGATTCATGTGAATTCCTATACTTTTTTCCTCTTCCCACCTCCCTCCCCAACAACAGGAGTTTGGCACAGAATGTGTTTTGAATTCTCACAGCGTTGACATCAGATAGGACACATAACAATGTGATCCTGCTGGAGATACAAAGTCAGACACAGCAAGCTTTTCCCTAAACAATCAAGGGAGGAAAGAAATATGCAGAAGACTAGGCTTACAATTTTTTTTTCATACAGCTTTGGAGTTATTTGTCTTCTGGGTTTTTGCATTTATTTACCCAGTAGACACAGACAAATGAGATAAATACCTGAGAGAGTATGTTCAGATTTTTCAAATTCTTCAACATTTGCTAAGCTACAAATGATAATATTGATTCAAATTTTACATTATGGGTCATTACATAGAAAGTAAATCAACTGGTCTTGCTTTTTAAAAGTAATGACCTTTAATAAAGTAATCTATAAGGTGTTCTTTAGTGAGTTATGTCTTATAAGAAATAGTGAAGCTGTTACAGCAATTAAAAGTGAAGAGTATAGGTTTGGAATGTCTTATTTAAAAAAGAGTGAAGAGTGTTATTTAAAACAGTCTTGTATGAATTCCGGAGCATAAAATTCCTATATTCTGACAGTCTTTTTTTCTTATCAATTTCATAAGCAGAAGTGGTGCCAATAAAAATGGTACCTGGTATCAGCGTGTTTCATCATGTACAGTGTATGGAATGAGGCCCTGTGAGCTACTTGGTATAAAAATTTAGAGTGTAGGTGTACCCAGATGTTGTCTTAACCTGAAACTCTGAAGATCTGTGTTAAAAATATCATAAAGCAACATAAACTGTGTTTTCCCCTTTTACTGAGCAGTCGACTTTATAGACATGCTCGTGTATTCATTCTGTGTCTGTATATCTGGACTTCACTCATTAAGTAAAGGGCATGATGGCTCTGGCCTTCTTTTTTAGCAGAAAGCTTAGGGGACACAGAATCCCAGAATTGTGAAGACAGAAATTATCATCACAGAATCACAGTCACCTGACTGGCTCCTGGCATCAATTAGTGAGTCTGTAGATCACTTAAGGTCACTCAACACCCAGTGTGTCTCCCTGAGAAGAGCATCTGCACCCTGGAAAGTTTTATCACAGTTTCTCTGGGTTCCATCCTACCTCAGGTCAGCTGAGAACAGCTTATAGATGACTGTCAGGCCCTCAGTGATGATTGTTATGAATGCCCTTGTGACATTCTGCATGCTTATTTCTTAACTGTCTTGTTTTGCATTTAAGGATATATTTTAGACTTTATGGGAAATGTAATTCAATGTAGTTTATCAATGTATTGCTGGGAGAAAAAAATACCACCCGGGAGAGACAGGTGGATAACTTATATCAGGTAAAAGAATTGAGGATCTTAGTCTAAATTTGTCTTTGCTAAGAAAAGAAGTGCGTTTTGTGAGAATATGTTCTTATTGGCAAGATGATGAGGAGTTGCAAAAGTTATTAAAATGGATACTCAAATCTCTAGTTTAATGCTGACTTTTGACAGAGGGAAGCACCAATTTGGTGGAGAGGGATAAGGAAAGCCAGCCTGCTGAGTAAATGTTGACTTCGATGACAGCAAGGATGCAAAGTGTAGACACGAAATATTGTCCCTTTAGGCCCTTTGGTAATTGTTATGCAGAGATTTGTGCCAGACAGTAGCCTGAAGAAAGCTAGCTTCCAGCTGGGGTCTTGGGCCATGTCCACTGGATCAAACCTTATCCTTAATCAGAGGAATGTTTGCTCTCTTTTCCTCCTTGCAAGCTCTGATTCATCTATAAAGATTCAGTTTGAAACTACCTTTCCTTTTAAACCTTCCGTGATCCACTGCACGTCAAACCTTTCCTTCCTGTGTCACCCCAGCCTCCCCTACTTATCACTGCTTTGGGCCTACCATGTGGACCTGTGATGATGCATTGCATGCTTGTTTTCTTCAGTCTTCCAGGACAAGGGCTGTGTCTGCAGCATGCTCATGCCCAGCAGCTCAGAAGCTCTCATATGTGTCCACTGAACCGTTGGCAAACTAGGGATAGGACATCCTGTGCTGGGGATGGGAGGAAGGTGCAAGTCCAATGGGGTTCGGGAAAGAACTGCTTGGGGAAGTTGGGTTGACCTGGATATTGAAGGATAAGAAGTGGGGACAGCATTGTGGGCCACAAGTCAGGAACATGTAGTCATGTGGCAGTGGTGACATGGAATCTGTTTATCAGGAAAAAAGACCATTGTATAGGGGCTCAGATTAAAGACAGTGCCAAGCTGTGAATGCCAGGCCAGAACTTGTAGCTTCACCCTGTAGGCAGCCTTAGTCAATTACATGTTAACGGAAATGCATCAAAAAGCAATGTGTTCAGGATATCAGAGATCTTGAGAATTGATTTGAGATGTTAAATAAATATTAGAGGTATAAGACCCTTTGCTGATGTCTCAGACAGGGCTTTCACAGATGACTGGTCAGGGTAGAACACTCAGGGGTCACACCATCCTGCTTGCAATTACAAAGCAGGGAGCAAGTACCCTATCTTTCTCCCTCAGGGCCAAGGATTGGAGTGAGTGTTTCCCAGTTTAGTGTTCTACCCTTTGGCTGGTTCCAGCCCATAGAAGGAATGACTTACCTATCAGTGTGGTCTAGGCGAGTCTGACATTTCCATGGCCTCATGTAACTGAAGCAGAGACCAACGAGGACACACACCGTGGTCACTAGCTTACAGCCTGTCATCAGCCTTTGTGGCCTCTTTGGTCCTCCCTTCTCTGTGTAAGTGGCGCCCAGGCAGGACCTACTTCTGGCAGCCCACCCTGTCCCTGCTCTCCCTGATCCAGCTCTCTCACCTGCACCAAAGCCACCCTCCATTGGGAGGGACAGTTGTTTCCAGCTCAAGAGAAGTGGTGTGTGAGGACAACTGGCAGTTGGAAGCCTCCTAGAGCCTCACACAAAGTCTAGGCCCAACCTGTTAACAAGGAGCCTTGTTTTGGGATAGTAGAACCTTTACTAGTATCCTGCCGGGTGTGGTGGCTCACACCTGTAATCCCAGCACTTTGGGAGGCCAAGACAGGCGGATCACTTGAGGTCAGGAGTTCATTACCAGCCTGGCCAACATGGTGAAACCCCGTCTCTACTAAAAATACAAAAATTAGCCAGGTGTGGTGGCGGACACCTGTAGTCCCAGCCACTAGGGAGGCTGAGGCAGGAGAATCGCTTGAACTCAGGAGGCGGAGGTTGCAGTGAGCTGAGATCACGCAACTGCACTCCAGCCTGGGCAAGAGTGAGACACCATCTCGGTGGGGGTGGGCAGGGAGGGGGACCTTTACTAGTATCCTCTTTGTACATTTCCCAACTGGTCAAAACCCCAAGAAAAAGAGGGTGTGATTAACACCACCCCCCAGACTGCCTTTAAACCTGTCTTCAGAGTAAACAAAACCTCCTTGTTTTATATTATGGTTCATACTCGTGGCTCGTACATTGATCCCTCTTGAAACGTCATGCTCTGGCAGATTACTGCAAAGCAGGTGCCACAAAGTCTCCTGGGACGTGCTGTTCCCTCATAGATTTCAATTTTTACTGAGCAAAGTGGATTATGCCTCACACTCTGCACGTTCCACTACCTTATGAGTCATTGTGAAAATCTCATTTAGTCCATTTAGGATTTAGTCCGGGGCTTGATAACAGAGCATGTCGGTTTGTAACTGTTCTTCCATAAAGGAAAAATAAAGGCATAAGGCATTTTTACTATGGAGTGGAAAACATCATATAGCATAGCATAAAGAATCTTAATTGGGGGGGAAAGAAAGAAGTCTGCACAGAATCAGACGCTCAGCTGTATGTTTTGACTTGCACTTCTTATCATGAAAATGGGATAGAGCATCACCTCCCTTGTTGTCCTGGGCTTGGCAAGCTTTCTGTACCTTCCAGCTCAGTGCGGTCTTGTTAGAAATGCAGACCCTCGGGCTCCACCCCATGCTGAAGCAGAAGCCTTGTTTTAAGAAGACCCCCTGTGATTCATAGTGACACTAACAGTGCTTCACAAAGTTGAGTGTGCATTCAAATCACCTGGAGGGCTTGTAAGAAGCAGATTCCTGGAGTGTCCCCTCAGAGATTCAATTTGGCAGGCCTGGTTGAAAGTTGATCTCATCTGCCAGTCATCTGCCCATTTTAGCTTTCCCCTGAGCTAGAAGCAGGCTTCAGTCCACGTGGCACCTGGTGAATGGAGGTATGTCCTTGAGCAGCCCCAGACTGCATGCATGGGTGAGCTTCAGCAGGACCTGCCTCCAGAGCAGCCCCAGTGCAGCAGTACTAGGTGCAGATGGGCAGCACCCTGGGCAAGTTGTCTCTGGAACACAATGCTGGGCTCAGTCGGGCCCCAGTCCAGTCTGGAAATTGTTAATCAGAGAGACATGGTACACCTTCTTCTATATCAGTGCAAAGTCAGGCTCACCCTCCCTGTCTCTGCGCATAGTCTAGTCACTTCCCCTTGAAAGTCTCCAACCAGAAAATGCTCTACTAGGACCCCTTCCCTTGGAACCCATCACGCCCCTTCTCAAGAATGCTAAATATAATAAGGCTTTCTAATGGAGACTTGCTTGGTTGATGCCCAGTTGAACATACCTTTAGACGGGGCTCCTCTGAAGACCACAGCATGACTTTCTAGAATTTCTCTAGTTATAAGTAACAGGGGTTAAAAAGAAAAACACCACTCTCCCATCAGGGATGTCACTATCTAATTAACTTTCTTTAAATTTTTTTTAAAAAATTATTTCAGTTCTTATTAAAGCCTTTGTCTTCAGTCCTGAAACACTCAGCCTATAAAATCTCAAGCTACAAGATATCATTTCTCAGTGTTATTTCCAGAGCTTAAAATCTTATCACTGGCTATGAGAACTAGTAAAAGGCCTATAGACAGTAAAGGTATGTTAAAGTCTGTGCTGTCATTTATATAAAAGAGAAATGTATGCAGTGAAATAAACACTGTCTTTTGAGCCATGAAGTTATCTTTCATTATATCAGCCCACATATTTTATTAATTTTAATTATCTATGCAATTGTTGGCACAAAATTAACAGGTTGAAGAGATTGGGGACAATGGACTTTGGCTGATTTGGCAAAGATCTGCTTTGGAAAAGTGTGCCTTATGACTTGATTTGAACTGGCACACTTTACAGAAGAAAAGAAGAAGACATATTCAGGATCCAGATTATTGTACTTGGTAAAAGCTGAGTTCCCTGGAGGTTTCCAGAACACCAGTCAAGGGTTATGCAGAGGAGCAATACATGGCCTTTGTAACTCTTCACTGTGAAATTCCAGGAGCATCCTACCGCAGGCAGGCAAAATCTGAGCAGAAGGTGTTCATAGCCAGTCTATTCAGTCATTCTCATTCACTTCCTTGTATAAGTTTGGAGGGAGGATATATCCAGGTTTACCAACTGGAAGTATTTTGTATAATAAAAACCAGAAAAATACAGCCCCAACTAGTTGAAAACACAGAAGGTTCTTTTGACTGATGTTCCTGACAAATCTAAAGGCATGACCAAGCTTAGCCCTGGTTGGAGCAAGAGGTTAAAAACCAGGTGAGCAGGACCCAATTTGTTTTTCACTCACTTTTCCAAATGGCTGCTAAAAGCTCCATGATTCCTTTTCCACACACTGCATGAAAGCAAGGTTCTCTGTTCCAGAGTTCCCAGCAAAAGTCCTCAAGTTAATTGGCCTAGTTGAGATGCTTGGCTAAACTGATTACCATAAATGAGGGAAGGGAAGCTCTAAGTGATTTGGGCCTGGATCAGAGCCCAGCGCCAAGCCAGCTCACATGGCAGGAAACTAGCATGCTCTGGTGTAAGCCACCAAACCACCCTGTAGCAGCAGAGGTGGGCACAATCCCAGGCAGCCCTTTCCATTGCCACAAACCCAGTCATAACATGGAGAACTAAGAAGGGAGGTTGGAAAGTGTGTGCAGGATGAAGCATGCCCATACATCCTGGCTTTAATCTCCTCATGGGAAGGAGAATTCCCAAATCTGCTGCCTTCATCTGTAACCCAAGTGTAGGAATGATTTAGAGAGGTGAGTCTATGGGAGAAAGAATGGTAAGGAGAGACGAAAGAAGCTCTGAGGCCCTCTAGCTTTTGGCTGATATGGTGTTTTTTTGTTTTTTTTTTTCAGAGGAATGATTTAACTCAGGAACAGCCTCAAATAGCATCTTCATTTATAGTAGCAAGCTGACTAATTTTCTTGAGAATCCATTTAGGGTTTCTGTTACCAAGGTAGGCTTGAAAGTGTAGCTTCAGGTGAGAACACTTACTCACAGATGCTGAAAGTGAGAAATATTACATTTTTATCTCCACATAATTACTATGTGTATCTCCACAATTCTATATTAATAGTATAGTGAAACATAGGGAGAAAGCATGCACTCATGAACAGGAAATGTATGATCTTACAACATTTTCCATGTGTTTATAAAGGGTGTGTGTGTGTATGTAGAGTAATAACTCTAGAAAACATCTAGAAATATAGATATGCTTTTGACAAAGAAGTAACTGTTTTGATTGCTTAGAATAGAGTTAATTCTATTAACTCTATTTATTTGTGAGGCCCCAAATAAATATAGCTTAAAAAATACAAAATGAAGCCATATCTAGTCCTTAGTTCAGATCTCAAGTGTTTAGTCATTAATGAATGATTTTTTTATGGGAATTTATGACAGTGTTCCAGATTCACAACATGATTCTCTAGGCTTTCAATTATTTTCTCTTTCAACCGTAAGAGCTATTTTAGCTGATTTTTATTATTATAAAATAAATACTCCCTTCTGCTTGTCAGTCTGAGAGTTTGCATAATGAAAACAGCCAATGTGTGTCATGAATCATTTGCATATAAATCCTGACAAATCCAACACAGGGCTACAAAAACTGGTTGTATACAAAAGATGAGTTGGACTTACAAAATAAACACAATTCACAAATTAAGTAATCATATAATTCACTCCTTGTTTTTTCTGATTTTTTTTTTTTTTCCAGAACCGAATGGAGGAAAGCAAGGCTCTCTTTAGAACAATTATCACATACCCCTGGTTCCAGAACTCCTCGGTTATTCTGTTCTTAAACAAGAAAGATCTTCTAGAGGAGAAAATCATGTATTCCCATCTAGTCGACTACTTCCCAGAATATGATGGTAAGTCAGCACTCATACAACAGCTCAGTAGCTGTGAATAGGTTTTGTCTCCAAACCCCAGTGTGGGAGTTAACGCACTACAGCGCACCATTGCTGCCCTTGCCCTGTGCAGCCTGTGTGTTGAAACTGATACAGTAGGAATTGTTGTTTGCCCTGTCTTTTAGTGACACAAAACATTGCATTCCTTAACAATGCTAAAAGTCATAGAAAAAGAAACTCATGGCTGGGCGCAGTGGCGAGCGCCTGTAATCCCAGCACTTTGGGAGGCTGAGGTGGGCGGATCACGAGGTCAAGCGATCGAGACCATCCTGGTCAACATGGTGAAACCCCGTTTCTACTAAAAATACAAAAATTAGCTGGGCATGGTGGCGGGCACCTGTAGTCCCAGCTGCTCAGGAGGCTGAGGCAGGAGAATTGCTTGAACCCGGGAGGTGGAGGTTGCAGTGAGCTGAGATCGCGCCACTGCACTCCAGCCTGGATCGCGCCACTGCACTCCAGCCTGGCAACAGAGCAAGACTGTCTCAAAAAAAAAAAAAAAGAAAGAAAGAAAAGAAACTCATCTGCTTTGAAATAGCAGATCAGAAAAAGGAACAGTCCAGTAGTTTTGACCAATTGTGTATTAACCCTTATAGTCCCCTCTGTCTCTCCCTTTCATTTGGTTACAGTCCACCTCTGCCTCTCCTCTCTCTGGGGAGGAACACAATTTTGAAGTCAAGAGCCCACCACTGAAATCAGTCTATCAAGGTTGAGATCCCAGTTCTGACACTTCCTATTTATGAACTACCATCAAGTCACTTGATTTTTCTGGGCCTTAGGACCAAACTCATAGGATTGTTTTGTGCACTGTAGTATATAACATATGTGTACATTTAGCATGATGCCTGACATGTAGGACACTTACTGAATACTCAGGAAATACTTCCTTTTTTGAAAC
Source organism: Pongo abelii (assembly GCF_028885655.2). Taxonomy (NCBI): domain Eukaryota; kingdom Metazoa; phylum Chordata; class Mammalia; order Primates; family Hominidae; genus Pongo; species Pongo abelii. Next base: position 68,184,086 of record NC_071998.2, on the reverse strand, counting down.
TTCATAGCCCAATGAAGTCCCACCACCATTAGTAATAGTAACCCACTTTTAAGCTCTTTGTGCAGCACTTAGCATCTATAGCATCCACTTCACTACTCCTATGGCTTTGCATTATTTGCTTTGTTCTTAGAAAAGGATCTTACCCTCCCCAACTAGACTGTGAAATCCTGGACAACTAGACACGCAACCCATTCTGAGAAACACTTGAACACTTGGTGATTGGTAACAAAATGCATCCACATGTAGCCACTCTGTAAAACAAGTGAGAGTCACCACTACTGCCCTATAAGAGTCAATGTGGCCAGGTGTGGTGATTCACACCTGTAATCCCACCACTTTGGGAGACTGAGGTGAGAGGATCACTTGAGCACAGGAGTTCAAGCCCAGCCTGGGCAATGTAACGAGACCTCTCTCTACAAAAAATGAGGCAGGAGGTGGGAGGCAAGAGGTCAAGGCTGCAGTAAGCCATGATCCTGCCACTGTATTCCTGCCTGGGTGATGGGAGACCCTGTCTCAAAAAAAAGTTTATTTGGCAAGATAATCACATCTCTCCTTTATGGCCCACCACCTGGTTTTATGAATAAAGTTTTATTGAGACATAGCCACACCCATTCACACCCATTCATTATACACTGTCTATGGCTGCTTTCACACCATAACAGCAGAATTGGGTAATTGTGACAGAGATAGAATAGTTTACAAAGCCTAAATTACTCTGTGGCCCTTTACAGAGAAAGTTTGCCAAGCCGTGGTCTAGATAGTTAAGAGCACAAGCTCTGAAAAGTTCTACTTTGCCACTCACTGTCTGTGTTGACTCAGACAAATTTATTTAGCTACTCAGTTTATCCCTGGGCAAAAAAGAATTGAATGGAATCATATGTATGTCACATAGCAGAAACCGAAAAGTATCTACCATGGAGGTGATGTAACAACAAGAGAAGAGACTATTTTTAAAATTACATTGTCAACATATGATATCCAGAATGGATATCATTCCACAGTGTTTTTGTACTTCTACAAAAAAGTAATTACTTTAGAAACCAAGATTAAATTTAGCTTCATAGCTTTCTATGATGATACAAACACATCAGGGATGGAGGTTTAGTCATCTTTTCATCCCACATGGAATGTGGTACAGTCCTGGCTCGTGAAAGGGAAATGTTACATGTTAAATGAATTGAAGTTCCCTTCTCAAATACATGTAAGATCCTGAAGGTTGGTGAATTTAAAATAATATAAACATTTGGGGATGTTACCACATGTTAGAAATGGTACCTTTTATTAGTAGTGTGTTCATATCCTCTCTTCAAGTACATTTTCCTTTCTGCTTTGCTGTTCTTTGAAAAACACTTTCTCAGTCTAAACAAACAGTGTTTTCTCTTTCACTCCTTTTAATTTGCACTAGCCCGGAAATAAATCATCAGTGCCTGAGACTGCACTTCTCAGTGTTGCTCAGAAAACTATGGAAGGAAGTGACTGTGTGGGTAGTTAACTTGCTTTCCCACCTCAACAAGCTTCAAACACGTCTACCTGAATACAGTAGGCATGAAACATCTGGCTTAGATCTAAACACACTTGCCTGCCACACACACACACACACACACACGAGATTCTTCTTAATTTTTCTTGGAACTTGGTAAGAATCAGCGTGTGAGAAATTGCCACACCATACACAACACCCCATTTTGTGGGCTGGCACGTTTTCATGATGTGCTTGCATAAGGGAGGATGCAGAACAGATAGAGCATGGTGCCCACGGAGGTGAACCCTTCTGAGAGGTTCATTCAAACTTCTCAGATGCAGCATACCTAGCCACACTTCACAGTTGCTGATTTTTCTGCAATAAAAGACTTAGTCTGTGATCAGTGTTTGCAGTGCTGTTTTTTGATCTCTGCACCATCTTCCTAATCTCTTCATATACCTCCTTTCTCCAATAATTTCCCCAGATTCCCCACCACTACAAGCATTTTCCTCCCAACATGTGCCCATTGTGAATATTCTGAAATCTGAAGTTTTTTGTTTTTTTTTTTTTTTTTACTGTTACCTTACCCCAGTATACATATAATGCACAGAGGAAACTTGGCCACAGAAAAAGAAAAAAGACATTGATTTTGTTATTACAAAGCCAGTGCAGCAGTCATTACATGAAACTCCAAGCCCTTGTAAGATGAGCAAAACTGAAAAAATTGAGGCCCACTCTGCAGTGATGTTTTTGTAATAAGCACATTTATAGTATTATAAATTTCACACTTCCACATTTCTGTACTTACAAGGTCTTAATCATAATGAATGCCATTTCTGTATTTCTCTTCAAGAAAGGAAATTACCATTTCCACATGGACTTGAATTGCAAGATTGTTCATAGAGACTGCAGAGTTCTGCTCCTGCTGTGATGGCTGTAATGATTTCTTTGTAGTGTATGTTTATTCAGATAGCAATTTATGCTTACAAACATAACACCTTTCAAGTGCACTTCAGTAAACTTGGATCTAGTTCTTATATTCTGTAGGGTAAATAAAAAAGAAAAAAAAAGGTATAGTCCTTTCCTTCCCAAATAGAGTAAGTACAAAATCATACAGAAGTTCATTCAGAAGCCAGAAATATAATGTTCTTTTTATGAAATGAGAGACTTCTCCAGCTCTGGTAATCTGTTACTTTCTGGTTTTGAATAGTTTTTATTACTTCTCTGGAGTTAATAAGTTAATAGTACATTGAAAAAGATGGAACATTAATTATATATATATTTGCTTGTATATATACTTTACATATTGTTTTTAATTGTACTTTTTATCTATTAAATATGATGCCAGCCATCTTAGTCATTAAAAAAAATTGAATTCTGGGCACCTACATCAAAAATTCAACATTAAAGTTGTACAAATGAGGGTAGTCTATTTGTTTTTATAATTCTTTCCTCCCATCTTCTGGCATTATCAGATATAAGTTTATTGGAGTAATCTCCAATTTATAAAAAGGTTGGTTTGAGAATAATTCAAGTCAACTGTCTGAAGCTCAGGGTACATTTTGTTAGAAATGGTGGTCAAGCCCTCAATAGAGTTCTGCAAGATCTCTTTATCCCCACTAGTAGGTAACAAGAATATTGATGATAGAAAAAAACCTGCTAGGTGTGGTGGCTCACGCCTGTAATCTCAGCACTTTGGGAGGCCAAGGTGGGCGGATCCCTTGAGGCCAGGAGTTGAAGACCAGCCTGGTCAACATGGCAAAACCCTGTCTCTTCTAAAAATACAAAAATTAGCTGGGCGTGGTGGTGCATGCCTGTAGTCCCAGCTACCCACGAGGCTGAGGCAGGAGATTCGCTTGAACCCAGGAGGTGGAGGTTGCAGTGAGCCAAGATCATGCCACTGCACTCCAGCCTGGGCAACACAGTGAAACTCTGTCTCAAGGAAAAAAAAAGTTTCTTATTGCTTGGTATAGAACTAACTTGAAAAAATAGGAGGAAATGCATATATAAAGCAACACAAAGACAAATAAATATATGATAGGTATCCAATACTTGAAAGGTGATGGTGTTTTGATGTTATTTACAGTAAGTTTTAAATTAATATATCTATCAGTACCTATGAAATACACTTTTAAAACAGCTTTGTTGAGATTTATATACCATGTAATTCACTTAAAGTGTACCATTCAGTGGGTTTTGATATATAACATTTTTTTAATTATAAAATTTGCCATTTTAACATTTTTAAGTGCACAATTCACAAAAGGCATTAATTACACTCACAATGCTGTGCAGCCATCACCAGTATTTTCAAAATATTTTCACCACCCCAATTAAGCAGCAACACCCCATTTCCTTCCTCCCCCTAACCCTTGGAAACCTCTAATCTACTTTCTGTCTTTATGAGTTTACCAATTCTAAGTACCTCATATGTGTGCAAGCATACAATATTTGTTATTTTATGTTGGGTTTATTATAATGTTCTCACAGTTCATGCATATTACAGCATCTATCAGAGCTTTACTCTTTTTTATGGCTGAATAATATTCTTTTTGTTTCTGATATTCTAATAGTCTGGTTTTGTTTTGTTTCTCCATTTATCTGTTGATGGACACTTGGATTGTTTTCGCCTTTTGGCTGTTGTTAACAATGCTGCTATTAATGTACATTGCTTCTCGCCCTTTTGACTAAGATCAAGTGTCTATCAGAGCCCCTGCTCTCAGTTCCTTTAGATATATACATTGGAGTAGACTAGCAGGGTCAGTCATATGGTTATTCTACGTTTAGCTTTTTGAGGAACCACCAAACTGTTTTCACAGCAGCTGCACCTTTGTACATTCCCAACAGTGCACAAGAGTACAAATCTCTCCACATTGTCCCCAACCCTTGTTATTTCACACTTTTTTATAGCCATTCTAGTAGATGTGGAGAGGTCTCTCACTGTGGTTTTGATATGCATTTTTCTAAATGATTACCATTATTGAGCATCTTTTCCTGTGCTTATTGACCATTTGTATATCTTCTTTAGAGAAATGTCTGTTCAAGTCTTTTGCCTATTTTTTAATTGGGTTTTTTTGTTATTGAATTGTAGGAGCTCTTTATATATTCTGGATACTAAACCCCTATCAGATGACATGATTTGTAAATATTTTCTCCCATTCTATAGATTGGCTTTCACTTTCTTAATAATGGCCTTGGCCAGGTGTGGTGGCTCATGCTTATAATCCCAGCAGTTTGGGTGGCTGAGGTGGGAGGATTGCTTGAGGCCAGAAGTTCAAGACAACATAGTGAGACCCCCATCTTTACAAAAAATTTAAAAATTAGCCAGGCTTGCTGGCACCTATAGTTCCAGCTATTCAGGAGGCTGAGGCAAGAGGATCACTTGAACCCAGAAGGTTGAGGATGCAGTGAGCCATGATCATTCCACTACACTGTAGCCTGGGTAGCAGAGCAAGACCCTGTCTCAAAAAAAAAAAAAGTCCTTGGATACATAAAGTTTTTAATTTTGATGAAGTCCAATTTATTTTTTGTGAAAAATACGACCTGTGCTGTGGTGTCGTATCTAAGAATCCATTGCAAAACTACATTTTTAGTTTATCTTGCTAGATATGTCACAATCCTTTTTCAAAGCATCTAGGACAATTCTTGGTACATAAGAGACTCCTTCTCAAATCAATGTAAGAAAATATAGGCTGGGCACAGTGGCTCACACCTGTAATCCCAGCACTTTGGGAGGCCAAGTCGGGTGGATCACCTGAGATTAGGAGTTTGAGAACAGCCTGGCCAACATGGCAAAACCTTGTCTCTACTAAAAATACAAAAATTAGCCAAGCATGATGGCAGGCACCTGTAATCCCAGCTGCTCCGGAGGCTGAGGCAAGAGAATTGCTTGAACCTGGGAGGCACAGGTTGCAGTAAGCTAAGATCTTATCACTGCACTCTTGCCTGGGCAACAGAATGAGACTCCATCTCAAAAAAAAAAAAGAGAAAATAAAAGAAAAGAAAATATAAACCAATTGTTTTATCATCACACATGAACTGAATGCTACACAAATGTAGTGTGCTCAGAAATACCAGAAATCTATGGAAGTGAGACTGTTACAGAGGCCTATTGTAGATAGACCTGACCTTACAAACAGGTGTTCTGTTCTAAGAGAGATATCAGTCTGGAAGATGTAAAATGATCCGTAATGTTGGGTCATTTGGAGGACAGATTGACAGGAGAGCACGAGACAGCTGTATCTTTGTGCACACTTTTTATATAGCTGAAACAAGCATAATTAATTCAGTTGAACAGAAGTAAACCATCACTCCCCTGATGAAGAGCCTACAGTGGCTCCCAATCACTCAGGGGATCAGAGTGAAAGCCAAGCTAAGAAATAAACTTAGCCTTGGCTTTCAAGTCATCTGTCTGCTTTCACCTATCCACATTTTGTGAATGGGTGGGTGCCTGGGTGGGTGGATGGATGGTCAGTCATAGTAGTGTTAGGGAAAATGATTATAACAGATCAAATCTGCAGTGCAGATGTAGGCTTCATGAGCAATGACACAGTAAGTATTTATTGAACCAATGATGATTGAATACATTAGCAGATTAGGTAACAAAGTGTCCCTCTTGTCTCTTGGCCGAAAGGACCCCAGAGAGATGCCCAGGCAGCCCGAGAATTCATTCTGAAGATGTTCGTGGACCTGAACCCAGACAGTGACAAAATTATCTACTCCCACTTCACATGCGCCACAGACACCGAGAATATCCGCTTTGTCTTTGCTGCCGTCAAGGACACCATCCTCCAGTTGAACCTGAAGGAGTACAATCTGGTCTAATTGTGCCTCCTAGACACCCGCCCTGCCCTTCCCTGGTGGGCTATTGAAGATACACAAGAGGGACTGTATTTCTGTGGAAAACAATTTGCATAATACTAATTTATTGCCGTCCTGGACTCTGTGTGAGCGTGTCCACAGAGTTTGTAGTAAATATTATGATTTTATTTAAACTATTCAGAGGAAAAACAGAGGATGCTGAAGTACAGTCCCAGCACATTTCCTCTCTATCTTTTTTTTAGGCAAAACCTTGTGACTCAATGTATTTTAAATTCTCAGTCATGCACTCACAAAGATAAGACTTGTTTCTTTCTCTCTCTCTCTCTTTTTCTTTTCTATGGAGCAAAACAAAGCTGATTTCCCTTTTTTTTCCCCTCCTAATTCATACCTCCCTCCTGATTTTTTTCCCAGGTTACAATGGCCTTTATCCTAGTTCCATTCTTGGTCAAGTTTTTCTCTCAAATGATACAGTCAGGACACATCGTTCGATTTAAGCCATCATCAGCTTAATTTAAGTTTGTAGTTTTTGCTGAAGGATTATATGTATTAATACTATGGTTTTAAATGTGTTGCTCTGGATACACACATAGTTTCTTTTTTAATAGAATATACTGTCTTGTCTCACTTTGGACTGGGACAATGGATGCCCGTCTAACAGTTAAGTGTCATTTCTTTTAGATGTTTACCTTCAGCCATAGCTTGATTGCTCAGAGAAATATGCAGAAGGCAGGATCAAAGACACACAGGAGTCCTTTCTTTTGAAATGCCACGTGCCATTGTCTTTCCTCCCTTCTTTGCTTCTTTTTCTTACCTTCTCTTTCAATTGCAGATGCCAAAAAAGATGCCAACAGACACTACATTACCCTAATGGCTGCTACCCAGAACCTTTTTATAGGTTGTTCTTAATTTTTTTGTTGTTGTTGTTGTTCAAGCTTTTCCTTTCTTTTTTTTCTTAGTGTTTGGGCCACAATTTTAAAATGACTTTTATTATGGGTATGTGTTGCCAAAGCTGGCTTTTTGTCAAATAAAATGAATAAGAACTTAAAAAATAAAAGCTGGTATCTTAAAATGTAAGAGAGTAAGACTGTGAAGCCTAAAATGACTGGCTGAGAATGAACCAGAAATGCCATTTGCCAAACAGTTGTAACTATAAATTTGATTCTCACGGTCCATTCTTTTCTTTATCCTTAAGATGACATTGTTAGTGTTCACGTCCCATGTTCAGTGTCCAAACCGGCAATGTAAAAAGTATCCTGTGTGGTTTAACAGGAAATCTGTTTATGTCTCTTTATTTGAAACCAGTTTTACTCTCAGTGGTTCTTTAAGTTCAATGAAGTCTGCCAGGAACATTGGTTGGTAGTATTATTCTGACACCTTTAATTTCCAAAATCTGAAGTTCCTGCTAGTTTACCACCTTCAAGATCTTCTTGAACTGGTAACTGATTAGGTTGAACTTATGGAAGATTTGTGGACTTAACTCAAAAGTAACCTCTCAGTGTTCTATAGAACATGTATTTGTGTAACTGAACCTACCAGGAGAAATGTTTGGAATTCTATATGTGCAATTTTTCAACAAATGCAAAAAAAAAATACAGCACATGTATTGACAAGCTTCTGTCAAGCAGCTTGAGTTGAAATTTGATTTAAAAGAAAATAAATCATGATTGTTCAAAGCTGCTGGGACGTTAGAATTAGGCCATGATACTGGTCTCATTTTAACTATAGTGGTATTTGGCACTAGTCTAAACTTCCATATAAATCACTCTTTTGGAACAACAAAGGGGGAGGGAGAAAAATCACAGCCTGTTAAATGAGTACCAAAGCCACCAAACAGTAATGAGATGTTCTCATTCTTGATTCTCCCAAGCCTCAAACAACACAGGTTACTTTTTTTTTTCCCTTGCTCAGAAAGCACCTGTAATTTAACAAACAGACTGCCTGTAGGTATAGTGCAATTACAAATGCTCTAATCATTGTACATACATCTCTCTTGATATTGCAGCATCCATACTGGCTTTGTAATCATTAATTTTTTGGCAGATTGAATGTGCTGTATTGATATGTATCTATGTAATTGTATGTCTATAGCTAATTCACATTTTGAATAATGTTATTTTATTTACTTTTTTAAGAGAGGAGAATGTAAATTTGTCAGTTTATTTCTGACTAGGGATATTTTCTTTCCATTTAGAAAAGAAGAAAAAAAAACCTTACTGTCGTACAGAGCGGTACTAGCGTCGTGCTGTATAAAATCATTTGCACATTCCTGAGTAGAGGTATACTGATTATAAGACCCAAAGGTAATTTCATAGCAAAATACATAAAATCAGTCGGAGCTTTTATACAAACATGGAAACCAACTTTGTAGAACTTTTGCCATTTGATCTAGGATTGGAATATGAGCTTTTATACAATTCATATTCTTATTTGGCAAATGCACAGTTTAGTATTACATCTCTGATGGCCTTTACTAGAAAGGCAGTTTTAGAAGCTATTGTGATCCACTAAGGAAATGTTTTAACAGCTAGAGACCACTGCTTGCCTGAAAGGGCGTTCTTAAATTTGGTGCAGCAAAAAAAAAAAAAAAAAAAAAAAAAAAATTAAACAGCATTTGAAGGTCTACAGTGTGTATAGAGAAAACCTCATCACAAGATCATAAGTGTTACAGTTTTAGGGAATCAAGATATTCTATTTAATAGAGCTATAGTAGATGTAGTCAATTAAACCTGATATCAAAGCTTGAAGAAGCTGAGCAAAACAGGGAAAGATTGTTATATTTGTCTTTATGAAATTGGGATGGAATTTGCTATGCAGAATTGAGGTTTGTGGCTTCACTGTTCCTGTAGGGTGCATGACAAGATCCCTTCTCTTGAGAAAGGAAAAAATTGATCACCCTAGCAGCAGTGATGCATAGAAACCTAATTTTAGCCACACCAGTCAATCGAAGCTAAAGGATTTTCTTTTTTGTTTCTTTGGGGTTTTATTGAAGGGGCTGGGGCGGGACGGGATTCTTTTCAGTTTTGTATAAAAACAAAGTTTACTCATGCTTTATATTATATTGTGATTGCAAGCGTTATAAGCGTGTGCCACTGGCCTCCTATTGTTGATGCTTAGGTAATGGAGACCTGTGGTGAGTTTTATGGTGACTTGGGCATGTCTTATTCAAAAACAAAAACATAAAACACAGAAACCTTTCTTCAGCATACCAAGGCAAGCAGCCATTTCATGACTCACTTAACACATTGCAGTGTACCAGTTTACAGATGATTTTTCCCTTTTTGCGTGACATGGCAGTTCTAGCCCCCAGAGAATTCCTTATTTGTAAATTGGAAGTTTCTACTATGCCTTACAGAGCTTAAATTCAGAAGTTTGTGCCTCATATCTGAAACAAAGGGAAATAACACACCCATTCAAAAGTAAATAAATCTCCTAGAAGTTTTTGTTTTTAACATTTCCATATGAAGAGCTCTGTTGAATGTCATGAATAGACTGGAAAAAAAAAATTTAGGAACCTGCATATGTTGTTTACTAGCAGATGACAACTACAAAAGGAATTTGAAGAACACGTAAAACTTGTATTTTTTTTTTTTTTGGTAGATTAACTAGCAGACCTGTTTTAAAAAGGTAATTCAGCTAAAGGGCAATTTACTTTTTTGTACTTCAGACTATCTTGATTGTCAAAGTGTACGAACTGTAATTTTAAAATTTATACTGCCACATGATTGTAAATTTTAGTTGTCTTAAGTTAGGAATTGGTGAAAAGCTATTTATGCTGGATTTGGGTCAAAATGACTTATTTGCAAAAAAAAAATAATGGGAAGAAAGGGCTGTATAATGAAATACTGCAAGACTCACATATTGGTTGGAAATTTCCCTCAAATCACCTACCGATTACCCTTGATTTCCCTTTGTTTTCAGTTTCTCAAAACGAATGAAATGAAATATAGCAGAATGTTAACCCATATAAAAATAAAGTGTACCCAAATATTGTAATGTATATTGCTGCTCTTCTTCAAATTAAATAAGGGTTTAAAACCACTTAATTGGTAATCAACATCTCAATTGATACAAATAAGGTGTGCTTGGTATACATTAATATTTTCTTCCAAAGATATATCTTTGGTTAGAAACACAAAAAAAAACTAGTAATATTGTATGTTTATCTATCTCTACATATTTCCAGCATATGTAGCGTTAATAGATCTGTCCTGGTAACTGTGTCTTTGGGATTTCATTTTGGTTCCATCAAATTAGGAAAAGAAATGGCTCAGTTGTATATGATTAGCTAGAGATTTTTGGAGCCAGACACCTGCTGTTTAGTAGATAACTTAGTACAGACCCTAAACTTGTCATTTGTTTTTCTCACAGAATAGCCATTTCCTGCTGTCTTCCCAATGATCACTGCCCTTTCAATAACACTCTTGCCTCTAGAATCATATGTTCAAAGTATGAATACACATCTAGCACATAGTAGGTGCTCAAATATTAATTTCCTCCTTGCCTTCCTTATCTACCCTGTATCCTCCATTTCCCCATATGATTCCAACCCAATATAGCAAATGACATTTACATGTTATGAAAACATCTGTTGGGTAAAATCAGATCTTGGATAAAGAAATTCTGACTTTTATATAAGCTTTTGGTAGGCAGAAAAAACAGGAAGGTATTCGTTGGTAGAACATTTTTAAGTTCAGGAAAGAAAGCTGGAATAATACTATGTAACTTTGTCCAGGTTACTTTGACTGACACACGTTTTTGGTGGATTTCTTTTCCTCAAAGAACTCTCTAAATGCAACTCCTTGCTGGATTCCTCACCCATCATCCTGTTGGAAACCCTTACTAGACCTATGTATTTAGGGAGTTTTGTCAGAAAACATTTTTAACTTGCAGTATTTAAAAGAATATTTACTGTTCCTAAAATGTCATTCAAATGCATGTATTGTCTATTGTTTGGGGATGGGAACTAGTTTTGCAAAAAACACCTAATGTTGTATAATAATGCCCCAATGATCTTGCTGGTTAAAAATACAGTATTTTTGGCCATAATTTTGTACTATAGTATTCTTCATTGTTGAGTTTTGCTTCCTTTAAAGTTGCCCGAGCCCCTCTCAGAATGTTTTGTATTAGCAGGAGTATTGAAATACATCTTTCCTTCCTTAACACACCTTGTTGTGCACATTGCATTTTCCAAAATAAACAAGTTTAATGGTTTCAAAAAAAAAAAAACAGCAAAAAACCTTTTCCCTTCTGTGTATAATCAGAAATAACAGTCACCTGTAGTGGAAATACACATATTGGTAGCATTTATCAAATTTGCTCTTTTTAAAAACTTGCCTTAATTTAGGTTATAATTAACTGGTTTAAAAAAAAAACAAAACTAAATAACTGTCCAATAAAGACTTGAAAGGAGCCAGCAATCTTCAACCTGAGGCAGTCTCCCAATCAGTAAAAAGAATCCACACGTCTGCCCTGGTTTGCTGGGTAGCACACTGGACTCAGGCCAATGGCTGGCTTAAGAGTTTTCCCCATTTGAACACTGGCAGTGAATAGGTAGACTCCACATAGGAAAAATGACCTGTCACAGGTGTCCTCTGTGAGTTTTAGAAACACACATCTAGGCTTTTGAGGTCAGCTAAAAATCAGCTGCTTCTGGGAGTTTTATTAAGTGGAGGTGATGGTGGCAAGTGGCTTTCTGGAAAATAGGTACTTTTGTGGGGACTTCAAGCCACAGCAAAAGCAAAACCTGTTCCTGTTACTTGTGATTAAGTCATTCCAACTGGCAGCCAGCCCTTGCTTATGGATTTTTGTTTTTCAGAATACGTCCCCTCTAAATACTAAGAAATGAGAATGTCATTTTTGCTTAAAGGCCTTCAGCTCTCCTTGTGTGATTTAGAGACCATTTCCAGTAGATGGTGTTCTCTCTGTCTTAACTGTTCAAGGAATGGCGTGGCACTGACTGTCATCTAGCACAGGCCTGGAGTGATGGTTCCCACACCCTAGTTCTGCAGAGACACTGGAGTGTTAAGCTATACAGGAGCACTCCCCTCTCTTTGGCCTTCTAACCTGAGTTTGACCCCTTTAGGACCATGATCTATTTGTACCATCATTCCAAAGACCCCCACCCAGAGAAAAAAACAAACTCACTGAACATTCATTGGGCCAAATATTTTAACTTGACTTTTTGGCTCATAGAGCAAGCCTACGCCATCAGATTGTTTTCTGTCCTGTCTTTCTGGAAACGGTAACAATAGTTGGCTTGAAAGCTTCTCTGCTTTACTCCCCATCTTTCCTGCCTTCTCACATTTTTCTCTCAAGTTGTGATACCCTGAGTCCTGCCTCTTGAGAGACAATTAAGCCATAGCAAAAAGGTGGAACTTGATGCTAAGGAACAACCAGGTACACTGCATAATGTGTGCAGAGCAATTTCAGATGGTAAACTAGCCAGTTTCTTGCTTTTTTGTCTAATTTCAAATGATTATAATACTCATGAGTTTCTCCATATTTGAAGCCCTTATTGAAATTTGATCGGGGTGGAGAGTGAAAGGCAGTGGTTAGAAGTGGCTTTCTGGCTGATGTGTTTTAAATTACGCATTATCATAATTTTTTTTTGTTTCATTGCCATGGCTAACTAAAACATCGATCCAGCTATTACAAGGAGCTACACCCAGTCTGTTTTAAGGGAGTCCCATAGGTTCCTGCAAAACAAGACCCTGGTTATAAAATGTAGGTCTCTAAAATCTAAGATGCATAGAGAGTACTGAAAAGATTGTTTTCCCTTTGAATTCTTATGCCTCAAGACTATTGAAATTTGATCTCTGTTGATTTTTCTCTCTTCCTGTTTTCCTCAAGAATGCAAAGGCCAGAATATTTTTATGTCTCATAAGCCTGTGGATAAAATAAGGCAACTTACCCTCTTTAATTAAGAGTAATCACACTGAACCATACTAACAGAGAGCTGGAAGGCAGGGCTCCCAGGTTTCAGCCCTTTCGTAGACCTAGGGATGTTTTTGCAGCTCAGGAGACTAGGCCTGTCCCACAGAGATAGACTGCTTAAAGGGCCCTGGGGACTCTCCATCTGTTTCCAATTTGCTCCGTGTGCTTATATGTTGGGTCTTAAAAGCATCTTAAAAGGACCAGGAAGAGACAAGTTCTGCAAATGGAGATTCCACAGTGTCCAGCTGCCAGGACGCTAACGTAGCTGCTGCTAAGACTGTGTCTGCACTGAGGCAGAGCTCACCTAGGAGGGCATATCTGTTAGGAATCCTGGCACTGCCTGCCAACCTACTGTCCAGTCAGGGCACCAGCCAGTCATGCCTGAGATACAGGTGCCATGTCAGGAGTTATAGCATCAATGGTTATATTCTAGGAATCTGAGCAGTCTTAGCAAAAGGGGCCAGCTTGCTTTTGTCACTGAATTTGGAGTTGAGAAGAGATGCTGACACCTGGCTCTCAAAGTGCCCTGCATGCCATCCTCAGGTGCTTTAAGTGATGCCTTTCTGTAAACCTGGAGTGTGTCAGCAGGAAAGACCACCCTGGCTTACTGCACCAGAAACATATGCATTCCCTCCCCTGTGACTCAGACCCAATGACCAAAAAGCAAACTGGCCCCCTGCCCATGATGGGCTCTGACAAGTGGCGGCTCTGCTGGAAATACAAACTCGAATCAGTTTGGGCAGCAAATTTAACTAATACGTGTGTGTGTGTTTGTGTGTGTGTGTGTGTGTGTTTAATGTCTCAGCATCTCCAACCAACTCAATCATTGCTGAATAAAGAGGAAAACCCCACACAAATGTTTACGTCAATTGGGTAAAATCAATCCTAATATTTTTAAAAACATAATCTCTACACATACGTGGGTACACATGTAAAATCTCAAAATGGGTTTATCGTGATGCTGTGTACACAGATACACGTGTACAAATATCAGCATATCTATACAGTGAGGCTTGCTTATCCCTATAGTTATAAGCATTTTATCTCATGGAAGGTAATTCTTCATATTGACATGATTGAGACTAAAAGTATGATAAAATCCACAGCTCACATTTTCTTTTTTAAAAAACTGTTCTCTCGCCGCTCTTCAAAACTCTGCCTTAATCTAGGAAAGAATACCTAATTATTGCACTTTTTTTTTTTTTAAATTGTTTTAGGAGAGTTGAACTTAGACTGGGGTTTCACTGTCTCTGAGTAATGAGGGGATGTATTTCCAGCAGATGGGGAGGAAGAGTCTCAGAGCAGGTACAAAAACTGGATGAAATGTCTGTCTCATTACGAAAGCCACACTTTAGATGCACATTCCTGTAGATGTTATCGTTTCCATTCCTAAGTTAAGTCTTCTCTGTGTAGATTGCTCACTTCCTACTACAGATGATGAATTGCCAGAACACCAGGCACATACCACACAGCTTACACAGAACTACAAACTCAGACAGTTTGGGGACTGTGTTCTTCTATCATTATTCTTCAACCTGCTGGAGGTGCCTCACTGCACGTTCCATACCCACTGGTCCACCCAGGGGGTTGCTGCAGGCAGTTCAGGGCAGGAGCCCCCTGCACCCTTCTAGCATTCCCTGGCCACCAGCCAAAAACCAGGGGTTGATGCCTCAGGAGTGACACGACCAGTAGGGGACAGGACACATGCTTCTGCTGTTGGCCCTCAGTAGATAAACCTGAGGTTCATCCTACAGGTCTCTCTAGGGCCCCCAGAGCAGGACTCAGCCCCAGCTGCTATGAGTGAAACTTGCTCGCGAATGTACCCTTTATTGGCTTCTCTCTCCTGGTGGTCTTGCTTGTGCACTCTCTTGTGGTGATTTATGACATCACTTCTCAAACTCATTGCACCCAAACTCCTTACACAGGACCTACTCTGGGGGAAATCTTAACTAAGACAGTGAGGATCAACGGATGGCTTTCATTGTCAAAGACAATGGAATAATCAACAGGCCATAACTGAGACTAGTAAACACTTTGCCTTGAATGGACTACCAGCTGCAGCTGATGGTTAAGGTTCAAGATTAGTACCTGGAACCCTAGCATAACATGAATTTGCCACAAAGGCCCACAGTGGGAGATTTTGTGGAGAGAGATATATAGATACACACGCACACACCTGTACTAATACAATCTATACAATATGATACGACTTATTCAATACAAATTTATACAATAATATACTTATGAAAAAATTTATGTTTCTTAGAAGGTACATGTAGAGACCGGGCATGGTGACTCACGCCTGTAATCCCAGCACTTTGGGAGGCCAAGGCAGGTGGATCACTTGAGGTCAGGAGTTTGAGATGAGCCTGGCCAACATGATGAAACTTTGTCTCTACTAAAAATACAAAATTAGCCAGGCGTGGTGGCTCACTCCTGTAATCCCAGCTACTAGGGAGGCTAAAGTAGGAGAATTGCCTGAACCCAGGAGGCAGAGGTTGCATTAAGCCAAGATCACTCCACTGCACTCCATTCCAGCCTGGGCGACAGAGTGAGACTCTCTCTCAAAAAAAAAAAAAAAAAAAAGTTACTTCTACAGCATTTTAAAGAGATAAGTTAATAGTTAATAATCATTATTTTAGAGGTGGAGATGGGGGTCTTACCATGTTGCCTAGGCTGGTCTTGAACTCCTGGCCCTAAGCGATCTCCCCAGTAGCTGGGACTACAGGCATGCACCACCTCACCCAACTAATAGTAACTTTTAATTGTTGAAGAAAAGTGACTTAGACATTTTTATTTTACTTTCATCTGTTGAGAGTGACCCTGTACTCCCTTCCTCCACCTGCCCAGCACTGACCATTGACTCCCAGGATGAGCATCCACACCAGCCCTGAGTAATTGATTCCAGATGCTCAGATCGGCTGCCTCCTGGGAGACACCCATGGACTTTTGTTCTTGCTCCTCAGGCCAGAGGATGGTGCTGACATAGAGGCAGAAAGGAAAGAGGAAAGAATCTTCCATCAGAGAATTGGCACATATGGTGACATTTAATCATTGGGAGAAAATCAGAGAAGAGAGAACATATATTTAAAACTATCACAAAAGTAAAGGAGCATTATCTGGGCCATGTTCTGAGAAAGAGCATCTGCCTTCAGAGAAGGAGGGGAAGGGGGAGGAGGGGAAGGGGAAAGAGAAGGGGGAGGAGAAGGAGAAGGGGGAGGAGAAGGAGAAGGGGGAGGAGAAGGAGTAGGATGGGGAGAAGGAAGGGGAGGGGAAGAAGGGGGACAGGGAGGAGGAGGGGGATGGGGAGGGGAAGGAGGAGCGGGAGGGGAGAGAGAGGAGGAGGAGGAGGGAGAAGAAGGAAGAAGAAAAACTTTCTCTAATTTTTTATGGCTGGTAAAAGATGTCCTTAGGAAAAATAAGGAGACTATGTTGCAAAGCTTCATAAAACAAGACTTTAGAAACAGCTCTTTAGAATGAGAAGCTCTCTGCCAATGCAAAAAAAACCTATTAGGACACTATTTTGTTAGTACTAATGTCTGAATATATTGTTCTAAAATATGTTGGAATGTACTGAAATTGTTTTTAACTGTCTAATTTATTAACTAAGTTCTTTGACTAGATGGTGAAGGAATGACTTTTTGAGTGGGGATTGCATGTTTGCATATTTTGAGATGGTCCACAGCTAAATAAAATTGTATTCAAACCCAAATTGTATTCAAAACCAAATGCTGCCCTGAAGAGAAACTATTTTCCTAGATCCTAACCTATTGGGATTTTATCAGAGCCTAATCAACCTATGGGAAAGGAAATACCCAACTCCAGCTCTCTGTAGCTTTCCCCATGAGAGAAGGGAAGTATCGAATACCAGTCTTCTCCAGCCATCTTGTCCCATGTAAGGCAAGAAAAAACTGAGAGCCACTTGTGAAATTCACGGCCCAGGGGCACAGGCTCATTACAAGACTGAGGCTTAATCACAGGACTGTAGAATATTTTCCCTCCCTCAGACCTTACCACTAATTACTGAAGGCCTATTTACCAGATTTCCCTTCATCCACTACATCATATCCAGCTTTAAAAATTACAAGGCATACTAAAAGACAAAACAAAACAAACAAAAAAAAAACGCAGTTTGAAGAGACAGAGCAAGCATCAGATCCAGACTCATATATGGCAGGGATGCTGGAATTCTTACAGCAGGAATTTAAAACATTTATTATTAATATGCTAAGGGCTCTAATGGAAAAAGTAGACAACCCGCAAGAGCAAATGGGCAATGAAAGCATAGAGGCAGAAATTCTAAGAAAAAAGAAAAGGAATAATAGAAATCAAAAACACTGTAATAGAAATTCAGTATGCCTTTGATGGCCTCGTTAGTAGACTGGACATGGCTGAGGAAAGAATCTTTGAGCCTGAAGATATGTCAGTAGAAACTTCCAAAACTGAAAAGCAGAGAGAAAAAAAAAAAAGGCTAAAAAACAAAACAAAGGGTTTCATTTTGGGGTGATAAAAATCCTTAAACTCAGATAGTAGTGACTTCTGCTTTCTGGTCTGGCATATAAGGAGCTTGGCAGTCACAACTCCACCCTAAGAAGAACTAAAAAGTGGAACAAACTGAAAAACCAATAACTCTTCTTAGATCCCTCAGAGAAGTGAAGTCACAGGGTAAACCATTGTCCTCAAACTGGAGAGACAGGCAAATACAGAGAATCACTACTTACGGAAGCAGAAACCCAGGAGAAAAAGCCTCTACCAAAACCAGTGCCAGGATACAAAAACCTGAACAGTAATTGACACATTTTGGAAGGTTCAAAGTGTACAACTCTGAGAGTTGAAATTCCAGACTATCCAGTCATGGGAGACACTCATACTTTGGCAAGTTTTAATTCCAGGAGCTCAAGCAAGCTCTCACAGTGAATATCAGGGGAAAATCCCCTCATGCTTCTGGTAGAAGGAGGGGGAAATGAAGCATTTGAAATACGCCAGACCATCCTGTTTGTCTTAACAAGGCCTGTCCTCAAGAGAAACTTTTTTTTTTTCTTGAGACGAAGTCTCGCTCTGTCACCCAGGCTGGAGTGCAGTGGCGCGATCTCGGCTCACTGCAAGCTCTGCCTCCCAGGTTCACACCATTCTCCTGCCTCAGCCTCCTGAGTAGCTGGGACTACAGGCACCCACCACCATGCCCGGCTAATTTTTTTTTTTTGGTATGTTTAGTAGAGGTAAGGTTTCACCGTGTTAGCCAGGATGGTCTCAATCTCCTGACCTCATGATCCACCCACCTCAGCCTCCCAAAGTGTTGGGATTACAGGCGTGAGCCATCATGCCCAGCCAAGAGAAACTTTTTATCAGAGCCTAAACTATTGGGACTTTACCAGAGTCTAACCAATCTGGAGGAAGGGAAATACCTAACTGCAGCACACACGGGCCATCCTTTCCTGCTGAAGGAGGGGAAGAAGATTGAGAAGCATGTGTAAAGTTCAGAGTCCAGAGGTACAGACTCTCTATAAGACTGACAATCATAGGAACATAAAAAGCCTCCTTTTCCCCCACGTTACTACAGGCCTCTATGCAGCAGTTCCTTTCATCCACTGCATCATGAACAGATATCAAGAAAAAAATTACAAGGCATACTAGAAGGCAAAAAACACAGTATGAAGTGACAGAGCAAGCAAGATGAGACTCAAATATGTCAGGGATGTTGGAATTTTCAGAGTAGAAATTTAAAACAACTATGACTAATATGCTAAGGGCTCTAGTGGATACAGTAGAGTATGTAAGAACAGATGGGAAATGTAGGCAGAGAGACTGAAATTCCAAGAAAGAATGAAAAGAAAATGATAGAGATAAAAAACACTTTAACAGAAATAAAGAATGCCTTTGAGTAGTAGGCTGGACATAGACAAGGAAAAAGATGCAGAGTTTGAGAATATCTCAATAGAAACTCCTGAAACTGAAAAGGAAAAAAAAGACTAAGAAAAAAAGAACAGAATATCCTAGAACTGTGGGGCAACTACAAAAGTTATAACAGGCATAATGGGGATACCACAAGGAGAATAAAGAGAGAAAGAAATAGAAGAAGTTTTTGAAGTAATGAATGATACTTCCCCATTTTCTGCAAATTAATGTTAGACACCAAACCACAGATCTAACAAGCTCAGAGAACACCAAGCAGGATGAATGCCAAAAAAAACCCCACAACTACACATACACATATGATATTCAAATTGTGAAAAATCAAAGGTAAAGAAAAAATCTTGAAAGAATCCAGAGGAAAAAAAAGATGTTACCTACAGAGTAGCAAGAATTGTCCCTTAGTCTGAATCTTCTGCAGAATGACTTGTATTTCATAAATAGCTCAAGACTTTCAAAAGCAGACACTTGAAATCATGAGTTCTCCAAGAAATAGACGTGTTTTGAGAAAATAAATGATGTGGACAGCAAACTATGTGAAGCACATTCTTTAAGCATTAGTGCAGTCAAGTGATGATGAAACACCAAATGGACCAAGTGTACACTGACTTCTACTTACTGGCTTCCTGCCCCACCATGACACAGGCCTTGCTTTCAGCTAAGCCTGCAAGCTGCTCTTGTAACCCTAACCTTCCTGATATCAATTAGCCAGTAAAATAATACTCAAGTGGATAGCAAAATTAATACCTTCCTTTCGTGGACATATTGTTTCTACCCTGTATTGTCTCTCGGAATCAGTCAGCCTGAATACAAATTTTAAAGATTTTGTTCCTCAGTCATTCCCCTAGTTCACACAGCCAACAATCTAACTCTTTGGCAGGGAAGTCTTAGCCCAGTGAACTAAATTTTTCCAAATTTCTCCACTTCCTACTGAGCAGAAAGTTGGAATTTTTATGATTGCAAATTTTGCACTGAACATGTGTTCAACAAATGCGACTCAAATATCAACTTCCCAAACTGAGTTCTATCTAGGGGGAATATGGAGGTTGGGGAAAAGGTAAAAGGAGCCTGGGACATACTTATAGTGATGGCAAGGGGTCATTCTTCATCCTAACTCCTCTCTTTTCTGAAGAAAGCCAGCCAGCATAGACAGAGAACCCCTACATAGCACTGGGGAATTGGGGGATGGAAAGCAGAAAGACCACTGGGGAACCTGGAAACTAGATATAGATATGTTTGTTTCCTGTCCAAAACAAATATTTTCCCATATTTGTTTCACATAGATTATATCTTCAAAGGCATGATCCTCTCCTCTTGCGAATGCAAAATTAAAGAAGATTAAATGTGTTTGTGGTTAAAATTGTTTCTTATAACCAATTCTGAGGCATTTAGAAAACTTGAGGGAACTTTGTGATCCCTTTAGTCCACAGATAGCAGAATAGACCCTCTGGGATGAACCAAGGGTTCTTGTGAGTTTTGGGAACAGACCTTGTGTCATATATCACTTTTCTCTGCCAGCCAAGCTGGTACAAATCCTACATATGACTTTACATCATGATAATAGGAAGAAGTCACATTTCTGGCAAACTCAGTTATACAGAACACAGTCTCAAATTTAAAAGAAAAATCACTGAAGCCATAAGAAAAATCACAAAGGAAATGCACTAAAGCTTGAGTTTTTAGGGTTCTCAATCCTATTGACTCTTACTCCACATACAAGCTAACATGCCTAATTGCATGGTGAAGAACTTTGACTGCAGTCACACAACGCAAGATTGGATTCCTGGCTCTGCTTCTAATTAATCACCAACCAGGGTAAGTATGTGCAGCCTCTCTAAACCTCTACTTAACTGTAAAATGGGGATGATCATGGTGCCAACATCTTAAGATCAAATGAGATATAAGAAAAGACGTGTTTAGTACAGTGTGTGGCCCATGGTAATTGCTCAATAAATATTTCCAGTTATTATTATAGCTAAAGAAATGGAGAAGAAAAATTATAAAAGAACTAAAAGGCCACAGCAGACTGAGGCATTTATTACAGCAGGAGTATCTCTGATAGTCCTGTGATCACTGATGTAATTAATGTATTGGCACAAAAGACGATAATCAGCTTCCATGAGGAGAATCAGGGTTATTAAGAAAAACTTAGATGATCCTCAAGACAACTTTTTTAAGATGATAGAAATGTTAGAAAATTTCTTCAATGTATTATTTTTCTTATCAAAAAATAAACTCAATTATAATAAAAGAAAACATCCTTGAAGTTTAATAAAAATCTACTTAATTAGGTATTTGTTTCTGGGAAGATGGAATATCCAACTTTTTCCCTATTCCAACAAGGACAATTAAAAACACTGCACCTTATATACAGAATAAACAGAAGAATCTGAGAGGTAGAGAGAAAGCAGACTGCCTAGACATCAGGCCCTGAGAAATGATGCAGTGCTGAATTCCCTGAATTTCTTTTTGCTCCATATAACCCAGGCTTGGAGCTAAAGAAGCTGGCAACCCAGAAACACCAACCCAGATTTTAAAAGCCCTAACAAAAGTTGGTTCTCTCTAGCTAAAGGACCAAGAAAGGGGAAGCTAGCAAACTTTACACAGTAACTTCTCTACTTCAGCCAAACACCCTAGACAAACTGTGGCCCAGCTCTCACTCATGCCAGCAGATGTCAAGTGGGAATCCCAGATTTCCACCCTCATGAGGCTGTGATGAGGTGCCCCAACATCCCTGGTAAGGTGGCATCAGAGAGGCCAAGTAGGGAGCTAGGACTCTTATCCTTGCTGGCTGGTAATAAGTCCTTACGCTCACAAGTTCAGTGGAAAGCACATGGTGGGTTTAGACTGCCATCTCCACCCAGAGTAACAAAATGCCTCTCCCTCTCCCTGCAAAGTTGGTATCAGAGGAGGAACCCTGGAGAGTCGGGACTTTCATTATTGTCCAACAGTAATGAGGATACACCCAACAGATTGTCAGTTATGATCATATGGGGAGTCAGAACTCCCACTTTTGCCCAGCAGTAAGGAGAAGTCTGCATCCTTGGGTGTTAACAAAGGAGCAGCAGGGAACCTGGACTTCTACCTGCACCTGGAAGAAACAAGATGGTACCTCCTTACCCTGCCAGAGTTGTGTGAGATCCAGCTAACACTGATTTAGATAAGATTCCAAAGTTGCCTGGCAAAATATGAACCTGTCCAGATTACACTTAAAAATCATTCACAGTTCATGTCCTTTGCAGGGACATGGATGAAGCTGGAAACCATCATTCTCAGCAAACTAACACAGGAACAGAAAACCAAACACTGCATGGTCTCACTCATAAGTGGGAGTTGAACAATAAGAACACATGGACACAGGGAGGGGAACATGACACATCAGGGCCTGTTGGGGGATAGGGGGCTAGGGGAGGGAGAACATTAGGAGAAATGCCTAATGTAGATGACAGGCTGATGGGTGCAGCAAACCACCATGGCATATATATACATATGTAAAAAATCTGCACGTTCTCCACATGTATCCCAGAACTTAAAGTATAATAATAATAATAATAAAGAAATGGTCAAAGCAAGAAAAGAACTAAAAAAAAACACTCATCACGCTAAGAACTAGGAAGATATCAAAATAATTAAAAAATAACAATCAATAAATGCTAACACCAAGATGCTAGAGATATTATGATTATCTGACAACAATTTTATCTATTTTTTGGGGGGTGCTTTCATGTGTTTTCAATTTTAAGTTTCAGGACACATGTGCAGGATGTGCAGGTTTGTTACATAGGTAAATGTGTGCCATGGTGGTTTGCTGCACCTATCAACCCATCACCTATGTATTAAGCCCCGCATGCATTTGCTATTTATCTTGATGCTCTCCCTCCCCCTACTCCTCTGACAGGCCCTGGTGTGTGTTGTTACTCTCACTGTGTCCATGTGTCTGACTAAAATTTTAAAGCAATAAAAATGAAAATGCTCAGTGAGCAATTATCAACCTGCTTGAAACGAATGAAAAGATGACGTCTCAGGAATAAAATTAAATGTCTTAGTAAATAAATATAAAATATATGGAACAAATAAAAATTTTACAGTGGAAAACTATGAGAAATGAACTAAACAATGTAATGGATGAACTCAACAGCAGAATAAAAGGGGTGGAGGAAAGAATAAAGGAACTGGAAGAAAGAGCAATGGTAATAACCAATCTGAACAACAAAAAGAAGACAGACTGGAAAAAAAAGAACAGAGCCTCAAGGGCCTATGAGAATATAAGACCTAACATTTATGTCATTAAAGTCCTAGAAGGAGAGGAGAAAGAGAGTGGGACTGAAAAAGTATTCAAAGAAATAATGGGTGAAAACTTCCCATGTTTGGAAACAGACATAAACATACAGATTGAAGAAGTTCAGTGAACCCCAAAAATGACAGACCCAAAGAAACATATGCCAAGACACATCACAATTAAACTTCTAAAAACTAAAGACAGAGAAAATCTTGAAAACAGCCAAAGAAAAATGATACCTTACCTATAGGGGAAAAACACTTATATTGACCCTGGATTTCTCATCAGAAACCATGGAAGCCAGAGAGAATTAGCACAGTATTTTTCAATTGCCAAAGTAAATGTCAATTCAGAATCCTGCATCCAGTGAAAATATCCTTTAGGAATGAAGGCAAAATTCAGACATTCTCAGATGAGGAAACACTAAAAGTGTCCATCAGCAACAGACCTGCCCGAAAATAATGTATAAAGGACCTTGTCTAAACAGAAAGAATGTCAAAAAGAAGGCTTAAAAGAAGGAATCTTGGGACATCAGGAAGAAAGAAAGAACATGGTAAGCAAAAAATAGAAATAAATAAAATACTTTTCTTCACTTCAGGTTTTTAATGTTTCTTTGATGGTGAAGCAAAAATTATAACATTGTTTCATCTTGGTTCTAAATGGATCTAGAGAAAATATTTCAGATAACTGTATTTTAAATGAGGAAGAGTAAACGGATACGATGGAAGGTATGGTTTCTATACTTCATTCAAACTAAACTGATGACATCAATAGAATGAGATAAATTATACACACACACCCACACACACCCACACACATCCACACACACACACACACATACACACACACACATACACACACATCCACATGTAGACATACACACATCCACACATAGACACACACACATCCACACACACACACACACAAACAGTGCCACCTACAGCAACCACTGAAAAAGCTATTCAAAGAGATATACTAAAAAACACTATAGACAAATAAAAACGTAATTCTAAAACATGCTCAAGTAATCCATAAGAATGCAAAGGAAAGTCCAGGTCCAGTGGCTCATGCCTGTAATCCCAGCACTTTGGGAGGCTGAGGCAGGCAGATCACTTGAGATCACAAGTTTGACACCAGTCTGGCCAACATGGTGAAACCCCATCTCTACTAAAAATACAAAAATTAGCCAGGCATGGTGGTGGGCACCTGAAATTCCAGCTACTGGGGAGGCTGAGGCAGGATTGAACCTGGGAGGCAGAGACTGCAGTGAGCTGAGATCATGCCACTGCACTCCAGCCTGGGTGACAAAGTGAGACTCCATCAAAAAAAAAAAAAAAAAAGAATGCAGAGAAATAAAAAACCAAAGAGAATAAACAGCAAACAAACAAACAATAAATGGCACACTTAAACCCTAACATATCAATAATTATATTAAATGTAAATAGTCTAAATATACCAAGGAAAAAAACAGATACTGGCAGAGTGGATTAAAAAGCATGACCCAACCATATACTCTCTACATGAAACACATTTCAAACATAATGATGTAGACAAGTTAAAAGTTAAAAGATGGAAAAAGATACACTATGCAAACATTAATCAAAGGAAAGCAGGAGTAACTGTGTTAACGTTAGACTAAGTAGACTTCACGGCAAAGAAAATTACTGTAGACATATAGGGACACAATATAATGATAAAGGAACAGTTCACTAAGAAGACATAGCAGTCCTAAATGTGTGTGTACCAAACAAAGCTGCAAAATATGTGAGGCAAAAACAGAACTGAAAGGAGAAATGAGCAAATCCATAAGTATAACTGGAGATATCGAAAACCTTCTCTCAACAATTGGTACAAAAACTAGACAGAAAATCAGCCGGGCATGGTGGCTCATGCCTGTCACTTGAGGTCAAGAGTTCAAGACCAGCCTGGCCAACATGGTGGAACTGTCTCCACTGAAAATACAAAAATTAGCTGAGCATGGTGGTGCGTGCCTGCAATTCCAGCTTCTCGGAAGGCTGAGGCAGGAGAATCGCTTTGAGACAGGAAAATAACTTTAACCAAGAAGGCGGAGGTTGCGGTGAGCCAAGATTGCGCCACTGCACTCTAGCCTGGGTAACAGAGCAGCGTCAAGACTCCGTCTCAAAATAAAAAAAACAAAAAACAAAAAAAAAACAACAACAAAAAAACTAGACAAAAAATCAGCTAGGATGTATAAGAAATCAACAATACCTATCAACAATAGGATCTTAACAGTTTAACATTTATAGAATATTTCACCCAATGACAGTAGAACACATTCTTTTCCAAGTATCTACAGAACATATACCAAGATAGACCATATTCTGGGCAATAAAACAAATCTCAACAAATTTAAAAGAACCAAAATCACATAGAGTGCATTCTTGAACTGCAATGGAATCAAAATAGAAATCAATAACAGAAAGTAACAGGAAAACTTCCAGGAAATTAATGAGCATACTTCTAAATAATCCATGGGTCAAAGAGGAAGCCACAAAGAAAATTTCAAAATACATTGCATTGAGAGAAAATAGAAATACAGCCTATCGAAATGCATGAGTTCTGAAAGTAAAATTCGTAACATTAAACACATACATTAGAAAACAAGAAACGTCTCAAGTCAATGATTTAACCTTCCACCTTAAGTGCTGAGGAGCAAAAAAGAGCTAAAGAAACCCAAAGCAAGCAGAAGGATGGAAATAATGATGATTAAAAGCAGGAAAAAATTAAATTGAAGATAGAAAAACAAGACAGAAAAATCAATGAAACAAAGAACTGGTTCCCTGAAAAGACTAATAAAATCAACAAACCTGCAACCAGGATAAGCTAGACAGTAATATTAAACATAAATAAATAAATAAGAATTTTTTTAAAAAAATCAAACCTCTAGCAAAACAAAAGAGAGAGAGAATGAGAAGACAGAGATTACCAATATCAGGGGTGAGACTGGGAATATCAATACAGACATCAAAATATAATAAGGTAGAGGAAGGGTGGAGCAAGATGGCCAAATAGAAGGCTCCACTGATCATCCCTCTACACAAGAACACCAAATTTAACAACTATCTACATTTTTTAAAAGCCTTCATAAAAACAACAACAAAAAAAATCAGGTGAGCACTCACATCACCTGATTTTAACTTCATATCACTGAAAAAGGCACTGAATGGGGGAGGAAAGACAGTCTTGAATTGCCAATGTCTCCCCTCCCTTACCCCCTGGCAGCAGCCATGTGGCATGGAGAATCTGTGCACTTGGAAGAGGGAGAGCATGGCAATTGTGAGACTTGGCATTGAACTCAGTGCTGCCCTGTCAAAGTGGAAAGCAAAATCAGGCTAAACTCAGCTGATGCCCACCCACAGAGGGAGCTTTTACACCAGCCCTAGCCAGAGAAGAATTGCCCACTCCAACAGTTGGAACATGGTGGTGAGTTTTGGCAAGCCTCACCACCATGGGCTAAAGTGCTCTGGGGCCCTAAATAAACTTAAAAGGCAGTTTAGGCCTTTTAAGGAGTACTGCAACTCCTAGGCAAGTGCTGGTGCTGAGTTGGGCTTGGAGACAGTGAACTTGGAGGGCCATACAATTTACTGAGACACAAGCTGGGGCAGCTAAGGGAGTGCTTGTGCCACTCCTCCCACAACCCCAGGCAGCACAGCTTGTGGTTCTAAAATGGACCCCTTCCTTCTGTTTGAGAAGAGAAGAGGGACAAAGAGGTCTTTGTCTTGCATCATAGATACCAGCCCAGCCACAGTAGGATAGGGCACCAGGCAGAGTAATGAAGACCCCATTCCAGGCCCTAGTTCCCAGATGACATTTCTAGACACATCTAGGGCCAGAGGGAACCTGCTGCCTTGAAGGAAAGGACCCAGTCCTAGAAGGATCCATCACTTGCTGACTAAAGAGCCCTTAGGCCTGGAGAAATCTACCTGGTGTTCTATTCTGGTGTGGCTGAGATGGCACTCAAACCATGAGATGTGATTCCCAGGTAGTACACCGTGGGCCTTGGGTAGGACTCTGAGACATGCTGACTTCAAGTGAGATTCAGAGCATTCCGAGTTGTGGTGGCTATAATGAGAGACTCCTTCTGCTTGAGAAAAGCAGAGAGAAAGAAAAGGAGACTTTGTCTTGCACTCTAGCTACCACGTTAGCCACAGGGAAGTAGAGCAGCAAGTGGGCTCTTGGAGGTTTCCAATTCCAGGCCTTGGCTCTTGAACACGATTTCTGGACCTGCCCAGGGCCAGGGGGAAGCCCACTGCCCTGAAAGTAAGTCCCAGGCCTGGCAGCATTCACCACACGCTAACTAAAGAGCCTTTGTGAGCTTAACTGAACATTGTTGGTAGCTTGGCAGTACTCCCTGTGGGCCTACGGTGGTGGTGGCTACAGGGTGAGGCTCCTCTACCTGTAGAAAAGGAAGGAAAGAGTGGGAAAGACTGCATCTCATGGTTTGAGTGCCATCTCAGCCACAGTAGAATGGAATAGCAGGTAGATTTCTAAGGTTGTTGACTCCAGTTCCTGGATCCTGAATAACATCTCCAGACCTGCCTGTTGGCCTTGGGGAACTTGCTGTCCTGAAGGGAAGAACACAAGCCTGGCTGACTCCACCACCTGCTGACTGTAGAGCCCTAGGGCCTTGAGCAAACCTAGGCAGTAGCCAGGTAGTGCTTTAGTGGGCCTTGGGCAAGACCCAGTGTTGTGCTCGCTTCAAGTCTGACCCAGCACGGTCCCAGTGGTGGTGGCCATGGGGTGCTTTTCTCACCCCATCCCAAGCTCCAAGCAGCACAGCACAGAGAGACTCCATTTGTTTGGGAGAAAGTAAGGGAAGAGAACAAGAGTCTCTGCCTGGTAATCCAGAGAATTCTTCCAGATCTTATCCAAGACCACAAAGACAGTGCCTCTACAAGTCTGCAAGAACCGCAGTGTTACTAGGCTTGAGGTGCCCCGTAATACACATATAGCTTACATCAAAACCCAAGTCCTTTCAAATACCTGACAAACATTCCCAAGAAGGATGGATACAAACAAGCCCAGACTGTGAAGATTACAATAAATAGCTAACTTGTCAATGTCTAGACACCAACAAACATCCTCAAGCATCATGATCATCCAGGAAAACATGACATCACCAAATGAACTAAACAAGGCACCAGGGACCAATCCTGGAGAAACAGAGATATGTGATCTTTCAGACACAGAATTCAGAATAGCTGTTTTGAGGAAACTCAAAGAAAGAAATTCAAGATCACACAGAGAAGAAATGCAGAATTCCATCAGATAAATTTAACAAAGAAACTGACATTATTAAAAAGAATCAAGCAGAAATTCTGGACTTGAAAAATGCAGTAGAGATATTGAAAAATGCATCTGAATATCTTAGTAGCAGAATTGATCAAGCAGAAGAAAGAATAAGTGAGCTTCGAGACAGGCTATTTGAAAATACATAGAGAGAGGAGACAAAAGAATAAAGAATAAAAAAGAATGGAGCATGCCTGCAAGATTTAGAAAATAGCATAAAAGGGGGCAAATCTAAGAGTTATTGGCCTTAAAATGAGGTAGAAAAAAAAAGATAGGAATACAAAGTTTATTAATAATGGAGAACTTCCAAAACCTAGAGACAGATATCAATATCCAAGCACAAAAAGTTTTACACTGAGCAGATTTAACCCAAAGAAGACTACCTCAAGGCATTTAATAATCAAACTCCCAAAGGTCAAAGATAAAGAAAGAATCCTAAAAGCATCAAGAGAAAAGAAGCACATAACATACAATGGAGATCCAATATGCCTGGTGGCAGACTTTTTAGAGAAAACCTCACAGACCAGGAGAGAATGGCATATCTGGCAAAAATATCCATCAAACATGAAGGAGAAATAAAGACTTTCCTAGACAAACAGAAGCTGAGGGATTTCATCAACACCAGTCATACAAGAAATGCAAATGGAGGTACTTCAACCAAAAAGGAAAGGACATTAAGAGCAATAGGAAATCATCTGAAGGTATAAAACTCACTGGTGATAGTAAGTACACAGAGAAACAGAATATCATAATACTGTAACTGTGGTGTGTAAACTACTGTTATCTTAAGTAGAAAGACTAAAAGATGAACCAATCAAAAATAATAACTACAAAAACTTTTCAAGACATAGATGATGCAACAAGATATAACTAAAAACAACAAAAAGTTTCTAAAGTAGGGGGGATGAAGTTAAAGTGTAGTTTTTACCAATTTTCTTTTTGCTTGTTTGTTTATGCAAGCAGTGTTAAGTTTTTATCAGCTTAAAAATAATGGGTTATAACATAGTATTTGCAACCCTAATAGTAACCTCAAATCAAAAAACATACAATAGATACACAAAAAATAAAAAGCAACAGACTAAGTCATACCATCAGAGAAAATCCCCTTCACTAAAAGGAAGACAGAAAGGAAGAAAAGAAGGAAGAGAAGACCACAAAACAACCAGAAAATAAATAACAAAATAGCAGAAGTAAGCCCTTACTTTTCAATAATAATACTGAATGTAAATGGACTAAACTCTCCAATCAAAGAGAGATTTGCTGAATGGATTTTTTTTTTAAAAAAGGACTTAGTGATTTATTGCCTAAAAGAAGCACACTGCACTTATAATGACACAGACAGGGATGTAAATAAGGGGATGGAAAAGCTATTCAATGCCAATGGAAACAAAAAAAAAAGCAGGAGTAGTTATATCAGACAAAATAGATTTCAAGAAAAAAACTATAAGAAGAGACAAAGACGGTCACATAATGATAAAGGGGTCAATTCAGCAAGAGGATGTAATTGTAAATATATATGTACCGAACACTGGAGCACCCAGATATAGAAAGCAAATGTTACTACAGCTAAAGACTGAAAAGCCTTTCCTCTAAGATCTAGAACATGACAAAGATGCACACTGTCACCGCTGTTATTCAACATAGTACTGGAAGTTTCAGTAAAGAAAAGCCCCGACCCAATGGCTTCACAGCTGAATTTACCAAACCTTTAAATAAGAACTAACACAAATTCTACTCAAACTATTCTGAAAAATATAGGGGGAGGGAATACTTCCAAACTGATTCTATGAGGCCAGTATTATCCTGATACCAAAACCAGAAAAAGACACATTTAAAAAAGAAAACTACAGGCCAATATCTCTGATGAATATTGATGAAAAATTCTCAATGAAACATCAGCAAACTAAATTCACAACACATGAAAAAGATCATTCATCATGACCAAGTGGGACTAATTCCTGGGATGCAAAGACAATTCAACATATACAAAGAATGTGATATATCATATCAACAAAATGAAGGACAAAAACCTTACGATCATCTCAAATGATACTGAAAAAGCATTTGATAAAATTCAACATCCTTTCATAATAAAAAAAACTGACAGAAACTGAATATAGAAGAAATTACCTCAACATAATAAATGCCATGTATGACACATCCACAGCTAGCATTGTAATGAGAGATGAACATTGAAAGACTTACCTCTAAGATTTGTATTAAGATAAAGATGCCCATTTTCACCAATGTTATTCAACATAGTGCTGGAAGTTCTAGCTAGAGCAATCAGACAAGAGAAAAAAATAAAGGACATTAGAATTGGAAAGGAAGAAGTAAAATTATCCTTGTTCGAAGATACTATGTTGGAAAAATATAAAGACTCCACAAAAAACTATTCGAATTGATCAAAAAATTCAGTAAAATTGCAGGATCAACATACAAAAATCAGTAGCATTTTTATATGCCAACAGCAACAATCTGAAAAAGAAATCAAGAAAGTAATCCCACTTACACTAGCTACAAATAAAGTAAAATACCTACGAATTAACTTAACCAAAGAAGCAAAAGATCTCTACAATGAAAACTATAAAACATTGATGCAAGAAATTGAAGAAGACACAAAAAATGAAAAGATATTTCATATTCATGGATTGGAAGAATCAATTTTGTTAAAATGTCAATACCACTCAACCAATCCACAGATTCAATGCAATCTCAAGTACCAATGACATTCTTCACAGAAATAGAAAAAAAAAAACAGTAAAATTTATGTGGAACCACAAAAGACCCAGAATAACCAAAGCCCTCCTAAGCAAAAAGAACAAAACTGTAGGAATCATATTACCTGACTTTAAATTATACTATTGAGCTGTAGTAACCAAAACAGCATGATACTGGCATAAAAATAGGTACATAGACCAGTGGAACAGAAGATATAACCCAGAAATAAACCCATACATCTACAATACACTTATTTTTGACAAATGTGCTAAGAACATAGCACCTTTTATTGAAGAAAGGGCAGTTTCTTCAACAAATGGTGCCAGGAAAACTGGGTATCCATATGCAGAAGAATGAAAGTAGACCTCTATCTCTCATCATATACAAAAAGCTAATCAAAACAGATTAAAGACTTAAATCTAAGTCCTCAAACTATGAAGTTACTAAATGAAAACACTGGGGAACCTCAGGACATTGGAGTGGACAAAGATTTATTGAGTAGTACCCCATAAGCACAGGTCACCAAAGCAAAAATGGAAAAATGGGATCACATCAAGTTAAAAAGCTTCTGCACAGCAAAGGAAACAATCAACAAAGTGAAGAGACAACCCACAGAATAGGAGAAAATATTTGCAAACTACCCATCTGCCAGGGTATTAATAACCAGAATATGTAAGAAGCTCAAACAAGTCTATAGGAAACAATCTAGTAATCTCATTTTTTAAATGGGCAAAAAATTTGAGTAGACATTTCTCAAAAGAAGACATACAAATGGCAAACAGATATATGAAAGGTGCTCAGCATCATTGATCATCAGGTCAAAACTACAACGAGATAGCATCTCACCCCAGTTCAAATGTCTTTTGTCCAAAAGATAGGCAATAATAAATGCTGACAAGGATGTGGAGAAAAGAGAACCTTCATATACTGTTGGTAGGAATGTAAATTAGTACAACCACCATGGAGAATAGTTTGGAGGTTCCTCAAAAAACTAAAAATAGAGGTACCATATGATCCAGCAATTCTACTCCTAGGTATATACCCAAAGGAAAGAAAATCAGCATATGGAAGAGATCTGCACTCCCATGTTTATTGCAGCACTATTCACAATAACCAAGATTTGGAAGCAGCCTAAGTGCACATCAATAGATGAATGGATAAAGAAAATGCAGTACATATACATAATGGGGTACCATTCTGCCATAAAAAAGAATAAGATTCTGTCATTGCAACCTCATGGTTGGAACTGGAAGTTATCATGTTAAGTGAAATAAGCCAGGCACAGAAAAACAAACTTCACTGATTCTCACTTACTTGTGAAAGCTAAAAATTAAAACAATTGAACTCATGGAGACAGAGAGTAGAATGATGGTTACCATAGACTAGGAAGGGTAGTGGGGGTGGGTGGGAGGGAAGTGGGGATGGTTAATGGGTACAAAATAACAGTGAGAAAGACTGAATAAGTTCTAGTATTTTCTAGCGCAACAGGGTGACTATAGTCAAAAATAATTTAATTATTTCAAAATAACTAAAGAAGCATAATTGGATTGTTTGTAACACAAGGATAAATGCTTGAGGTGATGGATACCCCATTAATCCTGATGTGATTATTATGCATTGCATGCTCGTATCAAACTATTTCATGTAACTCATATATACATCATATTTGGTTTGGCTCTGTGTCCCCACCCAAATCTCATCTTGTAGCTCCCATAATTCCCATGGGTTGTAGGAGGGACCTGGTGGAAGATAATTGAATCACAGGGGTTGGTGTTTCCCATCTGTTCTCATGATAGTGAGTAAGTCTCATGAGATCTAATGGTTTTAAAAACAAGAGATTCCCTGCACGAGCTCTCTCTTTGCCTCCTGCCATCCATGTAAGAGGTGACTTGCTCCTCCTTGCCTTCCACCACGATTGTGAGGCCTCTTCAGCCATGTGGAATTGTTAAGTCCATTAAACCTGTCTTTCTTTTGTAAATTGCCCAATCTCGGGGATGTCTTTATCAGCAGTGTAAAAATGGACTAATACAGTAAATTAGTAGCAGTAGAGCGGGGCACTGCTGTGGATACCCAAAGATGTGAAAGCAACTTTGGAACTGGGTAACAGGCAGGGGTTGGAACAGTTTGGAGGCTTGGAAGAAGAAAAGAAAATGTAGGACAGTTTGGAACTTCCTAGAGACTTGTTGAATGGCTTTGCCCAAAATACTGATAGCAATATGGACAATAATGTCCAGGCTGAGGTGGTCTCAGATGGAATTGAGAAACTTGTTGGGAACTGGAGCAAAGATGACTCTTATTATGTTTTAGCAAAGAGACTGGCAGCATTTTGTCTCTGCCCTAGAGATTTGTGGAACTTTGAACTTGAGAGAGATGATTTAGGGTATCTGGCAGAAGAAATTTCTAAGCAGCAAAGCATTCAAGAGGTGTCTTGGGGCCGGGCACGGTGGCTCACGCCTGTAATCCCAGCACTTTGGAAGGCCGAGGTGGGAGGATCACGAGGTCAGGAGATCGAGACCATCCTGGCTAACACAGTGAAACCCCATCTCTACTAAAAATACAAAAAAAAAATTAGCCAGGCACGGTGGTGGGTGTCTGTAGTCCCAGCTACTCGGGAGGCTGAGGCAGGAGAATGGCGTGAACCCACAAGGCGGAGCTTGCAGTGAGCTGAGATCATGCCACTGCACTCCAGCCTGGACAACAGAGCGAGACTGTGTCTGAAAAATAAAAAATAATAATAATAAATAAAAAATTTAAAAAAAGAGAGGTGACGAGTCATTTTAAAGGCATTCAGTTTTATAAGGGAAACAGAGCATAAATGTTCACAAAATTTGCAGTGTGACAATGCGATAGAAAAGAAAATCCCATTTTCTGAGGAGAAATTCAAGCTGTCTGCAGAAATTTGCATAAATAATAATGAGTAGAATGTTAATCCCCAAGACAATGGGGAAAATGTCTCCAGGGCCATGTCAGAGGTCTTCACGGTAGCCCCTCCCATCACAGGCCCAGAGGACTAGAAGGAAAAAATGATTTCATTGGCCAGGTCCAGGGTTCTCGTGCTGTGTGTAGTGTAGGGACTTGCCCTACATCCCAGCCACTCCAGCTGTGGCTGAAAGGGGCCAATGTAGACCTTGGGCTATGGCCTCAGAGGGTGCAAGCCCCAAGCCTTGGCAGCTTCCACATGTGTTAAGCCTGTGAATGCGCAGAAGTCAAGAACTGGGGTTTGGGAACCTACACCTAGATTTCAGAGGATGTATGAAAACACCTGGATGCCCAGGCAGAGGTTCACTGCAGGGACAGGGTCCTCATGGAGAACCTCTGCTAGGGCAGTGCAAAAGGGAAATGTGGAATTTGAGCCCCCATACAGAGTCCCTACTGGGGCACCACCTAGTGAAGCTGTGAGAAGAGGACCACCGTCCTCCAGACCCCAGAATGGTAGAACCACTGACAGCTTGCCCCATGTGCCCAGAAAAGCCACAGACACTCAACACCAGTCCATGAAGGCAGCCAGGAGAGACGCTGTATCCTGCAAAGCCACAGGGGCAGAGCTGCCCAAGACCATGGGAGCCCACCTCTTGCATCAGCATGACCTGGATGTGAGACATGGAGTCAAAGGAGATCATTTAGAAGCTTTAAGATTTGATTACC